>NC_063340.1:80481507-80554065 GCF_021869965.1 Rhincodon typus
TGTCCCATACTGTCCAGGGATGTGCAGGTTAGGGTGGATTGGCCATGGGTTACAGGGATGGCAAGGGGTTGGGTCTGCGTGAGTGCTCTTTGAAGGGTCTGCGCAGACTCGATGGGCCAAAAGGCCTCTTTTCACACTGTAGGGAATTCTATAATTTTGGACAGCTGTATTAAATTCTGCCCATAGCCTTCTCCATTCTGAGAAGAGCAATCATACCTTTTCTCCTCTTTCCACGTACCGAGTGTCTCATCCTGGTACCATAACTGTCAATCTCCTCTGTGCCCTCTCTGAAGTCTTGACATCTTGTCTTAAAGTATGGTGTCCAGATTGGACCCAATGCTCCACCTTAAACCTACGCAGTGATTCATAAAGATTTTGCACAACCTCCTCGCTTTTGTGTGTTGTGCCTGGAATCCCAAATACTTTATCAACTTGCCCTGCCACCTTCAAAGATTTATGTATGTGATAGGATACGCATACAGACACTCACAAGATAGTCGCTGAAGTCAACCCTAATTTATTGCTTACTTTACTTGCAACATTGATTTGTCCTTTTTCAACTCTTCACAGTTTCTGTGCTTTTTGGATTCTGATTGAAGAGAAGGTAGCTCAGACTTGAAAGATTTAATATTGACAAAGAGGTGATATTTGATAGGCTATCTGCACTTAGAGTTGACATCGGACCAGGAACAAATGAGCTGCGTGCAAGGATGCTGAGGGAAATTGGGATGAAATGTGCCGAGGCACAGGCCACAATTGGCCAGTTTTCCTCAGACTCGGGTGGTGCCAGAGGACCGAAGGATTGCAAATATCAATTGTTGAATAAAGCGTGTAAGGATAAACCCAGCAACTGTCAGCCAGTCAGTTTATAACCTCGGAAGTGAGGCAACTTCTAGAGATTAAAATTTTGGACAAAATTAATATAGTCACATGGGCAGTGGGTTTAATTAACTTCCTTGAGGTTTTATTTTTGCTAAGGTACCAATGAAAGATGATGAGGTTAAGGCCATTGATGTCATGCGCATGAACCTCCAGAAAGTTTTTGATTAAATATAGCCCAAAGGAATAGGAGGCAATGTTGTAGTTTATGGAATTAAAAGGAGAGCAACAACATTGATATGAAATTAGCTGAATTTTTTTTATTATTCGTTCCCTGGATGTGAATGTCATTGGCTGTGCCAGCATTTATTGCCCATCCCTAATTACCCAGAGGGCAGTTAAGAGTCAACCACTTTGCTGTGGGTCTGGAGTCACATGTTGGTCAGACCAGGTAAGGATGGCAGTTTCCTTCCCTAAAGGACATTAGTGAACCAGATGGGTTTGGCCTTATAATTGGCAATGGTTTTATGGTCATCATTAGACTATTATTTCCAGATTATTATTGAATTCAAATTCCACATATGCTATAGTGGGATTCAAACCCAGGTCCCCAGCACATTTATGGGGTCTCTGGATTAATAGTCTAGCAATAATACCATGAGGCTTTTGCTTCCACTTGAATGATAGGAAACATAAGAGTAGTGGTTAATGGATGAGCGTTGTTTGTGGTGGAGTTTCTCAGGGGTCAGTTTTGGGACCATTGCTCTTCCTGATACGTATTAATGACTTTGACCTTGTTGTACAGCGCACTATTTTGGAATTTATTGGTCCTAAGAAACTTGGGAACATTGTGAAGGAAGGTAGAGGATAAACTTCAAAAGGATATGAACAGTTGGTGGAATGGGTGGACAAGTGACAGATGAAATTGAATGCAGAGAAGGGTGAAGTGGTTCACGTTGGTCGGAAGAATATGGAAAGATAATATAAAGCAGAGGGTACAGTTCTGAAGGGGTACAAGAGCAGAAAAATCTCGGTGTGTATGTGCACAGATCATTGTAAGTGGCATGACAGGTGCAAAACGGGAGTCGGTTTAGCTCAGTTGACTGGATGGCTGGTTTATGAAGCAGCATGGTGTCAGCAGCATAGGTCCAATTCCCATCACCAGCTGATGTTACCATGAATGACTCCCCTTCTCAACCTCTCCCTTTGCCTGAGGTATGGTGGCCTTCAGGTTAAATCACCACTAGTCGTGTCTCTGAGAGAGTAATTTTATGGTTTGTTAAGACTATGGCCACGCACACGCACACACACACACCCTGCGCCC
The DNA here is from genome assembly GCF_021869965.1 of Rhincodon typus. Classification (NCBI taxonomy): domain Eukaryota; kingdom Metazoa; phylum Chordata; class Chondrichthyes; order Orectolobiformes; family Rhincodontidae; genus Rhincodon; species Rhincodon typus. The sequence goes on from NC_063340.1 coordinate 80,483,651, forward strand.
CTTCAATGGAGACAGAGTATAGGAGCAAAGTGATTGTCCTGCATCCATGTGGCATACTGGTTTGCTGTGTGCTGGATTATTGTGTCCAGTTCTGTGTGCCACATTTTAGGGGAGATGTTGAGGTTGAGAGTGTGTAGAAAAGTTTAGCGAAATCACTTCCTGAGGCTGGAACTGTTGTCATAGGAGAAGAGAAGGCAGAGAGGAGGTTTGATGGCTGTTCAAAATTATGAGGGATTTGGACAGAGTAAAGTGGGAGAAACTATCCCCAATATTGAGAGGATCAAGAACGATAAGGCACAGATTTAATGTAATTGGCAAAGATGCAGGGCAACACGAGGGGAAAAGAAAGTGTTGATGCGGTGATAGGATGTGGAGTACATGGACTGACAGGATGGAGGGGGCAGGCTTAATCAAGTTATTCAAGAGGGTAAAGGAAGAATATGCAGGGCCAATGGGATAGGGCAAGGGAATAGCATGGGTTAGATTGCTCCTGTGGTGAGCCAGCATAGTCATGATGACAGAATGGCCTCCTTTTGCCATGTAACCCTTCTGTTGGTCTGTGAACTGAAATGTGCCTTGTCATTCTGAAGTGAAATGCGCCACTTATAAAAATTGTAAACAAAGGCAAAAACTATAAACACTGAAATGTTTTTGCACATGTGCCTTTTAGGTAATACTGATGGCACATGATCAAGAGGGATTCATTCAGACAACCGCTGTGGTGACAGCAAATATTTTGCAGTCGTCTCTTTAGCCATGTACATCAAACAGCTTTGGATGATGTGGGATGCCGTTCTGTTCCTTCAATAGAAACTCTAGTCGAATTTTGAAGGGCACAGAAAGGTTCAAACAGGAGGTTTTAATGGCGATTAAAGTGACTGTGAGCATCTTGCAACTTCATGAACAGGCTCGCATGCTGCTGAAATGCAAAAGCTGCTGACAGGGGCTTCTTTTTATCTAACAAAGCTGAAAATCTGCTTCTGGTTTCAATATGTATATCCTGGAAAATGAGAGGGATAAAAACACAATTCAGCTTATTGGAAACAAACATTATTTTATCAGTCAAGAACAGATTGAGGAACACTGAAAAATAATAGTCCCCATACTCTTTCGAGTGACCAGCACTGATGTTTGTGTCCATCACTGAATATACAGGATGATGCAGGCAATTGAATTGGCACCTCATTTAACAGCTCGAACTTCAACCATCAGTGTGTACCATCTACACATTGCAGCACCTCCCAACCCTACAGCCTCCGTCACCTAAAAGGACAAAGGCAGCAGCTTTATGGGAACATCATCACTTCCAAATTCTACTGCACTGTCATGCACTGTCCTGACTTGGAGCTAAATTGCCATTTCTCTGCTATTGCTCGGTTACAATCCTGGAATTCCCTCCCTAACAGCATTGTGAGTGTCCCTGCACCAGATTCAAGAGAATGGCTAACCATCACCTTAAGGCACTTACAAATGGTCAATGCCCACACCCCAAGAATGGAGTTTTACATGGTTTTGTTCAATTAAGTTGAATTAGTTTAATTGTCATGTACTCACTGAGTACAGTGAAAAGTTTATATGTCACCACTTACAGTGCCATCTTAGGTACAAGGGTACCAAGGTACACCTTCTTCAGTTAAACGATCTTAGAGAATAGAGAAATAAAATGTCCAGCATTGCATAAATAAAAGTTCAGAACAATGGTAACAATGGCCTTCCAACCCAGACTGTGCTGGTACCCAGCCTCCAGTCTGCACTGGGCCTTGGCTCTAGACCACACCAGGTTTCACCTTGAGGATCATGAGGCTGGGAGATCGCTCTGATAGCACCTCAAGACCAGAAGTCCACACTGAGGCCGTGTCAGGCCGAGAGACCACCACACTGAAAATATCGTGGCAAGTGATCAGCATTTGGTTTTTAGTTGGAAAGTTTTTGATTCCCAAGTCAGAGCAACAGGTCATCTCTGGAGTATTAATGTATAATGTTACTGAGGTAGGTCAGCACAAGAAGCTGCCAATGATTTGTACATCTCTGTTTGCAATTTCTTCTCCACATTTAATTTTTGAATCATGTAACAGCTCATGTAGTTTGGGCTGAGAATGAAACGAATAAATATTATCTACTGTTGTTTCTTTGTCAATTTGACATAAATAAATTTGCAGTCTCGCACTTAGTGTACCTACAGGAAGAATCTGTGAGCAGATTTTGAAATGAGCTGTTCTTGATATTTTTAGACTGTAAATCTTTCTCTGTTACTTTACATCACAGTAGTGACTGTGCTTCAAACGTACTTCAATAACTTTGGAGCACCTTGGGTCACCCAAAGGTCATAGAAGACACTCTAAATGCAAATTAATTTATACGTTATAATTGCATCCATATGAAAAATGGTACAAGTATAAATATTAGTAGTTTGGTTCCTTCGAGAATTTGGGAAATCTGTGCAGAGTGAACTCTTTCATATCTTTGTTAGTTGATTCACCAGATCAATGTCATGAGTTCAGTCTGAAAGCTATTTTATCCCTTCTGCTGTTGAAACCTGATTGGAAATCCCCTTTTGCTTGTCGAGTGACCTTATTAACAGGGAGCTGGATATCTCTATCCAGCTTACTTATTGCAAATCACCAGTCAGTTTGTTGTTTGAGTGCCACAGACGCTTTGAGAAGAGTATTTGAATAAGAGGTTGATGGGTTTTTTTTTAGAAAGTAACATAGATGTCAACGTGTGGGACATCCTCGTTCAGAAGAAGCAGACTCGGGGGAACCTCTTGTATGATTGGGGAAAAGGCACTAGAGAAAGCAATGTCAGCAATCTCTGGGCCAAAACCCAATTCAGCCTCCCAAAATCACTTGCCAAATGTGAAGTCTGGCTCCAAGGCCGGGCTCATCAGCCACTCAAGGACCCACCGAACCAATGAGCAGTGACACAGAATTTCCAAGGTGGACAATCATTCTCATTAGCGAGGGATTGCCAGCAATGATGATAGGCTTTGCAGTCGTGAGGCTTCTTGGCTTTTGGCTCTGACTGCACTAGAACTGGAGCAGCTGAGCAAGTTGGTCTGGATTCTTTGTAAATCCCTCTTATTCATGAGGAAAGGGCACTGTGCAGAATCATATTGAAGGTTTAAAAAAAAAGTTAAATTACCAGAACAAGTTGAGTAGACAAAGTTTGTATTCCCTTGATTGTAGGAGAGGTGTCCAACACAGAAGCAGAGAAACAGGAAATTTGAAATAAAAATGGAAAGCAGTGGTAAAACCCAGCTCCGTTGGTAGCCCCTGATTGAGGTGTTTAATGATGATAAAAGGAATTTGCAGGTTAGGTAGAGAGAAACTGTTTCCTCTGGGGTTGGGGATGGTTAGTGGAAGTGGGCGGTATCGGGGAGCTTGTTATGGTCCCAGCTGTTGGGAACACTGGACGAGTCTGAATCCAGAGTGAAATCGGACTTGATAAATCATAAGTTTCATCTTTGCTGCTGAGGTCAGTCACTGAGCTTTGTTCAATATTTGGCAAGGAAGGTAAATGGAGGTTTCGGAAGCAAGGCAGGTAGATGGGGGCTAAAGAAACAGATCAATCAGAAACTAAGTGGATAGTGGAACAGGCTTGACAGGCCCAATGGCCCACTGTTCTTTTGTGGAAACATTTGAAGCTGACTGCCATTCAGCACATAGAGTCACAGAGTAGAATTATTAAAGCACAGGAGGAGGCCATTCGGTCCATTAAGTCTGTTGGGGCACCTAACCAGCTAAAGCCCTATCATCCTGTATTTTCCCCAGTCACAGTCCAATTTTCTTTTGAAATCATTAGTTGTCTCAGCCTCACAGCTCCCTCCCCTGCCCCCTCTTATACAAAACCTTAAATCTGACTCTCCTCGTCCTTAGTGAACAGAAGGTCAGCTTTTCCTGGTCGCAACCTACTATGTCTATGAGTACCCAGCTTCTCTGATCGAACTTTGTGGGTAATATCTCTGAACCCCAGAACTGCTCAGTCTCCTGCACACCCTCCCGAGGAGTCCTCACATCTTTCCTGAAGTGTGGGGATGGCTCAAGACTGTTCCGACTTTCACTAAACTCACAGCTGGGCCTACTTCATTTGAGAGGAGCAACCCAGGGATACTATGTCCTCATCTAAAAGCCATTCTGCCTAATGTGAGCTTATCTCACAAATATCTGCAGCTAATTTAGAGTCATAGAATTATAGAGTCATACAGCATGGAATCAGACCCTTCAGTCCAACCAGTCTGTGCCGAACATAATTCAAAACCAAACTCATTTCACCTGCCTGCTCCTGACCCATATCCCTCCGAGCCTATCCTATTCATGTATCTATCCAAATATCTTTTAAACGTTGTAATTGCATCCATGTCCACCACTTCCGCAGGAAGTTCATTCCACACATGAACCACCTTCTACGTAAAAAATTTTGCCCCTTGTGTCTTTTTTAAATCTCTCTCGTCCCATCCTAAAACTATGCCCCATCTTAGGGAAAAGACTCCTACCATTAACCCTATCTATAGCCCTCATTATATTATAAACTTCTATAAGGTCGCCCTCAACCTCCTATGCTCCAATAAAAATAGTCCCAGCCTGTCCAGCCTTTCTTTATATCTCAAACCCACCTTACCTGATAACATCCAGGTAAATCACTTCTGAACCGTCACCAGCTTAAAAATATCCTTCCAAAACTGGGTGACCAGAGCTGGACACAGTATTCCAATTTCTCGTGAAGAATAATCAACCAAATTGCTCCCTCAAACAGTTTATGTCCAGAAAGGTGGATGACAAGGTGGGGGATTCTGACCATGAGTGAGTCATGAGGATGGAGTATTTTGCTATCCCATCAGTTGTAGAACCAATTTGTTCCAAACTCAGCAGTGCGGGTAGATGGTGGCATTGAGGTAAGGTCACTGGGCTAATAATCCAGAATGTTCTGGGGATGTAGGTTCAAATCCCCCCCAGGGCAGTTGGTAGAGCATAAAAGCAATCATTAAATCTGGAGTATTGGGCTAGTCTAAGGAATGGTGATCATGACAACTATTGCCAATTGTTGCAAGGACCTAGCTTGTTCACTAGTATCCTTGAGGAAAGGAACTCTGCCAGCCTTACCCAGTCGGCTCTGACTGTGACTCAAAACCACAGCAATGTGGTTGGCTCTGAAGCTGCCCTCAGAAATGGGCAAATATCAGGCTTGGCAGTGACTGCCCCTTCCTATGAAAGAGAAAAACCAAAATGCAGGGAGTGACATAATAAGGTGTAGAGCTGGATGAACACAGCAGGCCAAGCAGCATCATAGGAGCAGGAAGGCTGACGTTTTGGGCCTAGACCCTTCATCAGAAATGGAGAGATAGTAGGAACTGCAGATGGTGGAAAATCTGAGATAACAAGGTGTAGAGCTGGATGAACTGCATCATTTCTGATGCAGGGAGTGACAGGTGGTTTAATTCTGACAACATCTCATACTTTTGTTTTAGAAACGAGGGCATTCCGTTTGCTATGGGAAACTACCCTGTTCACACGGTAAAATGATATAGTGACTGATTTACCGTCACCTCGCCTTTTTTTTAAAAAAAAAACCTAGCTGACGTGTTTCGACAGCTATTCTCGGAATTGTCAATGCAATGTCAGGAGGCAGATAATAGCAGGCCTGTCCAGCAGACTGAGGAATTTGCTGACACCAAAAAGGCAGACATGAGAAGAAAAAATTGTCAGCAAAAATGCTTTCCTTCTCCTTTGGTCTGTGAAAATGGTTATTGGTTTCATCCTAGCAGAAATGAGTCACCACGAGGTGACCAGATGCTTGGATTCCAAAACTAGTTGATTTAATATTCTCATCTTGTTTCCAAACCCCTCAGTATCTTTGTCCTTCCCAATATCTACAACCTCTGAGATGTCTGCATTCATCTACTTCTGCTTTATCGTAGCACCAATTCCTATTGAATTCACATAGAATCCCTACAGTGTGGGGACAGGCCTTTTGGCCCAACGAGTCCACACCGACCCATGGAGCATCCCACCCAGGCCCATCCCCTTATAACCCACCTAATCTACACATGCCTGAACACTGCGGGTAATTTAGCCTGGCCAATCCACCTAGCCTGCTCGTCTTTGGACTGTAGGAGGAAACCAGAGTACCCGGAGGAAACCCACGCAGACATGGGGAGCATATGCAAACTCCACACAGTCGCCCGAGGGTGGAATTGAACCCGCGTCCCTGGGTTCCTCCGGATGCTCCTGTTTCCTTCCACAGTCCAAAGATGTGCAGGTTGGGTGGACTGATTATGCTCTTATGCTGATTATGTGCAGGTTAGATTGGTTAGCCATGGGGAATGCAAGGTTATTGGGGTAGGGTAGGGAGGGGTGAATCTGAGTGAGATGCTCTTCAGAGGAATGGTGTGGACTTGATGGGCCGAATGGCTTGTTTCCACACTGTAGGGATTCTGTAATCTCGTAATGTAGATCAGGGCAAAACTTTCTGTCAAGGGGAACATCTTATTATATTAATGGCGCTATATAAAAACAGAAGTTGTTGTTGTCTGGACTGGTCTCCTGGAAGAAGAGAGGACCGAGAGGCAGTTTGATGGAGGTGTTCAAAATCATCAGGTTTTAGACAAAGTCGACTCTAAAATTGACTTCCAATTGCCCTTTTTTCGAAAGAGCATGTGTTTTGAATAAACACCGAATTGTGCATGGTAACTTTAGAAGGATTACGAATAAAATAAAAGCTAAAATAAAATAATCAGTTTTTTTTGGAATGTCCCTTTCACGGTCATGAAAGTTACCAATAACCATCATCGCTCCCCCATAGCAACCCACATGGGGTCACCATTGCCCCTTCGGAAGACCGGTTGAACCTTGAGTCTGAGGTAGTAGGAACTGCAGATGCTGGAGAATCTGAGTTAACAAGGTGTAGAGCTGGATGAACACAGCAGGCCAAGCAGCATCATAGGAGCAGTAAAGCTGACGTTTCGGGCCTAGACCCTTCTTCTTGGTTTGGGTGAAGATTTGTTGTAAGATGCATTGCCCTGACAGTAGCGTTGCCAACTCTGACTGGACAGATTCCTGGAGATCTTCTGTTCCAGCTGCCTTTCCCCACCCCAGTCTGACCTTTGACCACCTGACCTCTTGACATAGGGTTTTTGGAAAGGAATTAGATTTTGGCTGCCCCAATTGGATGGCTATGACTTTCAACATCGTTTCTTCTTCAAAGTCCTTGATAAATTGGAACAGAATTACCTGAAGCGTATCAAGGAATGAAACTCTCAATTTTTCTGAGACATGTTATGATTTTTTTCCTGGTGTTGCTCACAGTAGTACCCAGGAGATTTATCTTCAATTCTTATAAACACCAGGCCAGTCAATACAGTTGGCAACTTACCCAATAATAAGTTGCCATCTAAGGTTCTTGCTGGGAGTGCTCACCTTAAAGATCATAGAATCCCTCCAGTGTGGAAGCAGACCATTCCACCCATCAAGTCCATGCCATCTCTCTGAAGAGCATTCAAATGCAGACCCACCCACCTACCCTATCCCTATAACTCTGCATTTCCCATGACTAATCCACCTAGCCTACACATCCCTGGACACTATGGGCAATTCACCATGACCAATCCACCTAACCTGCACATCTTTGGACAGTGGGAGGAAACCGGAGCACCCGGTGATAACCCACAGCGGAAATGGAGAGAATGCGCAAACTCCACACAGACAGTTACCTGAGGGTGGAATCGAACCCAGGTCCCTGGCGCTGTGAGGCAACAGTGCTAACCACTGTGCCTAGCACCATTTTAAGAAATCAAATTTTCTTTTTTAAAACAAAAATTATCCCTGGGAAGAAAAACATTTCACAAAAGACAAATCCCATACATGCTATTGTAGAGAAAATAGCTGGAAATACTCAGGTTATGCAGCATCTGAAGAGAGAGAAGCAGAGTTTACATTTCAAATCGATGGCCTTGTATTAGAAAACCTTACTTTTAGAATATGTTGAACGAGGTTGGCTACAAAGAAGATCCTTCACCTTTTTGTCTTTTCAAAGCTATTTGGTCAGAACTATCTGTTAAATCTATGAACAGTTAATAATTTCAGTGGGCTCTTTTCCTGGGATCTTGGGGTAATTTGTATTGGCCTAGCACTGTGGTTCAATTAGTATTTGCCGCAAGTAAATTAATCATCCACGTACTTTCACAAAGGAAAGAATAGAACATGTTAAATACTTTGTAAATTTAACCAGCCATCTGGAAAGTCTCACCACCTCGACATTTTTCATTAATGCTTCACATCTTTCACTGTAGAAGCAACGGTTTGTTCTATATTATAAAAATATTTTTCTGCAACTGATTAGCCCTCAAGTTGCTGACTGAGTTATATAAGAAAGTAACGTTCCCAGCACTTTGGTTTCAGGAGCTCAGAGTGCCAAACTGGAACTCTTTTTTTAGAAAAGGGTCCTAAACCCTTTGCCATGTCACGTGAGTGCACTCAGACACTGTTCGCCTGGATTCGAGCATTTTTTTGAAAAGGACGAGATTAGGACTGTCAACATATCATGACACTAAATTGCAAAGAGGAGATTTCACAACATCCATGAGTCTGAGATAACACAGTGTGGAGCTGGATGAACACAGCAGGCCAGGCAATATCAGAGGAGCAGGAAAGCTGACGTTTTGGGGTCGGGACCTTTCTTCAGAAATGTGAGAGGGGGACTCTGATGTGCTTGCCCTGTGAAGTATGTTACCCTGATGTCAGTTATCCCTGTTTGTACTTTTGGAGCTATGTTCTGTGGTGTTCCACCCAGGCATCTCCCTCTTGAACTGTCTGTGCTCCATCAATCCTTGCCTTAATGCAATGCAAAACCTGTTTCTCTGCATTTCTGGGATGATTTAAAATGGTTGAAAGAAAACAAATTCCAACCTGTGAATTAGGAACAGGGAAAGGCTTATGTGGCCCCTCACGGCTGCCCTGCCATTTGGTAAGATTGTGGCTGGTCTAATTGTGGTCTCAACTCCATTTTTTCTCCTTCCTCTGACAACCTTTAACTCCTCTTGTTAGTCAGGAATCTACCTACCTCTGCCTTAAAAATACTCAATGACCCTGCCTCCCACCACTCTTTGGGAAGGGCAGTGTTACAGACACACAACCGTCTCAGTGAAAAAAGAATTTCTTTTCATCTCTTTCTTTAATGGAAGACCCTTACTTTTAGACCACGTGAAGGTCGCCATTGAATGTATATCTACATCCACCACTGTTGACAGTCAGAAAGCGCATGTTCCTTGAAAAATAAAGTGCAACTCTTGAAGCAATGAACAGGAATAAACAAGAGAGAGTGTTTATCCAGTTTCTGTCTGACAATGAGTGCATGATTTGAATAGTGACCCAAAAACATAATAGTCTTTTATTTACAACTCTGCTAATACATAGGAAGCGATTAAGTTACCCAGTCAAGACATTTCCAGATTCCTTTCTTTTTTAACTCTCCAAGTTTTTAATAAAGATCAGCAGGTACATGCATAATTCATAAATGTATTTCTGTGATTCCACTTGACATGTTTGATTCACTGGAATATAATTTTCTATTTTAAATTTTTTTTCATTAACGCCTTCATGAGGTTTGAAAGATACATTTGAATTTAATGAAGACTTTCTCACTTGCTGCAGGATATCAGCCCAGTGTCTGTCATCACAGTTCTACCACTGGGAATGTTAAAAGTTGGCCAGGCTCCAGCTCAGCGTGTCTCAAAATGTGGACCCTGGATCATTGGTAGTCAGTAAACTGTTCTGCAATACTAGCGGCTGATGTGTGAGGCAAAATGAGGGATTACCCCACCCCGACCCCCGGGGTGGTGGTGGTGAGGGGAGACATGGCGGCTCGGTGGTTACCTCTGCTGCCTCACAGCAGCAGGGACCCACCGTTTGATTCCACCCTTGAGCAAATATCTGTATGGGGTTTGCGCATTCTCCCTGTGTCTACATGGGTTCCCTGTGGGTGCCCCAGTTTCTTCCCACAGTCCAAAGATGTGCACGTTGGGTGGATTGGCCTTGCTATACTGTCCAGGGATGTACAGGTGAGGTGGAACAAAAACAGAAGTTGCTGGAAAAGCTCAGCAGGTCTAGCAGCATCTGTGAAGAAAAAAACAGAGTGAACGTTTCGGGTCCGGTGAAGCCTTCCTCAGAACCGGACGCAAAATGTTAACTCTGTTTTTTTCTTCACAGATGCTGCCAGATCTGCTGACTTTTTCCAGCAACGTTGTTTTTGTTCCAGATTTATAGCATCTGCAGTTCTTTCGGTTTTTATACAGGTGAGGTGGGTTAGCCATGGGAAACGGAGAGTTACAGGGATAGGGTGGGGGGTGTGGGTCTAGTTGGGATGCTCTTTGGAGGGTCAGTGTGGAGTTGATGGGCTGAATGGCCTGCTTCCACACTGTAGGGATTCTATCATGTAACAGCATGAGTCATCATATTTGCGAACAACAGCAATGTAGTTTTATTAGCAAGATTTATATTACTGTTGATTTTATTTGATTAATGTAGATATAAGACAAGCATTATTTTTGTCAGAAGATTATTGTGATGATTTTATAGCAACTTCAATTAAATGTAATTATTAATGTTTATTCTGGAAGTGTCTATACTTTTATTTGTGGCATAATGGTTTATTAATTATTAAAAAAAATTAGACACAAATTTAATTGTATTAAAACAGCAAAACGTTTATAGTTTCTACAAGTTCCCATTAATTCTGATGAGGTTTTTTTGCAATGGTGGGTAGCCTAGGATCAGTAAGTATTTTCTTTTAAAACTTTCCACTGTCACCTTAAACCTATGCCCTCTAGTTTTGGACTCCCTTACCTTGGGGAAAAGACCTTTCTATTTACCCTATCCATGTCCCTCATGATTCTATAAACCTCTATAAAGTCACCTCTCAGCCTCTGACTCTCCAGATATAATGGCCCCAGCCTATTCAGCCTATCCCTATAGATCAAACCCTCCAAACCTGGCAACGTCCTTGTAAATCTTTTCTGAACTCTTCCAAGTTTCACAACATCCTTCCTGTAGCAGGGAGAGCAGAATTGCATGCATAATTCCACAAGTGGCTTAACCAATATCCTGTACGGCTGCAACATGACCTCCCAACTCCTGTACTCAATGCACTGACCAACAAAGGCAAGCCTTCTTCAATATCGTATCTACCTGTAACTCCACTTTCAAGGAACTATGAACCTGCACTCCCAGGTCTTTTTGTTCAGCAACACTCCCCAGGACCTTACCATTAAGTGTGTAAGTCCTGCCCTGATTTGCCTTTCCATAATGCAGCAGCTCAATCAGTTGGAGTTTAATTTATCTAAATTAATTTCCATCTGACCAGGATCCTGTTGTACTCTGAGGTAACCTTCTTCGCTATCTATTACACCTCCAATTTTGGTGTCATCTGCAAACTTACTAACTATACCTCCTATGTTCACATCCAAATCATTTATATAAATGATGAAAAGCAGTGGACCCAGCACCGATCCTTATGGCGCACAGCTGGTCACAGGCCTCCAGTCTGAAAAGCAACCCTCCACCACCACCCTCTGTCTTCTACCTTCAAGCCAATTTTGTGTCCAAGTAGCTAGTTCTCCCTCTATTCTGTGTGATCTAAACTTGCTAACCAATCTACCATAAGAAACCTTGTCGAACGCCTTTCTGAAATCCATACAGATCAAGTCCATCGCTTTGCCCTCATCAGTCCTCTTCGTTATTTCTTCAAAAAACTCAATTAAGTCAGTGAGTCATGATTTCCCATGCACAAAGCCATGTTGACTATCCCTAATCAGCCCTTGCCTTTCCAAAAACATGTAAATTCTGACCCTTAGGATTCCCCCCAACAACTTGCTCATCACTGATGTCAGGCTCACCGGTCTATAGTTCCCTGGCTTTTCCTTACCACCTTTCTTAAATAGTGGCACCATGTTAGCCAACCTCCTGTCTTCCGGCACCTCACCTGTGGCTATCGATGATACAAATGTCCCAGTAAGGGGCCCAGTAATCACTTCCCTAGCTTCCCACAAAGTTCTAGGGTACAAGTTCTATGGATTTATCTACCTTCATGCGTTTTAAGGCGTCCAACATTTCCTCCTCTGTGATTATGGACATTTTTTAAATTACTTGAGTATTGATGAGAAGAAAGTTCATTTTTGTCTTGCAAATATGAGAACATTTGCAAGAACTTATTATCTCAATGGAGAGAACCTTCAGAGTGCTTCTGCACAGAGCGAACTGGGGTGTCCTCATACATGAAAGCAGGTAAGGAAGAGAGCACATGGAATTTTGGCATTTATTACTAAAGGAATAGCGTATAAAAGTAGGGAAGTGTTGCTGCAACTGTACAAGGCATTAGTGAGACCACATCTGGAGTATTACATACAAATTTGGTCTCCTTGCTTCAGGAGGGATATAGTTGTGTTGGAGGGAACCTCAGAGGAGGTTCACTAGAATGATTTCAGGGATAAGCCGTCTCTCTTACGAAGAGAGATTGAGCAGTTTAGGCCTATACTCTCTGGAGTTTAGAAGAATGAGAGGAGATCTAAGTGAGGTTGATGAGATGTTCAAGGGGATTCACAAAATAGACATAGAGTGGATGTTTCCTCATGTGGGGCAATCTGGAATGGAAGATCATAGTTTTAAGATTTGTTTAGTTTTAGGGGTAGCAGATTTAAAACAGAGATGAGAATAAATTACTTCCCTCAACGGGTCATGGAATTCAGTACCCCAGGGTGTATGCTGGGACACGGAGTACATCAAAAGAGAAGACAAACCGATTTTTAATTAGCAGTGGGTTGTAGGGTTATGGAGAGCCGGCAGGAAAGTGGAGTTGGGCCCAAGTGATCAGCCATGTTCATATCGAATGGGGCAGCAGGCTCGAGGGGCTGAATTACCTACTCCTGCTCCTGGTTCTTATGTTCTAACAGCAACATAAAGGGGAGCAGCATTTCATACTGTATGACTTTTCACTGTGACCTCTTAAAATATAAAATATCATTCCCCTTTACATTAGTATTCTGGTGAATGAAAGATAAAAAACTTTGTCAAAATGTTTCAGCAATCCTCTCTATAATATATAAAATATCAAAATAGAAATATACCTAGAATGGATTGGTGTTGCATATACTTGAGTTTAAAAAGACACATCAGTCTTGTTGTGCTGCGTGTTTAATAATTTCTTGAACCTTATCTCCACAGCACGGGTTTCAAAGTTTCAAGTACTCTGCACAAAATATAATTAAAATAGATATTGATAAATGCTGCTTAAATCCAAGACAATCTTTCCATGTAAGATGATCAAATGAACCAAAAAGGATCCTTTGAGCTATTCACACTTCTATCTTTTTTGATTGAACTTCACTTTGGAGTTTTGCTTTGGTATAGCCTGCATTGCTATTTTCATTCTCCATCCCTCTCTACATAAGGTTCTTTGCAGTTCATTTCTGCCTGTATTCAGGGCTTTGAAGTCCTTGAATTTCACTTGCCTCATTTCTTATGAGACATTGGATCTGAAAGGTGTCATGCTGTGCAGTCCTGCACTATACTTTGTCTAAGTAAACCAAGAATTGTCTATCTTTCATTTTTGAGCTATTGCGGTTGCAGGGAACATGGGAACCCTAAAAGGAAATGTTGCTGTGCAAATTATTGTATGAAAACCAGTAAACTGTAAAGTACTGCATTGCCAATCCGGTTGTTTTGAGATATCTGCGATATATGCAGCTACTTGTCTGATGCCAAAGCTGTCAACATTATGCAAACTATTCACCACTTGGGTATTCTCATTTAGCCTGTTCAGATATGTTAAACTCAGGTCTGGAGCAGGTGGGACTTGAACTGGGTATTCTGGCTCAGAGGTAGGGACACTACCACTGTAAATTTATTTTCTGATCAACAAGTTCAGATAAATTGTATCACCTCCCTCCCAATACCCCTGGACATGATTCAAAGGCACAGTGTAATTTTTTGCATTTATATGCACTCATTTGTGACCGGTAATGTCACTGAAAAAGTAGTCCAGCAGCCCAGGGATAGGATCTGGGGACACGTAGTTAGATCCCACCATGGCATCTGGTAGAATTTAACGTCAATTAATAAATCTGGAAATGAAAGCTATTCTCTTTGGTGAAGACCAGAAAAGTAACATCATTTGTTACAATGACCCATCTGTAATATTTTTTTACAGAAAGTAATCCACCATCCATACCTGATCTGGCCTACATGTGACCACAGACCAACAGCAAGTGGTTGACTCTGAACAGCCCTCAGAAATGGCCCAATACGCCACTCAGTTCAGGGACAGTTCCGAGTGGGCAAGGCCCCAGATCCTGTGGAAATATAAAGAAAAGAGCATGCTGTTGGCACCCTCCTTCACTACACCACAATTCTCTCAACTCCCCCACTGCTAACAAATGGCCAGATTGTCTGTTTGACCTCCACTGATTAACAGACATTTCCACCTGTTCAAGATTGGGAAATGTGGAACTGCCATCTTGAACGCCCAGCACAAACTCAGTGTTCCCGAGCCACTGACTCAGCCCAGCTCCCTGAATCACCCAGAGGCTGAACCAGTCTGTTTTAACTTTGGTGTCAAATTTCTCCTCAAGGTGAACTTCCCTCTACTGATCCATGGCACCACCAAGACCATCTTTTCCAGCTCAGTGCCATCAGCTGCTCCGACCCCTTGCTGCAATATCCTTTGGTCCTAGCTTTCATGCCCCTCATAATTTTATATACTTCTATCTGGTCACCCTTCAGCCTCCGTTGTACTGGCGAAAACAATCCAGCTTTATCCAAGCTCTCCTTATAGCTAATATATTCCAATCCAGGCAACATCCTGGTAAACCTCTTTTGCATCCTCTCCAAAGCCTCCACATCCTTCCTATAATGTTCAGAACTGCACACAATACTCCACATGTGGCCTAGCTAAAGTTTCCTGACTTGCCAACTCTTATATTCAATGCCCTGACCTATGAAGGCCAAGCATGTCATATGCCTTCTTTACCACCTTATCCATTCATCACTTCCAGGGAGCAATGGACTTGTACCCCAAGATCCCACTGTATATCAATGCTCCTAAAGGTCCTGCCATTTAATGTATACTTTTGTCTTACATTTGACCTCCCAAAATGCATCACATCACACTTATCTGGATTAAAGTCCATGTGCCATTTCACTGCCCAACTTTCCAACTGATCTGTGTCCTGCTGTATCCTTTGATAAACTTCCTCACTGTCCAGAACTCCCCTAACTTTCATGTTGTCTGCAAACTTACTAATCAGACCATCTGCATTTTCATCCAAATTATTTATACATATTATAGTCAACAGAGGACCCAACTTTGATCCTTGTAGAACACCGCTAGTCACTGACCTCCTGTTAGAAAAGCATCTCTCCAGAACTACCCTCTATCTCTATGACCGAGCCAATTTTGTATCCAACTTGCCAACTCACCATGGATCCCATGTGACTTCATCTTCTGGACTAGCCTCCCATGAGGAACTTTATCAAATACTTAGTAAAGTCCATATAAACAACATTCACTGCCTCCCATCACCAATCATCTTTGTCACTTCCTCAAAAATTTCAATCATGTTTGTGAGACAAGACCTACTCCGCATAAAGAAATGCTGACTATCCCTAATAAGTCCATTCTTTTCCAAATTCTGACCCCAAGAATCTTCCCCAACAATTTCCGGACCACTCTTGCTCCTCTCAAACCACATGGACATCTCAAAGTGCTTTGCAGTCACCAAGGCAGCTTCTGAAGTGTGGTCACTGTTGTAATAAAACACGACAGCCAATTGGCACAGGCCAAGCTCCCACAAACAGCATTGAGTTAGGAGATGCTGCCTGAGGGATAAATATTTTCCTGGACACTAGGATAAGTCCCCTTCTCTTCATCTGAATAATGCCATGGGGTCTCTTTCATCTGGAGTAATTGTAACATGGTCAGCCACGTGGACCTCATAGAATATGAATTCCTTGATTGGGATTGTTAACTTGGTCCATTCGGGGAGCCCTGGCTGACAGATAGAAACAGGAGGTTCTGTTCACTCTTGAGAGCTGGCTCTGAGGAAGTTGGATCAGTGCCAAGGACTCTCCACATGTAAGTAAAGGGTGACTTGGTGACAGAATACTCTGTGGAGTTATTTCGCTAGCTATCTGTGAGGGCAAACTTTGTCTTGGTTTAAAGTGTCAGGTGAACAAAGACCCATTTGGCAGCACAGCATTCCCTCAGTACAGCACTGCACTGCACTGCACTGCACAAAGCCCTGACCTGTGACTCAGAGCTGAAAATGCCATTAACTCAGTCACAGTTGACAGTAGTTTTTTTTTAAATTGCCTTGGCAGATCAGATGAGACCCACTGAGTGTAGTTTAGGACACAAGCTCATTTTTGTCCAACAGTTACCCAATCTTGATGGTTAATGTTGCTGGGCTCCAAGCACGGATCTTGTAATCAGACATCTGTGGGTGCATGATCCATTCTTAAAATTGAATACACTCTAGTACATCAGGGAGGCAACGGCCTAGTGATATTATTGCCAGACTGTTAACCCAGACACCCAGGTAATGTTCTGCAGACCTGGGTTCAAATCCTGCTCATGGCAGATGGTGGAATTTCAATTCAATAAAGAATCTGGAATTATGTGTCTAATGATAACCATGAATCCATTGTTGGTTGTTGTAAAAATCCACCTGGGTTACTAATGATATTTGGGGAAGGAAACTACTGGCCTTACCTGATTTGGCCTACATGTGACTCCAGACCTGCAGCAATGTGGTTGACTCTTAACTGCCCTCTGGGCAATAAATGCCAGTGACACCCTGATCCCCAATGAATAAATGTGTGAAAGAAAAATAAGTACAAGACTGAAGGATTTCCACAACATTCATTACCAGAGAAGTCAAATCCAGTCTGCAATCTTAATTTCTGAAGCTCCAGGTAATCATGATACAATTTTGTGGATATTCTCCCAGTGTCCAGGTCAAATTTTCCCCCTCAGCCAGCCAAAGTAGACTCACAAGCCATTCAAATTCATGCTTCTGTGAAAAAGCCTCGAGATGTTTCTCCCAATTATAGGCACATTATAAATGTAAGCTTCTCTTGTTGCTATTTATGGTACCTTGCTCTTTGAATCACAGCAGTGTTACTACCTACAAGGCAATAATCACGGCCCTTCGTGGTGATTTAAATGCATCTGGTGTATTTTGCACAGTTGTGATAAAATTTCATTTAAGTGCAGGTCTTTCAGTTTATGTGACTGAAGTAAACCTACATTTTTCTGTCAAACAGCCAAGTGATCAATGAAAATAAAAGGTGTGCCCTAAATATTCATAGCCCCTATAAATATGTTCGAGACCAGGATGTTTAATCGTGTTTCACGGCAAATTAAGTCCCACTGAGACCTCAGGACACAAAAAAAAACAAGGTTATATGCATCAGCCTCCCTAGCATTTCATTACATACAAGTAAGAAAACAAACTTGGGATGTGGAATGATTTACCAGCTGAGTACGAAAGAGAATATAAAAGGAAATTAATGCAGGCACTGGACATGTTTCCAAAAATTTGACAGCTGCATAGAGACAGCCTAATTTAAATGTCTGCCATGTTCAGGTACCTGTTATATGAGTGTGCATAGTGCTGACACCTTTTCCAATACCAAGCTCTTCTGGTAGCTTTGTGACTATGTGAGCTGCATTAGAATTGTAACAAGTTGCTACAAAGTCCATTTTAATCAAATAGACGATCTGCCACAAATCCTGCGAAAGGTGACATCAATGCAGTAAAAAAAACTTGCATTTATACAGCCACCAGTCACTACCTCAATTTAGAGCCAATGGAAATGCTTGTCAAGTGAGGGTAGTGTAAGAATGAAGTTGGCTTGATTGAATAGGCAGCAACTAGTATAATGGCCAGATAATTTACACTGGGAGCATTAGCTCACAATAGGTCTTGAACGAGGATGCTGCAATTGAGCCATGGATGACACAAACAAAGTGTTCTTCAAGGTTGATTATATAGCAGTCAAGTGGATTAATTGTTAAATGATTATTGATCAGAGGTGAAGAAGGGGCTGTTGAGGGTTTTTATAATGTATTGATAGTATCCCTACCTCTGAGCCAGGAGGCCTGGGTTCAAGTCCCACCTCCAGACATGTTCAATAACATCTCTGAACAGGTTGATTAGAAAATATCTCGATGAGAAATAGGGACAACAATAAATCCTTGCAGGATACCAGACATAATGATGGGGGAACAGAAAAATAAGCCATTGCAGGTGGATTCTCTGGACTGGAATTTGCAAAGTCCAGTGTGAACTTTTCCATTTCCCACATCTGTTTTCAGGAGATCTGTCAGAATGATATTAGCAGTGGGTTGTTGAATTGGGACAGTTTTGTGCTATAGATCCATACATGTGAGAAACTGCATTGTAACTACCCAAACCCATGTCACACAAGATCTGAAGAAGGGTCTAGGCCCGAAACGTCAGCCTTCCTGCTCCTCTGATGCTGCTTGGCCTGCTGTGTGCATCCAGCTCTACACCTTGTTATCTCATATTCTCCAGCATCTGCAGTTCCTACTATCTCTCACACAAGATCATCACAGCCGAAAGATCTTCCATCTCCACCTAAACAGGTTTGCCAGCGCAATTTAATGTATTGTCTGAAATGTGTTCTCAACAGCATGGGTAATCTGACTGTAGCCTTAACGTTGCATTCCCAACTACCCAATAACTTTTCATTTCCCTGTTCGGCAGGAATCTGTCTACATCTGCCTTAAAAATATTCAACGACCCCACTTCCACTGCTTTCTGGAGAAAAGAGATCCAAGGATACATGACTCTCGGAGAGAGAAAAAAAATCTCCCCACCTCTATCTGAAATTGGAGAACCATTATTTTTGAACTGTATCCCTAGCCCCAGCCTCACCAACAAGGGGTACCATTCACTCCACGTGTCAAATCCTGTCTTGTCCCAACAGGATCCCGTCCCAAAAGTACGGTCAAAGAAACAGATTTTAAGGATTGTCTCGAGGAGAGGTAGAGAGGTGTAGAGGTTTCAGCTGGGAATTCCAGAATGTTTACAGCCCCCAGCTAACTGAAGGCATGGTTTCTGAAGGTGGAAAGATTAAAATGGATCATGTGCAAGAGACCAGAAAAGGAGGATTCCGGCAAACTTAGAGAATTACAAGATTGGAGAAGGTTACAGTGGTTGGGTAGGATAAAAGACTGGGGCTTCTATGATAGCTAGAATATATCAAATGGATTAAATTGGGAGATGCTGACTTTGTCCCATGAGGTGTGTGTGACATGAGTATAATTTCAATGGCTTGCAGTGCCTCTGCAGTTTGTCGCTGATTCAGCTTACCTTTTGCTAAGTATTAGTTCGCCTCACATGGTAGCTACACACTGTGAATATGGTTAAGCTGCTTGCATGCTGGGGTTAACCACTGATGCATGTTTACCATGTGGTGAGTGAATTTCCTCAGTTGTTTGATAAGGATGTGAACAGTCAGTGAAGTGGAGATCTCAATGCCAGCAGCATCAAATCTGACCCTTAATTTGTGTCCTGCTAAAGGCAGCAATTGCTTGTCACTCTGTGTCCAGCACCTTGCTAACATTTGTACTCAGCACGGTACAAGAATACTTTTGACAGTGCGCCTATATTCATATAACATGAAATTATGCATTCAGTTATTGACAGATTTTATGACAAACGTCTTTCCTGCCATACGTCGGACGATGTTTGGATTTTTGCAAATTGGGATGAGCAAATTTAGGATTGTTCCCGATGAAAGGTCACTCAACCTGAAACGTTAATTGAGATTTCTTCTTTACAGATGCTGACTTGCTGGGTAATTCCAGCACTGTTTCCTTTAAGAGTCAAGTTTCACCATCCGTTGGTTTTTTTGCTCAGGCAAAATCTTTCCTGCTGGGTCTCAAGCTCTTGGGATGTAACTGAAAGCTGGACACTAGAATTTGGAAGCTACATGAACACCTTTTAACAAAATAATGTAAACAATTCCTTTTATTTTGGCTAGGGCAGTTTGTTTTTCCCTTAATTAGTTCCGAATTATTCTGCAGCTAGGCATTGGGCATAATGCCAAATTGGCCAGGTCAGTACAAAACCCCGGCCTCAAATAAATGGCATTCCACCTGCTTGCTTGTTCAACATTTTTTAAGTATCAGTTTTATCCCTTTGCTAACAATACAGCCCAGGTCAGAAACCTCCCCCCACCCATTCACCACACCCATGCGACCTTAAGAGAGAACCAAGAAGAATTTCTTTTGTGGCAGCGATAGGGAGTGGTATCATCGCTGGGCTGTTAATCCAGAGACCCAGATAACATTCTGGGACCCAGGTTCGAATCCCGCCATGGCAGATCGTGGAATTTGAATTCAATAAATATCTGGAATTAAGAATCTAATGATAACTGTGAATCCATTGGCAGAAAAACCCGTTTGGTTCACCAATGCCCTTTAGGGAGGGAAACTGCCATCCTTACCTGGTCTGGCCTACATGTGACTCCAGACCCACAGCAATGTGGTTGACTCTTAACTGCCCTCTGGGCAATTAGTGATGGGCAATAAATGCTGTCTAGCCAGCGATGCCTTCATCCTGTGAACAAATAAAGGAAAAGAAAGGCCCTGTTGACTTATGTTTAGATTTCAAAACCAGTTTTGTTTATTCACACCGATATCAAGTGATTTCAGTGGCTGAAATTTGCAATGTGTAAATGCTGTCATGCCAATTCGCATGGAATTTTTGGCACGAATGTTTGAGCTTAATCGCTTTTCACAAATCAGTTTCTGCAGTATTTATTTTATTTATCTTACAATCTCATTACACGGTAATAGAGGTAGTGAGATTTTCAGGGGTTGTGTTTCTATTGTTTTGCTATATTCAATTGCATTTCATAGGCCCAGCTGCTGTTTTCTATTTGTTGTTTGGAGCTAGTTACAGCAGTTATCTTAAGATGGTCAACAATAACCCATTCAGACCAATGAGATGGTTTATTGTCTCATGGGATGTTGGCATCATTGGCTGGACCAGCATTTCTTTGCCCGAGCTGCCCTTGAGAAGGTGGTGGTGAGCTGCCTTCTTGAACCGCTACAGTCCCTGTGCTGAAAGTCAACCCCCACAATGCTGTTAAGGAGGAATTTCAAGGATTTTGACCCAGTGACAGCAAAACATTTCCAAGTCAGGATGATGAGTGGCTTGGAGGGGAACTTTCAGGTGGTGGTGTTCCCACCAACATTCCCGCCTGTCCCCATAACTGTGACTCCCTCGTCTGACTCAGCTTCGAGTGTATTCAGTGACCCAGCCTCTACTTCTGTCCAGGAAGGAGAATTGTAAAGACCAACATTCCTCTGATAGCACTGTGTTTGACTTTTGGAATGCAGTCATTCTAATGAGTATATTACAGAGAACTGCATGGATTGGATGACTTGGAAATTGATCCATTTTGTTATTATAATTGTTATTTTACTTTGTGGGAGTCTCCTCCCACCTGTCACCTAGCAAATGTTTTGGACATTTTATTTGAACTGATTCTTTAATGAATACTTACACAAATATGGCACTACCATACCACTAGACATGTCAAAGTACTGCTGCAGTTAATGAAGTGCTTTTGCAGAGTTGTCATCATTGTTATATAAAAATTGTGACAGCCAGTTTACACACAGTGAGCACCAACTCACAGCAACGTTTTAATGACTATCTTGCTGTTTTTTTTTGCATTCAAGCCCTGGAATAGGACTTGAACCCAGAACCTTATGGGTTAGTGGTAAGGTTGCTACCAAATGAGCCACAGCTGATTTTATGAAAGTGTATCTCCTTTCATCCCACCACAGTTGTTTTTGCCCCCTTTTAAATTAGAGGAGAGTTTGTTCCACTTTATTTAGATATATGATAATCATTGGGCTTTGATCAAAGCACTTGGAATTGATCGGGGGAGAGCATTTGCTAAGGAGAGCGGAAAAAAGTTCAGAATCTCACATTCTGCCAAGTACAGCAATTGCCTATCAGCCTGAAGTGATTTGGCCCGTGTTATCTAAGCACGATTTCTCATTTGGATTCCTTTCAAGTATTCATTTTCTGTAAAGGAATGTAAAGTTGAATTAAGGACATTGCTATGATACAGAGTATTGTAGAGTGGTGAAGTTGTGAATGGTGAGGTGAGCGAAGAGGCAGGTGTGACCAACAGTGGTCAGTGTTGGAGGTCTTTCTGCAGGAATCATTGGGATGATCAGGATCAGGGGAAGAGAGCGAAGCAGCAAGGCTGTAGTACTGATGCATCTATTTGTATAAACCTATTGGTTTGTAATTAGCCTGAGGTTTAATTCTCATTCCTTCCAAGAGGCAGTGAAAGTGGATTAGCTGTTATGAATCTAGTGTTGTGTGAAATTATTTGGTGGGATAGCGATCATTGGTTTTGTTCACAGTCTGCTCATTGTCAAATCCTCTTATTTCTTTCACACACGCTGGAATAGTGAGGTTGACATTTGAGAAATAAATGGCATTTTGCCGCAAAGGTTTAAACCTCTTCAGAGCATAGATTGTTAGATCTGAATTTTGGCTCAGCTTCAAAGAATTGCCAATTGAGGTGAACCTCTCCTCAGTTGCTTGCTCTTCATTTTCTCGTTAAAATGAGAAAACTGCTTCAGATTTTTCACTGTCTTTGTCCTTGAATCAGAAACATCGAGGTTTATCAACACAGGGAGGATTTACTGTTCATTTTTGATGAATTTGGGTACTTGTTGAGGCTGGACTTAGCACTTCCCCAATTTCCTGCTCTTCTGTCCTCAGTCTCACTCTCTTGATCTTTCTCTCTCACACATACACCGTTTGGTCCCTCAGACCACACGCAGACACACTCTCACTCACTCTCACGGACACACACACTCACTCTCACTCACTCTCACATACACGCACGTACACACAAACACACTCTCACTCTCACATACATGCACACACACGCACAGGTACACACTCACTCTCACGCCCACACACACTCACTCTCACGTACACGTATACGCGTGCGCGCGCACACACACACACACACACACACACACACACACACAGAGGCACACATTCACTCACTCTTACGTACACGCGCGCGCGCACACACACACACACACACACACTCACGTATACACACACACACACTCTACTCACTCTCACATACATGCACACACACACACTCTCATGTACACGCACACACACGCAAAGGCACACACACTCTCACACGCACGCACGTACAGACACACACTCTCACTCACACGCATGTACACACAAACACACTCTCACTCACTCTCATGTACATGCACGTACGCAGTGACATACTCTCACTCACTGTCGCATACACGCATGCACACACAAACACACTCATGTACACGTGCACGTACACGCACAGGCACACACTCACTCACTCTCATGTACACGCACGCACACACACACGCACTCTCATGTACACACGTACGCACACGCTCACTCACTCTCAAGTACACACACGCGCACACACACATTCACTCACTCACTGTCACATGTACACGCACACACACTCTCACGTACACGCGCGCACACACACACACACACACACACGCACACACTCCAGTGATCTATGAGTAACTGGCCACAGACAGCCTGCGTCTTCCATCACTCCCACCTGCATTATGTGTATCACTGCAGTGGCATCAGCCCTATCGCTTTGGAATTACAAGGTGCTGATCCAGGCTGGTTCTCTGGTGTAGTTCAGAGGAAGGGCTACACTTACACAAATCTGTCCTTCAGCTAAAACCTTGAACTGAAGCTCCGTCTGTCCGATGGAGTGGATGTTGAAGATTCTGTGGTACTGTTCCAAAGTAGAGCGAGGGAGTTCTCCTGGTGAACTACCCAATATTTATCCCTCAGTCAGCATCACAAAACAGATTATCTGGTGGTCATGAGAAGCAATTTCATTCCTTCGTGGGATGTGAGTGTCACTCATTGGGCCAGTATCCCTAGTTACCCTTGAAAAGGGGAGCTGCCTTCCTGAACTGATCAAGTCCATTTTGCTAAGGTACACCCGCAATGCTGTAAAGAAGGAAATTCCAGGACTTTGACCCAGGCGATGCTAAAGGAACGGTGACACATTTCCAAGTCAGGATGGTGAGTGATTTGGAGGGGAACTCGCTCCTTAAGGTTTCTCTTTTAAGTCTGATCCTTCCAGAAATGATTTATTGATTAATTTGAAGGTTTCAGATTCTGAAAACAGATTATCTGGTCATCAGCACCTGTGTGTGCGAGCTTGCTGCGCATAAATTGGCTGCTGTGTTTCCTACGTCACAGCAGCGATTATACTTCAGCAGTAGTTAATTGGTCATAATGTGGTTTGAGGTGACTGGTGATTGTGAAAAGTGCTATGTAACTGCGGGTCTTTCCTGACACGGTTCTGTAATCGAGCACAACGTAGCTGTGTGGACTCCAATAGACAGCAGAGCAAATAGCTCAGGCACGAGGCTCCAGTATCTGGGTTCAGCAAACTGCTGGCTCAGCCACTGGAGATCTTGCGTGGCAATTCACAATCTTATTTAGAACCGCTTTGATTGAATTGTAGCTTTGTAACTCCCTGCCAAGCGTATACCTGGTTTGTATAAATCAGCCCTGCCCTGTCTCTAAAGGCCGCACTGCCGTGAAATGATCGTGAGGCCAGGGGTGATTTATGGCCAGCACTGATGCAGTGGCTAGTATAGGGAGACGCACACGGGTTTGCACTAATCAATACTGTGACTGATTGGCTCATAGATCAACAGTGAGTTTATAGTGTTCTGACTCTAATGAGTAGTTTAGTAATTTGGCTTTGCCATGGGTGAATAGCGCTTCTCATAAAATTTCATGGACAAGCTAAGGGTAAATATTTGCCACTTTAACCCCCTCAGTCTTTGTGCAAGCAGAGGTATATCTGCAATCGATGCCAGGATCTGCAGCTGCCTCCTGGATGAAAGGCTTCCGCCTGATTTACTCACCCTCTTTTCCTTCCAAGAAAGAAAATAATTAAAAGCAGTTATCTGTTGTCGAGTTTGGGCTTTGCAGAGAAAGTGTGCAGTCAATTATTGATGGGCATCTGATAGCTGTAGCGTTGGTGTGTCTCAATGATTTGCTGCTTGGGTGACATTTTGAGTGAATTTTAATCGGAATCTGCATTGGCAGGAAACCGGCATTCAATCGACAGTATTAGCAGCTTGGAAGTGAATGTCAGCAAATGTGTATTATCTCATCAATACACACTGCAACACCACACCTCAGTGCTCCCTATTGAGAGTGCACGCCACACACAAGATCACTGATCCATGGAAGGGAAAGATTGCTTCTTGATTGCAAATGCCATTGTGGTTTCGTGTACTGGAAATGCAGTGCAGTCGCTGGGCTGATTTATTGCTAAAAGTAATATTGTAGGCAAGTCGATGCACTTTAATGTTGTGTCATAAGCTTCCTGTCCAGTGAACTTAATCAATTACCTCATGTTGCCAATCACCCATGCCACTGTTTGGGATGCTGTGGCACAGTGGTAGTGTCCCCACCTCTGAACTAGGAGATCTGGGTTCACACCTGCTCCAGAGGTGTGTCATAACATCTCTGAACAGGTTGATTCGGAAAATATCCGAGCACACCCCCTGAATGGCTTCCGAGGATCGCTGTCTGCTCAGCTCAAGTCTGGGGGCGCAGAATCGATTGCACTGCAACTGATTTTGCAAGGCTCCAAATGATCACTATGCTGTTGTCCTGCACTGTGCCATGCTAAGTAACTTTGGACAGTGTAATTAAGTTTATCCTGTGAAAGCTGCAGTCAAGCAAGAAGGGACAACCTTTCATTTATGTAGCACCTTTCCTCAACCTCGAAATATCTCGAAGTACTTTACGGCCAATGAGTATGTAAAGGTAGAAGCACAGCAGCCAATGTGAGTGCAAGACATCGATGGGATAATGTCCAAATACTCTGTTTTAGTTGATGTTGGTTGAGGGATAAAAATTGACAACAGGGAGACCCTGCTCCTCTTTGAAATACTGCCATGATGTTACCGACATGTAAATCTTTTTAAACATTTTACATCTGTAATTCCACTTGTGGATAAGTTGCATCAATGCAGCAGGAAGAAGTTTATGAAACAACCAATATGTACTGAATTTTCTGAAGAAGGGTCCCGACCTGAAACGTCGGCTTTCCTGCTCCTCTGATGCTGCCTGGCCTGCTGTGTTCCTCCGGCTCCACACTGTGTTATCTCTGACTCCAGCACCGGCAGTTCTTACTATCTCCCACCAATACGTACTTATTGTGTCTGGCATAGAATTCCTATCGAGCTAAATGGAGGAGGGCTACCAAGGTGATAGTTCCTCACTGTGGGCATGGCTGATAGATTCATTTCAATTAAATGTTTTGCACTTTTTTACCAGAAAAAAAATCCACACTGTGTTATAATCCCAGCTGATGGCGCCAGTGGAAACCTGGCTTAATAGATCAGATGTTTCTGTACTTTGTTGACACTGAAGTTAGTCAATGAGGCTGCAGATTTTCTTTCACAACATAACAAAGTTTATTAAAATAAAACAAGCAATTTAAATGTATAACACAGAGTCCAGGGAAAATACCCACCTATCTCAATCCTTTACAGTTCTGCTTAACTTACTCCTGACAGTTTCTTTGCTGTGGACTATGAAGACTGTTTGGTATGTTCTTCCCAAATCTGCCATTGTGAATTCTTCACAAATCTGAGGGCCCATAGTTGCAATAACCTGCATGTTTCTAACCAAACTCTCCTCATTTGAAAGTCTCACAAACTAAATCTTTCTGCTGAGGTTAATTATTCTCTGATCTGCTTTTAGGAGAGAAAGCTAAACTAGCTTCTAAACTCTACAATGGTGCCTTCTGAATTGAACTGAAAGACTTGTTTCTGAACTGAGTTAAGAAAAACTTACCCATCCTAAATCCTTCTGAAAATAATGCTGATTGACTTGAATGTTTACTCTACCTGTCATAAACGCCGCTGTATAAACATCTTTTTATCAACACCGCATGGGTTTGCTCTCATAGAAATACTAGATTAGGGGTCAATTTTCTGACAGGACTCTCTGAGCTTTTTTTTTTTGAAAGAAAACCCTTCACAAAAGTAACCAACACCCACGTGCCACCATTTTGGAATCCAAAGTCCAAAAATGACATTAAGAAATACATAAATGACACCCCTTTCATCAGAGCTGACCCAAAGCTTTCAACAAAAGTGAAAAGCTGTGGATGTTGGAAAACCAGAATAGAAATGATAAATGCTCACTGTTCAGTCAATTTGGCAGGATCTTTGGAGAGACTGCGTTAATCTTTCAGGCCAATGACCTTTCATTATGAGCACCCATTTATTTTCACTGGTTTGATGTCACTGAACCAATTGTTTCCACTAAAAAGTCTCATTTACTGGACCATGTTCTTTATGTCTCTTCAGCGACACTGTTGTTGTGTTTTGCATTTGTAACCAGTTCTTAAAATCCACTGCGATATCTGTGTTCTCCAGTAAGTGGCTTGATGTTAATTTTTTTTACAATAATGCTCCTGCAAAGCACAGTGGGAACTATACTTGTTGAAGGCACAACAGGTTGCATTTATGTAATGCCATCCTATGGATCAGATTGTTCCATTTTGCGGTAATGCCTAGTGCTTTAAAATGTAGTGAAGTCTAAAACTGGTTACATTGTCATTCGCTATTCTGTTCACAGGCTTCAACAGGTCAAGATGAGAGATGAGGGGGAGTGACAGATGAAACAGGGTATGAATGATCAGCAGCTGCACAGCCCCTTATTCCCCTCTCCGCCCCATTTCCCCTCAGCGTCCCTTGGTGAGAGTACAGTGGCTAAATCCGAAGCTGTCGGTAACATAGGCTGGAATGGAAAGTAATCACCACGCTCTGTGCAGACCCCTCTGTTCATGCATTATCTGTGAGATTCTGCATTAGCTTCCTGAGAATACAGCTCTTAGTGAGGCACAATTATGGATGGCTTTAGCTGCAGGGAGCCTGTGCTGTGCCTGGAATGTTACAAAAATATTAATAGTGAGCAGGTTCTAATCATTCCTTGATACAAAAATAAAATGTCTGGCAGGCGATGTATTGCACATTTAAAATCATTAAATATTTAGAATGTAATAGCTTGGGACATATTAATGGTAAGAAAGGATTACTTGGTTGTGTTAAATGGCACTCGGAGAAATATGTTAACACTTCTTCTCTTGCCGCTCTGCTGAGTGAATGGGAAATATATTTGGAAAGGTTTCAATCGTTAACATGCCAGTCTACACTTGGCACACTTCCAGTTCCATTGTCATGGAGCGGTAAAGGTTAGCATACAGGTGAGAAAGCCTTTGCTGCTGTTCTCAGGCATTCACCATCTCTGTGACCTTGGCATTGATTAAACATGCAGAACTGAACTGCCGTGTGCCATGTCTCCCTCTCTACAATTTGCCTCCCCGCTTCTTCAGTGTTTTAGCAACATGGGCTGCTAATATTCCTTCAGGTGTGCATCACTGAGAGTGTATTCTTCTCCTTATGAGGCAGATTATTAGCTTTGTTTCTGCTGATATTGTGCAGACTGTTAAAGCAGGGACAGTGATCAAATGAACTCCATGATGAGACGCCAAAACTTTACAAACCAGGAAAAAACAGTCCTAATCCCCAGTCTGTATTTTCTTTTCACATCTCTTATCCCCAAACTTTCTGTCCCTTCTCTTCCCCCTCTCCTCCCTTTCCCCTTCTCCTCCCCTTCCCCTTCTCCTCCCTTTCCCCTCTCCTCCCTTTCCCCTCTCCTCCCTTCCCCCTCTCCTCCCTTCCCCCTCCCCTCCCCCCTCTCCTCCCTTTCCCCTCTCCTCCCTTTCCCCTCTTCCCTCCCCCCTCTCCTTCCTTCCTGTCTGCCTTACCCCTCTTTTCCCTCACTCTTCCTCTCTACCTCCTCTGCCATTCCCCTCTCATGCCCTTTCTCCATCCTCACCAATCTTCTCTCTCCTCATCCCTTTCACCTTCCACTTCTCCTTCCTTCCCTACCGCTCCCGCTACCCCCCACCCCACTCTTCTCCTCATAGGCTGCTTTGGCAGTATTAAAGGCGATTGAGAGGTAAAGTGTAAGAAAGAAGTTTCCCAGAGTACTGTGATAGTACAACGGAGAGTTTGTTCTTACCAGGAACAACGGACTGAGGTTCTCACTCGAGGAGAAAGGCTTGATGGAGGTGTTTAAAGTTCTGAAAATGTTGATTCGGGTCAATTTTAAGATGTTTCCACTTGACGAGAAGCCAGAGCAAAGGACTACAGATATAAGATATTCATGAATTGTAATGTAGCGAAATGTCTCTGTGCAGAGGTTCGTTAGACAATGGAACACAATACCATGTGGCTCAGAGAGAACTTAGCTCAATGTGTTTTTGGCAAGTAAGACAAACACAGAAGGAAGAAAAAAGGAGCATATATTGATGAGGTAAGATGAAACAGGATGGGAGGAGGTTAATGTGGAGCATTAGCATCTGCATGGAGCAGACGGGGCGCATGGAGCAGACGGGGTGAATGGTCTGTTTCTGAGCTGTGAATCTCCTGTAACACTGAAACTTTGTAGAATGTCCTTTACACAAGGCCAAGGATTAAATCTGGCTGGAGACATAACAACAGATATTGTTGAAAAGAGAGACATTTTGACTCGAATTTCAATCAATCTCAACAATTTATTCTGCACAACTCTCCTGTAGTGTAGATTGTTATGATTATTTGAAATTTGGCATTCTCGCCTTTATCCTGAAGAGTACAAGATGAAAAACTTCTCTTTTTAGCAACGTGTGACCAAGTGGAGTTTGCACATTCTCCCCATGTCTGTGTGGGTTTCCTCCGGGTGCTCCAGTTTCCTCCCACAGTCCAAAGATGTGCAGGCTAGGTGGATTGGCCATGCTAAATTACCCATAGTGTTCAGGGATGTGTAGATTAGGTGGGTTGTAGGGAGATGGGTCTGGATGGGATGCTCCGAGGGTTGGTGTGGACTTGTTGGGCCGAAGGGCCTGTTTCCATACTGTAGGGATTCTGTGTAAGTGGCTGCACTCAGGAAAGCTCTAGCTTTCAGTTAAACTGTGTATTCATGTGATTGTATTTGTGTTGAACAGGAGGTGGGATGAGGATCATTTTGAGACTGTGTCAGCCAGAGTAATTTTGAAATGTGATGGCGATCAGTGTAAAATTTCAGTGGGACAGAGGCAGTGGGTAAAGATCATACTGTCACAGGCCCTATACAAAATCTATCAGCAAGATGGATCAGCTTATTAGAGAAACACTAAGCTACGTTCATCGGAGGAGTTATACATCATCGTTGTGATAGTTTCTGAAAGTGGAACAAAGAAATAAATTCTTCCCCTCTACACTTAGCAAACATGGAACCAGAAGCCATCAATCCTCATTTCCCACCGATGGCTTACACCCATGCTGGCTATTCATTTCACAGGAGCACCTGTGAAAGCAAATTTATAGAAGGTGTGGGAGATGGAAATTGGGGAAAAGACACAGATTTATAATGCAGCAGCCTTAATTAGAAGGGCCAGCGGGGATAGGGACGTGAAAAATCACAGGCCAAGCCTGCTGAGATCTGATTTATTTTTCCCTCAGGAGCTTGGCCAGTTAAGTGTTGGTGTACCGGTTAAGAAGGGGTTTAGTTACTGATCTTGGCAGGGACATTCTGCATCCTGTTGACAGTACAGTGACCAGGACTCAGAATGGTGAGTGCCAGGGACACCAATTCCAGGCGATTGGCAAAGGTGGAAAAGCTATTTCACGTACCGAATGGCGAGGGTGTAGAATGTACTGGGTGAGAGCATGGCGGAGGCAGGTTCAATCCTGGCTGTTGAGAGGGAATTGGCTAAGTACCTCGAGAGCAATTACTTGCAGGGGAAGGCTTGGGGAGTGGGACTATCCAAGTTGCTTTTGCAGAGTGGCAGCATGGAGATGACAAGCCAAGTGGTTTTGCTCTAACCATTTCATGATTGTAGAGGTGAGTAGATGTGTGTCCAGACACCTTGGGACATTGTACATTATATAAACAGCAGTCGCCTGTGGATGGTGGTGCAGTCGTTTCTCTCTGCTGATGAGCTGCTATGGAACATGTTTGAATTTTTGCTTAGCACAAGAATCAGCCTGTTGAGGAAATGTGGTTAAAAATCCGATCAAGCTCATGGATGGACAGTGACAGGCTCAGACTCACTTTTATGGAGGTAATTAGTTATTCAACATTACACAGTAGCATTGTGCTCTGAGATAAAATGTGTACCTAATCATTTATTTAAGGTTTCTCATTTCGCTGAGATTTGCACACAGTGGATTTGATTTCCATCTCGCTTCCTTTCCTGAACTCTTTAGGGTTCAATTAAATGGATTTGGATGATTTGCGTTAGTATTCTGTTATCCTAAGTGATCCCTGATATGTGGCCTTAATGTGTGGTTTGATTTGAATTGGTGTTTCGGCCTACTGATTGCAGATTAAGTGATGGTCGGTGTCAAGAGAGCTGTGTCGCTCTGTTCTCATCCATTGGTTGGCCGAATTCTTGTCAGGGCCTCTGCCAATATTCCCCTCACCATCAGCGGACAGAAGTTACTGCCGTCAGCGGTTTTTATCCCTCTCCTGTTTCCTGCTGTGTCTCTGTCTCTGTCTCTAGAGCGAATGCGTCATCAATCAGGAGCTTGTCAGACTGGAACATAGGACCTAGAAGCAGGATTAGATCATTCAGCCCTTCACAGCTGCTGTGCCAATTCAATAACAGCATGGTAGATCTGGTTTTGGTCTCAACCCCTCTTTCCTGTCTGCCCTCCATAATCATTCGATTGCTTACCTATCGAAAATTTATCTATCTCTGTCTCACAATTTCAATGACCCAGCCTCCAGTACTTCCTGAGGAAGAGAATTCCACACTGAGGGACCCTCTGAGAGAAAAAAACACCCCTTATTTCCATCAAAGAAGGGGTGCCTCTTATTTTCATATTGTCCCCCAGCTCCCACGTCCCCCATGAGAAAACAAAGTCCGAGTGCCCCACCCCTATGGTCTTTTTTGTTTCAATCACCTGGTGAACTTTTTTATCAAAAGCTGGTTGCTCCATTTCAAACTTCTGGCTGATTTAGTACCAATGGACCTCTTGCACACACACGCACATGCACACATATGCACAGAGACCCGTTTGTTTGCTAGACTATTCCATTGTGCACTTTGACTGTAAATGATAGTGTCAGCTGTAACTCGAGCCTTCCCCTATGAGTCACCATGCTCTGGGGTCAAGCCCCACTCCAGAACCTGAGCACAAAAGTCCAGACTGACCCTCCAGTGCAGTGCCTGAGGTCTCTTCTTTTGGATGAGATATTAGGATGAGAGGACCTGCTTGGGTGGATGGGAAAGATGAAAGACAAGGGACCTTTGTCCTGGCTCATTTTCTTTAAATTAACATCACAAAAACAGATTGCCTGGTCTTTCTCACATTGCTGTTGTCTGGCTGTGCGCAAATTAGTTTAAGTGTTTCTTCCCTTACTGCTGTGACTTCACTTCAAAAGTACCTCATTGGCTGTAGAGTGCTTGAAGATGTTCAGTGGATGTGAAAGGCACTATATAAATGGGACGGGATGGTGATGTTCCTCTGATACAGGGTAGGGATGGTATGGTGACTCTGAAGAGCTGTGTGTCTGTCAGGCTGTGAGGAAAGTTGAATAAAAGGATGACTGGCCCTCGCGTAAGAACATCAGGGACATTTGCCATGGCAGTAGGAACGAACAAGGAAGGCAGGCCGTGGCAGGTGATGAGCCTGTTGATGGTGGTGGGGGGATGGTGGTGGGTCAGTTGCTAAACCGGGGTCACTCAGGTGTAAGAAGGGAGCTATTCCAATTTACTCTGCACACGTCATGCTTCCTGCAGTCTTCTTCCCAGTCCCCACCCTAAATTTTTTTTTAAACTAGGAAATTGGCATCAATGCCTTTGAGAAGATGACTTACCTTCGTTTTTTTTAAACTCATTCATGGGACTTAGGCCTCACTGGTTGGGCCAGCATTTATGATTCATCCCTTGTTGCTCTTGTAAAAGTCGGGGTGAGCTGCCTTCTTAATACACTGCAGTCCGTGTGCTGTGGGTTGACCCACAATGCCGTTAGGGAGGGAGTTCCAGGATTTTAACCCAGCGACAGTGAAGGAACAACAATGTATTTCCAAGTCAGGATGGTGAGTGGCTTGAAGGGGAACTTGTGGGGAGTGGTGCTCCCATGTATCTGTTGCCCTTGTCTTTCGAGATGGAAGTGGTTGAGAGTTTGGAAAGTGCTGTCTAAGGAGGTGCCCCCACAGTGTGGTTGAGGAATGGCTGGACTTTGACACACTGACAGCAAAGGAACATGATTGATTTCCAACTGGGTGGCTTGGTGAGAAGCCCCCCATCCACTGAAGGTGCCCCTACACCACATGAACTGCTGGGGTTCAAGAAGATGGCTCCACACTGACACCACCTTCTCAAGGGGCCATTAGGGACAGGTAACAAACACTGGCATAGCTGATGACATCCACAGCCTGTAAAGTTAAAACAAAGTGGAAACTTTTTCGGAGTTTTCAACAAACACCAAAGATGCTGATCAAAGCTATACTTCATTCGATTGGGATTCAAGAGGTCATGTCAATGCAAATCTCTTCTTTCTTTCTTCCCTTCCCTTCCTTCATTTCTCTCTCCCTCCCACAGGTATCATTCTAATCAACAGCTGATAGTTTTCCAACTTGCCACAAATCCATGATTAAGCTACATCTGAAGCACACGCAATCTTCAGTATTTTGCATAGCAGTTTTGCCATACAATACTTGTCCAGTTCTGTTGCCCCTGTCCTTCCTTTACTGCATTCCTGAATTTTAATTGCCTCAATATAGCTTAGTGATTCGGGTGACTGGGGACGAATGGACAAGCTGAGGATAAACGGAGGGCTCAGCACTGTAGTTTGCAGATGGTTTTCCATCCAGCAGTCACCCTGGGGCGACAACACCTTTGGTTTTTTGCTGCAGGCTCAGACTTAGCTAACAGTTTCGATCTTACTGCTGCTTTATTTTTAAATATCATTAGACTCTCCTGTAAACCATCTTTGTCTCTGTCTGTCATCCAAAGTTGATTGACAAAGCTTCTCTGTTAAAAATTAGACAGCAGAACTACATTGCACAGCACAGTGGCAGTAGTGTGTACCATCTACAGGATGCACTGCAGAAATTCAACCAGGCTCCTTTGACAGCACCTTCCAAACTCTCAACTTCTACCACCTAGAAGGACGAGGGCAGCAGATGTGTGGGCACTTTGCCATCTGCAAGTCCTCCTCCAAGCCCCCACTCAATCCTGACTTGAAAATATATTGCCGTTCAGCTCAAGGGCAATTTGGAATGCACTGGTCTTGCCAGCGATGCCCACATCCTGTGAAAAGAATTTACAAAAAGTTAGGTACTGCCCGTTTTATTGCTTCCTGGTCAGAATCTTACAAAGGTTGATGTCATGCAAGTCTGCTGTTCCTGCTGGTTTAACATAAAATCAGGGAGTGCAGTTTCAAGTAAATTGCAAAACAGGGAAATCCCACAGCCCAAGTTCACTCCAATTAACAAGAACCCATTGGAAGATTGGAGAATAGCGAGAGAGCCAAGTAACAAAGGCATTCTCGTGCTACAAGTTTGGCTATCAGCTCATTTTGCTGACCCCCTTATAGAGTTATAGAGTCATACAGCACGGAAGCAGACCCTTTGATCCAACCAGTCCATGTTGAACGTAATCCCAAACTAGTCCCACCTGCCTGATCCTGGGTCATATCTCTCCAAACGTTTCCTATTCATGTACCTTTCCAAATATCTTTTAAACATTGTAACTGTACCCAAATCCATCACTTCCTCAGGAAGTTCATTCCATACATGAACCACCTTATGTGTAAAAAAATTTGCTCCATATATCTTTTTGAAATCTCGCTCCTCTCACCTTAAAAATGTGACCCCTACTCTTGAAATTCCTGATCCTCGGGAAAAGACAAGTACCATTAACCCTATCTATATCCCTCATGATTTTATAAACCTCTGTAAAGTCACCTCTCAACCTCCTGCACTCCAGTGAAAAAAGTCCCAGCATACCCAGTATTTGATTCCCTCGCAGTAACATCATTTGCCTTGGAGAATGAGTGTCCAGTACTCTCTACTTCCACAGTGTGACTTGTCACAATGAGAACTTTGACTTTGTGTCTGAGAATAAATGAAGTTGAGAGGCTGCAGTGTCGAGCTGCTCATTGAAAAGTCCAAAGCGATGCTTTTTCACATTTGTTTAGAATCATTGGGAAGAGGTTTAACATACTCACAGAAAAAGGAAAGCTGTCTGGACCGATGTGCAAATATGTAGCTGACAGAAGGAGAGACAGATATAAAGGAGAAAGACCCCCCATGCTGTTGTATGGCTTATTCATTGTCTCTTCGAGGCCAAATGATTAGATGGTCTGGACATCGGACAAGTAGTTCAGTCAGTTACTTGGAGAGAATCCTACTGAATGAACAGTTAACACTAACTTCCTGCCTTGGATTCTTCTAGGTTCTGACTTTGTTCATCTTGATCACCGATATTCACTAGTCATTTGGTTTTGTTTTAAAGGGAGGAACAATATGGTATTAGCAGGTGTATAAAAGCTGCCAGTAAAGTTCTGAATTTGCAATATTTTGAAGACGATGGAGCAAAGATGTGTGACATCCTAGGTGTTGTATCAGCTGATTACTGTTGTGTCCTTGGCTATTATCAATAGAATGTGCCCAGTGGAGTGTGACTCAAAGCCTGATTTGCTGTCATCCAAACAGGAATTATGTATGGAATCCTCAACTGCTGTAATGCACCGTATATAAATGAGCATTTTGAATTTCTTGCCTCATTCTTGAAGTAGCATAGAATCCATTGCCACAGGCATCAGTACAGAGCACCGTTGAGCAAGACAAATGCTGCTGATATCTTCCTGTACTTTATTTCACCCTCAGTGGAGTTATGTCTCCATTTCTCTCGCACCAGCCCCCAGTTTGTACTAATGACTGAGGCAAGACTATCTCCACATTTAACACACACACAGACACACACACAGACACACACACGCACACACACGCTCGCACACGCGCACACACAGACACACACACACACAAACAGAAATTGCTGGAGAATCTCTGAAGGTCTGGCAGCCAATGTGGAGAGAAAACAGAGTTAACGTTTTGGGTCCAGTGACCTTTGTTCAGAACTTCCACATGTAACTCCTCATTTAGTCCCCTCAGCTGCCAAGGTAAGGAATCTTTTATCCGTTCTGCATGGACTTCATGCAAACCCAGTAAGCGGGCTCAAATAAAAGCAAAATACTGAGAAATCTGGAAATCTCAAACCGAAACAAAGTGCTGGAGAAACTCAGCAGGTCTGGTACCATCCATGGTGAGATATATTTCAAGTCTGATGACTTCTTCAGAACATGATGCAGTTCTGAAGGAGAATAATTGATGTTGAACTATTAACTTGTTTCTCTCTTCAGTAAAAGGGCAATGTCCAACAACTATACCCTGAGACTAACTTCTCCCTTTGTAGCTATTTGAAAGCTCCATCATGGATGTGGGTGAAGTAAGGTGCGCAAAGATTTACATTTCCTCCCACCTTCAACTCTACCTGAAACAGAAACAGAAATTGCTGGTGAAAGACAGTAGCTCTGGCAGCATCTGTGGGGATCCGTTCTGATGAGTCACTGGACCCAAAATGTTAACTCTGTTTCTCTCTCCGCAGGAACTTCCAGACCTGATGAGTTTTGCTAGCAATTTCTCTTTTTGTTTCAGAATCTGCAGCATCTTTTTTTATTTCAGCTTTATCTGATTCACTGAACTCCCCTGATAAGTTTGTTATCATCATCTTGATAAGCACAGGAATGTCAAACGAACAATTAACCTGTTCTTAACTCCTATACAAGGAATCCTTGTGGATTTACCACTCAGTTCATGCCAAAGAGTCAATCGGTTGAATTTGACTCGCCAATCACTTTGCATCTCAAAATTTGGATTACATCAACTTTTTATTAATGACCAGGCACGAATGGCAGATTATATTCTGAGATGGGTTAATTTTTTCACTATAAGTGTCTTCTTCAAATTGCAAGATGGTGATGTAGTGGTAAGATTGTATCTTTTTATTTTTCTGCATTTTTAATTGTAGACACATGGGAAAATGATTTTTGCAACCAGGGGTTGTGAAAAGAATTGTTGCTTTTAAATAATAAGTTACTGCAACTCATTAACTTGTTGTAATGTTGCAGATTACTCAAGAAGTGTGGGAGACTGGGCAGCACAAGGGGATAGATTGATTTGTGGAATTGTGAGCAATTAGAGATGACAAAGGCAATCCGCCTGACAACAGCTATTTGATTGGCTCCTGGGTAACTGAACAGCTTGTGGGTGTGCACAATACTGGCAGAAGCCTTTGCACTACTGTAAGAGCAAATGGTGTGCCTCACTCTCCATTAAAATACCTAAAGATTAATGAAAGCTAGCGCATTTTCCCTCACCAGTTGTTGTAAGCTGTGGTCTATAAACAGTAACTAAGAGACTTTGCAGTTTGTGTACCTATTGTCTGTGCCTCCTACGAAGACATGGAAAGAATCTGGAGAAGAGACATTGGAGAACAGAAAATCCTGGCAAGCAGCAGGGTCATGACAGGAAACCCTGTGGACCAGGGCCATTGAACTTAAATTCTGCCAGCTTGTGAGATTTAAACCATGGACCCTAGAATACTGCTGTTTCTTTGGTGCAACAAAATCATCATTACTGTCACGCCTCATTTAGAAATCAAGCCCCACTTTTCCTGTCATAAGCTGATTCTCCAGTTTTTTTTTCCCTTTACCCATGACACCAGTGTTTTTGTCAGTCTGAGAGTGTAGGGGGTTTCAGAAGGAGGTTAGAATTTTATCCAGTGGAGTTATAATTCAATAGTTCCATTATTTACCTGTGGTTAAAATCTATTTATTTTGTAATAAATAATAGATCATGTTTAGTGTGGAAACCTGGTCTGCGCTTTCTGTTAACTTGGGTCTATCTGACAGGTAAATTGGAGACTCTTTTGACTTTGATAAAACTTTTAACTTTAGTGATGAATAGTGGAGTTTGATTTCCAAATGAGGCATGACAGTAATGATGATTTTGCTGGACCAAAGACACAGATAATATTTCTGGGGTCCATGGTTCAAATCCCACCAGCTGGCAGAATTTAAATTCAATTAATAAAGGTGGAATTGAAAGCTAATCTCAGTGCTGGTGACGATGAAATCATCATTGATCGTGGTAAAAATCCATCTGGTTTACTAACCTAATAGTGGACAGAGCTTGAACATGTAGCCAGTTTATAATTCCATCCTTACAAAATTAATGTTTATGAATGGAAGCCTAATTCAATAGTTTAAAGCATCGATTAATGTTCTTCATTCACTCTTTGATTAGTAATGCTTGCAAAAGCACAGATGTGTTAACGTTGAAATGTTTGCAACAGACGGGGGACACAGTGGCTCAGCGGTTAGTACTGCTGCCTCACAGCACCAAGGACCCAGGTTCGATTCCACCCTCGGGCGACTGTCTGTGTGGAGTTTGCACATTCTCCCCGTGTCTGCGTGGGTTTCCTCTAGGTGCTCCGGTTTCCTCCCACAGTCCAAAGATGTGCAGGTTAGGTGGAGTGCTAAATTTCCCATAGTGTCCAGGTATAGATGGGTTAGCCATGGGAAATGCAGAGTTACATGGATAAGGTAGGGAGGTGGGCCTGGGTTGGATGCTGTTCAGAGGTTTGGTGTGAACTCAATGGACTGAATGGTTTCTGTGATCCTTTACCTTTTTTTAACCAGGTTTTAGAAGAGGACGGGTTAACAGTCAGTCCTTATTGAGCTCCTTCCTTGTGCTGCCTGTTGAAGGTTGATAGGTGACCAGTGGCTAAGAGTTCTTTTACTCTCTCAGACCATCCCTACTTTTGCACTTTTACATGGGAGCACCCCAACATAAGCTCCAGGATTCACCTGTTCACTTACCTTTGGGCTTATGTTTTTGGAGCTTTGTAGCGTGGCCTACTGGGGTAACAGCAAGGACTCCAGAAACCTTCGTTGAAGTTAAAAGTTTTTATTGTTCAAAAGACATACGTGTTGCTGAAGCTTTTCTTCTTGCACATATTAGAACAAATACAAAAACGCCAAATTTCAAACAAGCAAAACAATTTATACCCCAGGAAACAAAGGGTGCTGATTGGTTGACAAATTGTCTCTGATTGGCTGAGGTGTTGCCTTAGAGAAGGTAGTGTGGAGATATTGGTTCCCCAAGCACCCAGGTGATTCAAAGGTGCACAAGGCTTGAACATATTCCTTTTGTTTGCAGACAATGTCTAGCAAGCATAAATGAGTGTTGTTATGATCTTGAGTGATTTTCTTAAAGATGACATCGTGTCTGATGCGTGATCTCCTGGATTGGTTTTGATTCCTTGAGTTGCAAGATTACGGTGATGGTACAATGATGTGGAATTTCCCAGATTCCTTTTGGCTTTGGGCTTTTTCTGTCTGTTCTGAGAGATGATATGGGAGTGGTTAGTTTGCAGGGTACAAATGGTTGAGGAAGAGGTGTTTTGTGCAAGCTTCTGCAATCTCAAGAGTGGGATAAGCTTGATGAACCATTGGATCTTTCCCTTACTGCCAGTTTTGCACACTTTTGGCACGAGAATAAAAAGATTTGGAAATTTGAGGCGAAACCTGAGTATGGGCAAGGAACGGGAGAAACGGAAAATGGAGAGCACTGCATGCAGCATCAAGTGACAGAATACCTGCATATATGATGTGCTTTTGAAATGGCATTACTATCCTGATATGTTAAATGCAATAGTGTGTCACAAGTTGTACTGTGTCAGCTTGTAAGGTTTCCTACAATAGTTATTTCTAAATTCATACCTTCACAACCCAGAAGGACAAGAGCAGCAGATACATAGAAAGACCACCACCTGCATGTTTCCCTCGATGTCACACGTTATCCTGACTTGGAACTTTATTGCCATTTGTTTACTTTTGTTGGGTCAAAATCCTGGAATTCCCTTCCTGTGGCTGTCCTGCACCCTCAAGGACTACAGCAGGTAAGTAGGCAGCTTAGCGCCTCCTACTCCAGGGCAGTTGGATATGGAAAATAAATGCTGATCCCGACAATGAAGGAATGCAAGAAAATGACTTTTAAAAAAAAACTTAAAAATATGTGTGGTGATGTGCTTATTTGTTAATTTAGTAATTATGTGATTTAAATATGTTGCCCCTGGTAGAATTATAATCGACGCCAAATGCAAATCTTTGGCAAAGAGCAAACTGGTTCATTCTTCCTCTGTGTATGCAGCAGCTTTTGTTTGTCCATCAATGGGCAGGAAACCATTGGGTTATTGTCGAGCTGGCTGGAGTTAAGTCTCGCAACTTTTCAGTCGGCCGTGATCATTTGCTCTTGGACGTCCATACCCACTGCCCTCCACCCAAATCACCCGGAAAACAGCACTGCTTTTATTTACTAACTCGCAGTTAAATGGCCTTTGGCATCCCCTTGTGTCGAGCTGCCATAGTAATGGCCTGTCAAATAATTATTCAACTACTTGATTGTTGCAAATTGCAGAAATCTGTTACAATGTAGCTATAACCATTTAGCTAACCCTCTGAGGGAATGTTCCAATTATTTATCGTGGCAGGCCATATTTTACTGGAATTTAGTGTGGCTTGTTTCCTTTCTTTTAGAAACTGTCTCCTATATGTGGGGAAAGTTAGGTGTTTTTTATTCAGAGAGCCCAGAAACATCAGTAAGCTGTTTCTTTCCTCTGTACCATCACTTCAGTGGCCATCTTTCTGAGCATAATACCTGACAGCAAATGCCTTAATGCTTTAGTCTGAAATTCATCGGTGCATGAAGGCATTTGTTCCAAGCAAGTAAAGCCCTTTATAAAATCAGTGAGTAAAATTATTTCCTGGGAATAAGGAGCCCATTTGGTGTTAATGTCGCACCAGGTAATTACAGTTTTCTAAAGTCTCCGATCAATCTCAGATAATGGTCTCTTTTGAAATTGTTTTTGTGTTGTTCTGAAGGGTATACTTTGCACCCACTGCCTGCTCTACACTTTCAGGCAAGTGGGAGATGAAGTGTTATTTCCCCCAATCTGCCCCGCTAATGCCCCAAAATGTGTGACATTTCCATTTCCTATATCCGTCTTCCTTACTTACATCATCTTGAAGTCTTGATTGATCTTGATGTTAATACCAACACTTGTCCTGCAGGATAGCCAATCATCCCATGTTGTGTGCTTTGGAATTCCCTCTGTATACTTCTCTGCCTTGCTTTCATTCTTTAAGGCAGTTACTGAAACCCATCTCTTCTACTAAGTCGAATCAGAGATAGTAGGAACTGCAGATGCTGGAGAATCCGAGACAACAAGGTGCAGGGCTGTGTGAAACGTCAGCCTCTCTGCTCCTATGATGCTGCTTGGCCTGATGGGTTCATCCAGCCCTGCACCTTGTTGTCTCTCTTCTACTAAGTGTTTGGCCATATCACCTAATATTGCCTCAAGTAGTTTGCTGCAATAACCTTATTAATTGAGTCCCTGAGTCAAAATATTCTGAGCAGTTCTGGACCTGTATCTGAGCTAGGATGTGCTGGCCTTGGAGGGGGTCCAGAGGAGGTTCACAAAAACAATGATATGGATGAAGGGCTTGTCATATGAGGAGCAGTTGAGGACTCTGGGTCTGTACTCGATAGAGTTTAGAAGGATTGTGGGGGTGGGAGTCTGATTAAACCTTACAGAATATGGAGAATCCTGGATAGAGCGGATGTGGAGAAGCTGTTTCCATTAGCAGGACAGGTTAGGACCCAAGGTCAACAAATAGCTGACCTAGCCACATTTGTGACAGAATAAGGAAAAAGGAATATAAACGCGAAGGAGCCAGCCACTCCAAGCCTCCCCTCCATTAACTTTCAATCATGGAATCTGAACATATTTTGAATCATTCCAGAGTTCTTGCAGC
Source organism: Rhincodon typus (assembly GCF_021869965.1). NCBI lineage: Eukaryota > Metazoa > Chordata > Chondrichthyes > Orectolobiformes > Rhincodontidae > Rhincodon > Rhincodon typus. Next base: position 80,525,750 of record NC_063340.1, read on the forward strand.
TCTGCCCAGTGGCTCATTCCAAAGTTTATCACTTTGAATCCACATGTCACCCAACGACTGCCAGGTTAAATGTTTTTCTAGAATTTTTGAAAAGTTGTCATTTTTTGAAAGGTCCTGAGCCAGATTGCTGCCTTTGATTCTCCAGTTTGGGAAAAGTGTTGGAACGGAGCCACTGTGTTTCCACATGCTCCCAGTTTTAAATGGGTTCCATCTGGTTACTGGCATTGAAACAGGGCTTTCATTGCAACTGCTAAATATACTGCCTCGTTTGTAAGATTTCTTTTTGCTTATTTAACATCTTTGATGCACACTGTGTTTTGGAGACTTGTCTCCAAAGTGAAGCTTAGGATTTGAAGACATGGCCTTGGTCAGCGTGTTCTTCAAAGAGGTTAAACCAACACCCTGTCTGTGTGATCGCCCCGTCTATCTGATCGTCCCCGCCCCGTCTGTCTGATCGTTCCCGCCCCGTCTGTCTGATCGCCCCGTTTGTCTGATCGCCCCGTCTGTCTGATTGTCCCCGCCCCGTCTGTCTGATCGCCCCGTCTGTCTGATCGCCACCGTCCCGTCTGTCTGATCACCTCGTCCCGTCTGTCTGATCGCCCCATCTGTCTGATGAGGATGGCGTCGAGGATCCAACTGCCTTCCGAGAAGATGACAAGTAACTTCCTGTGGTAACCAGGCAGTATTCCATCAAGCAGCTTGGCAAGTTGAGAATCCAGCTGTGCAAAAAGAGGTTGCTGAATTTTCCCAGATGTCTACTTCAATAATGCATTTGAAGCAAAGCTCTGAGAAACGCTACGTATATGCACATGGTCTCTTCTTTTTTCAGTTGAAGAGACAGGACTGAATGAAGGGAATAACTCTAATGGGGATGCAGCAACAGGGGGATCTGGGTGTAATACAGATCATAGAATTCCTACAGCCATTCAGCCCAACTAATCCACACTGCCCTTCCAAAGACCTTCCTACCCTGACTCATCCCCTACCCCTGCATTTCCCCCTGTCTAACCCACCTAGCCTACACATCCCTGGACACTATGGGCAATTTAGCATAGCCAATCCACCTACCCTGCACATCTTTGGACTGTGGGAGGAAACCGGAGCACCCGGAGGGAACCCACACAGACACGGGGAGAATGTGCAAATTCCACACAGACAGTCGCCTGAGGGTGGAATCAAACCTGGATCCCTGTTGTTGTGAGGCAGCAGTGCTAACCACTGAGCCACTGTGCCACCCCTTATGTGCATAAGTCATTAAGAGTAATAGGACAGGTTGAGAGAGCAGTTAATAAAGCTTCCAGTATCCTTGGCTTCACTGCATACAAGAACAAGGAGGTTTTGTTGAACTTACATAAGGCATTGGTTCTGCCTCACCTGGAGCATTGTGTCTAGTTTTGGGCACCACACTTTGGGAAAGATGTGAAGGCATTGGGGACAGTGCAGCAAAGCTTAATAACAGTGGTTTCAGGGATGAGGAATATCCGTGAGGAAGATAGATTGGAGAAGCTGGGACCGTTCTTCTTCGATAGAAGTACTCCAATCATGAGAGGTTCAGGGAATAAATAAGGAGAAAACATTCCCACTCATGAAGGGATAGCAAGAACTGCCGATGCTGGAGTCAGAGATAACACAGTGTGGAGCTGGAGGAGCACAGCAGGCCAGGCAGCAGCACAGAAATTTTCTGAAGAAGGGTCCCGACCTGAAACGTCAGGTTTCCTGCTCCTCTGATGCTGCCTGGCCCCCTGTGTTCCTCCAGCTCCACTCATGAAGGGATGGCAAATGAGAGGACACAGATTTATTGATTTCAGTGAATAAAGCGAAATTATTTATTGGACTGCACTCCCTGAGAGAGTAGTTGGTTCATTTGAGGCATTCACAAGGGAATTGGACATCTATTTGAAAAGGGAGATGTTGCAGCGAGAAAGTGGGAGAATGGCTCCAACTGAGATGCTCTTTTGGAGAGTCAGTACAGAAACAATAGGCCAAATGACCTTCTCCCACACTGTAATGATTCTGAGATTGTGTGAACTGAAGGTTGAGTACTTCTCCAAAACTCCCTCTGTGGTCGCATTGGGCAATGGTCCGATTTGGGAAAACCTGGAAATAAACACAGGAGATGCTGGAAGGACTCAGCATATCAGGCAGTATGTATAGAGGAAAACGAAGTTAACGTTTCAGATCTGTGATCTTTCGTTCAACCTGAGAAAAGTCAGAGATGGAATAAGTTTGGAGCAAGTGGTGGTTTTGGAGGGTGTGGGTAGTGCACTGAAGATCAAAAAGGAGGGTCTCTGATAAATTGGAGGGCAGGGGAAGTTAAATGACATGAAGTTGTTTGGTGCAGAAGCTGAAGGGAGTCGCAATGGGTAGGATAAAGAATCAAATGGTGTGTCGAGGTGAGGTTGAATGGCTTGAAAACAGCCATCTGGATTAAAGCAAGCCAAAGAATAAAGAAAGTGAACCAAGCTGGAGGTAGACGTAATGATCACAAGATGTTAAACTTGGTGTTGAATCCGGGAGGTTGTCAAATGCCAACTTGTGTCCCTTGAACTTCACTCAAGTGTGTTGGAGGTGGGCCGAGTGTGAGCAAGGTGGAGAATAAGTATTCTCCTTCAGAAAACCTGGAGTTTCACTCATTTCATTGACATAACCGAGCTCTCTGCTCCAATTACAAAATCACGTGCAGCTGCCTTTGTGCGGATATATAAACTGCTCAGAATCGGAATTGGAAATAGGATCTTCCAGTCCACAGAAAAAGCACGTTACTGCAGATGCTAGAAATCTGAAACAACAGCAGAGAATGCTGGAGAAACTCTGGCAGCATCTGTGAAGAGAGAAACAGGGTTGACGTTTTGAGTCAGATATGACTCTCCTTCAGAATTGAAGAGAGCAATGGAAATGTGATGGGCTTCGTACTATAGAACAAGATTGGGAGGATCAAGTTGAACAAAAGGGGAATTTGGGAGAAGGTTAGAGGTCACAGGTGTCAAAGGCAAAGGAAGTGATGATGGTTGTAGAGAAGAGAAAGAGAGACAGACAGTGTAGGTGTTAATGGGAGATTCTCAGTCAGCTTTGTTGAAAGCTAAAGCAAGAAAACCATAATATTGGGGTGGGGTTTGCCAGATGAGGAGAGCAAATTAGGAGGGAGGAAGTGACGGCTGGATGGAAGGTGGGGAATGTGACAGCCTAGTGGTATTATCGGTAGACTATCAATCCAGAGACCAGGTAAAGTTCTGGGCACCTGTGTTCAAATCCTGACCCAGCAGTTGGTGGAATTTGGATTCATTAAAAATCTGGAATTAAGGGTCTAATGATGACCATGAAACTATTGTTGGAAAAACCCATCTGGTTCACTAATGAAACTGCTGTCCTTGCCTGATCTGACCTCTGTGTGACTCCAGACCCACTGCAATCTAATTGACTCTTAACTGCCCTCTGGGTAATTAGGAACAGACAATAAGTGGTGGTTGAGCCAGCGATACCCACATTCTGAATGAATAAAAAGAGAACAACATGTGGGCAGAGTTCATGGTCTGAAATAATTGAACTCTGTACCGAGTCCAGAAGCTGTAAAGTGTCTGAGCGGAAAATGCGGTGCTGATCCTCAAGCTTGTGTTCACCTTATCTTCTGTTCCATTTCCTTCTCTCCAAAATTTTTCTGCAACATAAAACCCATCACTTTTCCACCTGGAATCAGTTAGACATCACCTGGTGAATCTGAGCTACTTTTGGTTTCATTGTGCTCACTCATAGAGTCATAGAGATGTACAGCACAGAAACAGACCCTTCAGTCCAACTCGTCCATACTGACCAGATATCCTAAACTAATCTAGTCCCATTTGCCAGCATTTGGCCCATATCCCTCTAAACCTGTCCTATTCATGTACCCATTCAGCTGCCTTGTAAATGTTGTAATTGTACCCGCCTCTTGTGAAAATGCTGTGAGGTGTGGACTCAAGTCTTCACTTTATGAGTGTGTCCAGCCTGGAGATGACTTCATCATCTTCTATGGATCCTCTCTTGAATGAAGAATCCAACATAAAATCAGCAGAACTGATGTGGTGTGGTATCATTGTTGGGATTTGGGGACAGCTTCTGTAGCTTTGCCAACTCTGGCCTTTGTCTTGCCACATTAGATAGTTCAAGTCTGATGTAACTGGTCCTTAAAACATGCCAAACTAACTTTCATTCCCAGCTGTGCGTCAGTCAGCTACAGTGAGGTGGTCTGTAATGCAGACGGTTGTAATGTCCTCACCTAGGGTGCCCTTGTAGTATAACCACCATGATGTTAACCTCGAGATTGTTCTCCAGAGAAAATCAAATTACTGTAGTCATTAAGTACAGAAAGAAATTCAGACCCCAAAGTGGAATTCAAATACTGTAATTAGTGAAGAAGATGTCCCTTTGTTTCTGGGTTCTAAACCAGCTCAGTTTGAGGTATAATGAGATAGGAGATTGCCATGTCTGTGGGGAACCATTGAGAAATGCTACATAGTGCCCTTTGACCCTGGAAACAGATGCATTTCAAACCCTGTTCTAACATCATTGACCGATGAGTATGGCTAAGCTGATAGTTCTCCAATCCAAGCATGTTTTGCCTGGAAGCTGATTCAGAGGGGAAGATCTTGGGAACATACTAGCTCTCATCAAGCAAGTGAAAAATACATTATTTTGTAGCAGTTATTTTTCTATGTTTTTAATTACCAAAGCAATAAACATTTACTCGAGAAACATGATGCACACTTGTGATGGTCTGGATTTCATTTCGTTATTAATGATAATCAAACCACTCAGGTACAAGAGAATGATTAGTTCAAGAACAATGGAATGGAGTAGAAATGATTGGAATCATTAATTAAGAGTAGCTTAAGAATGTGACTGCATTTCAGGCTTTGGCTAGTTTATAACATTACAGAATGATGGAACATAGAAGGAGACCAAATAGTTCATTTTACTTTCATGGAGTTATCCAGTGACTTCAGTTCTTTCCCAATAGTCCTGCAAATTTGTTCCCTTCAAACTTTTATCCTATTTCGTATTGAAAATTAACAGCTTCCTACACTCTTTCAGGCCCTGCAAGTCATCATTTACTGAAAGAAGAAAAACAACCTTGGGTTTCTCTGGTCAATTGCCTTATCTCCGTATCTTCTAGTTATCAACTGTCCTGCAATGAAAATGATTTCTTCTGATTAACTCTAGAAAAAAAAACTCATAATTTATATCACCATTAAAATAATCTCCAATTAACCTTCACTACTCGAAGGGAAGTAAATCCAACTTCTCCTGTCTCTCCACCTGGATCCCTGGTACCTAATTCCTCTCCCTCCCAAGCCCTCTCTAATGCCTGAATCTCCTTCCCAAACAATTAATCTGGGCACCCTTAGGTGCTTCTCTGTTCCGAAAGGGCAGTTTTTGGTACCAGGGTACATTTCTCCTGCCTCCCCCTCTGCTCAACATTCCAGCCTAGCTTGGCACAGCAATGACGGAGCTCCACTTTATCACCACCCAGGCAATTTATTGCCCGACATAATGTTGGCAGTGGTGATGCCTGATTGAAAAACTGTGACAGGTTGGAATGTAGGGGTAACAAATGACTTCGGGAGACCAGCAGAGTCACTGTCCTGAGCCTGGAGTAACCCATCATCGTCATTGACTGTCCTTCGATTTGAGAATGTTGTCTGCTCAGAGGTGTGGATGACTGCCATGCGTCTTTGTGTGACTGCACAGCCTGATTCCTAAGCTACAGACCGTTAGGTAATCAGAACAAAGACTAGGAGCAGGAATAGGTAACTCAGTTCTTTGGTGCTGGGGCAGGATGCACCATCAGTTAGTGCGATCCAGAGAGCAGGATTTACTTCCTCTCCTCTCCCTCTCTGCTACCATTCGACTTCATCGTTAAAGCATTTGGACACAAAGTGTGATGCAGTTTGATGGACAAGTTGACGTCATTTGGAACAATTGGTAGCAAACTCCAAACAAACTGGTCCTTAAAGTCAAAAGCTGGTGTGCTTCGAGGAGAGTTTCAGAGTATCTGAAAATACATTTTCTCTGTCCTCCCCTGGAACACTGACCATTTGAATGTTGAGCGGATAGGACCTGATGGGGAAAGATGCCTTTCAGCCAGTGTCCAGTCAAACATATTTATTTTGCAGGAGCTTTGGAGTGAAGGTACAAGACTTAGGAAATAATGCACAGATACTGAATCTTAATACTAGAAGATACATCAGCATTGGCTGCCAAATGACCCCCAAAAAACCTACAAAAATAGAACCTATTGAATGTCAGTGGGAATTGTATTAAGATGCAATTATAATTACTGAATATTAATTACTAATATAAATTTGAGCCTTACAAAATTGCTGCAATGCTTAACAAAGTAGACCCCGCTGTGAGTGTAGAACCAGGGACACAGCCCCAAAATAAAGAGGCAGCCAATTCAAACTTAGGTGAGCAGGAATTTCCTCACTCAGACTGTGGCGAATCTTTGGAATTCTCTGTCCCAGGGGATGTGGAGGCTCACTCATTAAGGATCTTCAATGCAGAAGTCGACAGATTTCTAGATATTAAAGTGATAGTGTAGGAAAATGGCATTGAGGTAAGAGATCAGCCAGGATCTTATTGATTAACAGCAGAATCTGCAGGGGCAGAATGGCCTGCTCCTATTTCCTGTGTCCCTAAGATGAAAATGTATTTCCTTGTCTTGCATTCTGTTCTTTATTTAGATCATTTAGGAACTTCTGATCGGTGTTGGTTATCTGTTCATTGCAGTCAGCAATCAGTTAAATGGGTATCTTGCAGTTCTTCCAGCATCCCTCATGTTTCAGGGAATCTTTCTTTGAAGTTTGAAGAAGTAAATGACTCCTTAATTAAAGTCTGATCAATGGTAAGGAAGCACTAACAAGAGTGCAGCTCGAGTGAGCAGCTGCATCATCCTGCTACCTAGCAGGGAGAGCTGAAACACATAGGTTGAAATGCATGTGCAGGTTGGATGGATTGCTATGCCACATTGTCCATGGATGTTTCGGTAGGCAGGTTAGCCATGGGGAATACAGGGTTTACAGGGTCAGGGTAGGGCGGTGGGTCTGGGTGGGACGCTGATCAGAGGGTTGGTGTGGACCCGACGGGCTGAATGGCCTGCTTCCATACTGTAGGGATTGTATTCTAAATACTTTCCAGTGGTACAAGAAGCTTGACACCATCCAGAACAAAGCAGCCTGCTGGACTGTCACCTCATGCACAAATGTACACTCCTTCTACCACTGATGCTCAGTCGCAGCAGTGTGTGCTATCTACAAGAAATTCACCAGGGCTCCTGCTAAAGCACCTTCCGAATCTGAAACCATCTGGAAGGACAAGGGCAGCAGATACATGGGAACAGCAGCACCTCCACGTTCTCTCTAAGCAACACATGTCCCAACTTGGAAATGTATCACCGTTCCTTCACTGTAAGTGGATTAAAACTCTGGTCCTTCCTCCCTATTAGCGATGTGAGTCGACACCATCCCTCCACCTCCTCCAAGGACTGCAGCTCTCCATCACCTTCTTGTGGGCAATTAGCGGCTGGGTCATCAATACCGACCTGGCCAGTGATGCTCAGGTCACAACTGTGTTTGAAAATGCTGCTAAGAAAGAGCAGGTGTTTGAAGTCCCTCAGCGATTCTCTACGATGTAAAGACCTGTGGTTTTGGAGAGTGCAGTCTTAACAGGTGCTCATGGTTCTGCTGAGCTTAGATGAGTCTGCAAATGAAACTTTACTCATGAGTGATTAAATGAACAATTATTCATTTTTCTGTTTGTGTTTCTTTTCCTGTTTGTTCTGTGGTGTCTCTGGTGGTCACTGAGCTGCCAGATGGAGTGTTGCCCTGTTCCGAAAGACAGGCCTGCAGCGTTATCTCTTTGTATAATGATTGTACAAATCCATATTGCAGAAATGCAAAACAGCAGAAGAGTGGAGGAAAAATTCCCATCCGCACCACAACCTGCTTGATTTGATGAAGAGAACATGTGACTGTTTTATATCTTATGTCTTTTACTTTGTTTTTGTGTTCACTGCTTTGTCTTCTGGTGCCTCAATGGTGGGACATAGCTCCTTGGGATCAATGTCCATTGCCTGTACCTCATCCACCCAAATGGCTTTCTGTATTTAAAAAGCGAATGTTACCATGGTACCCATCCCGGTGTTATACCGCGCTGTACGGTACCCATCCCAGTGTTATACCGTGCTGTACAGTACCCATCCTGGTGTTATACCACACTCTACATTGCCAGTTTTGGAACTGTATTGCACTTATGCCGCCAGTCCCAATGTTCTACAAGGATGTATGGTAACAGTTTATTGTTCAGTAGCAATAGTGTACCTTTCAATCTGTTCCATTATGACTGTATTCTTACTTTCCCTGCTAATATCCATCGCCAACAGCAAATTCACTCATTGACTTTTTTAAAATTTCAATTCTTCCAAACATCTGCTTTGATACTACGTTCTATCATCCTTAACTTACTCAGTCCCATCTGTTGATTGTGCACCACGTTTCATTGTGAAGCAATAAATTAAAGACATGGGTCACCGGGTTTCTGCTTTAAACAGTGACAGTGATTGTATCCATGTGGTCGCTGTATGGACCGGCTCCCTCTCCTCGGAATCTCCTTTAATCTTTTCACATGGTATTGGAGAACAACCACATGATGGGTTAACCCAAGCAGCCAGACTGGCCTGTTGTGGAAGGGAGTGTGACCATTGTCCTGTACCAGAGATATATTGAATTTACAGCAGCGAAACAGGCCATTCAGTCAGTGTTGGCTTTTCTGACCCATTTTTCTTCCTTCATTGTTTTACCAGCATCCCTTTAAATGCGTCTATGTTACTTGTCCCATCCTCTCTCCACATTATCACCCCCTCTGTGGGTGAAGATGTTTCTCCCTGAATTCCTCATGGGATTTATTGTTGACTATCTGTGATTTATGGCCCTTACTCTGGTCTCCCTGACAAGTGCAAACGTATTCGTGTTTTCCACTCTAAACCTATCCAGCCCTTTCCTGATTTGAAAAGCCTGTTTTGAGTCCTCTCTTTTTGAATATCATTCTGTTCTCCCCCACAACACCCCTCATCTCCCACTCCTCTGGGGAATTATGAACTTCATAACTCAAGCTGGCATAGTATTTACAACGGAAAAATGCTTTCACGCAACTTCCCCTGTTGCTATTAATCAAGCTGTAAAGCTTTCAGAGGGCTAACGGAGGGAATGTGTATAACTGCGATTTACGGAGGGGGGAGTTATTTATGAAATACCACGGTTCGTTTTGTGTGAGAGTGCCTTATGTTTGTTGTGTGAGTTATGGGGGAGGGAGCAGCTTTCAGCATAATGAGCCAGGTTTATACGACATGCATCATATAATTTCCCCTGTCCTTGGACTTCCATTCATTTCAAGAAGGAAAATGCAGCCATCAACAAAAATAATAAAGTGCATCTGCCTGTGGATTAGCGTGCCATCTCTGTTTATTGTCCCTTGCGCATGGACAATGGGATTCATATGGGGCATGGGATATTGTCTTTGAAAGACTGCACATTGCCACTGACAAACACTAACTGGCATCTTCCTTCCCAGGCCAAGTGGTCACTGATGGGAGGGAGAGAAGTGAACAGTTTCCTTTTTCAGTGGAATCAGGGTCATGGTGCCTTTGCGCCCTGGAAGTGGTCAGTCATTCATTCACTCACACTCTTCTCCAACCCAAACCTCACTGCAAGCTTTGAGTGGCTGACAGTACCTGTGGGAGTGCTGCACTGCCTTACATGTTCGGTTGGACGTAAAAGGCTCGTGCTGCTGTTTTGAAATAGAGTGGGGAATTTCCCCCAGGGGTCCTGGTTTCTATTTATCCCTCACCCCACAACATCAAATGAACAAGATAATCTGGTCTTTATCACATTGTTGGGACTTGCTGTGTGCAAACTGGCTGATGTATTTCTTACAATAGTGAGTACATTTCAAAACACTCAAACCACTGGCTGTAAACTGCTTTGGGATGTTTCAAAGTCTTAAAAAAATGCTGTCCAAATGCTTTTTACTTCATTATTTTTCACAAATACCATTATGGGAGCAAGTGAAAAAGCGTTCAAAAATGATAGAGCCAGAGGAAAGGGGTGGGAGGATGCTCATGCATGGCTTTAGTAGCAGCATGGATCAGTTTCTGTGTTGTACACCCTGTGTAATATAATTCTAATAATTTACATCTGCGTGAAATGCACTCAACAAACTCTCACCCTCACTCAAAGGGTCACTCAACCCAAAACATTAACTCTGATTTCTGTCCACAGAAGCTGCTAGACCAGCTGAGCTTTTCCAGCAATTTCTGTTTTTGTTTCTGGTTTATAGCATCCGCGGTTCTTTCGGTTTTTATTTAGCATCTCACCCTCACTCGTTCACCTACACTCAAACCAGTAGCTGACAGGTGCACAGCTTTCAGAGACTTTGCAGCGTGCATTCCATTTCCATTGTGTTAGCATTGAGGCTGCAGCAACTGTGAAAAGTCCGCATTGCTTAAAGGTGTCTCCTGCCACTTGGACTGTGCAGGACTTGGCGAAGGTTTAGTTGAATGTGACAGCTGGCACCTGTAACATTTGTAGCTCTATGAACACATTCGGAGCTCCTTTTTATTGGAGGCTTCATATCCCCCTTCAGTGTCTTGCTGCATTGAATAGAAAATGTCAAGCTTTGAGTAAGGGCCATAATAAATCATTAGCTTATAATATGCAGGCCTGACAGCCAGTTTATTAATGGCTACTTTACCCCAGGGAGACGCAGATGAAGACTGCAGCAGCAAGCCAATTTTGCTTAGTCAAACTGAATAGTCATCAATGTTCCCTTTTAAGTCTTTTAGATTTTTGACTCTTTTAAAATATATATGGAGCAGCAAAATAAATCCAAAGGGGGAGCTGGTTTGCTGAAAAACTTAACTGAAAATTTGAAACTTTATGACGTTTCAATCTCACTCAGGTAACAAATGAAATAGGCTTGGGAGTTATTGTGTCAAAAACAGTTTCCATCCTTGGCATTCGTTTTCAGAAGCTAAGGCACCAAAATCCTCAAGACCCCTGCGTCACAATAAACTGACGCTCTAGCCCAGTGTAGCGGAAACACATCTCATACTTTTGCTAGACACTTCCATCAAGCTACGGGCACTATTTGGAAGGGAAGATTTCAAAGACATCCTTCTGATCTTTGGGGCCTTACTGTGCTGGGATTAGCCAGGAGTCTGATGTTGATGGGATCCCGCTGCTGTTTTCCAGAATCTCTTAAGCCAAGTCTGCAAACTCTCCTGCCTTTTGCCTTGTTGCTCCTCCAGGGTGAAGGGGAGGTGATAGCCTTGTGGTATTATTCATCCAGAAACTCAGCTGATGTCCTGGGAAGGCAGATGGTGGAGTTTGAATTCCATAAAGAATCTGGAATTAGCTGTCTAATGATGACCATGAAACCATTGTCAATTGTCAAAAAAAGCCCATGTGGTTCACTAATGTCCTTTAGGGAAGGAAACTGCCATCCTTACCAGTCCTGGCCTATATGTGACTCCTGACCCACAACAATGTGGTTGACTCTTAACCACCTCTCGGTAATTATGGATGGGCAATGAATGCTGGCTTAGCCAGAGACATCCTTATTCTGTGAGTGAATTTAAAAAAAGGTGACTGTGCCCATCAGCTGGTTTGTTTGATGGGGTTTCGGTGGGTACATTGGTGACTGCTAGGGTCACTCTATGCTAGGAGATGGTTCTGCCACACACAGAACAGGGTACTGCAGATGCGGCTGGCCTCTATATTCCTTCTCGTGTTTCTCTGTTTCTGATATGCCCCCAGAAGCAGGCTGCACTATTTTTATTTGGTTGAACAATCCTGAGCAGGCTTCTCGCAGGACGTGAAGTTCAGATCGAAACTTCTGAGTGAAGCCTTCAGCATGTCCTTGTAGTGCCTCATTGGACTGCCACAAAAGTGTTCCCCACGCTCTATGTCTCCCTGGAAGAATCATTCTAGTCAGTGAGTGTCAGGCATTCTGGCTACATGACCCAGCTCATAGAATAGAATCCCTACAGTGTGGAAACAGGCCCTTCGGCCTAAAAGTCCACACCGAGCCTCAGAGCATCCCACCTAGACCCATCCCCCTATAACCCACCTAATCTACACCTCCCGGAACACTACGGGCAATTTAGCATGGCCAATCCACCTAACTTGCACATCTTTGGACCGTGGGAGGAAACCGGAGCACCAGGAGGAAACCCACGCAGACACAGGGAGAATGTGCAAACTCCACACAGACAGTCGCCCAAGGCTGGAATCGAACCCGGGTCCCTGGCGCTATGAGACAGCAGTGCTAACCACTGTGCCGCAGTGCCACCCCTCAGCTCAGTTATGGCTGTCTCCTTTCAGTGTAGATGCTTGGCATTCCAGCCCAAGAGAGCATCTCGTTGCCTGGTATTTTGTTCTGGCATCTGACCTTCAGAAGCTTCTGAAAGCAACTCAGATGGAAGTGGTTGAAGTTCTTGGTAAGACCATGGTACAGAGTCCAATTCATAGAACAGACTGGGCAGGACTACTACTCTATAGACTTTCAGTTTGATATGCCGACCTACTCCTCTTCATTCCTGGACTGATGCTCGAAATCTGGAGAAGGCTACACTTGCTTTGGCAATTCTTTCATGTGCCTCATCATCAGTATGGACAACTCGAGACAGTGTGCTGCTGAGATAAGTGAACGTATTGACTTGTGACTTGTGGACTGCTTGTGGACTGAAAGAGACATGAGAAAGGGCTTTCCTGGAGCAGACTGGTGAATTACTCCAGGTTTCTTTGTGTGTATCGATTTTTGTTCAGCTAGTGCACATTCATCAGCAAACAGAAAACCTGAAGCAATCCTTGGAGAACCTGGACTTTGTCTGGAATTGTTTCAGATTGAACAGCTTCCTCTTCATGTTGTATTTGATCTTGCTATCAGGATCACGTCGTGAAGGCATCAGAGAGCATGGAGGAGCACAACGTGTTGAAGAGGGTTGGCACTTGCTCACAGCCCTGTTTAACTCCATTCGTGACATGGAATGGGTCAGAGGATACCTCCATCATCCAGGACATGCACAAGCATGCTGTCATTGGAACTGTCAATGTATTTTCCTAAATTTCACAGACCAGACAAATTCACCGTTACCTAACGCTGACTGTATCAAAGGCTTTGCTCAGGTCAGTAAACCTGGTGTAGGGGTCCACTTTCTGTTCTTGGCATCTCTCCTGGAGCTGTCTAACTGCAAACGCCATATTGGCGGCTCCTTGACATTTTCTGAAACTGTACTGATGCTGGCATCAGATTCAGATTCACCCAATTATAGCATGTGGAGCCTGCAGTTATTGTCCATTCCTGAGTGACTCATAATGGCCCTCTGGCCAATCAGATTGCTATAGGTCTGGAGTCACATGTAGGCCAGACCAGGTAAGGATGGCAGATTTCCTTCCTTAAAGGTGAACCAGGTGTTTTTTTGTTTCTGACAATGATACTGGTTGTCATTAGACTCTTAATTCCAGATTGTTATTAAATTCATATTCCACCATCTGCCATGGCAGGATTTGAACCCAGGTGCCCAGAACATTACCAGATTTCTGGACTAATAGACCAGTGATTACACCACTAGAACATCACCTCCCTTGTAGATCCCAATTGGGATGGTGCATGAAGCATTACTGAAGGATTCTGCTGTGATGAAGAGGAGCCAGATTCTTGCCAACAACAATCAATGGTAGCTTTACAGACTTGAATTTATTAATTAGATTTACCCAGTATCCTTGGGGCATCAGCCTGGGCTTCAGGATTACAAGTCAAGTAACATTTCCACTCCAACACAATCTCTCCTATAAAGCATTTCCATCCATCTTGCTGTGCTGCTACTAGTGAGTGAACTCTGAGAACTGGTGTATTCCAGTCCCTCTCACTGACTCCTGGACATCTCTGGAAGGATAACTCATTTAAGAATAAACTTCTCACTTGACTTGTGTATAAATCAGGTGGTTTTATCACAGTGTTCGACAAGGGAGATAGAAGCTGGGTTGTCACACCATGAACCCAACACCATGTTTATTGGAGAGCAGGGAGTGAGATTTATCGCTTCTTCCTCGATTGAGCAATGTACAATGCAGAGGGTTCACAATCTCAGGATAAGGGGACAGTTATTTAAGACTGATACGAGGAGAAATGACTTCACTCAAATGGTAGAGAATCTTTGGAATTCTCAATCCTAGAGGATGTGGAGGCTTCATGATTGAATATATTTAAGGTCAGGATCAGCAGTTTTTGGTCTCTTGGGAACTCTGGGGATATTGGGAGCTGACAGAAAAGCTGATGCACAAGAACATAAAAAAATAGGAGCAGGAGTAGGACATCTGGCCCCTCTAACCTGTTCCGCTGATCTTTTTTGGGGATCAGCTCCACTAACCCACCTGCTGACCATAACCCTTAATTCCTTTACCGTTCGAAAATCTGTCTTTGCCTTAAAAACATTCAATGAGGTAACCTCAACTACTTCACTGGGCAGGGAATTCCACAGATTCACAACCCTTTGGGTGAAGAGGCTCCTCCACAACTCAGTCCTAAATCTGCTCCCCCTTATTTTGAGGCTATAACTCCTAGTTCTAATTGCACATGCCAGTGGAAACAACTTCCCTGCTTCTGCCTTATTTATTCCCTTCATAATTTTAAATGTTTCTACCAGATCCCCTCACCCATTCTTCTAAATTCCAATGAGTATAGTCCCAGTCTGCTCAATCCCTGCTCATAAAACAACCCTCTCAACTCCAGAATCAACCTAGTGAACCTCCTGCTACTCCCATCTCTCAGATATAATGCTTGTATTCCTCAGAGGCGCATGTGCGTGTAAGATTAAGCACAGAAGGAACCACATAGTTGTAGATATTTTCCAATCAATCTGTTCAGAGATATTATTAGAAACCTATAGTGGAGTTAAGACTTGATTCCAGGCCTCCTGCCTCAGAGGTAGGGACACAACCGCTTCGCCATTAGAGCCCTAGCCACATAATCGGACACTTTGCAGTTTTTCAGTGATGTTGTTCAAGGTGATTGGGAGGATGAATTGGCAGCCAGGGATGTTGGTGATCTGGAAAATCGGGTGGGATCTATAGGGTAGGCAGACCCTGATTCTCCAGGAACAGCTTCCATTTCAGTCCCAAGTCCAATTTCACCCTCACTTTTTATCACAGTCTAAGGACTATGAGAGGAATGATTGCAGGACCATGATTTACAGTGACTAAACTAGTCAAGTTCCACTTTTACTAAATGTTTAAGTTTGGAATGTTCACTGGTATTGTGGGAACTGAATTCCATAATTCTGACCACTATTCAGTAAGGTCTATCTTTGTTTTGTTTGGATACTTCTACAATGCTTTTTGTTTTGCTTTCATTCTTAATTTTAAAGTTGAAAAGATTGCAGAATGGGATAGAGTTAGACATTTGGAGGTTGTTCCTCACTATTAGCTCTGCTCATGAATATTAAACAGTTATTAACAATTGTCTGATTTGTAATGACCAGTTGTGGATTGTACAGGATTGGATGTAGAGTGTCCTCAAGACATTATGGCACAGAAGGAGGCCATTCGACCTCTTGAGTCTATGACATCTTTTTATTGGTTTTTCATGGGAAATGGGTGTTGCGGGTAAGCTCAGTTTGTATCTTCACCCCGAATTACCCTTGAGAAAGGGGCTGGTGAGTAATCCAGCACAGCACTGTTTGATCCCAATAGCCCAGGAGGTTTACTTCCACTCACTGCACATCTGATTTCCTTTTGTAATCGCCTCTGCTTCCAGCCACCGAGCCAGCGAGGTCTGGTTAAAGGGTTAACCTCTTTTTGAGGTGGAAGCAAAAAGCTGTTGAATGCTCTTTCCTCGCTGTATGGTCCTACCATGATGTTGTGCCTTGCTCAAGAATCCATTTTTCACTTCTGTGTGCTCCCTCTGTACTGCATGCCAGCCCTTGTGAGGGCCAAATGTCCACAGTCGATGCTGGAACCATTCTGTGAACAGCGACTGGACTTCATTCACTGTCGAGCACTGAAGGACATCCCGAGGTCAGAGGGTATTGGGGATGAGTTGGGGCCTTTAACATCCAGAGGAATGGAAGAAGGCAAGTGAAAAGCAGTTGGGTTGTTGCTCTCCCACCTTCTCCAGCCAGTGTTT
Source organism: Rhincodon typus (assembly GCF_021869965.1). NCBI lineage: Eukaryota > Metazoa > Chordata > Chondrichthyes > Orectolobiformes > Rhincodontidae > Rhincodon > Rhincodon typus. The sequence continues at coordinate 80,541,965 of NC_063340.1, forward strand.
ACTCTGTAATGAAGTAAGATGCAATCTCCCTGCTTTAGTAACCTCGGTGTTGAGTAAGCTGTTGGAAGAGTCCATGGACAGTAAGGGGGCACTCCCATCTAGCACAGGAATGGAAAGGAATTCTAGGTGAACAAGATTGGCATGAAGCAATGACTGGACTGAAGTTTGCTAACCCCTCCAGGATTGTCCTGGAGTCTCCAGGAATTAAAAATTAATCCTCAAGTAAGACGCCCCTTGTGAAAAGAAATCACTAAATTTGTGTGCTTCTTTTTTAAAGAAAACTGCAGTGTTTTTAGTTTTTTTTTGTTCTAAAGTACAAGAGATCCTCACAAACAGGATGAGGTTTGGCTGAGCAAGGGCTGTTACAGGTTGGAGACCACGTGATGGAATGTTCTGGAATAATCCCAGTCAGAGTTGGCAACTGTTGTATGTGCTGCCATCCATATCTTCTAAATGTGTTGGTTCTTCAAGGGCTTAGTGGACTATTGTGTGTGAGGATAACCACCTTCTGGTCTAACGAGGCGAGTCTTGTCGAGTAAACGAGATGTAGATGAGATTGCATCTCTGCAACTGTTGGTAGTTTTTAAGAATAGGCGGTACATTATTGTAAAGACTGTTGAGCAGACCCAGCCTCAGGACTGTCTCCCACGAGATCTTACTTTGCTCCCCTATCAGGTCCTCCTGACATCATCACTGCACTCCATCAAGTATTAACCCTTTCAGACCAATATACAACATCTCCCCCAAGCATGTTTTCCTGATTGCCATTGTTATACATTTGTGTATGTAATCATGTTTACCACAACCCCATCTCCTCCCAAAGTCTGACTTTATAAGTTCAGGCGATCTAGGGGTTTTCACTGTTTTCATTGAAGTGTTTTCTTTGGACTGTGAAGAGCGGTGGTTTGATGGGTGGAAGGTAGCTGTCTTCACAGAATCACAGAACCGCTGAAGGGCAGGAGGAGGTCATTTAACTTATTGTGTCTACATCAGCTCACTGATTGAACATTATAATTTAGTGCCTTTTCCCTGTAACCCTGAATATTGTTTCTATTTAATTAATCATCCAACATCCTCCTGATGCCTCCATTGAATCTGCTTCTACCACATGTGTGCGTCGCCAAGCAGTGGATTCCAGACCCTAACTACACACCAAAGGAAAAGGGTTTCCCTTCTCTCACCATATTTACTTATTTTGTAAATTACCTTCCACCTGTGTCCTGTTGTTCTTCATCTTTCTATAAGAGAGAACAGTTTTTCCAATCTACTCTGTAACATCCTCATGCTTTAAAACATTCTATCACTTCTCCCCTTAGCCTTTTTGCTAAGGATATGAGTCCTAAAATCTCCAAATTATCTTCATAACTGAAGTCTCCTTTCTGGAAATATTCTGATTAACCTCTTCTACACTCTCCTCAATGTATTCAATTCCTTCTCACAGTACAGCTCCCAGAACTGTACACCAGCTGAGGTCTGACTAGTGTCATGTTCAGCACAATCTCCTTGCTCCTGTACTCTATTTCCCTATTAATAAAGCCCAGGATATTGTCGCCTTTATTAACTGCTTCTTCTACCTGTCCCGGTGCCTTTAGTGACTTGTGCATTTGTATAGCCAAGTCTGTGCTTTTCCCTTTTCAGTGCCTTTATACTGTATCTCCATGTTCTCGCTACCAAAATGTATCACCTCACACTGCTTTGCATTAAACCTCATCTACACCTAGCTGCCCACTCCACCAATTTATCAACGTCCTTTTTTAGTTTTATGCTGTCTTCCTCGAAGTTTACATGTCTTCCATGTTTTGCATCATGTGCAAACTTGGAAATTGTCTTCAGCTGTCTTCTTTACAGTGTGAGGCTTGATATTCTCCTCTGTTGTCAGGTTCACCATTCAGTTTATCCCTATCAATAAACTGAGGATGGTTCACCTGCACTGGGATCAGATTCCCGTCAATCTCAATCTCCATTGGTTCACTTTTCTGTGGACAATTATGACTTCTGTTTAAATCCTCACCTATGGCCTGGTTCACAGCTCTGGCAAATTCCTTGGAAGGTAGCATTTAATGCATGGTCTGTGGAGTGTTACAGGATTGCAGTTTATCATTTATTATATTCTAGGGAGCATTTGTGCAGGTTCCTGCTCATCCAGTTGAGAAGCTACAAGGTTTGGATCTCTCTCTCTCAATAATCACCTTCAGGTCAAGGTTGATTATGGGCTAAAACATCTGCGGACATCAGCATATCTTTAATTTTCTGAAAAGCATTCTGTCATTGAAGATTTCGACACCATCCTTGTGTCTTCTTGAGGAGTTATTTCAAGGGTTCTGCATAGCTGCTAGGTTGAGCAAAAACGTTGCCACTCATTGACCAAACCCAGGAATCATGAAAATCTTCTCCTGATTTTGGAGAGCGGGTGCTCCCTTCTGAAAATCTGCCATTATGCCTCGCTGTTGACAATGTATCCTTTGATTCTTTGGAGAATTCACGCTTATCGTTAAGCATGAGGCCCACTGCTTGTAAATGCTTTAATACTGTACTCAGTCTCTGATCATGCTCTGGAACCATTACCCCATGGATTACTAGGTTGTGCATGTGGCTCCATGAAGATCTTGCAACATGTCTCACACATTTCAATGGAAAATCTGTGGGGAACATGCAATTTCAAATGGTGATCTGTTAAAACTAAATTTTCCAATTGGAGGTATAAATATGGGAAACAATGTAGATTGCCTGCCCAATGGCATTTGCCAGAATCTGCTATTTGTCCCAAGTTTTGTGAAAATCCTGCTTTTGGATCATTCAGTCGGATTGTGGAGGAAAGGTGAAATTCTCTTGGTGCTGCTTTGTTGAGCTGTACAAGGTCAACATGAATTTCAATAGCACCATTAGGCTTGGGTACAGTCACCACGCTCAAACACTTCACTGTTGGTTTAGTGACTAAGGAAAATGCCAATTCTTACTTTTCAAGTAGCTTCTCAACTTATTTCATTAAAAGATGCAGTATCTTCCCTGGTGGATAAAGGCATAAGGGTTTCACATCTCGCTTAAAAGTAATGTTAAATTTCGTTTTTAAACTCCCCAACCCTAAGTGGGATGTTCCTTCCCTGGGAACCTGTCAGCTTGTGTTGCTTAACATTTTGATTGAGATTGAGGTTGCTATGTGCTGTTCTGCCCCAGAGTGAAGTAAAATAGGTCTTCTAGTATTTGGTGGACTCAATGTTACGGAGTTGCTTGTAGCATCCTTTCAAGGTAAAGTGTGATGTCCCATGGACCATGCAGTTGAACTTTTATTGACTCAAAACAGTGTCTTGTCAACTAAGGTTCACTACCTGAGATTACTGTAATACTTCCATGTTGAACTTGAAAGTTAACAGATACACGTGGCCACATGCCAAAATGTTTGGTCTTGTTCATTGATCTCTCTGAGGAGAATTCTGGATTTGTGTTATAGAAACATAGAAAATAGTTGCAGGAGTAGATCATTCAGCCCTTCGAGCCTGCAGTATCATTCAATATGATCATAGCTGATTATGCAATCTCAGTATCCCACTCCCGCTTTCTCCCCTTGATCCCTTTACCGCAAGGACCACGCCCAGCTCCTTCTTGAATATATCTAATGAATTGACCCCAACAGCTGTCTCTGGTAGAGAATTCCACAGGTTCACAACTCTCTGAGTGAAGAAATTCTTCCTCATCTCGGTCCTGAATGGCTTATCCCTTATTCTTAGACTATGACCCCTAGCTCTGGACTTCCCCAACATCAGGAGCATTCTTCCTGCATCTAGCCTGTCCAGTCCCATCAGGATTTTATATATTTTTATGAGATACCCCCTCATTCTTCTAAATTCCAGCAAATACAATCCAGTCTTTCTTCCTATGTCAGTCCTGCCACCCTGGGAATCAGTCTGGTGAATCTGGTCTTCTACTGAACACTGTTCAACATCATTTGCCTCTTTGGGTGGGCAGTTCTTTAGCTTTTTGTTTTTCAGTGCTTGTGGCACATTTTCTGAAATTGACTGATTGTTTTCTAATAAATAATAGCTGGGAATTTCTTGCACCCATGAGATTAGTTTGCTCTGCAGGACTTCTACAGTTTGCTGTTTGCCTTACTTACTGCATTGGTTTATCACATGTCTCTTTTGTGGTTCTGTACCTTAAGAATTGAATGGATTCAGAAGACTTCCTGTGCCAAGTTTGATCGTCTTCCCTCGGAATGATCCATGTTGCTTATGGACTTCTGCTTCACTCACCATCTGAATGGCTGTTTCTAGTGTCAGGTCTTCTTTAGATTGTAATAAATCTGACAAAGACTCATCAGTAATGCATACAAAAGTATGTCTTCAATTTGTCTGAAGTTGGTTTTATCCCCCCCCCCCCCTTAGGCAAACAGTACCATCATCTATTATGTCTATAAAAGTATATTTCCTTGTTGAGCTTCTAACTTTGTATCCAGTTTAGAATCTGTTCTGATAACTCAAGATTTGTTTTCTCAAGGATGCCCAATTTTGTGTTCTTTTGGCTCACTCTGAAATTAAGTTATCTTGACAATACTTTAGCTTCAAGCTTCCTAATGTGACTAGGTAGAAGTTTTTATCATTTTAACTGATTGTTATTTTATAGTAATTGTGGTTTTCTTATACTTCATTGTTGTTTTAGGGGGATTTCGGTCCATTTGTGGATTGAGGATTCCAATGCTTTTGCAGCTGTAATGGAGTCTCCTAAAAAAAATTCCAAGTCAAACCAGAATCACTCACGGATGGTGGGATTGTTGTGAACCTGATGTGCCGATTTGTGTGAAAAAGTAATTAATCTTCTCACACTCATCTAGCAATAGTACCTGCAGATTAATAAATGAGGAAAAAAGTGGTGCACTTGATGGATTTAATGATGCCTATAATATTTTGGTAAGACAGGTTTATAAAAAGACATATTCATTTAATGAGTTCAAAATAACAGCAAAATACCAAAGATGCAAACTTTCTGAAATGGAAACAAAAAGTGCTGAAAAAATTCAATTTTGGCAGCACCTGTGAGTTAATATTTTGATTCCACTATGACTTTTTCAAAACTGAAGAGGACAATGAGTGTAATCTATTGTATCTGAGTGAGCACAAATTATAATGAAGGGCTATGCAAGTTTAAAATTTAATGCAAACTAAGTTAGGTTGTTATGAATCACCATCTTTGTATTGGAAATAAAGACTTCAGTAATTGAATTGAATTGAATTGAATTAGCTTTATTGACACGTGTACTCGTGTGTGCAGTGAAAAGTTTGCAAGTTGCCATTTATGGTGCCATCTTAGGTACAACGGTACCTAGGTACAGATTCTTAGGGGAAATAAGTAGAAAAATAAAGAAATAAAAAGTCCAGCTTTACAGACCTTCAAAAGTACAAAATCACAATACTAACTTAGAAAAATAAAGAAATAAAAAGTTCAGAATAACAGTCCTTCCACGATTGTATTATAATAAAATAATTTTTAAAAAAAGAGAAATTAGCCCGTTTCACGGCACTGGGCTAGAGGACCCAACGCTCCCCCACCCCGGTGGACCCCCACAATGCCAAGGAAAAGCTACAAGCTGGCACCGATGAAAACAACTGCCAATGCTACCGAAAGGAGTCCCAGGCCAGTTGTCGGAATCCTGGGCCTGAACCCACCTCGTTCTCAATGAAATCCACCTGGCCAATCTCGGTCCAATCATTACATTTTTCAATGTTGACTTTGAGGTTTATTCTCAGTTGTCTTGGGTTACTGCTGCTGTTTTTTGTCCCTTAACGTTCTTCCCACAATTCATTCAGTCAAAGTCAGGGGGATATAGCAGTCCCACTATGCAGTCAGTTTTTTCATGTTCTTTTAATTTGCCTTTGTTCTGGAAGTTACAATTGTCAAATTTACAAACCTCTCACAGAAGCAACTTTCTCCCTGTAAAATAGCTGTCTTTGTCAAGTAATATTTTTTAAATGTCTCAGATTTTACTCACTTCCACACCTTTACCTGACAAGGTCTGAAGCTTTTGAATTCCTTTTCTAAACTTCTGTGCCTCTCTGCCTCCCAGTCTTCCTTTAAGACACTCCGACACTCCTTTAATTAACCTTCGATCATACTAGGTCCTTGAGGACCACGCTTTGAAATTTTGATCAGTAATATTCTGATGAAAGGTCCTGCAACCTTTTGCTATGTCTTAAATGCCAAAGAAATGCAGGTTGTGTAGTTTTTTAGTTGAAGTTTTACATCGACTAATAAAGGGGGTCTCCAATTTATAAATGTCCAGCTTATGAACACAATCGCATACAGGAGTGTATTAATAATCATTTTAAAGATCTGACATAAAAACTTTTCCTCGTACTTACAAATGGCTCTTTTATATTGCCCTGCATTATGTTCCAACTTGTGTACAGGTGAACCTGTGAACTGACACAAGAGCATTCACAACCTGGGTCTGCCTGTCTATTGTGAGCTTAAAATGGAATTTCATTCACTGACTTCTGAAAAAAATGTTCTACGTTTTTCCTTTCTCTTGGAAGAGTGTGACAGATACTCTCCATCCAAGGATGTTTGATTCCAAATGATTAGTCTAATTGAATAATTTGGTTGTCTCATACTTCAGCTTGTTGGTACATCAGTGTTTGCCATTTTGTGGAATGTGAGGTGAGGATAGAAGGAATTTTGACTTGGGGTGGATATAAACTGGCGTTATGACATCTTAAACCAGTTCTATGATGCAATCCAATAACTGGATTTCTGATAGTGGTGTGGAACCTGCCCAACATTCACTTTAACCCTCAAATTGTAATATCACACCTTCCTGCAGCCTTTGTTTTCACCTTTTGCAAGTGAGCAATTCTCCAGGTGTCTACCCCTCTCCAGAGTTAACAGTGTTGTGTATAATGGGTTTCTTGTATAATTTATGTATTTGATTTACCAGAGCAATATAGAGATGACTTGTTTTTAAATGTGCAACAGGTTTGTTTACAAGAGTTTTATAATATCTCTGCAATCAGCCTGCCAGTGGTGTCAGTTTGCTTTAGCTCTGAGTCAACACTCAGACTTGTTCAATCAAGCATAGAGATCATAGATCAGTTACAAGACTCTCAAACCAAGCACAAAACAGTTAAACCATTGAACTCCATGAAGAATGCTAGCCCTTTCAGTCTATCTAGGTAACTAAGGTGCTTCAAAATGGAGGTTGATCCAGGTGGTATATAAAAGCTCAATATCACCCAATAGGCACGGATACTAAAAATAGACCCAGCATTCCAAGTGAGACCTGACCAAGATCTTGTGGAGGCTGAACCTTGAAAGCATTTTTAACTGCGCTAAATGTGATGTTGCTTCATTAACTGCAGGACCACTGATATATTAGGGGGTAAGTTAGCTCAGTTAGCTGGATGGCTGGTTTGCAATGCAGAGTAGCACCAACAGTGTGGGTTCAATTTCTGCAATGGCTGAGGTTATCATGAAGGACTCTTCTTAACCTCTCCCCTTGCCTGAGGCATGGTCACCGTCAGGTTAAACTCACTTCCAGTTGTGTCTTTCTTTGACAGAGCAGCCCTATGGCACTCTGGGACTATAGTGACTTTACTGATAGACTAACATATTTTGCTATATTCTTTTTGGAGTAATTACTCTTAATTTTCAGGAATAAAGTTGCTTTTCAGTTTATTATTCTCTTTTTGAGTCGGACACTAGCTGTATTCAGTGCCTATTTTTTAAAATTTGTTCATCTGATGTGTCAGGAACAAGGTCAGCGTTTATTGCCCTTCCCTAATTACCCTTGAGAACATGATGGTGAGCTGCCTTCTTGAATCACTGCAGTCCTTATGGTGTCCCTACAGTGTTGTTGGTGAGTAATTTGACCCAGTGTGTCTTTGAGGTTTCTATTTTGTTCCCATTACTAACCATAGAGTGTGGCACTGACTTACAGACAGGGGCAGGGGAGGTTGAGCCCTCATGAGGAGTACGAGCCCAACACAGCCATGGACTGTGGTGTTGAACTGTTAACTGTATTTCTTTGTTTTTCTACTTTTTCATAAGAACGACTGTAATGTATAACTTTTTACCTAGGATTCCGTACCTAGGTACCTTTGTCCCTAAGGTGGTGCCATAAGTGGCAACGTGTAAACTTTTCATTGCATTCTTGTGAGTACATATGACAATAAAGCTCATTCTAATTCTAAAGTACATCAATGAGGAAGGCATCTGATTACACTTAACAATGGGTCAATGCAACTTGTAAAGTGGCAAAAGGCACCCTTTCACTGATGAGTTTTATGCAATAAAAAAAATGGTACTTAACTTTGTTTGTTTCTTGTAATGCAGTAAGGTATAAGAAGCTGGAAATTTTTCTCATTTTGAGAAGTTGCCATTTTGGATGATGGCCAGGGATGCTATAGAGAGGGACTGTGTTCTTTGCTGTTCTATACCTGGCCATGAATGTTTACTGCTTAGTTTACAACAAGTAGTGAGCAACACAGCCATGACAAGTGACACAGCCTGATGGTCACTCCATTGGACTGAATTGGGACGACGGTGGAGAGGAGATCTGATCAGCAGAGCAGATAAAGAGAGAAACTATTCCCGCTGGTGGAACCAGAGAATGCAGACTCAAGGTGACTGGCAGATTCAAGGGTGACCTGAAGAAAAATGTTTTTATCCGGTGAATGACTGGGTCCCAGAATGCACAGACTAAGAGCTCAATGGAAATGGAGACAGTGCAGAATTTATGAAGGAAATTGGATAAACAGCTGAAGGGGTAACATTGCAAGGCAAGGGGAGTAGTAGCTTCTAAATTTCCAGGGCAAAGAGCTGGGATGGGCTCAATGGGCTGACTGCCTTCCTTCTGATTCTGTGAAGAAAATAGCATCACAAAAGCACTTTAGATAGTAGGGTGGATATGGGGGTGGAAGCTGACCCTGCACTTGAGCTGGATTGCAAACTTGATAATTCCCGGTTGAATGTTATTTAAGTGCCATCATTAACCTGTTCAAAAATAAATGGCTCAGACTGGAGAACATTTGCTGAAGATTCAAGTCCAATTATCTTAAAAATCTGTGTCCTCTGGTTACTGACCTACCCGCCAGTGGAAACATTTTCATTTTTATAATTGCCACTATACTTAAATCTCCAATTAGCTAAATGACAATTCTATGCATTGGAGTAATTGTACAAGGAACAACAAACAAACACAAATCAGTTGAAATGCTGCCAGCTGCAGTAATAAAGTGACAGGCAACTGGCTCATCATTTCTCTGCAAATTGTTGCTGCCTTTGAAAATTAATTTGGAAACATTCCGTCATCTTTGATTATTGTCCAATTCTGACCTCTTGCCTATTCCCGATTTTCATTGTTCCATCATTGATCACTACACCTTCAGCTGTCTAGGCTCTACACTCGAGAATTCCATCTCTCTCTCTCTCTCTCTTTTTAAGATTCTTGCTAAAGCTTAGCTAATTGAGCTAGTTTTTGGCAACTTGCCTGAGTCTGTCCTCACACGGCTCAGTTTGAAATATTGATTTTTCACTCTACTTTATATAAATGCAGTTTACCGTTGTCCACTTGCACTGTAGTGTGAATGGTGCTTGATAAAGCACTCCATGTGGTTGACCATGATATTTCATTGGTCTTTTGTTAAAATAAACATATTTATAAGCCTCAAGTGGCAGTGAAGACTTTGGGCCATCCTGAGGTAATGAAATGCACCACATAAATGTCTTTTTTTTTCCCTTTTCTCTCCTCCTGCCTTCCTGTTGTCCTTCCATCGTAATCATCCTTGGGATCATCAACTGTTGATCAATAAAATGGTTGACTTTCCTGTCTCGCTGCAGCAGAAAATCAGAATGGAGCACTCGAAAGAATCTTTTCTTTTGTTTTTTCATTCCCCATTTGTGTAATCCTGTAGGGCACTGCTCAGTCACCGATGTTACTGTCCCAGATCACACTAGTCCCAGTACAGGTGCCCAGCAGCCTTCCTGCTTCTGTCACACACACATGCGCATTCTTGACTAGGATCTCCCAGGTTCACAGTGTTCCCTCCAGCACTAATTACCCATTGGCACAGAGTTGACAGATGGATCCTGGTCGAAGCCTGTGTGTGACTTTGTTTAACATGGGGCTCTCATGGTAACATCATTGTCCACATCATCTTGACTGATTGTTGGCCACATGGCAGTGAAGTGTCAATCCACGGTCTCCAGGACCACTTTATTACTGAGAGGTGCAGAGTCCTTTTTAGAAGTTTTCATTTAGAGCATGTAGCTGGCTGGACCTGCATTTACTGCCCATCTCAAATTGTCCTTGAGAAAGTGATGGTGAGCTGCTGTTTTGAACCACTGCTTGTAGTGTAGGCATGCCCACACTATATTTGGGAGCAAGTTCCAGGATTTTGACCCAGCCACAGTAAGGGAACACGGTGATTTATTTCCAAGTTTGACTATGAGTCTCCTGGAATGGAGCCCGCATGTGGTTGGTGTTCCCATGTATCTGCTGCCCTCGTCCTTCAGGATGGGCGTGGTTGTAAGTTTATCTAAGGAGTCTGTTCCTTCACCTGTTCTGCAGTCAAGGACTTTTCAAACCACTTCTAGTTTGGCACGTCCCACCTTGGCCTCCCTACCCTATCATGCCTGGCTCTCCCAAGGAGCTCCCAATAGCATCGCTGCAGGGATCATTGAAAATGCACACATCGTTCCGCCACATCAAGTTGGAGATTTATGGAGAGGCAAAGTGCTTGGTTGCATTGGCAATTTTAGCCAACTTAAGGGAATGCTTGACTGCCCTTTCCCCTTCTATTTTGTCTCCTTTGTCAAACCGTAATAAACACGGTGAGCACAAATATAAAAGCTGCCCTGTGACTCATCACATAAGCATCACCGAAAGCAACAGATTCTAGGAGATTCTATGGGTCAGTGTTGTCGCTGTGGGCCATCGTTCAGTCATCAGTCTAAGCCTGGCAGAACATCCTTCAGAGGTATATTTCAGATTCGCTGATATGGGTAAAGTTGATAGAGGTGTACAAAATGATCAGAGGTATAGATAGAGTGGACAGCCAGAGACTTTTTCCTAGGATGGAGGTAGCTATTACAAGGGGACATAGTTTTAAAGTGAGTGGAGGTAGATATAGGGGAGACGTCAGAGGCAGGTTCTTTACTCAGAGAATGGTAGGGGCGTGGAATGCATTGCCGGAGAGGGTAGTGGAGTCGGCCTCATTAGGGGCATTTAAGCAGCTATTAGATAGGCATACGGATGATAGTATAAGGTAGGGGTGGAGGTTAGATAGACCTTATGTTTCGGGTAAAAGTTCGGCACAACATCGTGTTGTACAACAACTGTGTTGTACAGTTCTACGTTCTATGTTCTAAGTGACTAACCCTGGAGTCTACAAATGTAAGTAGCCATCATTGTAATGATTGCTGCTCCTATAAGTATCACTTCAGCAAAATAAAAATGATCAGAATTAGAGTAATTTTACAAGGAGCAGCAAACAAGAATAAATCAGTTGAATAGCTGCCATTTGCTGTCACACACTGGCAATCAGCCGTCGTGTCATTTCACTGGAAGTGCAAATCCTGTTGCTTAGGAATCAGTCTGTAATACCTTATGCATCAATAGTGACTGATAGCTTTGAGCAAAGGTGAGGAATTCAAAATGAAACTAATAAAATTGGCAGCGCTCGGCCACTTTAGGTTGAACAGGAAGAAATGGATTGACTTATTGGAGAGAAAGCGATAGTGATTTGATGCACACAATGAAAGAAGTGACCCGTGTGCAGGATCGACAGTGATAAAATTGTCAAGGGTATTGTCTGGTCCACCCAGAATTTCTGGAACTTCTGCAGTTGTCGGTGGAGACTGTGGGCTAGATTTAATTCCAGGGTTTGGGGAAGGAGGGGTGGGGGGTGGCCCAATGTCATAGACCTTCTGGATCCCGAAACCCAGTCCGTTGCAATTTTGAAAGAAACGACCGATGAGTGTCTGGGGAGTGGCCTCATCAATCAGTGAAGGATTGAAATGAAGGATTCTAAATAGAAGCACCATTAAAGAACCCACTCAAACACTGGCCCACATTAACTCCCACCCACTGCACCCCCACCCCCACCTCCACCCCT
>NC_063340.1:80554465-80607562 GCF_021869965.1 Rhincodon typus
CCCCCCCCACCCCCACCCCTTTCATTCCCACTCACTGGAGCTAGCCTGCCATTTGAGGCTATACAGGATGTTGCTGAGGCCTCCCCCAGAGTACCCTGCCCAGTTCTGGTCACCCTGTTATAGCAAGGATATTGTTAAGCTGGAGAGAGTTCAGAAGAGACTTACCAGGATGTTGCTAAGAATGGAGGGTTTGAGTTATAAGGAGAGGCTGCATATGCTGGGATTTTTTCCACTGGATCGTAGGAGGCTGGGAGGTGACCTTATGGAGATTTATAAAGCCATGAGGGGTATAGATAAGGTGAATGGCAGATATCTTTTCCCTAGGGTGGGAAATTTCAAGTCTAGGGGGCATATGTATAAGATGAGAGGAGAAAGATTTAAAAAATACATGGGGGCAATTTTTTTTAAAACAAGGTGGTTTGTATATGAAATGAACTTCCAGAGGACGTGGTGGATGCGGGTACAGTTATAACGTTTAAAAGACATTTAGATAAGTTCATGAATAAGACATGTTTGGAGGGATATGGACCAATGCAGGCAGATAGGACTAGTTTAATTTGGGATTATGTTTGGCATGGAGTGTTGCCAAACAAAGAGACCTTGGAGTTCAGGTTCATAGTTCCTTGAAAGGCGAGTTGCAGGTTGATAGGATGGTGAAGAATGTGTTTGGTATGCTTACCTTTACTGGTCAGTGCATTGAGTACAGGAGATAACAAGGTGTAGAGCTGGATGAACACAGCAGGCCAAGCAGCATCAGAGGAGCAGGAAGGCTGACGTTTCGGGCCTAGACCCTTCTTCAGAAAAAACAGTATAGGAGTTGGGTCGTCATGTTGTGGCTGTACAGGACATTGGTTAGGCCACTTTTGGAATACTGTGTTCAATTCTGGTCTCCCTGCTATAGGAAGGATGTTGGGAGACTTGAAAGGGTTCAGAAAAGATTTACAAGGATGTTGCCAGGGTTGGAGGGTGTGAGCTATAGGGAGAGGCTGAATGGGCTGGGGCTATTTTCCCTGGAGAGTTAAAGGCTGAGGTTTATGAAATCATGAGGGGCATTGAGAGGATAAATAGACAAGGCCTTTTCCCTGGGGTGGAGAAGTCCAAAACTAGAGGGCATAGGTTTACAGTGAGAGGGGAAAGATTTAAAAGGGACCTAAGGGGCAACTTTTCACACAGAGGGTGGTGCGTGAATGGAATGAGCTGCCAGCAGAAGTGTTGGAGGCTGGTATAATTATAACATTTAAAAGGCATCTGGATGGGTACATGAATAGGAAGGGTTTAGAGGGATGTGAGCCAAATGCTGGTAAAGAGGCCTAGATTTATCCAGAATACCTGGTCAGCACGGACGAGTTGGACCAAAGGATCTGTTTCCATGCTGTATAACTCTATGACTCTATAACTGGAAAGTTCCAGTCTGCACAAGAGTGGAGCTTCAGTAGTTTAATTTACTGGTTACTGGGTGACTCACTGTTTTACCTGCGAGCTGTATTTCTGGGCAGTGACAGGATAATGGTGGATGAGAGCGCAGTAAATTTCAGCAGTGCCCACCTCCAGCTTTTCCCCCTTACTGGGCTTTGAAAAACTGCCCTGTATCTCTCAGAGTATCTGAATCAGTGCCATCCTTTCTGGTCCCTTTAGCCATTTTAACTATTTCTGCCCACCGGCTTCTATCATCCATTTGTTGAGCTTTTTTTGGACCATAGGCGGTGAAGATCTGAAACAGAAACAGGAAGTGCTGGAGAAACTTGGCAGGTCTGGCAGCACCTGTGGAGAGAAAGCAGAGTTCACGTTTCAAGTCCGGAAAGAAGGGTCATGGACTCGAAATGTTAACTTTGCTTTCTGTCTGCAAATACTGCCATACCTGCTGAGTTTCTCCAGCACTTCCTGTTTTTTTTTGTTACAAACCAGAAAGCGATGCATTTACATCATTATAGCTTTGGTACAGAACACTTAGTGCCTCAGATTTCCAGACCACATATTGCCAGTGCAATAAGATAGCTACAACCATTGTAGCCAGTGTACAGGTTGCAGAAAATTGTAGTGAGAGAGATTTATGTTGTTTTTTTTTGTGTTGCAGTAAAATTCCCTGGGATTTCTCCCGGGACCATCGGCAAAAGCCTGGAATTCACGATTTGCACTGGTTTATTTGCCGCTTAATGGAAAGACCATTTATGTAGTCCTTAATGATTGCACAGGTTAATGCTAGGCATGGAAATCAGAGCCCATACTATCTGAGCATGTGGAAATTAAACAACTTTGTGGGAGGATTCACTGGGTACATGAAAGTAAAGCATTTCTGTTCAGTTGTGTTTTCTCCCCCCGGTTGTTTATTGTCTCAGGATCAGATTTAGAATGGGAGCTCAGTTGCATTGTTTATTGATGAGTGTGAAACAGGCTTGAGATTGCCAAGGGCCAGATGTTCACAGAGTTGAAATGACTCTGGAGCCATTTAAAAATGTTGTGTTGGGATCTGATGGTGGCGTTCTGGCACCAACAGTTTTCACCGTGCGGGCTGAGGGTCCAAGCAGTGAGCTCAGAACCTGCAATCCTTACCAGAGTGGTTTCACAGTGCAAGTAGGTTCCTCGGGTTGAGTCTAATTTTGTGTGATTCATGGTTTATAGTCCCTCAGAGGAACTGTGTGCCACCATCTGTATTTGGAAACCCTTGAAAAGGTGAGTTTTGATGCTCTTTACCCATGCTTCTCCCCCAACCACACCTCGCTGACACTCACACCCTTAGGGAGTAGTAATGACCCGGTGGAATTATCACTGAACTGTTAATCCAGAGACCCAGGTTCTGGGGACCCATATTCAAACCTTGCCACGGCAGATGGTGGAATTTGACTTCAATAAGTATCTGGAATTAAGATTCTAATGATGACCATAAATCCATTCTCGATTGTAGGGAGAAACCCATCGAGTTCACTAATGTCCTTTAGAAAAGGAAACTGCCATCCTTACCTGGTCTGGCCTACATGTGACTCCAGACCCGCAACAATGTGGTTGGCTCTTAACTGCCCTCTGGGTAATTAGGGATGGGCAATAAATGCTGTCTAGCCAGCAATGCCCTTATCCATGAATGATTTTAAAAAAAACCTCCAGCCCCATTCAATGCTAACTCATGCCCCTTCCCATTTACCCAGCATTCACATAACCAATGATTCATATAATAATGATGACAAATGTGTGGAACTACTGCAAAAAGTTTAATTCAATTAGACAGACCATTAAAGTACCAATAACACGGGCTTCAATCTTTTCATACGATTTGATATTGTCCAAATAAACACTGAAACATTGACAAAAGAGATCACAATAAAGATAATTTATTATAATCGCTTAAAGGTGTCAGTTAAGCAAAGTCTGCAATTCACTTCCCTTAAATCCATTTCAAACTAATTCTTTTATCACTCTGCGCTGTTGGCCAAGCTTGCATGATCAAGGCATAGAAACCCAGGTCGTCAGATTGATAGAACCCTCTCCTGTGCAGACTGGAATTTTCTAGTCATAGGCTGAGTCTGTCAGTGATCCCTGAAACACAGCCACTGGTAGGAAGGCTCAAGTTCCTGATTCATCACCATTTCTTGAAAGATCCATTTATATCACTCACAAAGTTTGTTTTCTGAACCCTGTCACATTTGTGGTTCCTTTCATCATTTGTTGGGGTTGTTTGTTTTGGGGTATTGCTCACTGTTGTTGTACATCTTTAAGTAGGCAGGACTATATTTTCTGCAAGTATTACAAAAGAGAAAATGGTGTACTGTAGTTAAAACACAAATGACTCAGAATCAGTTTGTTCAATAATAATGAGGTGCCAAATATTTCAGACCCACAAATACATTCTGTAACTTTTTAATAATACTGCCACCAATTTCTGGACCCTTAAGTAATAAATCTTGTAAAGACCGTATCTTTTTACTTTTCTCCATCTTTGATTGAGGAGTGAAATGGGAAAAGGACTGCTTTTAAGTCCAAGGATCTTGGAAGAGATTGCTATACTTGTTAAAAACAAGTTATAAAGGCTGTTTAACAATGCCGTTCACTCTTGAGGTGGGAGAAGGACTGTGAACATTCTGGAGCCAGGGGATCTGTACAAAGGAGGATTTGGCTGGCAACACATGGCTGATTGGTCTGTGAAGCAATGACGAGTTGTTGATGACAAGGATCTTCTACCTGCCGACAACTATGTGATTGGCTCCCAGGGATCTGAAGAGCTGATGAGTGTGAACAAGATAGCAGATGCCATTGGACCTCTAGAAAGGAAGGTGCCACCCATTCCTCAGCAAAAAAAAAACACCTCAAGCCTAAAGAAAGCCAGTTTATTTCCCCTCGTCTTCCCCTGTAAACAGTGACTTTTAACCACAGAGACTTTCTAAGTTGTGAACTAGTCGCCCTGTGCCTCCTGCAAATAGGTGAAAGTACCTGGAGAAAGAGAATTGAGGGGCAGCAGTTCCTGGCAAACCAAAAGGATCATCTCCATGTATCGTGTGAGCAGGGACCATTGATGCTCCTTCCCAGTCTTACCCTCTGTCTGTCTGCATGTGTGTACAGGGTGTGTTTTGTGACGTGGTTCAAGTTTTAGCAAGTAGTTTTGTATATTAATGGTTCATAATTGTTTATGCATAGCTAAAATCTATTAATTTGTAATAAATTCTTGTTAAGTATGGAATTTTAGTCCATGCCTTCTAACAAGTTGTGTCCAAAAAGACAGGAAAGTTTGGGAATGTTGTATTCTTTTATAAAATATTTAATTTTTATGACACACTGGGAATATTGATTGATTTTCAGCGTGCTATCCCAGTGAAGTATAGCAAACTACATATTTGAGTATCACCTGATGTCTATTGCATGGTCGATGCCTTAATGTTTATTTGTTAGAAAAAAATTGTTTGGATCAAATAGCCTTCAATATTTTGCAAGGGAATTCAGTTAAAAAATGATTAAGACAGCATGTGCCTTTGAAGTATTTCTGGACTAACTGCTGGAACATCTTCCTTTGTAGCTGGAAACTGTACTGAGCAGTTTCTGAAGAAATGATGTCCAACAAACATTCCCAAAGTTGAATAAAGCAGTGACAGTAGTTCCATGATTTATTGAAGGGGCCACACAGTATCTTCAATGGAAATTGGTGGAATTTAACAACTTAAGCTGTCTGCACCCTTATAATCTTTTTAACGTGCAATCTGATAGGATAGATTTAATAATGAACCTTATTGATCTTGCATTTCGACAGTGACAAATTTATACAGGTGTTCAAATCAATAGAAAACAGTAATGCCCGGAACTGTTTTGTAGTGCACAAGGACCATTTCTCAGTGTGAAATAAATGGCACTGAGCTCGATAATGGCCTGCTCACCAATTGCACACTGTCATGGCCATCTTGCATTGATTGATATTGCCAGCCCTCTTGGTTTCGAACATTGTTGATGGGACGTGGGCTATAAACTGAAGGTCACAGCATGTTCAGTGAAGGCGTGGGGGTCATACCTTATGACACCTTGCGCAGACAGCTGGCAAGTGATGTCTCTTCATTCCCTTCTCAGTTGAAGCAATGGCACTGACAGAATTGATTGTCTGAAAGCACGACTCCCTCAGCCCCTGCACTGAGATCTTTCATTATATACAGCATTGGAAATGTTTCAGTGGCTCACTTAAGAAATCATCATAGATTATTTTTCTTAACTGATCTGCCACTTGCATACTGATTCCACCGTTTGTAAATCTTGGAGGTAAATATCTTCACCCGGAGAGTGGTGAGAATGTGATCCTCGTAACCACAAGGAATCATTAAAACAAATACCGTTGATAAGATAGCATAACATTTAAGGGGAAGCTAGATAAGCACATGAAGCAGAAAGGAATAGAAGGTTTTGCTGATAAGACACTAATTCAGCCTCAGTTTTACCGACTGGTTCTGGGCACCACACTTTCAGAAGGATGTAACGGCGTTGGAGAAAGTGCAGAAAAGATTTACAAGTACGTGTCCAAGGATGAGGAATTTCTGTGATGAAGATAGATTGTAGAAGCTGTTCTCTTTGTAGAAGAGAAGTATTCAAAATTGCAGCGCTCTGGACAGTAAATAGAGAGAGAATGTTTCTGCTCGTGAAAGGTTCACGAATGAGAGAACACAGACTTGAAGTAAAAATTGAAATAAAAGAAGCAAAAGGGATGTGAGGAAAAGCTTTTTCACGCAGCTTCAAACCTGAGAAGTGAACAATTGAGTCGGAAGCAGCTCCCTTTTAACGTATTAAAAGCCAGTGGCCAAATCTGCTTGACCAAAAGGGTTGGAGATCGATTGAAATTTATAAACAAGGAGAAGAAATCATCATGTTAAAGGTAAAGATTGTTGAAAGAATTCAGGGTTTGTTTTCCATTGGAGCTGAGCACAGACGATGCCGACCACAAAAACCCACTTCTGGTTTTTGGACGGTGTCAATTAGAGCAACATTCAAGTAACCACAATGACCTTGCCCCTTTTGTAGAGGTGATGGTCTAGCGGCATTATCGCTGGACTGTTAATCCATGGGCCAGATAATGTTCTGGGGACCTGGGTTCGAATCCCGCCATGGCAGATGATGGAATTTGAATTCAATAAAATATCTGGAATTAAGAATCTAATGATGACAGTGAATCCATTGTTGATTGTCAGGAAAAACCCATCTGGTTCACTAATGTCCTTTAGGGAAGGAAACTGCCATCCTTAGTCTGGCCTACATGTGACTCCAGACCCATAGCAATGTGGTTGACTCTCAAATGCCCTCTGGGCAATTAGGGATGGGCAATAAATGCTGCCTGGTCAGTGACGCCCTTATCCCATGAATGAATAAAGAAAAGAATCTCCTGTATTTCCACAAGGCCTGTGCTGGTGAACAAAGACATACTTTTCCCTGAAAAATGAGAAAGCAACAAATAGAAACAGAAGAGTGAGAGGGAGAGAGAAGCATGACAAAGGAATGACATTTCACGTGATGGAAAAGTGCTTTCAGTATTTGAAAGCTGCAGTGAAATTTTAAGAATGCAAGACAGACTGACGAGCATAATGAAGGATTGAGTCAGCCTGTAGTTGGATATATTTGCATTTATTTCTCCTGTTTCTTTTTTTTAAAAAAGCTGCTTGAGCTTGAATATATAAATAATTACCTGCTGTTGTCTAGTTCCTCGGCCCTGTTGTGATATATTTTATGACAAAATATGTTGCAACAAAATTAAGTGCCGTCGAAACCGGCTGTTTGGCACTTCCAGTTCATCTTCTGTGAAACCTACTGTCCCATGACTGTATCTAACTACCTCTTGAATGATTGCAGAGTGTTTTGTCTCTATTGCTTTGTATAAAAATCATTCCAGGTTTTGATCACACTCTCTCAAGATGCCTTTTCTGATATTAGACCTAAATTTGCCCTCTGTCACTTTGCATCTTGAATCTTGCTGAAAAGACAGAATGTTGCCAAAGCTTTTTCATCTCTACTCATCAGGACTAACCCAAGGATGCCAATTTTTAAATGATCACAGCATTTTATACCATGGTATAAAAGACTGCCAAATTTCAAAGGACTACAATGAATTATACTGCGATATAACTCCAATATTCTGCTATTGTACCGTAATATAAATCGTTGCGGTCATTTGAAATATCACATTCTTGGTGTTTGTCCTAATGAGTGCTAGATGAAAAGCTTCAGCATTGTTTGACCCAACAACTTTGTACCTTGTAATATTTTAGGCTGCTCAGGATACTTGTTGTTCCCCATGAAGAGGTTGGCTATTGAGCTATTGTTCAGGTGTACCAGAAACTCGAGGGCGTTTTGGGCTCCTCTTGAACAATGCATTGTTCCACATGTTTCAAGTTAACGGAGTGTTTAATTTTGACATGGAACAAAAGCAATGGAAATTTCCAGCTGATGACAACCCATTCTGACAGCAGAGTTAACCTTGAGCTTTTCTACACCACTACCTACAAAGGTAGATCTTTCTGGAATTGGACAAGTTCCATGTCTTCACTTGTGCCAACTGTGCAGCTTTAGAGAAAAGATTGACTTAGAGACATAAAGTCATACAGCATGATAACAGACCCTTTGGCCCAACTAGGAATAGGAATGTTTAGAGGGATATGGGCCAAATGCTGACAAATGCATCGAGGTTAATTTAGGATATCTGGTTGGCATGGATGAGTTGGACCAAAGGGTCTGTTTCCATACTGTACAGCTCTTTGACTTTATGACCAGTGCATGCCAACCATAATCCCAAACTAAACTAGCCCCACCTGCCTGCACTTGGCCCATATCCTTTGGAACCTTTCCTATTCATGAACTTACCCAAATGTCTTTTAAACGATGTAACTGTATCTGCATCCACCACTTCCACTATGTCTATTTCTGTAATACCTTTCCTGACCTCAGCATGTCCCAGAGCACTTCACAACCACAGAGACCTTCCTGTTGTAAGAAGCGCAGGGGCAAATTTGGCACAGCAAGGTCCCGTAAGCAGCAATGATTCTACAATCCCATTCGGTGATACTTACTGAGGGGATGAATGTTGACCTGACATTGGGTTAAACAGCCCCTGCCGCTCTTTGATCTTTTCCATCCATCTAGAGAGCAGACAGAACCTCAGTTTGATGTCACCTCTGACAGTTGGCGGTCTAACAGTGCCACACTCCTCAGGGCCAACTTGCTGAATGTGATTTGAAGCCATTCTGAAGTGATTTCAGAGGGAAGATTGCAATCCATCTGTCAATAGTGGCGAATTTCAGTGAGGGTGGGAAGGGGAGGTGCTGTTGTTGGGGGGGCAGGGTGAAAGAGGAAGGTATTTGTGGGTGATGTTGGACACTGGGCAGACATAAAACTCTCAGAGCCATTTCCTCTAACCCACTGCAAGTGAGAACACAAAATGATTGGAACAACCAAGTGTCCGTCTTTGAGTCAAGAAACACCACGACAAGTTCAAACATTCAAAGGATCAGCTGAGCTGAAGTGAACTGAGAACATCATCTCATTCCTTCCCACCCTTCCCTCCTTCCTCAGATTCAAATCATCAGCTCAATAAAGCAGCATCACTGAGATTATCTGACTTGGCATTTCTTTTTCGGGATAATGTCATTTTTATTTTGCATTTAATTAATTGCTGCTTGATAAATTGACTCTGGAAGGAGATGGTAGTGAAAAGTTTCCAAGAATAGCTGTGTCAGTGTGAAACAGATGGTGCAGCCCTAAGCTTTGAAATTTCTCCCAGCTGCTTTTACAGGAACTATAGCAGGTTGCTCTATCCCTCAAGTCTGTGTCATCATTTGGTTAGGTCCTGGCTGATTTGTCTCCTAACTCCTGGTTTCTGTTTTGCTTAAAGTGCTCACTCACGAAAACACTATGCCTTCCAATGGCAGCTTCTTGTACCTGCATTTCTTCCAGAGCCATGAAGCTGTCTGGGCCCAGTTGCATTACAGGTAGATCAGTACATCTCCCAGAGCATGAGACAAGCTATCTACATTAATGATATTTAAATTGGATAGCGCACTGTGCATGAAACCTTCTTAGACTCAAGGATCCAAATGCCTCCTTTCAAGCTAGACTATCCCATGGTTCTACACCCACCAGTCTTTTCTCTCTTCAATACCCTAGCTTCTCTGTTGACCAGAAACTTAACTAAACCAACCATATAAACACTGTTCCGAGGAAGGGTCACCGGACCCGAAACATTAACTCTGATTTTTTTCTTCACATGTGCTGCCAGACCTGCTGAGCTTTTCCAACAACTTCTGTTTTTGTTCCTGATTTACAGCATGCGCAGTTCTTTCAGTTTTTATATAGACGCTGTAGCTGGTCAGAAGTAAAAATTTCTGCAGCAGGTAACTCACTTGCCATCTCCCCAGTACCTGTCTGCCATCTGCAAGGCATATGTCAGGAATGTTATGGAATATTCCCCACTTGCCTGGATAGAGTGCAGCTCCAACAACACTCAAGAAGCTCAACACCTATCAGCCTGTTTTGGTGCAACATCCACCATATTTAATATCACTCACTCTACCAGTGACACAGTCGCAACAGTGCGTACCAAAGATGACCACCAATACATCCATTATTTCTAGGGACACTTCATTAAGTACGCTTAAGCATGTAGATTATCAGCCTTTGGGGATTTATCAGCCCCTAATTCCATCAATTTCACCAACCCATTTCCCTGGTAAAGCTGATTTCCTTCATTTCAACCCTCTCACTACACCCTGTGTTCCCCATCATTTCTTGGGATGCTATTTCTGTACTTCTTTGTGAAGACAGAACCAAAATATGTATTTAATTGGCCTGCCATCTTTTTGTTTTGTCATATACCTTCCTCTGTTTCTGACTGAAACAGGCTTACATTTTTCTGAACTGACCTTAGTCTCTTCAGGTACCTATAGAAGCTTTTACGATCGGCTCAGATACTCAGTGTAACAGAGACATGAGGTCCTCCGAGATTGTGCTGAACTATATCAGAACAGCACAGGAGGTGGAGGACTGAGTGGTCAGTGTGCAAGTAAGGTGGAGAATCAAAATGACAGGCAATGAGAAAACCGGAGTCATGTTTTAAAAATGTTCCACAAAACAGTCTCTCGATCTGCATTTGGTCTCCAAAGGGTTAAGGTACGCTTGTTGACACTGTATGTAAATAATTCCCGAAATCACAGATTCAGTGACACAGACTATGATTCAATTTCCATTTTCCAGACAAAAATGTAAGGATCCACATGTTAACATCCAATTTGGTGTCGGTATTTGACAGTGCTGCTGGAATACTGAAGGAATAGGGAGATAATGGCCCCAAAACCAGCAGAGAATCAGACAGTCGCTGTCACACAGGGATATTTAACAATGACCTTCAATTCACTGCCCAGATGTTACAGCCTCATGTTAGATAGAAACTGATAGTTAGCTTCCTGCCTGCAATGATTAAGTCAGTTGTTCAGTTTGACTTTGACCATTTTTCACAAGGTCATAGGAACAGAAGCAGGCCATTCAGCCCTGGAAACTGCTCTGCCATTCAATACCATCATAGCTGATTGAACACTTCAGTGCCTTTTACCCATCCTGTTCCCAGAACCCTATACACCATTGATAATAAAAAAAATATCAATATCCACTTTAAGTGTGCTCAAAGACTGAGTTCTCACAACCCTCTGGGGGAAAGAAGTCCAAAGATTCATCACTCTCTGAGTAAAAACAATTCAGTCCAAAGTGCCATCCTCCTTATTATTGTGCTGTCTAGTTCTAGACTCCCCAACCAGGTGGAACCTCTTTCCTGCATCTGCCATGTCCATTCCTTCAAGTATTTTGTAAGTTTCAATGAAATTGCCTCTCATTCTTCAAATCTGTGGAGAACACAGGCCCAGTTTGCCCAATCTCTCCCGATAGGACAGGACCACCATCCTGGGAACAAGTCTGGTGAATCTTCCTTGCACTTCCTCTCGGGTAATGATATATTTTCTGAGATAAGGAGACCAAAACTGCACACAGTACTCCAAGTCAATTCCAAGCTTCTGTACAATTGGAGCAGAACTCTACTATTCCTGAACACAAATGCTTTTCCAACAGAGGTTAACATTCCATGAGTCATCCTAATACCTTGTGGCACCTGAATGTTAACTTTCAGTGACTTATTGTCAAGGACACCCAAGTTCCTTTGCGCATCTACACCTCCTAACCTCCCATTATTTAAGAAATACTCTATACGTATGTCCTTCCTACCAATGTGGATAACCTCATATTTTTCCACATTCTGTTCCATCAGTCATGTTGTAACCCAAACAGCAGGCCTGACCAAGAGATAGTAGGAACTGCAGATGCTGGAGAATCTGAGATAACAAGGTGTAGAGCTGGATGAACACAGCAGGCCAAGCAGCATCATAGGAGCAGGAAGGCTGACGTTTCGGGCCTAGACCCTTCATCAGAAATGGGGGAGGGGAAGGGTGTTCTGAAATATATTCCTGTTTAGCTCTTACTCATGTAAGATCCTGAGGGTTCTTTCCCATTGTGTGAGACCAGAACCAGGCGACATTACAAGATGTAGCATCAGTAGTAGGCCATTCAGCCCATGGAACAAGCCCCCATTCAACGAGATCATGGCTGATCTGATAATCCTCAACTCCGCTTTCTTGCCTGTTCAAAAATAAGGAATCTCGTATTTAAGACAGCAACGAGAGATTTTTTTTCCTTCATTGGATATCATTTTGTGGAATTCTTCTCCCCAGGAAGCAGTAGACGTTGGTTCATTGAATATTTTTAAGGCTGAGATGGAGCCTTCATTGATTGGGAGTCAAAGGCTATTTGGCATAGGCAGGAAAGTGGAGTTGAGGCCATAGTCAGGTCAGCCGTGATCTTATCGAATGGCAGAACAGGCTCAAGGGGCTGAATGGCCTGTTCATCCTGATTCGTATGTTTTAGATGCTGAACACTTTTCTGTTCCTTGGAGAGTGGAAAAGAGAAAGAGAGAGAGACTATGGTTTCTGCATGACGCGTCATTTATCAGTGAATTAAGAAAGTTATTAATGATGTAGAATTTGAAAACTCTGCATATCATCTGCAAAGTGTCTTTATTTTTAAACTCACTTGTCTCCTCAATCCTAGATCATTGCAATTTGCAAGTTTCTAAATGATGGTGGGACTGTAATGAAAGGACTTGACACTAAGGTTTCGCTTACCAACTGAGAGTTTTGTGGTGCAGTGGCGCTGTGTGATGCATTTGCTTGATGTGGCCTCTTTGTGTCTTTGAATTCAAGCACCATCCCAGCGGACTTCCCTGCAGATTAACGGCATGCTGAGAACCTACACTTTAACCAAAAGAAACCTCATTAAACAACAGGAAAATGTCATCTCAATGATGGGTAGAATGAAGTAGGACTGTTACTTTGTTCATAGGTGTGAGCACGCACACAGATATTGGTGTCTGAATACAGAATAGCACCAAGGGATTGTATTGGAATTGCCTCCTGTGATAAATAGACTGGTCCTGAAATTTCCCTTTTACCTCAGCAGCATCCCTTTAATCATCTGTATTGCTGTTCTCATACAGTCTGGAAAGCTGTTTTGGAAAACAGCTAATCTTTCTCTAGATAGAAATCCCATTCTAACGCTCAATTCATTTTTAACTCAACACTACATTCCCCAACCACCCCTTCCCCAGCTTCCAAACACTTTCAATTTTCCTCTCACTTGCATTTTTAAATTGTTTCACCCTGTTTTAAGAAGTTTTTGTTTCTCATATCACCAGTAAGTGTGAAACAATTTTTAAAAAGGTGCCTGTGTTACATACACAATAGAGAGTTCGTCTACTGTCATAAACAGAGCTGATTATTCACCAAAACACAAATCGCTGGAAAATCTCAGCAGGTCTGGCAGCATCTGCAGAGAGAAATCAGAGTTAACGTTTCAGGTCCAGCGACTCTTCTTCAGAACTGATGGTAGCTAGGGAAAAGGATGGATTTTGTACAGAAAATGGTGTCGGGGAAAAGTAAACGATAGGTGGAAATAAAGCCTGAAGAGAGAGATAAACAGTTGGACAGACAAAGGAGTGTTGAAGGTCAGTCTAGGGGAATGAATGCATCGCTGTCTCCGGCTTGCTGCAGTGTTCCAGCGAAGCTCAGTGCAGGCTGCAAGAACAACACCTCATTTCCTCTTGGGAACCCCGCATGCTTCTGCATTTAATATCAAGTTCAACAATTTTAGGGCTTGAGCACCTTTCCCCATGCTTTTCCCCAACCCCCACACGCCATGCCTAGCCATCACAAAGGCTGATATCACACACTACCCATTCTCCACTACTATTGTCCCTATTCATTCCCCTACACTGACCTTTAACCTTTTTTGGCTATGGTTCTTAACCAGTTTGCACAAAGATTATACTGATTATACAGTAAGCATTGGAATAAGCGGGACGGAGGGAAGGGTTTGAAGGTGTGCACTCCCTTTCTGTTCCTGAAAATGTAATGTATAGCTTCAAAATCTAGGCATTGCTTCACCAGGAGCCATTATGGGTCAGGGAGCACAAGGAGTGCTGGGAGGACAGAACTTGCTTAAGACACGGACACAGAATTTCACATTGCCTCAAATTTTCAGGGGATAGAATATGGAAATTAGCTGGGAGTCAGTTGGAATAGTCAACTCTGGAGCTGACCAAGGCACCAATAAGGTCTGCCACAGTAGATGTGCTGAGATGAAGTTGGGCGTTGTAGTGGAAGTGGTTATAGAGCTTCAGAGTGATGGCACAAATAGGAAGTTGCAAGCTCATCTCAACGCCATGTATTGCATCGAGATTGCAGTCAGGCTAGTTTAGTCTCAGACTGTTGCCAGGGAGACGGATGGAATCAGTAATTAGGGAACAGAACTTGGAGCAGGCACTGAAAACAATAGCTTCAGTCTTCCCAATAATTAGTTGAAGGAAACCTCTGAGAATCTAGAAGTTGTACCTTCAGTTGCTTGGGACCTCTGGCCTGGAATTTCCCCCCAATCTCCCTCAAACTCAAACTTTCGCCTTTTCGATACTTCTTAATGGCTACCTCTTTGTGTACATTTTTCGTCTTCTGACCTAATATCTCCTTATGTGCCATGGCTCCGTGTCATATTTGTTTCACAATGTCTCTATGATGTTCCTTTGGACTTTCACATTAAAGTGCTGTTTTCTTTTATTATTTACTCGTGGGATGTGGGTACCATTGTCTGGACCAGCATTAGTTGCCTGTCCCTAGTTGTGCTTGAGAAGGTGTTGGCGAGTTGCTTTCTTGAACCATTGTAGTCTATATGCTGTAGGTTTACTCACAATGCTGTTAAGGAGGGAGTTCTAGGATTTTGACCCAACGACACTATAGGAATGACAATACATTTCTAAGCCAGGATAATGAGTGGCTTGGACAAGACCTTGGGCATGGTGGTGTTCCCATGTATCTGCTGCCCTTGTCCTTCTAGATGGAGGTGGTCGTGGGTTTGGAAGGTGCTGTCTGAGGATCTTTTGTGAGTTGCTGCAGTTGCATCTTGTAGATAGTACACATGGCTGCTACCGAGTGTCGGTGGTGGAGGGAGTCGATGCTTGTGGATCTAGTGCCAATCAAGCGGGCTGTTTTCTCCTGGGTGGTGTCAGGCTTCTTGAGTGTTTTTGGGGCTGCAGCCATCCAGAAAAGTGGGGAGTATTCCATCACACTCCTGACTTGTGCTTTGTAGATGGTGGACAGTTTTGGAGAGTCAGGAGGTGAGTTACTCGCTGTGGTATTTCTAGCCTCTGACCTGCTCTTGTATCCACTGTGTTTATGTGGGGAGTCCAGTTGAGCTTATAAGTACAATTTATTTTGAGTTTTGATTTGGACTGCACTGCCTGAAAGGGCGATGGGATCACATCCATTTCTGACTTTCAAGGGGGAGTTGAATAAATATTTGAAGGGGAAATGTTGCTAGGGTTGATTTATTGATTTATTGTCACATGTACTGGAATACAGTGAAAAGCTTTGTTTACAAGTAGTACAGGTAGATCATACTAAGCAAAGATGTACAGACTTAGTCGGAGGCATACTTGTTATATAGCACAGGGCGTGTGCTGGCGAGATCAACGTTAGCAAGATCAGCATTATTTGAGGCTACAGAGTCCATTCAACAGCTGGGAAGAAGCTGTTCCTGAGTCTGTTAGCACATGTGTTCAGGCTTCTGTATCTTCTGCCTGACGGAAGAGGTTGTAGGAGGTCATTACCAGGGTGCAATGGGTCTTTGATGATGTTGGCAACATTTCCGTGGCAGCGAGCCATGTAAATAGAGCCCATAGATGGAAGGTTGGCCTTCGTGATGGTCTGGGCTGTGCACGCCACCTTCTGTAGTTTCTTACAGTCCTGGGCAGAGCAGTTGCCATACCAGGCCGTTATGCACCTGAACAGTATGCTTTCAATGGTGCATCTGTAGAATATGGTGAGGGTCCTTATGGATATGCCAAATTTCCTGAGCCGCCTGAGGAAGAAGAGACATTGTTGTGCCTTCTTGACTGTTGCATCTACGCGGGAAGGACAGGTCGTCAATTATCATCACTCCAAGGAACTTGATGCTCTCCACCCTCTCAACCTCAGTTCCATTGATGTAGATGGTGGCGTGTTCTCCTCCCTTCTTTCTGAAGTCACTGATCAGTTCTTTAGATTTGCCGACGTTTGTATGGGGATGTAACAGAATTGTGGGTTTTATCGAATGGCCCTTTCAAAGAGAAGGCACAGGCTTGATGGGCTGAATTACCTCCGCCTATTCTATAACATTTAATTTCATGAATTCAGAGCCTGCAGTTTCTAAAGTATGTATTTTTTTTCATGTCTGAAGTCCAGCGGTGACCAGTTAGAGCTGACATCTCCCTGATGCACTCGCAATAACCCGAGTGGAAGACTTGATTACTGAGTGCTGGATGATGAATTCACCTTCTGAATTTTGGCAAAGTTCTGCAGACTAATTATCTGCTTCTTTGCACTTCTTAGGGATACTGTAAGTGCAGGCAGACAGTGAGGAGGCCAACTAATGAGAGAGTTGAGAATTGAAAGTCAATCCGATAAAAATTCTTTGCAGACCATTGACACTAATTTACTCGGCGATTGTGGGAACCAGGTCAGAATTAATGTGCCTGGTGCCACCATTGCAGTGACCAAAGATTGTTACTGAAGGAGTTTAAGGCTGAGGCATATTCACTTAGCGGGTTGAGGAGCTGATTGTGGGAGAGGCGGGGTTTGCGTCTAATTAACAAGCAGTTTTGAAGATTTGGGATTTATTTCTGTGCAAGGCGATTTAACTGTACTTGACAGTGAAATGGTAGAGTACTGCCTAATTGAACAGACACCTATCAGTGATAGATGGCTAGCTCTGTACATGCCAAACGTGAGAGGATTAATGTCACACAAACATTGTATTCAGTTTGCCATTACACTCGGAACAAATCTGCAGCCGTGTTTCACTTTGAAACACAAAGAGGAGAAAGTAGACAGACCTACATCTCTCCAGCCACGTATGTGAATCTGCTTATTTTAAGACACAGTGATGGTGCTGGTTGATGGAGCTCTGCTTTCTGAAAATATATTTTATCTATTAGGTGCTGGCTGCTTATTTAAGAATCAAATTGGCAAGTTGTCTGTTGCCACCCAGCTGTTTGTTAATATTTTTTAATGTATAAACTATTACAAGGTCAGTATAATGCAGAAACAGATCATTCAGACCAAAGATCTGTATTGCTCGTCCTTACGCTCCACACGCATCAAGCAACAATGATATTCATATTCACAGCAAAGGAATAATGTTTAACTTGGGCAATCAGCTTGAGATGATTGTGGTTACCAGACACTGTCTCCTCTCC
The DNA here is from genome assembly GCF_021869965.1 of Rhincodon typus. Classification (NCBI taxonomy): domain Eukaryota; kingdom Metazoa; phylum Chordata; class Chondrichthyes; order Orectolobiformes; family Rhincodontidae; genus Rhincodon; species Rhincodon typus. The sequence goes on from NC_063340.1 coordinate 80,571,789, forward strand.
AGAGAAACAGCTTCTCCTTGTTCACTATTTCGAACCTGAAATCCTGCTCCTCAGCAGAGTTCAGAAGCACCTTTTAAAGATGCCTATTAAACTTTAACCAGCTATTACCGTCAGAATTTTGTTCCACAATATCTGGGGCTGGGAAGGAGTTTAAAGATGGAACTCTGCCTGATGTGGCCTCCATGTAACTCCAGGCCCACACTGCCCTTTGAAATGGCTGAGTAAGCTGGTTGGTTCAAGAGCAATTAGAAAAAAGCGACAAATACAGGCCTTTGCAGTGATGCCCTGTTATGGGCCAGACCCCCTCAAAATATATTGAGAAGGTAGCTTAAACCCTAACTTTTTCTTATTTTAAAGGTAAATGTCAGGTGCTGACAATTGGTCAAACTGCTCGATGTTAAGCTAAACATAATTTATTCAAACACTTTAGTTAAAATAGAACAGAAGAAAAAAGAACTTGGAATAACTTAACTCTCTTGGAAAAATTAACAGCTTGACCACACCCAGTCAGGCTGCTTCTACTGTTCCAGCTTTTTAAAAAAATCACCCAAGGCTTCATGAGCTGTTTATCTTCCCAAAGATTGCTCGGCACCTGTCCCCCAGTCTCTCTCTAAAAGAAACCAGGACAAAACACACTTTGTAAAGCCACAGCATTGTCACAGTCCACACATCCTGTGAATGAATAAAGGAAAAACAAAATTCTGTAAAGGATTGGGGAAAGGAAATAGATGGAGAGGGAGACAGAGACATTCCGGGTTGGAATGGAGTCCGTGATATGCATGAAGTGGAATGTTATTACCAGGAACGGTTTTGTTGCGACAGTGCTGAGCAATGGCTCTTAGAAACCATAGCTTGGGTCAGAGGGAATGATAGTCAAGGATGATTGGTGGTCAGAGAATTCAGGTACAGTCAAAAGAATGGAAGTTGTTCAGGATGGAGAGTTCTGGAGACAGGCTGGAAGCTGACTAGTCCAGTGCTTGGTCTGTAGGCTATACAGTGGATCCCAGTGCAGATTGTTGGGATCTGGCATCCATGAATATGTTGATGGGCTCCTGGGGTTCCTGAGAAAACATAAGGACAGACTTGGTAAAGATCCCAGCCATGAGTCTTTCAAAACCTGTTAGCACAGTCTGATAGGATGTTGCTATGCCAGCTTTCCTGGACATGTTGTAGGAGCAGAACAAGGGATGTGCTGTATAAAAACCAAAAGAACTGCGGATGCTGTAAATCAGGAACAAAAACAAAGTTGCTGGAAAAGCTCAGCAGGTCTGGCAGCATCTGTGGAGGAGAAAACAGAGTCAACGTTTCGTGTCCGGTGACCCTTCCTCAGAAGGGATGTGCTGTGTTTTGCAATTCATCTCTAAGTAGCTGCCGTTACTCCATCCTTTGTTGATGAGGTGTTTGGTTGTCTGCTTCATTAGGTGCCATGTTGGATCACGGAACATGGGTCATAGACAAAATTTGTCAGACTTGGTGACAGTAGTTGTTGAATCTTACATGCAGCCTGGCCTGTGTAGAGAGCACAGGAAGCAGTGCTTCAGGAGACAGAAGTGAGATTGGCTATTACAACCCAGTGGCACTTTGTGACTCCTAGATGTTGGGGAGTGTAGCAACGTGCAGGAGCTGCTTGCGATTGTATCTTGAAGCCAAACTCGACTGACTACCTCATGCTCTGATATCAAGCCTGTCAGCTTTTACAGTTTCTATCGGGAGCAGTGCAGTCAAATTCCCAGGCGTGAAGAAATCTATTTCCTGGTCTGTTTTCACCAGCTTGCTCAGTGTTTTAGGATTACAGATAATTGTTAGCGAAAGGACGGCACGATGGCCCAGTGGTTAGCACTGCTGCCTCATGGCACCAGGGACCCAGGTTCGATTCCAGCCTTGGGCGACTGTCTGTGTGGAGTTTGCACATTCTCCCCGTATCAGCGTGGGTTTCCTCCGGGTGCTCCAGTTTCCTCCCACAGTCCAAAGATGTGCAGGTTGGGTGGATGGGCCATGCTAAATTGCCCGTAGTTTAGATTAGGTGAGTCATAGGGGGATGGGTCTGGGTGGGGTGCTCTGGGGGTTGGTGTGGATTTGTTGGGCTGAATGGCCTGTTTCCACACTGTAAGGATTTGATGTTCGACGAAGTAATTTCTGCTGCTGAAACCAGTTCCTTTTATTTGCTTAGTCAGGCCATCCATTAATCTTCTCATCTCCTGGATATATGATGTTCTTTCATCACAGCTAACATCTTTCTGGGATCGTGCTGATGAAGGGGATTCTCCCCAAGCTCATGCTGCTTAATGCAGGGCACCTGAACCTATGCAGAATATTCCAAAGCACACCTGAGCTGGACCATCCTTCGGAAAAACATATGTATCTAACTTAAAGAGATAGTAAGAACTGCAGATGCTGGAGTCAGAGATAATGCAGGGTAGAGCTAGAGGAACACAGCAGGGCCAGGCAGCATCAGAGGAGCAGGAAAGTTGACATTTCGGGTCAGGACCCTTCTTCAGAAATGGGGAGGGGGAGGGAGCTCTGAAATAAATAGAGAGAGGGAGGTGGGGCTGGGGAAGGTGGGTGGGATGGTGATAGGTGAGGGCAGGTAGGGAGTGGTGGGGGTTGGTCAGTGAGGTGGGAGGAGCGGATAGGTGGGAGAGAAGACAGACAGGTCAAGGAGGCGGGGATGAGAGGCAGGGTTGGTTGATCTTGAGATGAGGCCGGGGCTGGGGAGATTTTGAAACTAGTAAAGTCCACATTGAGACCATTGGGTTATAGGCTCCCAAGGCGGAATATGAGGTGCTGCTCCTCCAGTTTCCAGGTGGCGTCATTGTGATACTGGAGGAGGCCCAGGATGGACATGTTGCCCAGAGAGTAGGAGGGGGAGTTGAAGTGGTTCGCAACTGGGAGGTGTTGTCATTTGTCGTGAACCGAGCGCAGGTGCTCTACAAAGCGGTCTCCGAGCCTCCACTTGGTCTCACTTAAACTTGCACTGCTCTTCTTAGCAGCTATAATGCAACTAACATTGGTGTAAACTTGCCTGGTTGCCTACTTTGTTGTAGTTTGGCTTATCACCTTTGCTTCTGAATACTCTATCTTAAAGACCCACTCCAGGCTTGAGCACAATAGTCCCAGCTAACACACACCGCTGCAGCACTGAGGAACTGCTGCACTGTTACAGGTGTAAGACTGAGGCCTCGGCTGGCTATAAAAGATCCGTGGCACAGTTTTGTGGAAGAGTAGGGGAGTTATACCCTCGGCTCCTGGCCAATATTTATCCCACAGTCAATGTCACAAAGACACAGGTTTTCCAGTTGTGATCACATTGCTGTTTGTGTACACTGGCTACCATGTTTCTGACACTGCATTGATTACAGCACTGTAAGCATTGACAGTAATACACTGCATCATCGAGTGATTGTGAAGGGTGCTATAGAAATGCAGTGCTTGTTTACAAGAGGGAAAGATAAGTGCATGCTTTTTTAAAAAATTCATTCACAGGATAAGGGCGTCGCTGACCAGGCAGCATTTATTGCCAATCCATAATTTCCCAGAGGGCAGTTAAGAGTCAACCACATTGCTGTGGGTCTGGAGTCACATGTAGGCCTGACCAGGTAAGGATGGCAGTTTCCTTTTCTGGGGACATTAGTGAGCCAGATGTTTTTTTTTTCCAGATAATCAACAGTGGATTCATGGTTGTCATTGGACTCTTAATTCCAGATTTTTACATTAAATTTAAATTCCACCACCTGCCGTGGCAGGATTTGAACACGGGTCCCCAGAACATTACCTGGGTCTCTGGATTAACAGCCTAGCGATAATACCACTAGGCCTCTCCCATGCTTGCCAAGTTGTGCACTGGAGTAGGGAGGTGATAGGAAGATTTTCTGAGGTTACACTGGGCTCTAGTTTATAACATAGCAGCACAACTGCCAAATCATGCATGCTGCCACAGTATCGAAAAGGTGGGGAAGTCTTTAAATAAGACAGGGGGGTGAAGAAGGCGTTTGGTACGCTTACCGTTATTGATCAGTGCATTGAGTGTAGGAGTTGGGAGGACATGTTGCGGCTGTACAGGACATTGGTTAGGCCACTTCTAGAATACTGTGTTCAGTTCTGGTCTCCCTGCAATAGGAAAGATGCAGTGAAACTCAAAAGGGTTCAGAAAAGATTTGCAAGGATGTTACCAGGTTTGGAGGGTTTGAACTAAAGGGAGAGGCTGAATAAGCTGCGGCTATATTCCCTGGAGCGTCAGAGGCTGAGGGGTGACCTTGTAGAGGTTTATAAAATCATGGGGGGCAGGGATAGGGTAAATAGTCAAGGTCTTTTCCCCGGGGTAGGGTCCAAAACTAGAGGGCATAGGTTTAAGGTAAGAGGGCAAAGATTTAAAAGGGACCTAAGGGACAACTTTTTCATGCAGAGGGTGGTGCGTGTATGGAATGAGCTGCCAGAGGAAGTGGTGGAGGCTGGTACAATTACAACATTTAAATGACATCTCGATGGATATATGAATAGAAAGGGCTTCGAAAGATATGGGCCAAATGCTGGCAAACGGGACTAGATTTATTTAGGATATCTGGTCGGCATGGACGAGTTGGACCGAAGGGTCTGTTTCCATGCTGTGTAACTCTATGACAGAAGAGTTAAAAGTGTTTGCTCAGTTTCTCCATTGTAATTCTTCCTGCTTGTCTGTCTGGATAGGCAGAGTGATATTAGTTCAGAGCCTCACATGCTTCACTGCACAACATGACATCTTTCAGATGTGCACTAGAAATTGTAGCCAAGACATGTGACTAAATTCTCATGATGAAAACCATGTCTTGAGAAATTTTACAAGAATGTAAGATTTTGGCATCAATAACCAGTGATGCATGAAGTACAGGAATCCATCCCAAAGCATATCGTGCAGTAATTACCAGTGTGGAGGGAGTGGAGGTGGGGGAGTTAGTTGAGCTAGTGGATAAAAATAAAAGCAAGGTGGATTTACAAAAAGTCTTTGGAGACTTTTGCATTTTGTCAATCATTTATAGTGAAACAATGTAAAACACACAGAAATTGCAGATTTCTGCCCTTAAACGGTGTTGCAGAGGATTACAGTGGATCTTGTGTTAAAGTCACAAGTGAAGCTTCAAGAACATTATGACTGTGCGTAATTGCATTTTCAGATATTGAGATGTGGAAATTTAATTAGGTGCCTAATGGAAATATGACAAAGTGCTTTCTGGCATATTAAAAAGTGTGAAGACCGGGTTTATTTGTATTAAAATGGTTATCTATGGTTTGAATAGATGGAGCATCTGATATCCGTTCAGGAGAAGGCCCTTAATAGGATAGCCCTCCCGTGACAACAAAATGTTTTCATTACCTAGTCATTCCTTTCACAGCAGAATATATAAGAGATAGACTGGTACTGGAGTAACTGTCCCGTTGAAGTAAATTATTCTATAAACGTTTGACTATTGAAGAAGAGAAACAAGGATTGGGAGGAGATTTGATAGACTCGTTAAAAATCTCGAGGGATCGAAGCAAAATACGATGGGCAGAAAGTTGGAGAACCTGCAGATGTCAATTTAGCCTGATTGGCAGAGGTGACATGAGGGAAAGCTGCTCTCTCCTGCAACAGGTTAGGGTCTGCGATGGAGGCAAATATGGGTGTGGCTTTCGAAAGTGTGTCAGACCATTAGCTGAAGAGAAAACAAATTGCAGGGCTGTGAGGAAATACTCCAGTGACTTCCCTCATCTGCATTTATGCCTGAGTGTGTAGTTTTTGTTTTTTAAGTTGATGCCTGTACTTGGTTCTCTCCAGTCAGTGTTCACACACAATACAGAAGAATATCTGATCTAACATCAAGTTGTACCAGGTGATGGCGATGAGATTGAGACTCTTGTCTCGTAGCTGGGGTATTTATGTAGCTCGTCCAGTTATGCTTCTGGTTAATTATAACCCCCGGGATGTAGATGCCGGTGAATCCAGTGATGGTAATGCCATTGAATATCAAGAGGGGACGGTCAGATTCTGTTTTGTTACAGATTGACATATCCAGGCATGTCTGTGTGTGAGGCACGTCTGTTTGTGAATGTTGCCTGCTACCTATTAGTCCATGGCTAAATGTTGTCCCCAGTCTTGCTGCACAGGAGCAAATCAGGGTATCCGAGGAATTAAAAATGGAACAGAACACTTTGCAATCATCAGTAAACATCCTCACTTCTGACATTAAAACAGTTGAGCCTCAAACACCACGCTGGGGAACTCCTGCTGCAACATCCTGAGACTCAGACAGTTAGCCTCCAGCAACAACAAACAACTTTCTTGTTTATTGGTATGAACCCAATCAGGGAAGAGTTCTCCCCATCCAATTCCCACTGTCTTCAGTTTTGCTGGATCTCCTCGATGCCACACTCAGTCCAATGTTGTCTTGATGTCATGGGCAGTCACTCTCATTTCACTTCTGGAATTCAGCTTCATTTTTCCAGATGTGGACTCAGACTTAATGCTGTCTGGAACTGAGTAGAACCCAAAGCTGCCTGTGAGAAGTGGGAAGCAGATTTTACAGCTTATACACCATCTTCCACACTAGATCCTGAGTCAAACCTAAAATATACAGAAGTAGTTTCAGTTCTTCAAATGTTCTGATCTACATGGAAGTGGGTACAATTACTATCCAGACTTGACTGCAGGGGCAGCATTGAAATTATCCTGTAACCTGTAATGGTTTAGTTTAGTTGCATTGATGAAGATGGAGAAACATCATGAGCTGGGGGAATAGGGCCCCACTTTCTGCTCAGGCACTTTGTAACCTTGAGGGCTCAACATTGGGTTCAACAACATGGGAGCACAAATACTGTCCTTGATTTGATCACCGCCCCCCCCCCCCCACTTCCAACTCCCCATCCACCCCCTTCCCCACCCAAGACCCCCAGTATCTTGTTTGCATTGGTTTTCTGTCAGTGCAGCTACCTAGTTTTTTTTGCCATTAACACCTACTCTTCAAACATATATTTCCTCTCTGCTGACATTCGCACACTTCCTTTGCCTTACGTTCTGAGTATCTTTACCATCTATTCTGCCTTCTCTTTAATACAGCTTAAAATTCATCACTTTTCCTTGTCCCCTTCAGTTCCAGAGAAGGTTCACATTGGAGTTGAAATGCTAACTCTGTTTCTCTCTCCACCAATGCTGCCAGACCTGTAGTGTTCCTCCAGCAGTTTATTTTGTGCTTTAGAAAAATCAGTATTTTTGCAAAGAATGTAATTTTCCCCCTCCATGCCCCATCCCTCACCTGCCACCAACACAATCTGATAGCTGAACTTAAGCTTAGTTTCACAGGCATGGATGTAAATTAATTGTTAAATAACCACGTTTAGAGGAAAAATTCCATGTTCACAGCAACAAAGATGGTTGATTGGTGTCTGAAATGGGACAGTGAGTAATGATGTTTCTACTGAGGGTGAGTAAGAAAAGATTGACTTATATTGATATAGTGCTTTTCATGATCTTGGGTCAGCCTATAGCCCTAGTGGGAGATCAGGAGCCTGTATTCCTCTGTCACTTTCTTCATGGCAACACCTTAGCCATTCAGAGTCGCTTGCCAACTAATCAATACTCTTTTCTCCAGTAGTATAAATTGTTGTGATTGTTTGAAATTTGGCATTCTTGTAAAAACTGAAAGAACTGCGGATGCTGTAAATCAGGAACAAAAACAAAGTTGCTGGAAAAGCTCAGCAGGTCTGGCAGCATCTGTGAAGGAAAAAACACAGGTTTTCCAGCAACTTTGTTTTTGTTCCTGTGTTTGGCATTCTTGTGTTTGTCCTGATGAGCATGAGATATTTGCATTTCCAAAGGGGTTACTCTTAACATAGCACTCCCCTTTGTATTAAGAGCATATTCTGTCAAGATAAAGAAGGCAAAATCTCTCTTACCCCTTTGTTAGATGGTGGGGGAGGGAGAAAAAGAAAACTTAGCAAATAATAACCTGAAATATTTGTATTTGATAAATTGAAAGCAATAACTGCTTCATCAAATTGTCAAGTTGAAACTAGACCATACAACTGCACTAACCTTTTCATTAATATGTTTCCATTAAATTTGGTCATTTCTGACCATGTCAGTGCTGGAAGTGAAAACTCATTTCAGTTTACAAGGCTGCCTAGATATCTTAGGCTGCAGGAAGAGTTTAAGACAAAAGGGCAAGGAGAGTGTTGCATTTGACAATAGTGCATTCTGTATATAGTGGATATGGTTTATCAAGTTTCATCAAGTCATTTTGAGGTATAAATATGTAAAGCCTCCATTTCAATTGAACTAATGAATGTCGACATTGACTCCAGAGTTTTCTCTATGTGTGCGAATATGTAAATGAGCTGTTTTTATTGATAGTTACCCTGGAGCCTTCAAGTTTAATTAGAAATCTGTGGAATTTCCACAATGCTGATGCTAACTAAGGTTTGCTTTAAGAAGCACAAAAGCAAGGACAGATGGAGAAGAGAGAGAGAGAGAGAGCTAGGCCCGAAACGTCAGCCTCTCTGCTCCTATGATGCTGCTTGGCCTGCTGTGTTCATCCAGCCCTGCACCTTGTTGTCTCGGATTCTCCAGCATCTGCAGTTCCTACTATCACAGATGGAGAAGAGATTTGTTTTTGTTTGTCGGCCTCCTCAGTTGGATTGTGGGATGAATATGGTCTGAGATGCTGCGTTGTTAAATTGTTTAGACCTTTCTCTCATTGCTATGCGACTGGCAACTGTTTCCCTCCTTTTCAGTGGGTATTCATGTGTCTTTAACAGTTGGAACATTTAGATCCATTTAAGCGACTATTAGATGCTTCAGAGGACAGATAAGTCGGTCGCCATTTTGGATAGGATGGACAAAAATGAGCAATGGACAGGAACCTGTCTTGAGCATTAGGATAATTTATTCATCTCTATCGCAATTTTGTATCAAGCTTAATTTCCTCTCTCAAGCAGCCAGAATTGTATTTCTTTCAAGGAATTCACGCACCACTGGCCAAGCCCATTCCAAATTGCCCTTGAGCTGAGTGACTTTCTAAGCCATTTTCAGAATGCATTTAACAGTGAATCACATTGCTGTTGATCTGGAATCACATGTAGAGCAGACTGGATAAGGACAATATATTTCATTCCCTAAAGGCATGAATGAACGAGGTGTTTTGAAGTCGATAGTTACTGGGCTATCTTTTAATTCAAGATTTTGTTAATTGACTTCAAATTCCACCAGCTGCCATGGTGAGATTTGAACCCTTGTTCCCAGAACATCAGCTTGCTGGTCCATGACATTATCACTGTGCCAATGCTTCTTCTACATGCTTTGTCTAAGATTATTAGAGCCATATTAGTATGGGAGTAGAACTTGAGAAGACAGGTTCAGACTAGAGAAGATAATTTTAAGGCAAGTGTTACGGTATCCTTATTTTGTCACACTTCACAGGGGTAGATGTTCAGCTCCCCAGGTGCCAATCACATGGTTGTTGGCAAGCAGAAAGTCTTTGTCATCGACAACTGGTCACAACCCCACAGACCAAGCAGCTACTTGTTGCTGACCGAATCTCCCATTGTGCAGACACACTGGCTCCAGTTTGTCTACACTAACCTGTTTGGACAAGTCACAGTGTAAGCAGCACTTACAGAGAGCTTTGATAACTTCCTTTTAAGAATATTTTAACAGTACTGCCTTCCACAACCCTTGGTTTTTTTAAACAGTCCTTTTCCCATTTCAGTCCACAAAGCATACAGAAAAATAAAAAGACATGCTTTTTACAATTTAGACTGAGTGATCAGCACCTTAATCAATTATCCAGCCAGAATAGTGAATACAAGAAGATTGCTTAATGGATGCTGAGATGGATTATAGTAAAATCTTTCTGTACAGATGTGTCAAGATGGGCTGAATAGCCTTCCTCCTTTATTTTTATCTTCTCATCTTCTGGCTTCTCCCATTGCTATCTACAGAAGTAGCTTTTGGTTTCCTGCTGAGAAAAAGCTGCCTGGATAATGAATACCTTTCATGGTAGATGATTCCCTGGGTGAACTGAGTGGATCCCACTGGATCCCAAAACTGTTGTGTCAGATCAGTCGGTGCTATTTTGCCTCATTGTGCTTTGGTTGATATGATCCCCAGTGAAAAGTGTACACTACTGAAGCACAGGTTTTCTGCAGGAAGCTGAGGGAACATTGACATACTGAAGAAGAGGGTTGTGAGCTGAGGTTGTCTGACAGCGATGCTTATAATCGGACAAAATTGGAGAATTATACCAGTGAACTGGTACTTTACTTTGCATGGACCACCATGATTTCTTTTAGTAGCATGTAAAGTAATCATGCCACATTTCACAGTGTTTAACCCACTGAGGTGTGGGGCTGCATACAGGTGTGGGAATAATGCGGAGTTAGCCTGGCTATGATTGCACCATTGTGCACTGCACAAATAAATCCTGCAGTTAGTTTTATTGCAGTCATGTGTGCAAACTTTAATGGGAAATGGACCAGTTAGTAGATTTTGCAAGCAAAATACTGTGGATGTTGGAAATCTGAAACAAAGACAGAGAATGCTAGAGAAACTCAGCAGGCCCAGCAGCATCCATGGAGAGAATAAGAGTTAACCTTTGCAAATCTGGTCTGATTCTACTTCAGAACTCAGTGATAGATTGTTGGTAGATTATCGTTGGATCATTAATGTATTTATCCTAATGATGTCATGTTTTTATGTGTTTGTACCCATATAGCCTCAAACAGAGAAGGTTAACTCCCATCCTTCAAAGGCATTTAGAGGAATGCAGTAGATGACTGCTCTTGTGTCTGTGTAACTGGATTATTTGTTGAAAGGTTTGAATGAATTGTCCTGAAAATATGAGCTTGAGAACCACCATTGGCAGGATCATGACATTAAGAGAGAAGCTTTATCTGGAGCGTTGACAGGATAGGTCAAATGGCCTCTATCTTTGCTGTAATAAATTCTGTGATTCAATTTAAATTCAGGTTTGTACAAAATAATTCTGACGATCAGAAGGTGCTCTCACTAAAATGACCATGGTCTAACCTGGCAGATTGTCATAGAAGTTTGATAATGTTATCTCAGGAGGGATATCTGTCTTCCTTAGTCAATTTGTGACTCTTGACTCATAATCACCTGTTCTGAAATGGCCTCGCAAGGCATTCTGTTGTATCAAACATGAACAAATGGTTCATAAAGGAGGTAAGTGTTACCTATCTCAGGTAAATTAGAGATACTAGTATTCTTGTCAGCGATACCATATTCTGGGAATATAACTAAAAGACATTCAGAATTTATGGGGGATGATATTAGCTTAAGAATTCCCTTAGCATTCTTGAACAACTTAGAAGGGTCAAAATATTAAGATATACCTAGACAAATGTAAGAACAGGCATCAGGTGTAACTTTTCACCACAGAATAATAGAATTAAAGAAATAGTTGCTGTTGAAGGATGTTGAATTAGATTTTATAAATTGGATCTAATTCTGGAGAGAAGGGATTGAGGGGCATGTTGAGAAGGGAGTGCTATCTTAACTAAAATGGGTTTAAGAGTTTTCTGATTGTAAAAAATTGTAAGGCTTTTATAATCCAGTCACAGTGAGCGTTGCCTGGCCTGCTGTGTTACTCCAGCATCGGCAGTTCCTACTATCTCACAGTGAGAGTTGAGTTGCTCAGGTGATTGTGCAATGAGCAATGCCAATGAAATTAGAGGACGGAAAAGGCACTGTCATTTTACCACATCCAACATCACCCTCAATTTCTTATAACATGGGGTTCATGAGATACATATGGCTTCACATTTCTGGTTATCTACCGATTGAGTAGCCTGGTCATTGAGTTTGGTGGACTTGTTTGTAATAACTGTGTTGGGAGCAGTGACTGCTGATAATTACCTGAATAAAAATCAATTTTGACTTGACCTGATCTTGACTCTTGCAATAGAATTATAATAGCTGCCTGATTTGAGTTGGTTTGGTCCACCTGTCTATGGAGGTGAGGAGCCAAAATCTCAGCTCTGCAGGTATGTGCGTATATGAATCCTGCTCAGTCAGTCTCATGCTGATTTAGTACAAAATCGAGGGGCTCATCTCTGTCAGAAAGGCATTACCTTCTGTTCCAAATTTAGCAAAAGAAGATCTCAAAGGCTCTTAGCTAATCCGTTTGTCCATGGAACCCATGCTCCAGACTACAGTTTATTTCTAGATTGTTTCTAAATTGTTCTGGATTGCTTCTGGCTTCTCAAAATAACTCTGTGAATAACAGGTAATGGTTGTAATGAGGTCAGCCAGGTGGACCTCATAGAATATATGTTCCCTGATTGGGGATGTTAACCTGGTCCACTTAGGGAGCCCAGGCTGACAGATTAAAAACAGGAGTGTCAGACATCATGTTCACTCTGGGAGCTGGCTCTGAGGGAGTTGGATCAGTGCCAAGGACTCTCCATGTGTAAATAAAGGGCGACTTGGTGATGGGATGCTGGCCTCTGTGGAGTTATTTTAAATGTTGCTTGTTGGTATTAAACTATCTTGTGATGTTGTTATGAAGCTTCTTCTGAATTGACATGACGTCTCATGGAGGTCCTTTCTGATATCTGTTAACGATAACACACAAATTAGGAGCAGGAATAGCCCATTGGCCCCTCCAGCCTGTTCCACCATTCACTAAGACTGAGGCTGATCTGGTTGTGTCTTCTGTTCCATATACCCATGATACCTTAGAATCTTAACAAAGAAGGGAATCAATCTAACTCTGCCTTAAAATATTTAACGGCCTTGCTTACACCACTCTCTGGGGAGATTCATGACCCACTGAGTGAAAACAATTCACTGAATCTCGATTTTAAATGAGAGACTCCTTTTTAACGTGGCCCCTCGTTCTCGTCCCTCCACAAAAGGTAACGTCCTTTTACCATTTATCCTGTCAAGTCCCATCAAGATCTGATGTTTCAGTGTGGTCACCTCTCATTCTTCTAACCTGTAATTGATATAGCCCAAATCTGTCCAGCATTCATAAGATAACCTCCTCTTTCCAGGTGTCAATTGAGTGAACTTTATCTAAATTACTTCCAATGTAGTGATGTCCTTTCTTAATAAGGAGAGCGAAATGGCTCTAAATATTCCAGATTCAGAGTGGTCAGTGTGGAGTCGATGAGTCGAATGGCCTGCTTCTACACTGTAGGGATTCTGTGTGGTCTCATCAAAGCTGTACAACTGTAGTAAAATATCCCGTTCCCTTTGCAGTACGTAGAATGATTTGTTATTTATCTGGCACGTGTTATTACCAGCTACCTTGTGCACAAAATCATTCTTCATTCTGAAGCCAAACACAAGGTTTTAGTGCCCAGAAGATTGGAGTAAACTTGCCTCTTGGAGATAGAACTTCAGACAGTGGCAGAATGCCCATCCTTTCCAACGATTTGTCGTGCTATCTGACCAGTACCAAGTTAACTGCTATCACTCTGAATGACAGTAGCAGTGCTTGGGAAAATAATGATTTACAGGAACGTAGGATCAGGCAGAGACCATTCAGCCTCTTGAGGCTGTTCCAGTATTTCCGAACATTTTCCCAGTTTGAGCCCATTTTCATGCGTTAGACTTTGTGGAAAGCCCTGTGAAACTGGTGGCAGCTTCAGTTGCTGATTTAAGTCAGGGGTTGGGGGCAGGAGAGGGTAGCTCCTGCATGTGGGAGGGGGAAGCAGGAGTTTGTATGAATAAATTCTTTGAGATTTTAAATCCCCGAGGAACATATTTTTCACATTGGAACTGTGAACGCAAGACTTCATTTTAAGTGTTGTCTGTCATTTCCCAGAATTCCATTCAGCAAGAGAGGTGCAATTATGACTTTAATTGTAATCCTCAACTAAAGACACACTGGTTTAAATTTCATCTTGGTGCATTGATGTTTTTCATTGATTTTGGTCCCTTTAGGGAATTAAGGGAAATGGGGTGTGGGTGGGAAAATGGATTTTGCAGCACACGCTCAATGTGCTGAATTGTTTACTCCTGCTCCTAATTGGAGTCATGGAGATGTACAGGATGGGAACAGACCCTTCAGTCTAACTTGTCCATGCCTACCAGATATCCTAAATAAAGCTAGTCCCATTTGCCATCATTTGGCCCATATCTCTCTAACTCCTTCCTACTCATGTATCCATCCAGATGCCAAATAAATGTTGTAATTGTACCAGCCTCCACTACCTCTTTTGGCTGCTCATTCCATACATGCACCACCCTCTTCATGAAAAAGTTGCCCTTTAGCTCCCTTGTAAAATTTTCCCCTCTCACCTTAAACCTATGCCCTCTAGTTTTGGACTCCCCTGCCCTGGGGAAAAGACCTTGACTATTCACCCTATCCATGCCCCTCATGATTTTATAAACCTCTATAAGGTCACCCCCTCAGCCTCCAACGCTGCAGGGAAAATAGCCTCAACCTATTCAGCCTCTCCTTATAGCTCCGACCCTGGCAACATCCTTGTAAATCGTTTCTGGACCCTTTCAAGTTAACTTTCCTCTAGCAGCGAGACCAGAATAGAACGCAGTATTCTAAAAGTTGCCTAACTAATGTCCTGCACAGCCGCAATATGACCTCTGAACTCCTATACTCAATGCACTGACCAATAAAGGCAAGCATACCAAACGCCTTCTTCACTATCCTGTCGACCTGAGACTCCAGTGCTCTCACCTCTGATTTTAGAAGGCTGTGTGTTCAAACCGTGTTCCACAATGTGAGCATGTTATTTAGGTTTTCACTTTTGTGCAGCACTTTGGGAGTTTCACACTTTCAGGTGAGACTTGAAACCAATGCCCTGACTGATCCACTGGATTACGTTGAGAAAGCCAGTTGTGCCATATTCAAGGCGGGGGAGTGGGAATTCTCCTGCTGCCCTGGCCAAAAGTACATAAGCATCAATGCAATCTGTTTAAATGCGAAACACTTTTGAGATATTACCAAGATGACAAGTTCCTTACTTAGCCGCGAGTTTTCTCAGGTCTCTTTTTACACTTTTTTTTAAATAAAATGTCTTGAAACCATTATTCTGTGAAACTTAAAAGTCTGGCCCAATTAAGTCTAGATACTGTCCTTTGACTGCTGAGCTCATGATGAGGTTTGTACTTGAAGAACTGTAAAATCAAATCCCAAAGCAATTTGTTTCTACACCATTTCACAGCATAACCAGGCTAGCACTTCTCGCTCTATTGAGAATACGCAGTTAATGTGAGAACATTTCAGCCTTTTGCAGTTTAATCCCTCTTTGAAGGGCATTTATCATTTAACAGGTCCAAGCTGAGAGACAGAATGAAACCGAGCTGGTATGCTTTGAGAAATTTCCATTGCTTTATGTATTTTCCTCAGCTTCCTGCAGTTTAGGATGTTTGATGTGATATCTTGACTCCAATGGAAGGGTAAATTGTTAATGCGTTTGGCCAAGTCACAGTGCTAGAAATGGTTTTTCTGCAGCAGGATAATTATAAACCCATTTCAGAATAGAACTGATCCTTCACATACAGTGTAAAATCTCCAGAGAGAGCAAAGTGTTGATGTGAGATTCTGTTCTCTGGAAATGTAATGATTGAGAATATCTCTGCACAGCAATAGGGAAGATTATTTTTAAACACAAACGAAAGCAAGCAACCAGGTGGATAGTAGCCAAGTTTTTTATTGTATTTCTTTAACTAAATGTTTGGTTTGTACACATTCTATTTCCAACATTATTTTTGTATTGTGTGTACGTGGATCTGTGGTTGTTTTTGCAGACCAGGCCGAGGGTACTGTTACTATAAATAATACAGTGGCGTGAGCAACACCACATAAAGTGGATGCTGTAATCACCCGTTTGAGTCAGCTTATTCTTCTCTCTGTGCTAAAATCCAGGAGGTCACGCCAGGGGAAAGAATTGGAAGTGTAAAGAGGTCAGAGGGCTAAGGTCAGTTCTCAGACAATGCAATGTTCAAGGGTATCAACAGGATCATAGAATCCCTACAGTGTGGAAGCAGGCCATTTGGCCCATTGAGTCCACATCAACCCTCCGAACAGCATCAACTCCGCTACTCTAACCCTGCATTCCCCACGTTTAATCCACCTTGTTTGCGCATCCCTGGACACTTGGACAATTTAACTAATCCACCTAACCTGCACATCTTCTGGACTGTGGGAGGAAACCGGAGCAAACCCACGCAGACATAGGGAGAATGTGCAAACTCCATCCAGATGGTCACCTGAGGGTGGAATCGAACCCGGGTCCCTGGCGCTAACCACTGAACCACCGTGTCACCCCAAGGAGGTGAGGCTTTTATACTGGGAGGTCTTGAGGCAGGGATCAGACAAGGGTGAGCAAGATGTAGGTTTAGCAGGGCAAATGGTGTTAGAGACTGCAGGCTTATTCCAATTACAGAGGCTGTTCTACTAGTCTTGGTCTTAAGTGTATTTACAGAGCCTGCTGAGGCAGTGGCTTTGCTGGGTTAATTCACTCATAAAGGATCAACCACATTGCTAACCCTGAGCTGAGTCCATAACAACCGCTTCGTACAGTTCCAGGTGTCCATCAGCCAGGGAATTTCAGTCAGGGTAGAGTGTGCAGCTGGGGCCGTGGTTTCCGAACCTCTGAACCAACATTCCAAAGCATACTTGCAATTTTGTTTCTGTATTCTTATGTGGGATGTGGGTATCACTGGCAGGACTGGCATTTATGCCAGAGTCTCCCTTGAACTGACTGGGCTTGCTAGGCCATTATAGAGAGCCAATGAGGAGTCAATCACATTGCGATGGGTCACATGTAGGCCAGATCGGGTAAGGACAGCATATTTCATTCCCTAAAGGACGTTAGTGTACCAGTTGGGTTTTTACAACATTTGACAATGGTTATATGATCACCACTAGGCTTGCTTTTATTTCCAGCTTTTTACTGAATTCAAATTTCACCATCTGCCATGCTGGGATCCAAACAATATCCACACTTATTTAGCCTGGGCTCTGGATTTATTAGTCTACTGACATTACCACAGTGGCGGTGCCTTCCTTTATCTGAGGTTAGCCATGTGGATAACTAACCAAAAATAATCTTTTTGCCATGTCTACTCAGAAACAGGAGGAGCTCAGCGTTCAGTAGCATCCTTCAGGGAGGAGCTGTTTTTCCAGCCAAGGGTTATCCCCGTCGCTTGTGTTCAGGATGTTAGCCATGCTGGAAGGTGTTGAATGAAAACCAAAGAGGAGAAAGGACTTGCATTTGTATAGCATCTTTCATGACCACAGGATGGCCCAAAGCATTTTACAGGTGATGGTTTGCTCTTGTAATTCAGGGAACATGGCAAGTAATTCAAGCACAACAAGCTCCCACAATCAGCAATGTAATAACGGGGGGAGGCAATGGCCTAGTGGTATTATTGCTGGTCTGTTAATTAAGAGACCCAGGTTCAAATCTCCCCACAGTAAATGGTGGAGTTTGAATTCAGTACAAATCTGGAATTAAGTCTCCAATGATGACCATGAATCTATTGTCGATGGTCAGGAAAAACTCATCTGGTTCACTCATGTCCTTTAGGGAAAGAAACTGCCATCCTTACCTGGTCTGGCCTACATGTGACTCCAGACCCACAGCAACGTGGTTGACTCTCAACTGCCCTCTGGGCAATTAGGGATGGGCAATATATGCTGGACTAGTCAGCAACACTGTCATCCATGAACAAATAAAAAATAAGCTCATGTTTTTATTTTGCAACTGAGGGACAAATGTTAAGCTGGGACACTGGGGAGAATGTGCCTGTCGTTTAAGGTAATGACAGATTTTTTTTTAACCTCTACCTGAGACACTGTCTGGAATGGAGTCCCCAGTATGTTGACCTAATGGACTCAGAATTGCACTGGAAGAGGTCATTGTAAACATTGGCTGCCCCTTATTTCATCCTGTTGTCATGTCGAGTCCTCAGATGATAAGCACATCAAAAAAACAGATTGTCTCCGCCTTCAGAAATCAGGTTAACATAGCTGGGAGTGGGGGCTGATTGTCATATAGGGCTTGATGAAGAAAATTCACCCAGAAATGATTCCTCCTTCACCTTTGCAAACACTGCCTCATCTTGGTAAATCTCTGTGTGAATAGTGAGAGTGCTATGAGACTGCCTCATTTGGTAATATCATTATAGTAAGTACAGGGGAGGGAGGACAATGGAATAACAACCTCCAATTGATAGCTGGTGCTATTGACTTAAGATTACTAAAAAGCAACATGTGCATTCAATAATATAACATTATAATTACATGTAAATTCAGCTTGGTAATTTGTTGTAAAAGCAAATGTTTCTTGTCTTAACAATAGTGTTGAAAAGTTCATAACAATTCAGCAACTTTTCCAATATAAAATTGTCCTATAACAGTTCAAAGCAGCCACCAACAAGTGTATGTTGTTTTTCATCTGTACACAGCATTATATCAGATATGTAAATGCAGGAAATAAGAATCTGAAAACTAGATAAATGCTCTTGTTGAATATTTAACGCCTGTCCCCTATTATTCTTCTTCCAACCAGCTCACCTAAAACTCTACTGCCTGTCTCTAATTCCCACTAAGTTCCATTCATCAATGCCCCTGTCCTCACTGGTTTACCTTGGCTCCCAATCTGATAGCGCCTCAGTTTTGAAATTCTCATCCTTGTTTCCAAATCCCTCCTCATCTCTATTATCTCCTCCGGCTCAACAGGTCTCTGAAATCCCTACACTATTCAAATTCTGAAGTCTTGCATAATCCCCCGTTTTTATTACTCCAGTGTTAGAAACCATGTTAGTGTCTTGTAAATCACATAGTCAAGTCTAAGAGAAATGGCCGATGGTAATTGCCTTTGAAATTAGAAATAAGGCACAACCAGGATGCTGGGGTTGTTGAATGAGAGGTTTAATCCTGGAATTCCCTCCCTAATAGTATTATGGGTCAACCCACAGCAGGAGGACTGCAGCGGTTCAAGATGGCAGCTCACCACCACCTTCTCAAGGGCAAGTCGGGACAGATAATAAATGCTGGCCAGTCAGCGACATCCACATCCCCAAATGAATTTTAAAAAGGTGTAAGACTAGGCAAGTCGATGAAATCTCTGATTGAAGAAAAATACTGATTTTCCCTTTTTGGGACTCAGTGTGCGGGGGTGAGTGTTGGGTGTTGACAAACTTGCTAGCTAACTACCAAGAAACTTGGCTGAACCATTAACTCAGTTAGCTGGTTAATAGCTGACCTGTGAACATTTTAGTCCATCAGGCAGCTCAACAGTAGTATCGTGGTTCCCAGATGCTGCCAGCCAATCAAAGGCTCGCACCTTCTGGAACTGAAAGACCATCGGTCAAGGTCTACTCTTCAGAAAATCCCATTGTCAGAAGGTAAGTGTTTATTTCTTGTCTCTCACCGAGAGTGACAGGGAGATGGGATTGGCGGGGTCATGGGCAGAGGAGGGTGGCTAAAGGATGTAGCATCAGAGGTAGTGGATGCACTGGTAGTAATCTTCCAGAAATCCTTAATTCAAGAAATGTCCCAGATGACTGGAAAACGCCAATGTAACACCTTATTTAAAAGGAGACAAAAGCAGGCAATTGTACACCATTTAGCTTAATGTAGCATTTATTGCCCATCCCTAGTTGCCCTTCAGAAGGTGGTGCTGAGCTGCCTTCTTGAAATGTTGCAGTCCACCTGCTGTGGGTTGACCCACAATGCCATTAGGGAGCGAATTCTCAACCCCAGCATTCTGGTTGTCCCTTATTTCTAACTTCAAAGACAATTACTAGCCATCAGTGTATGCTATTAGAAAACTTAACGTTTTCAATGTAATAGCTGAGCATTTAAAAATACATAGTATGATCAAGCAGAATAAGCTTGACACAAAAATAGGTGGGAAGGCCAGTGGTGAGGATAAGACAAAGCCTGCAGAGGGATTAGAGATAGTAGGAACAGCAGATGCTGGAAAATCTGAGATAACAGGGTCTAGGCCCGAAACGTCAGCCTTCCTGCTCCTATGATGCTGCTTGGCCTGCTGTGTTCATCCAGCTCTACACCTTGTTATCTGCAGAGGGATTAAGTGGATTGTCAAAAACTTAGCAGATGGAATATGATGTGGGAAATGTGAGGTTCTTTACTTGGCAGGAAGAATATTGGAGCTGAATAGTATTTAAACAGAGAAAGTCTGCAGACAGCGATGAAACATAGGAATTTGGGAGTCCTCATGCAAGAATTACAGAAAGCTAACCGCCAAATTCAGCAGGCATAAAGCATGTGGGCCTTTATTTCAAAATACTGGAGCATAAAACAATATATGTTAACAATTTGGATGAGGGAACTAAATGTAATTTCTCAAAATTTGACACAAAACTGGGTGGAAGGGTGAGCTGTGAGGAGGATGCAGAGATGTTGTAGTGTGATTTGGACAAACTGAGTGAGTCAAGGAAATGCAATGGCACATGCAGTATAATGTGGGTAAATGTAAGATTATCCACTTTGGGAGCAAGAATAGGCGGATTATGATTTGAGTGACTGTAAATGGTGAGAGGGGAATGTTCGGTGAGATCTGGGTGTCCTCGTGCACCATTTGCTGAAATTAAATGCAGAGGGGTAGGTAGCAGGCAGTAAAAGAAGACAAACTCCATTGGCCTGTTTAGCAACAAAGATGTCTTGCTGCAGTTATCCGGGGAATTGGTGAGGCAACACCTGGAATCTGGTGTGCAGTTTTAGTCTTTTAGCTGAGGAAGAACACTCTTGCTACAGAGGGAATGCAGCAGAGGTGTGCCACATTGATTCCTGGGATGGCAAGACTGACAGATGAGGACAGATTGAGTCAGTTAATGTTGTATTCACTGGAATTCACCCTCATGGAAAGCTATAAAATTCTCACAGGACTAGACAGGTTAGATGCAAGAAGGATGTTCCTGATGGTGGGGAGTCCAAAGTCAGTTCTAAGAAGGGTCACTGGGCCCAAAACGTTAACTCTGTTTTCTCCTTCACAGATGCTGCCAGACCGGCTGAGCTTTTCCAGCAACTTTGTTTTTGTTCATAGTTTCAGGATAATGGGTAAACCCTTTAGGACTGAGATGAGGAGAAACCTTTTCACCCAGAGAGTGGGCCTGTGGAATTCACTACCACAGAAGTGGTTGAGGTCACATCATTGTGCGTTTTTATGAAGGAGGTAGATATGTGATACATTTGAATAGGTTGTTGAAAAATACTTAAGATTGTTACTTTGGGTTATTTAGTATGCGAGAGATCTGGTGTTTGAATCCTGGGTGAGCCCAGCTGTATTGCCATTTGTTGTCTAAGTCACTAAATAGATGTTGAAGGGGGCCAGCTTACCCATTTGTTTCCCCTTCTTGCCACTCCTCGTATTGATCCATCATAGAGTCATACAGCACGGAAACAGACCCTTCAGCCCAACCTGTCCATGCTGAATTTAATGCCAAACTAAACCATTCCCACCTGCCTGCACCTGTGCCATATCCCTCCAAACCTTTCCTATTCATATATCCAGCCAAATGCCTTTTAAATGTTGTAATTGTACCAGCATCCACCACTTCCTCAGGAAGCCCATTCTACATGCAAACCAGCCTTTGTGTAAAAAAATTTGCCTCTTGTGTCTTTTTTAAAAATGTGCCCACTCGTCTCGAAATTCCCCAACTTAGGGAAAAAAACGACCATCAACTCTCTCTATACCCCTCATTATTTTATAAAACAAAACTATAATGAATCTTTAACTTAGCCTGCAACTCCAGGAGCAGCTGCAAGATCCGTGCTACACTTTGGGTTCAATACAGAAAGTGTATTGGTATCTTAGAAGGATTACATATGGTCTCTCTGTGTAACTCACTTTCCCTCTCACTGTCTCTGTAAGAGAAAGACAGAGTTACTGAGAGAGTTTGTCCCGAGACATTCTTCCTAACTCGGCATTTTTTTTCGGACAATTTCTTCATTTAGAAAGTAAATCCCCCCCCACCTCCCCACTGGGCCCTGAGGAGGGAGGTACATAGAACATAGAACATACAGCAGTACAACACAGTAAAGGCCCTTCGGCCCATGATGTTGTGCTGACCTATTATCCTACTAAGTTCAATCTACCCTGCATACCCTACATTTTACTATCCTCCATGTGCCGATCCAAGAGTCGCTTAAAAGTCTCTAAAGTATCTGACTCCACTACCACTGCCGGCAGTGCATTCCACACGCCCACCACTCTCTGTGTGAAGAACCTACCTCTGACATCTCCCCTATACCTTCCTCCAATCACCTTAAAATTATGCCCCCTCGTAGTAGTCATTTCCGCCCTGGGAAAAAGTCTCTGACTATCCACTCTATCTATGCCTCTTGTCAGGCCATTCAGCCTGGAGGTGGTACCAGCCACTCCCCACCCCCCCCCAGATCACGTGCTGACCTGATGACCCTTCCATTTGCCCACAGGCTCCACAATTTCTGGCGGCTGTTGTCATGGCGACGTGGTTGTGAATGGGGACCAGATGTTAACCCGTCCCGCGGATCAGCAGTTGTCATGTCCTTGCTTTTGATAAGATCCAGCCGCCGGCCCAAATAAAATAAAAACAAACAAAAAAGTCCGCAATTTGATGCCGCTCCAGGCTATTCCCAACCTCCTGTTATGTGTTTTCATTCTATCGGGACGGCTTCCATCGCTTGGATTTGGGTCACACTCCGAATGAAAGTGTGTGTCGCCACACACTGTAATTAATAAATAAACCATCACAGGTTCACTTACAATGGGGGCTTCACTGAATAAATGAGGGTTCATTCACTTTGAAGGGTCGCTGTGTTTTCTATCATCGCAGATACTCCCAGTGTCTGGTTTTTATCTCACTGATCATTGGATTCTCTTCTTATCCACCTCTCCGTTCCTTTAAGATGCTCCTTAAAGCCGACCTCTTTGACCAAATTTTAGTCACCAGTTCAAGCACATTTTCTGAGGATGGTGTCAAATATTGTTTGATGACATTCGTGTGCCTCGGGACATTTTGTTACATTAAATATGCCTCAGTATATTTATGCAAGTGGTTTTAGTTCTTATGGCAGTCGAGTTAAACAAAGAGGTGAGAGTTCTTGAATGAAGTGAGAGAAACAGCAATGGAGGCAGAATCATCTTGAAAAGTCACAAGCCAGGTATACTGACTGGAGATGATAACCTGTGAATAGATGTATTTTTCAGTTAAAATAACTACAGTGAAGTGCTACAATAATTGTCGATTATCTCAACCTGGCTGTTTTTTTTAAATGCTTCAGTAAAAGGAACTGTCCAATAAACACTGAGAGAGCTGAAGCTGCTGCACTCCATGCTCAGGAGAAAGTTGACTCAATGTTTCTACTGTTCAATTTATTCTTACAAGAAACATGGGTATTGCTGTAAAGCCCAGAAATATTTATCATCCGCTGTTGACCTTGAACTGAGTGGCTTGCTAGGCCATTGCTGAGGACAAAACAAAGCAAAAGTTGCTGGAAAAGCTCAGTGGGTCTGGCAGCATTCATGGAGAGAAATCAGAGTTTTCGTTTCGTGTCAAGTGACTGTTCCTCAAAACTGGTTCTGCAGCGTCATATGGGCTTGTCATATGAGGAACGGTGGAGGACTCTGGGTTAGTACTTGATGGAGTTTAGAAAGTCGAGAAGGGATCTGATTAAAACTTACAGAATGCAGAGAGGCCTGAATAGAGAAGATGTGAAGATGTCTCCTCTAGTAGGAGACTTGAGGACCCGAGGGCATAGCCTCAAAAGGAAGGGATGGCCCTTTAGAACCGAGATGAGAAGGAATTTCTTCAGCTAGAGGCTAGTTAATCTGTGGAACTCATTGCCACTGAATGCTGTGGGAGCCAAGTCATTGAGTGTATTTAAGACAGAGATGGGTGGAAAGGAAGAAAGAGAGAGAGAAAGAAAGACAGAAAGAAAGAGAGAAAGAAAGAAAGATAGATAGATAGATAGATGTTGCGAACTATAACCTATCCTCGTAAACATCTGCCATTAATCCTCAATTGCCTTCGTTTCTAATCTCCTTTCCCCATCCACTCCAGCTGTTCTACCCCCATACCTTTGTATTATCCTTAGTTAAGCCGAGCACAACAGTGTTTGAAACAAATTTCTCCCGCTCAAACTGAATGCCAATATCTACTGTTATGGACTAGACCAGAACTTTTTCTTATCGTAAAGGCAAATGTAAAGTGCTACATTCCAGATGCAATTTAACTGGTCAAACTACTCGACGTTAAGCAAAACACAATTTATTCAAATATTGTTGTTAAAATACAACAAAAGAAAGAAGAAATTAGAACAACTGAATTCTAGTGGAAAATAGACACAGTAACTGTTACTAATTAATTGTTCCAATATAGTAACATCCCATAAACACACCCCTTGGCAAAAAGGCAAATTTAAAAATCAGATTTTCTCACATGCAATGGCGCAGTAGGAAGAGAAAGTCCAGCTTCTAGCTGTAACTGAGAGAGGGGGAAAAATAGATCCTACTTCTTCAACACTCTGCTGAATCTAAAAGCTAAAAAAAAATCCTCATCTGTGAAAGCTGGCTACATCCATCCAGGCTGTTTGTATTGTTTCAATTTTAAAAAAAACAAAAGCTTCACGAGTTGTTTATCTTCTCACAGACTCCTGCACATGTCCCCCAGTCTCTCTCTAAAGGAAACCAGGACGAGAAACACCTTTTAAAGCCACAGCATCGTCACACTACCATTTTATGGTCACTGTTGTCGAAGGGATCTTTTACTCTGAGATCATTTATTAAATCTGCTTTATTACACCTCCAAAATAGTCTGATCTCTGGTTGTATCCACAGCATAGTGTTCTCTGAAAGTGCTCCAAATACACTCTGAGTTCTTCTTCATGGATATCTCTGTCAATCTGACTTTTCCAATCTACATAAAGATTAAAGTCACCCATATTTAATGTGCTTCAAATTTTATATGCCGTCATTATCTTATGATTTATTCTCTGTCCTACTGTATAGCTACTGATAGGGGATCTATGAGCTATTCCTGCCCAATGCCATCTTCCCCTTGTTATTTCTTACCTCCACTCATATGGATTTGCTCCAATCTAAGATCATTTCTTGCTCTCGTACTAATTCTATTCTATAGCTTTACAAAGCTACACCACCCCACTTTCCTTCCTGCCTATCCTTTTGAAAAGTCCTGTTGCCCTGATATTTAGTTCCTAGCTTTAACCTCCTTGTAACCATGTCCCGGTAATGGCGATAAGATCAGACCCATTAATCTGTATTTATCCTGTTAATTGATTTAATTTATTCTGAATGCTACATGTATTCAAGTTAAACGCCACTCATTTTTCAGTTTTACAATCTTTCTCCCTTGACCATACTTACTTCTTTTTTATGTTGTATATTCTGTCACTTCCTGTAAGTATATTTATGGTAGTTTTCCTGTAATACTGCTGTATCCTTTAGCTTTGAATGCCTACCTTTCCCCTCTCCCAAACCCCGTTCCCTATAATTAGTTTAATTAGTTTAGTTTAATGCTCTCTCTACAGCTCCAGTTACAGGGTTCCGTGGGACACTGGCCCGAAGTTCATGTGAAGCACCAGAAAAACTCCCTTCTACCCCAGTACAGGTGTCTGTGTCCCAGAAACTGAAACCCGTTACGCCCACACCAACCTTTGTGCCAATTTGCTTGCGGCTCAGGTAGTGAACCAGAGATTAGAGGTTCTGCTTTTCAATTTACCGTTTACCTGTTCAACATCTTTCAGGAGAACTCCTTTCCAGTCATAATAGTGTCATTGGTCCACTATGGAAGACAATAACTGGATCCCTCCACTCCATCTCCAAGTTCTCCTCCAGCACAAGGAGATATCCTTAATGCTGGCACCGGGCAGGCAACTCATCCTTTGGAATTGAAGCTCATGGCTACAGTGAACAGATCGATCCTCCTAATTATATTGTCTCCAACCACTGCTACATTTTTGTTTCCTTCCCCCTACTTGATTGGCTGACTAAGGTCAGTCTGCTCATCCTCCATACAGTCCCCACTCTTGTCTGCACAGACTGCAAGAAACTTGCAGTTATTGGCCGAGGCTCCTCAATATTAAGCCTTGGGACCCCATGCCTGCCTTACTTGCTGTCAAATCCTACAGTCCCCGATCGCTGCCCAAATTTGAATTACCTCGTCTGACAAGTTTGACTGCCTTCTGGAGCAAAGCACCCAGATCACTTTCCTCTTCCCTGGTGGAACTGGGTGGTATGGACAGTCTGGGCTGAAGGGACTGTTTCCGCACTGTAGACCTCTATAACTCCATGTGGCCCAACGTCTGCATTTCAACCTCCAGCTTCTCAATTTGGATCCTCCAAAGTTCTTGAGTTGCCGTCAGTTGGTACAGATGTGTTCACCTGAATCATTTTGGTGTCCAGCAGCTTCCACATGCTGCAGCAGCAACACATCACCCATCTTGCTATTACTGTTGTGTTCATTTAATTTATAAGTTCATTATATTGCTACTCTTAACAGCTTGCTGTAATGATATTTTTAATAAAAGGAAAGCAGTATCAGTCTTATACTTAGATAACAAGGTGTAGAGCTGGATGAACACAGCAGGCCAAGCAGCCTCAGAGGAGAAGGAAACTTTGAATTGTGTAACTCTACACATTGTGTGTGTATGTGTTTCAGTCCGTATGTGAGTATATATGTGTCTATGAATATTATACATAAAACACATTCCTATACAATAATGGCACTTCATTGCTATTACAGCATGGGGTAATTTTGAACAGAGCTGGAAGCTGCTATCAATCACTAAACCATTACTGAAGAACAACTGGACTGGCATTCCTTTAGTCTGGAGCATGATTGAGCGGAAAGTTTGGGCCATAAAACATTCGGATTGCTGTTGCCAGGCAACCCTTTTTATGGCCATTTGATTTTTCGATTCTGTTAACTCTTGCTTAGCCTGTGCAGAGTGAGCTGCCAGTACCTGCAACCTGCCACCTAACAGGGGAGCAAGACACTTTCTGTCTTTGTGGTACCTAATGTACGAGAAGACACGTTTATTGTTGTGACTGCCAAAGACGTTTTTTATTCATTCACTGGACAAGGACATCGCTGACCAGGCAGCATTTATTGCCCATCCCTAATTGCCCCAGAGGGCAGTTTAGAGTCAACCACATTGCTGTGGGTCTGGAGTCACATGTAGGCCAGACCAGGTAAGGATGGCAGTTTCCTTCCCTCAAGGACATTAGTGAGCCTGATGGGTTTTTCTTGACAATTCACAATGGATTCATGGCCATCATTGGACACTTAATTCCAGATTTTTAAAAAAATTGAATTGAAATTCTGCCATGGTGGGATTAGAAGCCAGGACCTCAGAACATTACCAGGGTTCCTAGATTAACAGTCCAGTGATAATACCACTAGGCCAACGCCTCCCCTTATAGTCAGTTCAAAGACATTCACATTATTTCTCTGAGATGACTCTTGTATTGATTAATGCTGACTTGCACTGTGAAGTATCACTCTAGACTTCTCTTGATGTTACTTTCTGATGGTTCACCTGATGGTGGGCTTCCATTGAGTGTGACGTCCAGACTCTTGTGAAAGTGTTTGTGGGGGAGGGGGTTCTGTGCTACTGACTGCGGAGTCACCCAAAGCCCTGGGTAGCCTCATTTCAAGTTCCACTCAGGCACATAGCAGGCCAGTGCTGGGCCTTCCACCACAATCAAGGACCTGGGCGCCGAGGTCCAGCCCACCACATGGTGCTGACCAATCAGAAGCCAGCAGCTCATCATTGCTCAACAGCACCACAGGGGAGACGCTGGCCACTGGCAGCATTACACCTCTTGAACCTGGGATTGCAGAGAGAGCTCGGTACAGATGGGTGATGGTGAGAGGGAGTCAGTAGCATGGATAGCTCTCAGCTTCCTGACTCTGACACGCTCGATGCAGCATTTTGAATGAGAAGTCTGTAGTTGTGAATTAGAGTGAAAGTTTCAGTCTGCTGCCAATAGAGCCCTTGTTAAAATATCCTGTGATTCATTACAGAACTTGCAGGTTGACTTGAGTCGGATTATCCAGCCCATTGTATCACCGTTGTGGTATTCAGTTTGACCTTGGCTTGGCAGCAGTGGGATGTGTACCAGTGCCAGCACCAATTTGTCAGCTAAATAGTTGTCAAAATACTGGCCCAGAGCTGACACGTCCTCATCTGCATTTGTGATCACAGCTGACTGCTTTCAACATTTCGCAGCACTGAGGCAGTGACAACCACCACAATTGATTTCGTTAAATCGGAGCTCGAATGTCAAAAAATGTCCCAAGGTGCTGCACCAGAGCATCGTCAGAGAAAAATTGACCTCCAGAGCCGAAGAAGGAGACATCAGGAGCTCTTAAAGGAGAAAGGGGGATGGAGAAAGTGTGAGGTAGACTCAGAATCTTGAGGAGAGAACTGCAGAGACCACAGCTCAGGCAACTGAGGGCACGGCTGCTGCTGCTGGAATGATGGGAGTCAGGGTTGGGTGAGAAATGAGAATGGGAGCAGGGAAGACTCGGCATGTTTGGCAGCACCTGTGGAGAGAGAAACAGAGTTTACATTTCAGGTTGATGATCCTTTCTTGCTTTTGCATTGGTGGAAGGCAGTTGTCTTTGAGGATTGTGTGGCAAGAGTAGGATTGCAGAGACTGGGAGAAGGGAAGCCATAGAGAGATTTGTGGATGAGAACTTTTAATTGGAGGTGTTAGTGAACCAGGGAATCAGTGGAAGTCAGTGTGAGCATTTGGATCCTCCTGGTAGGACTTGGTACAAGTCAGGACATGGTTAATGCATTTCCAGATGAGTGGAAGTTTACTGGGGAAGTCTACTGCAGGTGTGTGATAATCAATTCTGGAAGGAACAAAGCATGTACAAGGGTATCCAGGGCAGATAGGTTTTGAAAATGGTGACATGATGGAGGTGTAAGTAGATGGGGTTTAGTGATGGAGTGGGAAAGTGGATGCATAGCTCAGGGTCGCTGACGCATCTGGTTTCAGCCTGACACAGTGGCAGGTGGCGGTGGGTGGGAAGGAACGGAATTGGGGTAGGGACTGATGTCAGTACCTTTGATCTTCCTGATGTTTAATTGAAGGAAATTTTTGGTTCATACAAGACTGAATGTTGGCCAGGTAGACGGGCAGTGCCGAGTCAATGGAAGGATTGACCGCGCTGAGATGCAGTTGGGTGTTATCGGCATGCAAGTGAAATTAAGTGCCTTGTCTTTGAGTCAGAGAGCTCTACTGTGCAGAAAAGAAAAGCCCTTTGATCCATCAAGTCTGCACCAGTTAAAAACAACCACCTAACTATTCTAATCCCATTTTCCAACACTTGGCTGAATGCCTTCGCATCGCAAGAGCACGTCTAATTACATTTTAAGTGTTTTGAGGGTTTCTGTCTCTACCACCCTTACAGGCAATGAGTTCCAGATGCCCACAAACTCTCTGGGTGAAAAACCTTTTTCCCACGTCCCTTCTAAACCTCCTGCCCCTTATCCCCGGCCACTTATTCCCCCACCAAGGGGAGAAAGATTCTTCCTTTCTGCCATGTCTATGTCTGTCATAATTTTATGCACCTCAATCATGACCCCACACGCTCCATCGCCAAGTCTCCCCTGCTCCAATGGCATTGCCAAGAGATAGCATATAGATGTGCAATAAGCGACTAAGGTCAGATCCTTGGAGCACACTCCACAGGTAATATTTTGGAGCTAGGATATTCTTTGGCAGGGATGGGAAAGCCAAGATGGAACCAGGTGAGGGCAGCCCCACTCAGCTCAACAGTGGAGGAAAGACCCTGGAGGAGAACAGTGTAATCAACCATGTTAAAAACTTCAGGGCAGGTAGGACAAGGTTCCAGTCACAGAAGGGTGTCATTCTGTTTGGAAGCTCATTTAACACTGGGGCCTGCCTGGGAACCTGAGCCGAAAGGTTAGAGAGGCTCTGAAGCCAGTTTAGTGACTCTTCATTCATGTGCATGACTTCAGCTGCAGAGAAAAGTTGAGAATGGTGTTGTTAGGAAATGGCCGGGTTCTAGCAGCACCAAGAAGTCATTAACCACTCAACGTGCATCAGAAATATTGCATTCACTTTCCAGCCAATTGGAGAACCAAGTGGTAACTGTCAAAGAAGCAATAAGAGAAAGAATGGATGAAACTGGAGCACGCAAATGTAGTCCATCAGTATGGTCACTACTCCTGTTGTTGGTGGAGCTTGCTTAGCTCAACTTGGGGTACTGCCCTTTCAACATTGCAAATGACCACAATTTGGGGCAGCACGGTGGCTCAGTGGTTAGCACTGCTGCCTCACATTCGATTCCAGTCTCGGGCAACCGTCTGTGTGGAGTTTGCACATTCTCCTTGTGTTAGCGCGGGTTTCCTCCGGGTGCTCCAGTTTCCTCCCACAGTCCAAAGATGTGCAACTTAGGTGGGTTAGCCATACTAAATTGCCCCATAGTGGCCAGGGATGCATAGGTTGAATGTGTTAGCCAAGGGGAAATGTTGCCTGTGTGTGGTGCCCTTCGGAGTGTCGTCGGGCCGAATGGCCTGTTTCCGTGCTGTGGGGACTCTACTCCATGTGCAATTTGGTGGACTATGCTAAATTCCCTTTAGTATCTAGGGATGTGCAGGTTAGGTGGAGCAGCCATGGGAAATGCAGGGTACAGATGGGTCTGGGTGGGATAGTCTTTGGAGAGTTGATGTGGACTCGATGGGCCAAATGGCCTGCTTCCACACAGTATGCAATTTGCAAGTTCTTAATCAGCTACAATATCCTTTGGCACATTCTGAGGTTGTGAAAAGTGCTATATGAATGCATTTAAAAACAGAAAATGCTGGAGAAATTCAGTAGGTTTGGCAGGGTCTGTGGAGAGAGGAACAGAGTTCATATTCCAAAGCATATATGACTCCTCTTCAGAACTCATAAACAAAGGCTTTCTTTCCTGTAGTTGAGCAAAAGGATGACATTGAGTATATAGAGCATGCTTGGTGCCTGCAACTTTAAGGTAGGCACACAAAAACATTAATTTCTGACACTGACCTTTCCTCACTAGAGCAGCATAATTCTTTACAAATTGTTTTGTCTTTGCCTTTCCCCTTTTTTCTATCAAAATAGAAACACTATTTTAAGAACCCTAGCAGGTTTCTGTTAATTTGCGTGTCTGCCAGCTGTGCTTTCACACTTGATCTTGTTTGTTGTCATTACACGTGTCAAGATGTTTCAAGAACAGCACAACATGCACTTGACTCAGTTCTTCCACATGTAGTTTGGAGCCACATTGGACTGAGAAATCCTGGCTTGAATGCACCGCAGATAAACGTGTGCACCTTGCATTTTCTAAATGTTTTGAAAATAAACATGAATCCAAATCCCCAAATTAAGGTGAAATGCAGAGTTAGAATGTTTTTATTGTCAAAGTAGTATTGGTTATTCATTGCGGTGCCTTCATAATTCAGTACTTCACAATCTTTCAGATTCCTCGCATCCTTAAACCTCCCTGTATCCAAAACTTGGTAGACCTCAGTCAATGGCTGAGCATCCACAGTTCTCAAGGGTAAAACATTCAAATCATCCACAAGCCAGAGTGAAGGCTTGTGTCCTCATCTTAGTCTTAAATGACCCATACCTTATTCCCTTTTCACGAGACAACGTTCCACCTTGGAAAGCCAGGGTAAGCATTCTCCTTGAGCTACCCAATCAAAACCCTTTGGAATTGTCCATGTTTCAATGCGATCACCTCTTATTCCATAAATGCTATGGAATATAGGCCCAGGCTCTTCAATGTATCATCATGGAACAATCGCCCACCAAGAAATTGGTCTCATATATCTTCAAGCTGAAATATCATGTAATATCTATATTATGTTGATCATGCCTCAATTACCCTTACCTCTTTCATGAGAAGGGCAACATCTGAAATGTCACTGCCTTAAAGTTCCCTGCCTTGTACTATTCTGCCTTGGATAAAGGTTCCTTTATGACTATTGGCTGGTGCTGTCCCTGGCCTGGGATCTGCCCCCTCACCCCGACTCAAGAGCGGTGGGCTCTGGCCCCGGCCCAAACACAGTGGACCACAAACCTCGCCCCAAGCACAGTGAGCCGCAACGCCACCCCCTGCAAAACACAGCGGGTGCCATCCCTGTCCTAACACTGCCCATTCCACCATTCCAACCCAGGCCGAAGCATAGCAGCTCCACCCACCCCACCCGCCCACACCCCCCACCTGCCCACACCCCTCACACACACACACACTCACACACACCACGACACAGGCCCTGCCCAAACACAGCAGTCCCCTGGAGTCCCAGGCTCTGTTTCTTAGGCTGTGACGTAGCCCACTGTCCCAGGCCCTGTTCCCTACCCCGCATCACAAGAGAGGAGGATGAGTAACAGGACCACTGCCTTCCAAGTGGCGGGTCTACCACCACAACTGCCTTCCTCAGGCCAGTGAAGGATGGGCTTGCCATTGTTGCCTGCGCTGAAATAAAAAAGAGAAACATGAGACTGGTTCATTCAGGAGGGATTGCATTATATAGCACTTTTCACGACCATTGGAAATGGTCTCAAAGTGATTTACAGCCGATTGAAGTACATTTTAAAGTGTAGTCAGTTTTATAATGTAGGAAACACACCCAAATTGCATGCAGCTCGCTCCCACAACCACCAATGAGACCATGATCAGATCAGCTGTTTCTCTGTGATGTTGGTTGAAGCATTGGTCAGAGCACAGGGGTGACCTCCCTTGATCTCCTTCAGAATAGTACCACGGGATCCTTCACATCCAGGTGAGTTGGCAGTTGAGAGCTCGGCTTAATGCCCCATGGCAAAGGCAGCACGTCTGCCCACACCAGAGAGTCAGCGATAACCTCTGTGCTCAGGTCCTGGAGGGAGACTTGAACCCAGAATCATGTGAGAGGCAGAACTGTTACCCAATGAGCCATGACTGACAAGGAAATGATGGAGAAGGGAATTGAGAAATGATTTTAAATGTTGCAGTTAATGTTCTTGACACCACCACCTTTTAAAAACATCTTTTACTTGGTGCCATCAATTGGCCTTTCCTTGTGTAAATTGAAATATAAACTGATTATAATGGTACTGAAAATGCTTACGCTACATTGTCCAACACTACAGTCCTTCACCCAATGATGGCCAAGGACAAAATTAGGTATTGATTTTAAAGCTTATGATTTATATGGGCCAAAATAATATCAAAAGAAACAACAGTTCACTCCAGAACTTCTCGGTGATTTTACTCAGTTTAGATAAAATGGACACAGATTCTGTTTGGTAGCTGAGTACAAGAGGTGAGTTGCTGTATGGAGGAGAGAAATGATTTTGTGCATGAACTGCATCATGTTCGGGTGATGGGGTCAGTTCTGTGTGCGCATGAGAACGGGACACATTGTCACACAATGGGTAAGGTTGTGGGAGAGCTGATAGATGCTGAAAGGAGTCCAATCGCAATCCATGAGCAGGAGTTATATATAACCATGGAGTGAATCTGTTATTGTGGTAGTCCCCTTCTTGGTATTTTAGAATTCAACCTGTTTAAGGGGGTTTGGGGAGGCAAGCTTCCTTAACTCTCTTTTGTTTTAAAAAGTCCTTTTCTGCATGAATGTGTTATCGCTTTGGAATCCCTGCTGTTGTGAGGGTAGCAGCTAAATGACCAGCCTTTTCTTATTGGCTACCTCGTGAATTGTTCCTTCTCTAGCTTTACTGACACAGCGTTTTTTTACACGAGCTGTTTGGCTGATTCAATGCTCAGAAATTTACATATCTACTCAAAAGGGGAAAAGGAAACTGAAGGGTTTTAAAGAGTTCACAAATTGTGAGATTAATTGGTAGATTTTTCATTGAGAGGTGGAATCACCTTGTTCTATTCTTTGTATTCTTTTTTTATTTGTTGATGTGAATGTTAATGCAAGCCAATGTAAAGTTCCCATTCCTGTTTGCTTTCAAACTGAATGGCTTGACACCATGGTGTTGTGAGTATGGAGTCACTTGTAGGCCAGTCTGGGTAAGGACAGCAGATGTTGTTCCCTAAAGGACACTGCTGATCCATGTGGGTTTTTACAACAAACAACAATAGTTACACCTGCTGAGCTTTTCCAGCAACTTTGTTTTTGTTCCTGATTTACAGCATCCACAGTTCTTTCGGTTTTATATCGACAATAGTTTCATTGTCAGCTACTATTAGTCTCCATTCGTAGCCATGTTACATGTGTATATGTAGACAGAGAGGGACTTGGGAGATTACTGTCTAAAAAAACCAAATTGTCATTTATAACATTAGCTTCTCCTAAGCTGGTTTTTATCCACTCCTTTGTCTGGCCAATTGTTTTTCTCTTTCTTTAGGCTATGTTCCCACCTATTGTTTTCTCCCCAACGTCCCCCTTCCACAACTTCTGCTTAAAAACAAAAGACCTTTGCCCTAGCTACTATCAGTTCTGAGGAAGGTTCACTGGACCTGAAATGTTAACTCTGATTTCTGTCCACAGATGCTGCCAGAGCTGCTGAGATTTTTCATGCAATTTCTGTTTTAGTTTGTGACGATAGTTTTATGGTCACTGTTGTAGGGGCTAGATTTTAGTTCCAGATCTTATCAGTTATACAAGCTGCCAATGTGGGGTTTGAACCTGGTTTCATAGAATCCCTACAGTTTGGAAGCAGGCCCATCGAGTCCACTCCAACCCTCCGAAGGGCATTCGACCCAGACCCAACCCCTACCCTATCCCATCCTGGTAACCCTGCGTTGTCCATGGCTAATCCACCTAACCTACACATCCCTGGATACTATGGGCAATTTAGCATGGCCAACCCACCTAACCTGCACATCTTTGGAGGAAACCGGAGCACCCAGAGGAAAAACATGCAGACACAGAGAGAATGTGCAAACTACACACAGACAGTCGTCCGAGGCTGGAATTGAACCCGGATCTCTAGTGCTGTGATGCAGCAGTGCTAACAACTGAGCCACTGTGACGCCCTAAATCCTAGATAATTAGACTAGACTTTGGGATTAGTAATCCAGTGACATTACCAATATACCATTATCTCCTCTTTGTGGCCTCTGCTGAAGACCAGCTACCAAACTGATCATGGCTGAGCCACATTCATCATGATGCCATTCAGACCTTCAATTCTGTTCATTTAGATTGTCGTGACCCATCTGCACCTCAACACCATTTCCCCCAAAATACAGAATTTAGCAGTCACTGCCTCAAAAATAAAGAGCAGAAGACTAGAACAAAGAACAGCACAGGAATGGACCTTTGACCCACGATGTTGTGCCAAACATGACACCAAACTAACCGAACCCCTACCCTATCCCGTCCCCGTAACCCTGCATTTCTTATGGCTAATCCACCTCATCTACACATCCCTGGACACTATGGGCAATTTAGCATGGCCAATCCACCTAACCTGCACATGCCTGCCCTTGATCCATATCCCTCCATTCCTTGCATATTCAAGTGCATATCCAAAAGCCCCTATAGTATCTGCCTCCACCAATCCCTGGCAGCATGTTCCAGATATCTACCACACTCAGTGTAAAAAACTCGCCCCTCATATCTCCTTTGAACTTTCCCCCTCTCACTTTAAATGCATGCCCCTTAGTATTAGATGTTTCAACTCTGGCAAAAAGATTCTGACTGTCAACCATATTTACACACCTCATAATTTTATAAGAGATAGTAGGAACTGCAGATGCTGGAGAATCCGAGACAAGAAGGTGCAGGACTGGATGAACACAGCAGGCCAAGCAGCATCATAGGAGCAGAGAGGCTGCTCTGCTC
>NC_063340.1:80607962-80670806 GCF_021869965.1 Rhincodon typus
GCTGCTCTGCTCCTATGATGCTGCTTGGCCTGCTGTGTTCATCCAGCCCTGCACCTTGTTGTCTCATAATTTTATAGACTTCTATCAAATCTCGTCGCAGCCTCCACCGCTCAAGAGAATACAAACCACATTTTTCTCGCCTCTCCTTATAGCTCATACCCTCTAATCCAGGCAGTATCCTGGTAAACCTCTTCTGCACCCTCTCCAAAGCCTCCACATCCTTCCTGTAATGTGCCGACCAGAATTAAATGCAATACTCTAAGTGTGGCCTAACCAAAGTCTTATAAAGCTGCAACATGACATCCTGACTCTTGTACCCAGTTCCCTGACTAATAAAGGCAACCGTGCCATATGCCTTCTTTACCACCCTACCTATTTGTGTGGCCACTTACAGGGAGCTAAGGACTTGAACCCCAAGATCCCTCTGTATATCAATGCTGTTCAGGGAGCTGCCATTAACTGTATACTTTTCCTTAACATTTGATCTCCCAAAGTGCAGCCCCTCACACTTACCCGGATTAAACTCCTACTGCAATTTCTCATATCTGCAACTGATCTATATCCTGCTGTATGCTTTGACAACCTTCTACACTATCCACAACTCCACCGATCTTTGTGATATCTGCAAATTTACGAACCAATCCATCTACATTTTCATCCATCTATACATTTACATGTATTACAAACAGCTGCAATTCCAGTATGGATCCCTGCAGAACACCATTAGTCACGGACCTCCAGCCTGAAAAACACCCTTCCACCGTTCCCCTCTATAAGGGCAATTTTTTTTCTCTCCAGTATTGAGAGCTGGAGAGCAAAAGCTAAGATTTATAACAACTGGGTGCTTTCATTAGGAAAGATTAAAGGGCATGAAAGAAGTTGTGCACAGTGTCTGAGACCAGGGAAAGAGGCAAGTTAATGTTATAAATGACAATTTGATTTTGTTTGGACAGTAGTCTCCCAAGTTTCCTCTCTGCCTACATATACACATGTAACCTGCAGTATGTATTAGATAGATGAGGAACTGTGTATTTGTTCCTGTGTCAGCTCTTCATGTTCCCATTTCCTCCTAATGTTAATACTATGGTGAAGCGCATTCCATTATCACCCAGTTTATTGTCCTCTCTTATTATCTTGCCTTCTCCCTTTGGCCATCTTCACTTGAAGTAACGGAGTCATAATAGCTAGATCGTGCTCTGCCATTTTATATGGCCTCAACTTGTTCCCTTCCAGTCAGTTATGGTAGGAGTGAGACTACACTCATTACTACTGAACTGCTGATGCTGAGGGCCCTGTGCTCTCTATCACGTTTGCAAGGAGTAATGGGCAAATAACGTGTCAAGAGCCACTCCCTTCCACCTGCTCTTTGTGCCTGACCCACTTTTTGTGGTCCTGTTAAAATTGCGACTCAGATCTGGATTTTATACAAGATTAACCCTTAAAATTTAAAACTCGGGCCTCCCCTTTCATCAATTCACCATCTTAGAGACGTAGAGTTATACAGCATGGAAACAGGCCCTTAGGTCCAACTACTGACCAGAAATCCTAAAACTGATCTAGTCCCTTTTGCCAGCATTTGGCCCATATCCCTCTAAACCCTTCCTACTCATTTACCCATCCAGTTGCCTTTTAAATGTTGCACCACTTCCTCTGGCAGTTTGTTCCATACACTCACCACCCTCTGTGTGAAAAAGTTGCCCCTTAGGTCCCTTTTATATCTTTCCCCTCTCACCTTAAACCTATACCCTCTAGTTTTGGACTCCCCTGCCCTGGGGAAAAGACCTTGGCTATTCACCCCATCCATGTCCCTCAAGATTGTATAAACCTCTATAAGGTCACCCCTCAGCCTCCGATGCTCCGGGGAAAATAGCCACAGCCCATTCAGCTTCTCCCTATAGCTCAAACCCTCCAATCCCGGCAACATCCCTACCACTTCTTACCAGAGTACCAGATCATGTATTGAAATGCAAGCAACCAGAAGGTTGGGGTTATTCTCGTGAACAGAGTTAGAGGTGTACTGCAAAGTGGTCCCTGTTCAGTCTGAGATAGTAAGATCTGCCGATGCTGAAGTCAGAGATAACACAGTGTAGAGCTGGATGAACACAGCAGACCAGGCAGCATCAGAGGAGCAGGAAAGCTGACGTTTCGTGTCTGGAACGAAGGGTCCCAACCCGAAACATCAGCTTTCCTTGATCCTCTGATGCTGCCTGGCCTGCTGTGTTCCTCCAGCTCCACACTGTTTGGCCTTGCCAGTGTAGAGGAGGCCACATTATGAGCAGTGAATGCGATAAACTGGATTGAAAGAAATGCAATTAAATTGCTGCTTCTCCTGGAAGGTCTGTCTGTGGTCTTTAATATAAAGACGGTAAAACAGTAAGTGTTACACCTTCTGAGATTGTGTGGGAAGGCCCTATTTTGGGGGTTAGGGAGGAGTGGACCAAGGTGTCAAAGAGGGAACAGTCCCTGTGGAGTACGCACGGAGAAGGGCAAGATGCTTTACTTTAGTGACCTTGGTAAGCATTTTACTGGCCTTGTCATTAGGACTGCAAATAATGTTCTCAAAGGCATTCCCAAAACTTGCCATCCGGGACGGTAAATATGCAGCATTACAGAAGGAATGGCATTAGAGCAGACCCTTTTTATAGCACTCTGCCGACTGTGCTGTGATCCCATGCAGCCCATCTCATTTGACAAATAGCTGATAAGACCAGCATTTCTTCTGTAAAAGCCCTGGCATCAGAGTGGGCTTTTCAAACAGGGGCAATTTGTGCCTGATATCCCTGTCAAGCACTTTCAAACATACCACCTCAGCAAGATGGACCAGTAAATCAGTGCCTTAGACAAGGCACTGATCCATTTGAACTTCCGTTACCTCCCTATTTAACTGCGAGTGTGGATACAGCTGTCACTCTCTGTACTATTAATGATGAGATCAGGCAGTACTGTAACCCAGATGATAACCCTATAATTACACCGCTCACAACAGATATGGAGTTTACCAGAGTGTGGCAACACCATGTGGGACAAATAATATTTTCCTCCAAAACCCAGCTGTTATGAAGATTAATCATAGAATTCCTACAGTGTGGGAGCAGGCCATTCAGCCCATCGAGTCCACACCAACTCCCTGAAGGGCATACCACCCATACCTACCCCCTATCCCTCTAATCCTGCATTTCCAATGTCTAACCCACTGAGGGTGCACATCCCTGGGCGCTATTTAGCGTGGCCAATCCACCTAGCCTGCACACCTTTGGACTGTGGGAGGAAACCGGAGCACTCAGAGGAAACCCACGCAGACACAGGGAGAATGTGCAAATTCCACACAGACAGTCACCTGAGGCTGGGATTGAACTTGGGTCCCTGGCGCTGTGAGGCAGCAGTGCTAACCACTGAGCCACCGTTCCATAACGTCCTTGTGTTTGTTTTTAGTTTTTGAGTTTTAAAACACAGGGTGGCACTTTGGCTCATCATACTTATGTTGGCTCCTTTAGAGAATTCACCAATTTGTCCACTCCCTTGCTGTATCAACATATTTTTCTTTAAGTGTGTTCCTTTTTAAGCAGATATTTAACGGAATCTTCCTGGAGAGGCAGTAAACGGGATTGAGCCCGTCAATTTAAGAGATATCCCATAGTCTCTGGAGAACTTCGTTCTACGTGTTCTTATAGTGAAGATGGTTTTGGGGAGAAAAAAAATCAGAGAGAATGATTTAACATGCAGCCTTACGGTCATTTTATGGCTCTGAACATCTTGGCAAAAAAAGTTAGAATGCAATGTCAGAGGTTTCAGGTTATGAAGAAGTTGAGTGTACATTCTTTGCAAATTTCAGGGTTATTAAAAGAATTGATAAATTCACTTTCAGCAAATTGTTCACAAGTAAAGCATACAAATGAAACTTTAGAACTTTTGAGTATAAAAGTTGATAATGTCACCCCAAGCTGTGAAATTAATTTACAGGAACAAAAAGGCCATTGAATTTCAATGGGAGTACAAATGGATTCAAAGGACACTAATTCAAGCAGGCCTTGAACTACCGCTCCGCGGACTGGCTCAGAGGGCAAAATTCTTTGTCCCTGATTCAGAGGTTGTGGATACAAGTTCCACTCCAGGAAGCCAAGCATGAAAACTGGGGGGATACTCCACTGCAGTACTGAAGGAGCACTGCACTGCTGAAACGCTGTCTTGCAGTTGGGCTGTTAGTTCCAGGCCCCATCTGCCATAGAGTCATACAGCACGGAAACAGACCCTTCAACCCCAACTCATCGATGCTGACCACTTTTCCCAAACTGAACTAGTCCCATTTCCCTCTCAACCTTTCCTATCCATGTACCCATCCAGATGCCTTTTAAATGTTGTAATTGTACCAGCCTCCACCACATCCTCTGGCAGCTCGTTCCATACACACACCACCTCCTGCATGAAAAAAGTTGGCCCTTAGGTCCCTTTTAAATCTTTCTCCTCTCACCTTAACCAACACCCTCTAGTTTTGGACTCCCTTACTCTGGGGAAAAGACCTTGGCTATTCACCCTATCAATGCTTCCTATGATTTTATAAACCTCTATAAACCCCAGCCTCTGACACTCCAGGGAAAATAGCCCCAGCCTATTCAGCCTCTCCTTATAATGCAAACCCTCCAACCCTGGTAACATGCTTGTATACCTTTAAGAACAAAGAAAATTACAGCACAGGAACAGGCCCTTCGGCCCTCCAAGCCTGCGCCGATCCAGATCCTCTATCTAAACCTGTCGCCTATTTTCCAAGGATCTGTATCCCTCTGCTCCCTGCCCATTCATGTATCTGTCTAGATACATCTTAAATGACGCTATTCTGCCCGCCTCTACCACCTCCGCTGGCAACGCGTTCCAGGCACCCACCACCCTCTGCGTAAAGAACTTTCCACGCATATCTCCCTTAAACTTTTCCCCTCTCACCTTGAAATCGTGACGCCTAGTAATTGAGTCCCCCAATCTGGGAAAAAGCTTCTTGCTATCCACCCTGTCTATACCTCTCATGATTTTGTAGACCTCAATCAGGTTCCCCCTCAACCTCCGTCTTTCTAATGTAAATGATCCTAATCTACTTGACCTCTCTTCATAGCTAGCGCCTTCCATACCAGGCAACATCCTGGTGAACCTCCTCTGCACCCTCTCCAAAGCATCCACATCCTTTTGGTAATGTGGCGACCAGAACTGTACGCAGTATTCCAAATGTGGTCGAACCAAAGTCCTATACAACTGTAACATGACCTGCCAACTCTTGTACTCAATACCCCGTCCGATGAATGAAAGCATGCCGTATGCCTTCTTGACCACTCTATCGACCTGCGTTGCCACCTTCAGGGTACAATGGACCTGAACACCCAGATCTCTCTGTGCATCAATTTTCCCCAGGGCTTTTCCATTTACCGTATAGTTCGGTCTTGAATGGATCTTCCAAAATGCATCACCTCGCATTTGCCTGGATTGAACTCCATCTGCCATTTCTCCACCCAACTCTTCAATCTATCTATATTCTGCTGCATTCTCCGACAGTCCCCTTCACTAAATGCTACTCCACCAATCTTAGTGTCATCTGCAAACTTGCTAATCAGACCATCTATACCTTCCTCCAGATCATTTATTTGCACCCTTGCCAGTTTAATAACATCTTTCCTATAGCACGGTGACCAGAATTGTACATACTATTCCAAATTTGGCCTCACCAATGTCTTGTACAGCCATAACATGACGCTTGTACTGCCCTTCTCAGATGGATACTCAACATCCCATGGTAACGCTGTGTTAAATTTGACGCTGGGTAGAGGGGAGAGGTGAGACTACATGCCCTTGGCCAGCTCACCCTGCTGCTATTTAATGGCCACCGGGCCTTTCAGTGGCTACCAGCATGCCCTTGGTTCCAGTTGTGTCACTGAGTCCGGGTAATTGATCTGAGGAGAGTCTGACAAAGAGATTTTGTTGGGATCAGGCTGCAGGCCCTGGAGAGGGGAACAGTGGGTGGCCTGGATTAACCTCCCACAGGTAAAACACAATGAGGACAGGAGGCCAGTAAGGTGTCATGATCAACTCTGCTGCTTTCCACCATCCTTAAGCCCCCACTCCCTCCCCATCCACATCCCCCTGACGTGGTATCGTGCCCTTGTTTGGGATGGTGGGGGGAAGGGTGCCCTAAAATTCCAGCGGCTATAACTGAAGAAGAACAAGAAGCGTGACTGAGACATATGGTTTGGGCATTATCATATTTACACTGGTGGGATCTTGCTGTGTGCCAACCAGCTGTCACATTTCTGACCCTACAATAGTTTCGACATTTGGGAAGAATTCAATAGAATGTAAACTGCTCTCGGATGCCCTGAGGTCATGAAAGGCAAGTCTTTCTCGTCTTTATCAAACTTTGGAGAGTGATTTATTCGATTACATTCAATCTCAAAATGCATTTCAAAAGTAATTAATCATTTGAGATACTTTCATGTGATACGGTGCCACTGGAATATCTCATCATGAGTATCATTATTCTTCAATGTTTTCCTTGGCAGAGTAATTTTCATTACTTTAAACTAACTCAATGCACATTGAGTACACAGCAGACAGAATTGATCAAAAGAGACGATCTCAATGCTATCATTCCTAGTGAAGTCAGTTGCAAGCTTTATTTTATTGTTTGGAAGCTGTTAGAAAAAATGTTTAGCCCAATCCTATAATTACAGCTGAGGTTTAAGAATACAAAATCCATTCACCTCAGTGCCAGCTCACCTACATTCATCCATCGGGAAATATGCTTCTGTGCATACCATCTCTACCCCATCTTTTTCAGCCAAAGATTCATGTTAATCATAGAATCCCTGCCGTGTGGAAGCAGGCCATTCGACCCATCGATAGCAGACCGACACTCTGAAGAGCATCCCACCAAAACCCACCCCATCCCTGTAACCCTGTATTTCCCATGGCTAATCCACCTAATCTACACATCCTTGGATGCTGTGTGCAATTTTGCATGGCCAATCCACCTAACCTGCACATCCTTGGACTGTGGGAGGAAACCGGAGCACCTGGAGGAAACCCACGCAGACACAGGGAGAATGTGCAAACTGCACACAGACAGTTAGCCGACGGTGGTATCAAACTGGGGCCCCTGGTGTTGTGAGGCAGCAGGGCTAACCACTGAGCCACCGTGCCGCCAATCCTACTTTATGTTTTCTTCCTCAGCCACCCAATGGCTCCTTCATACACATTTATATATAAAAAGGGCAGAAGTAGCTGTGGCAATCAGTTTTAATTTAGCTCTCTTTTGAAGTGTCATATTTTATAACCTTGAGTAAGCACTCAGAGCAGTCCTGCTGTATTAAGCAGCTACATTTAAAGCCCCAGTAGCTACCCATCGAAGGCTGCTAATTCTTCAGTATTGATGGGCACCTTGTTCTTTTCACTTTGGTCCCAGACCAACAGCTGAAAATGGCAGAGGCAAGGCAGGGGAATTTGTTAATTTGCCATTTGTTAATCAAGTTAATGTGATCGCATTAAACAATTTAAGTTGAACTGTCTCCTCCCAAAATGTTCAGTGGATATGTGCATCACTGGAGGCAGCTTGGGGACTTTTGTTTGGCCAGCATTATTGAGGCATTACATTCGGGGACTGTAACCTTTACAGTGCGAGCTGCTTTCAAAGGAACGGTGTACAAAGGTAGACTGGGTGGGAAACACTGTGCAGGATTTGAAAGCAACTCATCAGTGCTTTGTGTTCCCACATTGTATAGTCCATACTCTCTGTGTTCCCTTGCACAGTGGAGCTGTGGGGCTGGCATGAGATGGATAATAGTAATTTTCAGTGCTCTCGGCACCGCTTCATCACCAGGAAGTAAACAGAAATCTTTTAAATCGCGTTCTGTTACTGTAGACATTCCCAAGTAGAAATGTGCTTCTCCTGAAGCAGTCTGCCCCTTGGGCACTCTCCACGCCCCACGGTCTGTAATAATCAGGTACTGAGGGTGTTTGGTCAGTACTTTCGAGGAGGCCTGTAAATAGGGGCTGCTTCACAGATCTCATCAAATTCAGGTGCAGTGATTTCCTCACTTTTCTGTTACACATCCATGAGGGATGATTAACTAAAAACGATAAGCTGAGGCCAGTGTCAGAGCTAGAAGGTGTCCCAAAGACAGATATAAGGGCAGGGAGCTGTTCCCACATTTAACGAACATTTAAATGGACGGACCAGCTTGCCTGGCTTCCAATTCTGTGCATAACAAAAAGCCAAACTGCTGGGAGAGAGATAGCAGGAACTGCCGATGCTGGAGAATCTGAGATAACAAGGTGCAGAGCTGGAAGAACACAGCAGGCCAAGCAGCATCAGAGGACTGCTGGGAAAGCTTAGCAGATCAGGCAGCATCAGAGTTACTGCTTCAGGTCAATGAGCCTTTCAGCAGAACGGAAGGATGTTAGAAATGTCTGTGTTTTTCAGCCAGGACGGGGCAGGAAGAGCAAAAGGAAATGTCTGTGACAGGGTGAAAGACAAGAGAGTGGCATTGTGTATTAATAAATACAGCGTCAGTCCAGGTTTCAACTTGAAGGGATAAAGAAAGAAACACGCCTGCAGAAAAACACAAAAAAGAAATTTTGGGCAAAATGGAGGCAGAAATTATGATCTCAAATTGTTGAACTCAATGTTTAATCCAGAAGACTGTAGAGTGCTGAGTTTAAAAGGAAGCATACTACACCTTTGTAACTGTAAAGATTAATTCCGATTGGAGCATCTGTATATAGAGCTCTATTCTCTGTGGTAATA
This sequence comes from Rhincodon typus, assembly GCF_021869965.1. Taxonomy (NCBI): domain Eukaryota; kingdom Metazoa; phylum Chordata; class Chondrichthyes; order Orectolobiformes; family Rhincodontidae; genus Rhincodon; species Rhincodon typus. The sequence continues at coordinate 80,616,742 of NC_063340.1, forward strand.
AAAGTGGAAGACCATCTACCTCACAAGATATATTTCCATTCCCATTTAAAGCAGCTGCGACATATTTAATAACCCTATAAATAAAGATTTAGAGAGTCATTAGGGCATGGAAGAAGGCCATTCAACCCACAAAGTCAATACTCACTCTTTGAAGAAGAATCACCATCCCTTTTATTAACGCAAAGGAAAGTTCTGGCCACTGGGCCTGAAACATTAGCTCTGCTTTCTCTCCGCAAATGCTGCTGGACCTGCTGAATTTCTCCAGCAACTTCTGTTTTTGTTTCTGATTTGGGTTGTTTTGAGAAATGGTAGGTACCTCGGTACTCCGAGTATGCCTTTACTAACTGCTGAAGGGCAAACACCACACAGGCCTGAACTGCCCCTTCTGTTTCCAGCATCAGATGGGCATTTTACTTTCAGATTTTCAATATTTACTGTTTTTTTCTTTATTTTTAAGTTCCCCATTTTTATTATTGTTGTCCGTTACTCAAGTCTGTGCACTATTCTGTGCTTTGCCTCTGTTCTCTAGGCATCTAAAACTATATAAGCAAGCGAAATGACTCGTCTATTTCCCTTTGTGGCCATTGCAATCTGCTTTTCTCATTTCCTGTCTTCACTTGACTAATTTTCAGTTGCCCTCTGTATTGAACCCATCTCCTTTCTTTCCTGATTCCTTATATTACTTGTTCTCCATTATGCTTTTCTCTTCCTTTCTGTTCAGCCTCCAAAAGGCTTAACCTCCTCCTCGCACATGACTGGGCTTCTTTTCATTTCTTATTTTTAGTCATTTGATAAATCCTTCCGTCTCTTCCCCTGAGGAGAATCCAGCAATTATCTTTGTGCTGTAGTTTTTTTTTGCTTCTTGCCGTGTACCTGTTGCCTTGCATTTCCTCCCAGCTCTCTCGGGCCTCTGTTCATACTCAGCGTGTTGTTAATATGAGTAGGGGCACTCTTTTTTATTTTCAGCAATGATATGGAGTTCAGACCCAGAGGGGATAAACTTATCTTTGCAACCGGCCGCAATGAGGAAACCCATTTCAAAGCAACATCATCCTCATTAGTTACTTGTGGTTCTAGACCAAGAAACAAGCTCCCAGAGGTTTATCCAGCCCTTTGTCCCGCCAGCAACCTCTCAGTTGAGGTACTGAGGGATTTCTCTGACTGGAATGAGTGACATTACTGCCTCATCGCTGGTTTGTATTGTTTGAAAATTGGAACTTTCAAGCTCATCACACAGTCTGGTAGAATTCTCTAAATGAAACCTGTCCTCTGCTCTCAGATTTGACAACTTGTTTTGAGAGACACAAGTCCCATCCTCGTCGCAGCTATTAATGTGAGAGCTTGCTTTTACGTGGCATGTTGGCAAAGCAGAGGGCATTCCATTACTTCCCGCTATAAGGCCACGTTTCATGCAGAATAAATGGAGAAAGATGCACTCTGAATGTACAGAAAGAAAACGAGAAGTAACCTTCTGAACTACAAACCTTTATCCCACACTTTCCCCTATTTCTGAAGAAGGGTCCCGACCTGAAACGTCAGCTTTCCTGTTCCTCTCATGCTGCCTGGCCTGCTGTGTTCCTCCAGCTCCACACTATTATCTTTATCCCACATTTGATGTGGAGCCTGGACATTAACACTTCTAGAGGATAAAGTAAACAGCGTATTGGGATGTGGGTATGGAATGCTGGGAACAATGAGAGACAGGACCTGTGTGTGGGCCACTGAGTGAGGGAAACTGCTTTGGCAGGTCAGGGTGTAGGTGGAACACATACTGCTTGTTTATTATATTCTAGTATCTGGGCAGCACGGTGGTTAGCACTGCTGCCTCTCAGCACCAGGGACCTGGGTTTATTTCCACCTTCTAATAACTGTCTGCATTGCTTCGGTTTCCTCTCACAGTCCAAAGATGTGCAGGCTAGGTGGATTAGCCATGCCAAATTGCCCATACAGTCCAGGGATATGCAGGCTAAGTGGGTTAGTCATGGGAAATGCAGGGTTACAGGGACAGGGTAGGGGGGGTTGGGGTGTGTCTGGATGGCATGCTATTTGGAGGGTCAGTGTAGACTCGATGGGCCGAATGGCCTGCTTCCACACTTGTAGGGACTCTATGTTGTGCTTGATTTGAAACAATTAAACCAGCATGAAACACAGTTTGCAATTTTCAAAAGTACTTCATCAATTTGAGAGGCTGGGATGTCCTGAAGTGCATTCTGTGTAATTCTGTAAAAAAAAACCTTTGCTCCACTAGGTAAGGATGCTCCAGACCAGACCATTTTGTGAAGTACAATGCCACAGTGGGGCAACTGTTCAATGTTGTGTTTAATTTGGGCCCTGATGCACATTGCATTGTAATTGGTATCACTTCTCCCTCCCTTGGGCTCCGTTGCTCATATCATATTCCACAGGATATTTGACCGCTGCTTTTGATCGTGTGTTAGTCATTGAGTTTTAGCAAGGAGCTGAACAGGGAATTCCACCAATACCTTTCTCCACATGGCGATTATACTCAGGATGCTGTGAATGCATTGCATTTATATAGCGACAGATAGCACCGTGTTGGCATTGAGATGATGCCATCAGGATGACAAGGTGCTCCATTTGAGTACTGTGTGACTCTCAGCTTTACACAGTATACTTAATTTCTAATTTACCAGGCTGTTGGCAGTATGACTTCAGCCTGAATCATTCACTAGGCATGGGACAGATCTCTTTGATCTTGCTGAACAGGTGAGCAGGCTCAAGGGACTGAGTGGCCTACTCCTGCTCCTATTCCTTCTGTTCTACCCGGGTGGTCACAGCCCTGACACATCCTGCTGTTTATCGTTTATTTTGTAAGCTTCCATTCTCCCCCAGTGCCTCTTTTCATAACTGCACTCAGCCTTGGTTCAGTGAGTAACACTTGTCGCTCCTGATTCAGAAGGTTGTAGATTCATGTTCCGCTTGGGAGATTTGAGCACATAATCCAGGGCGCTACTCCAGTGCAGTCCTGAGGATGTTCTGCATCTGTCAGAAGTGCTCAGCTGAGGTGCTAAACTGAGGCACTGGATGTTGACTCAGCAAAAGATCCCATGGAAATCTTTTGAGGAAGAGCAGGGGAGTTAGCCCCGGTGTCCTCGGAAAACTGATTATCTGGTCATTAGCAGATTGCTGCTTGTGGGAACTTGCTGTGTGCAAATTGGCTCCTGTTCTTTCCTACATTACAGCAGTGACTATACCTCAAAGGTACTTCAGGATGTCCTGAAGCCAGTCATAAAATTGCAGGTTTGTCCTTATGAGCATTGCAATCTGTGCTGAGCTGGCTGGAACTGTAAGGATTGTCAGAAGAGCAATGACAATAAGGAGCCTGGGAGTGGGGCTCCTACGTGGACAAACCTGACCTTCCCCTGAGTGTGGCTGTCAGTTCGAGATATGGTGAGGCTTGTATATGTTGTACACTCCTGTCTTATCATTTGCTGAGATTCACCCTCTCGTACCAAACCAGTGGAATCATTCAACCTGTCCTTCCTCAGCTTCCCAACGGATCCTCAGAAACCCATCACTCTTTTGTCATCCCCCACCCCTACCTCCTACCTACCAGCCTCATGCCTGCTTCCTTGACCTGTCCGTCTTCCCTCAATTGACCAACCCCATTTCCCAACTCTCCACCTACACTCACCTTTACCGGCTCCATCCCTGGCTCCTTGACCTGTCTGTCTTCTTTCCACCTATCTGCTCCTTTATCCACCTTCCATCATTGCCTCCCCCCTCTCTCTATTTATTCCAGAGTCCCCTTCCCCTCCCCCATTTCTGAAGAAGGGTCCAGACCCAAAACGTCAGCTTTCCTGGGACGCTGCCTGGCCTGCTGTGTTCATCCAGCTCTACACTCTATTGTCTCTCACTGTTTCAGATTTCATGTTGTATTTTGCTATACACTTAATGAGTCATGAGAAGTCAGAGGAAGTGGCAGGTAATATAGCAGGTTGGGTACAAGGCTAAAGTAGTGAGTGGGATTAAAGGGTAGTCATTCAGAGTAGCAGAAAATGAGAAGTGGGTCCCACAAGAACTGATATGGGGCCATTCCTGTTCACAATTTGCATCAACAATTTGCACTTTAGAAAGAAAGACGCGATTCCTAAATTTGCAGCTGGCACCAAATCTGGGGGTTTGGTCAATGCTGTGGAGGGCTCGTAGCAAATTAGAGGTGGGGGGGGAAGAATAAAGTTGTCGAATGGATAAATAATTGTCACAGATAAATGGAGGTTGTACCTTTAGGAAGAGCAGGGAGGTCACTTATCCTCTCAAGGACCCAGTGTAGGTTGGATATAGGAGGGTGTCAGTGAGCAAATGCATCAGTCATCAAAAGTTGCATTCCAGATTAGAAAGGGAAAAAAACTTCTATTTCTCAAGCGAGATTTGAAAAGTTGGGACGTTCTTCTCTAAAAGTGTGTCAAATCTTTGTTAGACCACACGTAAGTTTAACTTTGCAGTCCTGGTTGCCACGTTACAAAAGAAATATAGAGGCATTTGAGAGGGTGAGGAGAAGATTTACAAAGATGGTACCTGGCATGTGGGTGTATTCCTGTGTTGAGAGGGTGAAAGAGATTCTTTTCTCTCTCGAAATGGGAAGGCTGAGGAGAGATCTCATTGAGGCCTTTAGAGTTTTGAACAGTTTTGACCAAGTGAATAGAGAGAGAATTGAGAAGAAACGTCTTCACCCGAAGAGTGATGGGAATGTAGAATTTGTTGCCACAGGGAGTTGTCGAAGTGAATAGCATAGATACAGTTATAGGGAAGCTAGATAGCGGAAGATAGGAGTAGAGGATGACAGTAAGGGATTCAGGTGAGAAAAGACAGGAGGTGGTGGGTTGGGCCAAACAGCCTGTTTTCAGTGCCATAGTTCCAACGGAATCCTGTATGGACTTCACACTTTCAAGAGCGGAGCGTCAAAATGACACGAGATATCATATTAATGAATCCACATTGGTGATAGCATTCCTGCTGTTCATGCCTATTGCCAGACAACAAAGCATTTATATATTGCACCTTCAATGTGGTGACATCCCCATTGACCCTTCCCACCCCTCAGACCACAAGCTGCCTGTGGCTGTCTTTCCTCATTGACCATGCTTCACAAGCTTGAGGTGCTATTTCCATCTGTTGTGTACCACTTTTCCTTGCAGGTTACTCTTCGTTGTTCGGTCTGCGATCCAGCTCACCTTTTATCTCTGGCAATGGGACTGGGTCACTTTTTAAAAATCTCCCCTCGTGCTATCTTTTGTTTCTGGGTCCGTGGCCTTGCAGCAACAAATCCCCAGGCTGTGACCCTGCACAAGTCGATACCAAAGTGTTCAGATGTGGATTGACAGATTGCTTTGTTAAACTCTCGCAGACAATAGCCTACAAATACGGGTGACTGGTGAATAGAGCAGCGCCAGGCATTGTCGGAGCTGGTGATACAGTTATGCTGTTTGGGAGAATGACATTTACAGCCCAACAAAGTGTCAGATAAAAGATGGGAGTCGTTAATAATCCCTGATGCATTGACGCTTGTGTATTTGTCCTGCAATTAGTCAGGAGTTACAGCTCACTTACTATCAATCAGAAGTGACAACTTTAATAACTAAATTAGTTAATTTTTCTTTTAAAAGCTTTCCTCGGTCTCTTAATCCAGGATGGATTTTTGTTTTCAAGTATTGGCTGATTCAGCCCTTACGTTGATACAGGCCACGGGCATAAACTTTTAGTGATCATGTATTTAAAAAGTGACTGTAAATTTTGTCACTTGCATAATTTATTTCACAATTTGCTGTTTTTTACACAGCATATTTTAACGGTGGTTTCAAAATAACATGACAATACCCCATGGGGCGTACTGAGAATCAGATCTTACTCGAGCAGGGCATGTTTGCAGTCTGCTTGTGATTTATTGTCTGCATTTGAAAAGAATACACACGACACAACAGAGCGCTGGTTTATCTTTTCTGGGTGTGGTGACCTTCCACCATTAGGGATTTGTGTATATCTTCTGTTTGACTCATTCATCGTCATCTTCATTCTCTGTTGTAGAAGCATTCTGTGGCTCCACGACTGCACCCTTTACTAAACAACAATAACAGAAACCATCCGAAGGCACTCTGGAGAGGCATTAGTCAAAAAAAAAACCCTATTGTACACCTAGCAAAGGAGGGATGTAACGAGGAGCACTGAGAGAAGGAGTCATCAAGGGGTTGACCGAGGAGGTGGGAAATGGAGAGGGCTGGCCAGAGATTCCAGAGTGTGAGCTCTAAAAGGCTTGAAGGCATTGAAATCCCAACTTTTCATTTTTCACTTCCAAAACCTTCTCCAAACTTATCCTTTGCCCTTGCTTCACTCTTGTTTCCTGAGGCATGCCCTCAGTTCCTTTACTCAGTCCTCTGTGAAGCTCGAAAGGGTTTACATGTTGGAGGCACTATAGTAAACACACGTTCTGAGTTTGTTGAAATAAATTCATTCCCAGGAGCTGGGTGTCTCTAAAAATGGCTAGCCCTGGTTCTCCATGCCCAATTTGTCCTTGACAGAATAGTGGTATTGAGAGACCTGCTATATAAACCACTCCAAAAAGCATTTAGGAGTCAACCACATTACTGTGAGTCACATATTAGTTCCAAATGTAATTTAATTTTTTTAGTATTTACTACAGGTGCTGTAGTGGGATTTGAACTCCTATCCGTGGGTCATTACTATCCTAGTGACCTAACCACTATGCTACTATACTCTGACACCTAGCCCTCTGCAAGCCATGAGTATATATAAGGACAGCCACCATTGAGAACCATCAGACATGGGTCCAGGGACTGAATCTCCACCTGTTTGCAGTAGTCAGCACTGCACCATCCTCTCCTTTGCATAAATATAACAAAGCTGCTACATGCAGAATGATTCCTGGGATAAATGGGTCAGTTCATAAGGTACAGTCAGTCAAGTTGGGTCTGTATCCATTGGAGTTTAGAAGAATGAGAGGTTGTGATGTGATTAAAACAGAAGATTTTGAGGAGAGTTGACAGGGTGGATGAGTACAGGGTGTTTCCCCTCGAGGGACAGACCAGAACAACAAGACACAGTTTAAAGCAGAGATCACGAGAATCTTTTTCTCTCAGAGCATCGTGAGTATTTGGATCTCTGTAACCCAGAGAACGGTGGAGGCTGGGTCATTGAATTTTTAAAAATTTTTCTTCATTCACGGGATGAGGGCGTTGCTGGCTAGGTTAGCTTGCATTGCCCATCCCTAAATGCCCAGACAGCAGTTGAGAGTCAACCACATTGCTGTGGGTCTGGAGTCACATGTAGGCCAGACCGGGTCAGGATGGCAGTTTCCTTCCCTAATGGACATTAGTGAATCAGATTGGTTTTTCCTGACAATTGACGATGGATTCATTAGACTCTAAATTCCAGATTTTTAATTAAATTCAAATTTTACCATCTGCCGTGGACGGATTCCAACCTGAGTCCTCAGAATTTTACCTGGGTGTCTCGATTAATAGTCCAGTGATAATACCACCAAACCCTGGCCTCAGAATTAGATAGATCCTTGGCTAAGAAGGAAGGTAGTAGATGTGGGCAATGGAGAGGACTGTAGAGCTGAGGCCACTATCAAGTCAGCCACGATCTTACTGGTGAACAGACTCAAGAGACTGAATGGCTCACTTGTACTCCTATTTTCCATGTTCGTATGTACAGCCACCAGGTGCTGGAGTAATAATCTGGATATTCCTGGGTTTGAAACTTTCAATAAATTCTTCATGTTGCACACAGTTACAGGTGAACATCTTGCATAACGTCTTGTTTTGGATTTGGATTCATCACTTACTTTGATAATGCATCCTGGGAGTTTATTTGTAAGAGGTTTATAGTGGAATTACTTTCCCACGAGAAGAGTGAAGTAATGCCAAACAACAACAGCTCCTGTTGAGCAGAAATCTGTTTGTTTTTCGAAAGGATCCACAGTGGAAAATGTTGTGCTCTTCCCTCTAGGATTTAGCTTCGTGATTCCTGCTGGTCAAAATGCTATTTGAGCAGAGATAGGCTTCATCATTACAACTCAAGTAGAAGAATACTACATTACCTCATTTCAGAGTAAAACTATATATATATATCATCTATGATAAATGGGTGGAAAGAAAAGCAACTTTATTACAATATTAGTCAGCCCGTAAAGTCTATAATTTTTTTTGAGTAATCCAAAGCATCTTTATGCCTTCTTTATTAAAATGCTTGAGAATATCTGCAGTATTAATGTCATCGCATCCATCATTTTTACTGGTGTCCCACTGCGTCTCAAGTCAGACTTGCAGGACATTTGATGTCTCAAAATTAATTTGTAATTAAGTAGAACATATTGGCGGACCTGTGTATGGTCATTATATTAGCAAAGAAAGAATGCAATTTTCATAGCATCTGTTTACTGCTGATCTCTTACATTTGGCTCTTTATTTGTTATAATGAGTGTAGGGGCTATTGATAGAGTAGAAGAACCAGCCCCACTCAGTTTGCCTTCCAGGATTCTGGTTGTTGTATGATACACCAATAATGGAGTTGATGACTAATCATGTCACGCTAATTAATCTCCAAACAATCAATCTACCACAGACCCAGACACGACCGGAAGAAAGGCCCTATTTTTTAAGGAAAGTGGGATTAGAAGTGACTTGTTGTCATAGCCAAAAATAGCAGGGACATTGTTTGAGACTAATGAGGGAGTCACATTCTCACCCTATGTCGTTCATTGCCAAGACTCAACTTGTGCCAGCTTTTTGACATCTCCTTTCAATAACTTGTTAACTATTTAATTGAATGAAGTGATTTTCTGAAGCCTATTCCTCGGTTCCTATTGCTTGACTTTGAGGTCATTTTTTTTGCTGCAGGATGCAACTTTTGGAGATTTTAGGCAGGTATACAATGCCAGATGTAAACAAGAATATTAGAGCTTTGGAGGGTGCATTGAGATATTGACTGGTCGGTACGTGAAGTTTGTAAAGGAAGATTGTTTGGATTGAAATGCAATTACGTACAAATGTCTTTCCGAGTCTGCTGTAGTCATGCGGCCTCTACCATGAGGTACACACCCTGGAAGTAGCCATCTTACAAAGATTTCAACAAAGACACAACATGGACAAGACTGCTGTCTGGTTGATCTAGATCATGGTGTTAGAAGTGAAGCTGAGATTGAGTGTTGAATAGCTGTAGGAAAGCACAGCCACTAGGAGGGAAAGAGAGAGAGAGACAGGAATGTTGACAGCTGTGAAAACTGCTACATGGAATGGAAAAAAACTAAAAAGGAACAAAATCCACAGCGAGACACTGGCTCTCCGAGTGCTGCTGGTCAAGCTACATGGTAATATGAAGCAGAACTGACATTTTTACAATAATGTTATTGCATAATTATGAATAGCAAAAGATCTGCTGAATAAGCCAGAGCAGCTAAGCATAGATATACCCTTATCACTGTTGGGAGACATTGTCTTGAAATGTACTGCACCCTAAATCTCTCTGAGAAATGGAAAAAAAATTGAAAGACTTGAACGCATCCTTTGAACGCAAAGTGAATGTAACTATATGCAAATTATCCTGATGAGTGCAAAAGGAGAAAGTTGACAAAATGTGACATTTTTAAACAATTAGAGAACTAATTTACATGAGAATGAATATCTACATTCTCATTGCTTTGTGCTTTTCACAGAATGTTAACTTGAAGAAATACACATTAAAGTGTTTGGTAAGGCTTGCATGATGTAACACCACATGTTCCTACGAGTTACTGGATGATTTTATGCATAATTTATACACATAGTAATCATTACAATAAGGTGGACTAGATTGAATTACACTGTTTGATATCATTTACTAGTTGGCAATTTTGGAACAGTTTTGTAGATGTATGAGCTTGTAAAACTGTCACATAAACAGAATGAATACTGTAACATGGAATTTTGAGGTAGACTGTAATAGAGATATACAGAACCCAGAGCCCAAGAAGGCAGCTCACCATCACCTTCTCAATGCCAACTAGGGATGGGCAATAAATGCTGGCCAGCCAGCTATGTCTATGTCCCATGACAGAACAGACAAAAAGAAATTGATAACTCAGTCAGTATATGTGGATGCAAATCAGTTGATCCAGACTTTCCATGCCCTCTGCCGAAACCTGTTTGTTTCCTTATAGTTACAGAAATAGTTTATTCTGTTTTTTGTGCTTTGATACTATAAATCTCAGACCTTAAATGATGGTTAAGGTCCTGGATGAGTCAGAATTTTGATGACAAGTCCTGCAGTAATGGCGGTTATAGAATCATACAGCATGGAAGCAGACCCTTCAGTCCAACCAGTCCATGCTGACCATGTTCCCAAACTAAACTAGTCCCACTTGCCTGCACCTGGCCCATATCCCTCCAAACATTTCTTATTCATGTACTTATTCAAATATCCTTTAAATATTATAACTGTTCCTGCATCCACCATTTCCTCTGGAAGTTCATTCCACGCACGAACCACTCTCTGTGTAAAAAAAACCATCATGTCTTTTTTAAATCTGTCTCCTCTCACCTTAAAAATGTGCCCCCAAGTCTTGAAATCCTTCATCCTAGGGACAAGACAACTATCATTAACCCTATCTATACCTCCCTAACAAACCTGTATAAAGTCATGTCTCCACCTCCTGTGCTCCAGTGGAAAAAGATCCCAGCCTATCCAGCCTTTTCTTAAAAGTCAAACCCTCCATTCCCAGCAACACCCTGGTAAATCTCGTCTGAGCCCTCTCCAGCTTAATAATATCCTTCCTATAGCAGGGCAACCAGATCTGGGCACAGTACTCCAGAAGAGGCGTCACCAACGTCCTGTACAACCTCAACATCACATCGCTATGCTCAAAGGTCTGATCAATTAGGGCATGTGTGCTTAATCACCCAGTCTACATGTGATGCAAACTTCAAAGAATTATGTACCTTAAACCCAAAGTTACTCTGCCACATGTAATCTAGTATTTTTGATGGCAATGACAGTTGAAAAAGTGTCAAGCACTTTGCAATGTCCTGAGGTGGTGAAAGGCGCCATCTGAATTCAAATTTGCCTTTTAGTTCAGTTGACTGGCCTGTAGATTATAGAAACTAATTATGTTGCAGCTATCATCTTCAGCACTGAGCACAGATTGCACATCCCACAGAATGTATCCAATTATGTTTTCTAACTACTTATCAAGATAGGTTTACCAGCCTGGACTTCCTGAGATCAAGCCTCTGACAGAGGTCACCTCTGGGCTTTGTGGATAACTGCGGTTTCCAAAGAGCATTGGAACTTTTCCTGGTGAGTCCTGTCCATTTCCTCCTCTACTCAGACTTCCTGGGTGTAGCCAATTGCATCCTCCAGGCACTCATTACTTCCTTACAGTCTGTTTGTATTTAGGTGATGTCTGTGGCTCAGTTGGATGTACTGTAATCTCTGAATCTCAAAATTCTGGGTTTAAACCCCATTCCAGGGCTTCAGCCCTAAAATCAAGGCCAACGTTTCATTGTGGTACTGAGGGAATATCACACTGTTGCTGGTGCTGCTTTATAGATTACATATTAAAGTGTTGTCCACACTGTTATGAAAAATAGTTACGGGAGTTCTCCCCCGTGTCCTTGCTCAATATTTATCCCTCAATCAACATCCCAAAAAAACACATTATTTGGTCATTATTGCAGTGCTCAGAGATAGTAAGAACTGCAGATGCTGGAGTCAGAGATAACACAGCGTAGAGGTGGAGGAACACAGCAAGCCAGGCAGCATCAGAGGGGCAGGAAAGTTGACATTTCGGGTCAGGACCCTTCTTCAGAAAAATAAAATGCTGTTTGTGGAGCTTAGTCTGCACCATTGACCACTGTGATTCCTATATTGCAACAGTGACTGCACTTCAAAAGTACTTCATTGTCTGTAAAGTAGTTTGAGGTATCGTGTGGTTGTGAAAAGTGCTATTTATATGCATATGTTTCTTTAATGAATTCCAATTCATTAAAGCCTACTGATGGTGTAATCATTTTCACAAGGTTTGAAATCTTTTCACCCTTCTCAGTTATGAAAGCTAATGTGAAGAGTTAATGCCCTCAGCAACATAAAGGTATTTTTGTTCTTTAATTGTCTCCTTGTTGCGAATGAATCTGATTTATTTGTCTTGAGGCATCTTTTAATCTGACTCTTTGTGCCGTTCCCTTAATTTCACCTTTGCTGGTATACTTTATGATTGAGATTTTATCCCTTTCTGGTTTGTAGCAGCCTCCTGGCTGCTAAAACACAGACAGTTTGCTAACTTCGCCAAACAGCAAGGGATGCTGGGTACATTGGCAAATAAAACACTGAAATCACAAATCCCACACACCAGACACACTGCACACACAGTAGCCAGGTGCTGATGATATTTGCATAATGTAAAAGGGAACAGTTATTCTGGACAAACATACCCCCAACAACTTATCCACTGAACAGAGAGCCCAGACAGAAAGGCAGTAGGTTCTGCTACACAAAGTAGCATGCAATCTGAATGTTTGCTGAACCTCTTCTGCTCCTATGATGCTGCTTGGCCTGCTGTGTTCATCCAGCTCTGCACCTTGTTGTCTCTTTACGTTTACTTCCCTGAATGGCCAGAACTGTACAAAGTTCCAGAAAGCCACCTAAAAGATATAAAGACAGGGTTCACCTGCAGACCTCTTTCTCGGACCCGCTCCTGGAATCATCTGAGGAGACTAAAATGGCAAGAGGCAGAGACCAGCTGACCATCCGGAGAGAGGGAGTAAGAAAGCAGCTTCACAGACCGAGAGACAGAGCCAGAGAGATAGCAACTGCATAAACCTACAACAGACTTGGGAAGTATTGTAACCTTCAGGGGCCAAATAGTATTAAAGATTAGAAACAAAAACAAAGTTGCTGGAAAAGTTCAGCAGGTCTGGCAGCATCTGTGAAGGAGAAAAGTTTCGGGTCCGGTGACCCTTCCTCAGTATTAAAGATTAGTTTAGTTTTAAAGATTGCTGTAACTTTGTCCCTAACAAAGTTGGAACTGTTTTGTATTGGTACTGGCTTGTGTTCGTATTGCATTGACCACTTTGGTATTGTGCGACACCTGGGCAAATTCATTCATAATATTCTGGTTGGAGTTGACTGTAACTTGTTTAAAGAGACTCTAGACAGCAGGTTCTTTGTCTCTCCTTGCGTTCAGTTCCTTTGTCCAATCTTTGTTCTCCTCAGTCAATCTCACCAGCTTTCTTCCATAAAATAGTCCCTCCTTAATGAGCAGGATCTGTATTGAAATCGCTGACAGATTGGAAGGGAATGGCATGAATGCGAAGAGTCAGATACTGTTCTTTCACCTTGTCCAGCCTCGGATTAATCTCTGCTTCAGTGGGCCCATGTGACATGAACTGAGTTCATTTCATTGTGGCCATGAGACGCATTGTAAATCTGCCTGTGGCACATCGCTGAACTGACATTTGGAGAGATAGCAAAGGAAGTAAGATTGGCCAGTTAAGGGTCTCAGTTGATACAAAGGTGAACAGCCCAACCATGGCTCTCGAAATTGCAATGGCAGATGGAACAAGTAATTAGGTAGATGCTGGGGAAGACGACCAAGCACTGACAAAAACACAGGTGCTGAGTTCTCATGCCAATTTTCAGTTATTTTCGCAAAGTTGCCTTAAGTTGACCACCAACTGGACAGGCTACCAATCGGGTGAGTCGGCCATTGTGCCCGGATTTTATTCCTAACGTTCTTGGGAATCTCTGTTTTGTAAAATGATTGTACAGCAATCCATTCGAACAGGAATAGAAGGAAGGAAGAAGCAAGGGATATTCATATCCCCTGTCTTGAGCATAAATACCACCTTTCTCTAGCTACATCAGTTCTGGGGAAGGTTCACTGGACTCAAAATGTTAACTCTGCTTTCTCTCTACAGATACTGCCAGACCTACTGAGTTTCTCCAGCAATTTCTGTTTTTGCCTCCTGCTTTCTGCGTCACCCAATTCAGAGTGCATCTGTCAACCAATCACGGAAACTGAACAGCTATGGTTAGAAATCAAAATTTCTTTTACTAAATGAGTATCATATATCATTTTTTTAAGAACTGGCATGAACGTTAAAGACGGACACAGCTTTCACCCTGGGAGATAATGTTAAAGGTTGAATATCCAGCTACAATAAAAGACCAGCATTTAGGATGTGTCTTTAACATACTGAGCACCCCAATGTGCCTGACAGACAAGTGTAAACAGAATGATGGTGAGCCAGAAAAGGACACATTAGTGGATAAGTTTTGAAAAGCTTTCTAATGAAGCAGAGAGCGACAGGGTGAAAAAATGTGAAGTTGTCAATATGAGCCAGGGCTCCATTGATGAAGATTTTGCCTCCAGGTCCACTCCTGAGACCTGAACACAGAATCTAGCATGGGCTCGAATGCACTCCTGAGAGAATGCCATACTGTTGGAGCTGCGGTGTTTCAAACAAGATTTTATCTGAGGTCAGCCTTCGCAGATAGACGTAAACAAAGTCCCAGCACTATTTCACAGGAGAGTAGGGACCTTATTCCTAGGTGTCATGACCAATATTTGTCCTTCCACTAGCTAATATCACTATAAAATAATTCTCTGCTCATTATCACATTGCTGTAAGAGGGAGCTTGATATGAGCAAATTGGCTGCCACATTTCTTACATTACAATGCTGACTATACTTCATAAGTATCTAGTGCAGACTGCTTGCAGTGGTTTATGCCCAAGAAGCTCCATAACACACAACTCATGGCTCTTCCCTCAGGCATACGTACCAAGATAAACACCATCTGCTACTGGAGGGCCATCAGCTGGATAAAGTTGCTGTTTGACCTGTGATCTTCCAGTCCAAAGAGCTGCCCACAACCAACGGTTGCAGACGAGCACAATGTTTTCAGGACTATGTGCTGAGGGATGCACTAATGCATGGGGCAGCTGTTAAAAACTTCAACAGGGGAAAGGCCCCCTCTTAATATGCTGTATGTTTTATATGCAATGAAAATTGGTAAAGTGAGATGTCCTGAGATCATGATAGGAGCTATATAAATGCAGGCATTCCTTCTTCCCTGCTTTTATTGCAGATGTTGTCATATCTATGATGTCAGGAGTTAATAACATAGAGTCTCTGGTGGTTGGAGTCACACCTGACACATTGGAAGATGATCATGGTTGTTGAAGGTCAGTCATCTCAGCTCCAGGACATCTCTGCAGGAGTTCCTCAGGGTAGTGTCCTCGGTCCAAACATCTTCAGCTGCTTCATCAATGACTTTCCCTCTATCATAAGGTCAGAAGTGGGGATGTCCGCCAATGATTGCACAATATTCAGCACCATTTGTGACTCCTCACATACTGAAGTAGTCCATGTTCAAGTGCAACAAGATCTGGACAATATCCAAGCTTGGGCTGACAAGTGGCCAATGACATAAATGTCAGGCTGTGACCATCACCAATAAGAGACAATCTAACCACCGCCCCTTGGCATTCAATGGTGTTATCATCACTGAATCCCCCACTATCAACATCCTGGGTGTTATCATTGACCAGAAACTCAACTGGATTCACCACATAAATGCAGTGGCTACAAGAGCAGGTCAGGAGCTAGGAATGCTGCGGCAAGTAACTCACCTCCTGACTCCTCAAAGCCTGTCCACTACCTACAAGGCACAAGTCAGGAGTGTGATGGAATACTCCCCACTTGCCTGGATGAATGCAGCCCCAACAACACTCAAGAAGCCTGACACCATCCAGGACAAAGCATACCACTTGATTGGCACCACATCCACAAGCATCCACTCCCTCCACCACCAACGCTCAGTAGCAGCAGTGTGAACTATCTACAAGATGCACTGCAGAAATTCATCAAAGATCCTCAGACAGCACCTTCCAAATCCATGATCACTTCCATCTAGAAGGACAAGGGCATCAGATACAAGGGAACACAACCACTTCAAGTCCCCCTCCAAGCCACTCACCATCCTGACTTGGAAATATATCGCCGTTCCTTCACTATCGCTGGGTCAAAATCCTGGAATTCCCTCCCTAATAGCATTGTGGGTCAACCCACAGCAGGAGGACTGCAGCAGTTCAAGAAGGCAGCTCACCACCGCTTTCTCAAGAGCAACTAGGGATGGGCAAGAAATCCTGGCCAGCCAGCAACACCCACGTCCCACAAAACGAGTAGAAAAAACACGAGCACTGTGACACAATACCCCCATTTGTCCAATGCAAACTGAGTCCTAGCCCAATCTTTTGCAAGTTGGGGCCCATAACAGGTTGGGGAGAAATCTGTGGCAAAATTCTTTTCTTCAAAAGTTGATTCCTAAAAACAAATGGTGTGTGTTCAATAAACAAGGGAGCAGGCAGAGAAGTGATGTGGAATCCCTCACAGTATACAGCTGCACATTTCTTTGCCTGTGTGTTATTCGGTTATCCATATGTATAAGATCACATTGTTATTCATACTGCATCCTCTTGTTTTCGGAGCAATAGCCAGCACCTACACTTAGTTTTCATTTAAATGTCAGTCAAATGTGTGCCCTACACCAGTGAGTGTGCAATGACCTGGGATGTAGATTTGACTGTGATGGGATATACAAGATACAAATTGACAAGTGCCTAGGGGGTATGCTCCTGAACTCGTACCCCAGAGACCTGGACTAATGATCCAAGGACATGTAGTCCAATTGCACCATAGCAGCAGGGGAATTTATATTCAGTTAGTGAATTAAATAAATCTAGAATACAAAGCTAATATCAGTAATGGTGACCGTGAAACCTCTAGATTGTTATTAAAAGCCCATTTGGTTCACTAATGTCCTTTAGAGAGGGAAACCTGACAGTTATGGACCCATAGCAATGTGGTTGACTCCTAACTATCTTCTGAAATGGTTTAGCAAGCGATGAGCTTCTATTAAATCCACACTGCACTTCAATGTCCAGACTGCTTGCAGAGGCTAATTGCCGAGGTTCAGCCTAAGAAACTCCAGAACACAGGACTCTCTGCCCCAAAGGACGTTTCCAGATATACAGCCCAAGATGAACACCAGCTGCTGCTGGATAAAGTTGCTGTTTGACCTGGGATCTTCCAGTACAAAGAGCTGCCCACATCTGAAAGTTGCAGACGGGCACATTCCAAGGTCCAGAACTACCTGCTGAGGGATGCACTAATGTTTGGAGCAGCCATTGTAGAATGTCAGTAGGAGAAAGGCCTCTCCCCATAGAACACTGAGGGATCAGAAACTCAGCCAACTGCATGGGCTTTATATTTGATATGCAGTGAATATTGTAAATATAACCTCTACCTGCCAGTGCAGTGACGCACCTCAAAATGCCGCATACCATATTGGAAAACCAATCTGTTTAAATTTACACTGTTAGCCAGTGTACTCAACAAATCTTATGACTGTAGTAGTCTAAGAAGGTGGCTCATCACCTCTTTCCCAAGTGTAGTCCAGAAATGCCCACTTTGCAGGAGCGAACTGAAAAAGAACCCAGGAGTGGGACTTACTTTTTTAAAAACAAACCGAACTGCTTTAACAAATGTCAAATTATTCTAACAATACTTCTGGGAAATAACCGTGTCAAATTATCACCTTTCTGTTCGGCCACCTTCCAGTTCTGTTGGCTTGCCAAAACAGAGGCATTTAGCTCTGTCACCTGCTTCAACTGTTTCCTGTGACTCCCGAAAGAAATAATGAGAGTGCCATTTATTCCATTTACAGAAATTATGCAGCGTGCACTTTGCAAATTGTAACCTGTGGGGATTTGGCTGGAGGTGATGGTGGTGGGATTTGAGAGGGATGGGGAGGTGCAGGTCAAATTATTGTTCTGGGTGCATGGTCCAGCAGAAAGCCTGTTGAGAGTGTTAGGGTGAAGTGTGGTGTGACAGCACGCCAAATAAAGCACACAATGTGGGTACAGACTTCAAAGCTCATTAGCTACTCTGAGCAGCAGAGTAAGTCAGCACAATCAAAACAGACCAATTATAACAGAGCATTTCGCCCTCATTGAAGTGGATTGATTAGGACTTAATGTAAAGCGAGCATTATCGTTTGGAGAGGGCACAAGGAAAAAAAATACTCACCCAATATCCAATTTAGTTCTGAAACATCCTCCCAAATGCTGGGAAGGTACATGGCGTGCTAATCACAGTTTTCATTGATGAGAGGAAATTAATGATAGCCCCTGTAATGAATTTTAAATAGTGGAAACTCTTACCATTTTCAGGCCTGTAATTAATCATTGAAACAGATATTTAGTGCCATTACACATGCCACTGAATAGTTCCCCTGTTTTTCTGGCACTGCATAAGTTGGTTCAGAACTGTAGCTAATGAACTAGGAATCATCTGAGCGTATAATTCACCTGATAATACTGGAGGTGTTTTCAGCTTTTATGGAGCTCTCTTAGTGACACCGATTAGCTGTTTATTTTTTTTTTCTCTGTGTGCCTCGTAGTCAAAAGCAGAACTGATCCAGCTTATTTAGTCTTTGACGCAGGAGAAGGCTGAACCAGCATCTTAATTCAGACCTTCAACTTATTAAGTCCAATCATGGATGGATCAAGGATGTCTGACAACATCCATTAAGCCCCAGTCCTTCAGTGTGTGGAAAAGAGATCCTATTAAAATTAGCTTGTTTTCTTTCTCCTCGTGAGAAGCAATTTGCGACTAGCGCAAAAAAAATAGTCTACGGTATTTGGTGCAAAAGCTGTACGGAAAATTTATGGTTAAATTCTTCTGACTTTTTTTCAAAGACTTGCATTTATACAGCGCCTTTTGCAAACACAAGGCATCCCGAAGGGCCTTACAGCCAACAGAAGTGTGGTCACTGTTGCACTGGAGGAAATATGATGGCCAATTGGTTGCACGGCAAGCTACTAAAAATAGCAAAGCTGTAATGGCATTTTAGTGATATTCTTAACAGTAAAATATTGATCAGGACACTGGGAAGAACTCTGTTTTCCTCCCTCAAATAGGGCCTTGGGATCTTATGTGCCCACCTGAAAGGAACTCCAATGTTCCAAATGAGAGAGTCATCTGGGACTCGAAATGTTAACTCTGTGTCTCTCTCTGCACAGCCCACGGAGTTTCTGCAGTACTTTCTGTTTTTATTTCAGTTCTCCAGTATCTGCAGTACTTTGCTTTTATAGTTTTATGTTATATTTGAACTAATTTGTTTCAGACATCCAGGATCTGCAGGAGGCAGGTGCCAAGTGAAGCTTTCCAGAAAGTGCCAGGCTGTCTTCAAAGGCATTACTGAAGATCAGTCAGTGAGGATCAAACAAACATGACCAATGACTCTTTGTCCAACACCACAAATTGCAGAAAAAGAAATTAGTTTGCAGGAAGAAACAGACAGCAGAATAATTCGGATTTAGATCGTTAGCATTTTGGGGGGCAGCACGGTGGCCCAGTGGTCAGCACTAAGGTCCCAGGTTTGATTCCACCCTTGAGCAACTGTCTGTGTGGAGTTTGCGCATTCTCTCCATGTCTGCGTGGGTTTCCTCCCACTGTGCAAAGGCGTGCAGGTTAGATGGATTGGCCGTGCTAAATTACCCCCTAGTGACCAGGGATGTGCTGGTTGGTGGATTAGCCATGAGAAATGCAGGATTACAGGGATAGTGGGGCCTGGGCGGGATGCTGTTTAGAGGGTCGGTGTGGACTCGATGGGCTGACTAGCCTGCTTCCACACTGTAGGGATTCTGTGATTCTCCAATGCCTGGGAAGACACCAGAGCCGATCACTGATTTGCTGACATGGTAAGAAGCAGGTTCAAAGTGATATGGTAACCCAGTGTGGGGCTGGAGGAACACAGCAGGCCGGGCAGCATCAGAGGAGCAGGAAAGTTGACGTTTTGGGTCAGGACCCTTCTTCAGAAAATGGGGAGAGGGCTTATCTCTGACTCCAGCATCTGCAGTTCTTGCAATCTCAAAGTGATGTGGCCTCTTTTTGTTTGACACAAGTAACAGGGACAATCTTAGAGAGAAAACTTTCAATTTAAACAAGGGAATGTCTTCTTAAATTAGATTCAAACCAGCGATCTGGGCACAGAGGCTGATTTGGCTTCTAAAATGAATGTTTCATTTGAGTTGCAGGCCAGCGAGGAGATTACAGTGTCTCATTGAATTTTGTTCACAAGATTTGCTGACACTGGCTGAGATTTTAGACCCAGTCTGACCATAAGCAATGTAGCTTTACTCTTGCGGAAGGAGACAATTCAATGGTTATCCTGTACGTGGAATCATAGAATGAAACAGCATGCAAAGAGGTCATTCGGCCCAATGTGCCAATTCTTGAAAAGAATTGTCCAATTAGCCCCATCCCCTACACGGTCCTGCAATATGTTCTGTCTCGAGCATTGTGTTAACACTGAAGAAATACCCTTCAGGTACTGGGTCAACAGGCCAGTTAACAATTACCAGACCTTGGCTGCACATTATTTCCATATATGTGTTAACAAACTGCAGCAGTGAAGTGCTGAGACAACAAGGTGTAGAGCTGGATGAACACAGCAGGCCAAGCAACATCAGTGAAGTGCTGCTGCTCAGATTGAGGGAAACAAACTATCACCTCGAAGCACTTCTATCTGAGATTCCATTATCAAGACTGACCTTTCACGAATATTGATTCACCAAAGCTGGGAGGTGTGGGGACTGCAGTCTGTCGCACTCTGATCAGGCTCCCATTCCTAAATAAAGCTGAAAGAAAGTTGAGCTGTCCTGCACAGGGTTGGCTTCTGAAATCCATGGCGGCCATCCATCTCACCGCCATTTGAGTTCATCGAGAACGAGACTTCAGAAACCCGTTCAAATCCCAGCTGCAGCTAGAAGATTTAGGAACGAGGAGCTCGCTGTCTGTCTCTCTCTCTCTGCCTCTGGACCTTTGGAGCCTCAGTCCTGTCTGTTGTGTGGTTTCCATGCTGATCTTTGTTGTACAAGGTCAGGCCTGACCAGTACTCACTATCCTTCGAGCTGATGATCCCAAAGGGGGAGAGGGTGGAACACCCCCGGCCTGGATTCCACGTTGCAGCTTGATGTAACCATCCAGTTGACAGGTACATTTGTAACTGTGAATGAGGTGATGCTCATTTCCAGCATTGGACACCCAAGGCATTTGGAGTGCAAATGCTAAGCAGATTGGAATTGTATAACTGCCATTAGACATCCCGTGGGACCATCGCTGTCTGTGAGGAACGGAAACCAGTGCAACGTGACCGTTCATTATTCCTGAAACCTGCAATCTGATATGTAGCCACACCCTGGGGTACATTGACATTCTTGCAGACGGGGAGTGAAGAAGCTCGTACAGACAGAGTGGGCCGAATGGCCTCCTCCCGTTCCGTATCATCCCGCCAGGTTGTAGGACTGTATCTTATTGTTTCAGTCATCCGATTGCAAGAGCATAGCTTGTTTTCTGTTTCCTGGCGACTGAAGAGAAAAGGCTGTGGCAAATGAGAGAGACGGTGCACTGTTCAGGGAAATGAGACGGGTTTATGCAACAATTCTTTTTGAGAATAAAGCAAGAACGTAGTGGTTTTTAATGCCAAAATGATGAACTATTGCATTGTAGTAATAAGAAAAAGCTACTGAAACCGTCGCATTTAGAGCATCACAGTGAAAAATGTTGTTGAGTGAAGGAGCCCAGCTCAGCATTCTTCAACTGACAATGATTTAGTGGAGTTTAACCCAGGGTCAATAAAAAAAAAACACCACATACAAGGGATGGTGCAATTCAGCTGGGATTTTTATTTGGAGGTCTGTTTAAAGATTTAGGGTTTTGTTGTCAGAATGTGGAATTCAAGGAGTTATTTCACCATTGTCTGCAGCAGGCTGTTAGTTTCAAAATCAATTTGATTAATGTCGAGCAGGGCACAATGTATCAATGGCTTTGTGTTGCTATAATGGGTCGAGAGATGATAATATCTGATTTTCAATAAATGAAAATCGATTTGCATTTGTATGGCACCTCTCATGACCTCAAGACGTCCCAGCAAAGTACCCTGTCCAGTGTGGTCATTCACACAGCTACCAGGTTTCTGAGTCCCAGTGGCTGACGAGAGTGGACACCAGACAGATTTGACATGTATGTGTAACATGACCAACAGGGAGCTCTGACACACACTGACGATGAGCGATAAATGGATACATGCCCCTATGGTTCTTGCTTCAGCTGTCATCACAGAAGGCCACAAGTCAAACACTTTTGTGATTCGTGATTACCCACAACTGGGTGGTGATGAGACGTTTTCTTCAACCCCCTGTGGACCATGGTGTGGGCACAGCCGCCATGCTGTTAGGCAGGGCACTCCTGGACTTTGACCCAGCGACAGTGAAGGAACAACAATATTGTTCCGAGTCAGGGTGGTGTGTGGGGAACTCGCAGTTGGTGGTGCTGCCATGTTGTCTGCTAGATGGTGGAGGTCATGGGTTCGGGAGAAGAAATGTTGCCATGTCGTCGGTTCCTAGTGAGTTTGGCACGCACAGTAGACCTGGCAAGGAAGCAAGAAGCTTTTCTATTCCAGGTTGTGAGATACATAAGATATCACCTGACATGAAAACATTTGAACTGGGCCCAAAATCTGCTTCCCTTCATTTTACATAGAACATAGAACATTACAGCGCAGTACAGGCCCTTCGGCCCTCAATGTTGCGCCGACCTGTGAAACCAATCTGAAGCCCATCTAACCTAAATTATTCCATTATCATCCATATGTTTAAACAATGACCATTTAAATGCCCTTAAAGTTGGCAAGTCTACTATTTTTGCAGGCAGGGCATTCCACGCCCTTACTACTCTCTGAGTAAAGAACCTACCTCTGACATCTGTCCTATATCTATCACCCCTCAATTTAAAGCCATGTCCCCTCGTGCTAGCCATCACCATCTGAGGGAAAAGGCTCCCTCTGTCCACCCTATCTAAGCCTCTGATCATCTTGTATGTCTCTATTAAGTCACCTCTTAACCTTCTTCTCTCTAATGAAAACAGCCTCAAGTCCCTCAGCCTTTCCTCATAAATCACATCATGTCCGCTAAGGGTCACTTCAGGGTGGAGTCAATGACTCTACCTATCCAATGAGAAGTCATTAGAGCAGAAGAAACTTAAAGATGTGCAGTTTGCTCTTTATTCATCTCACACATTGTATCTTAAACTGAAGTTGGCCCACAGAGGGAGTCCTAAAATTTAATATCCATACCATCTTCCGGTCACACACGTCCCAACCAATCCCGATCATGGAGTCATTACTGAATAGGTGAACGCCGTTTGTCCCATCACATTCATGCCTGCCCTTTCCCCATCCTGTCCCCACATCTCTGCACACGCTCCTTTTGTTAGGATATGTGGACAAAATAGAAACATGCACCACCACAGGAGCCTACTCTGCTCATCGTGTCTGACCCACTCAGCTTCATCCCATTTTCCAGCACTTGGGCCATATCCCTCCAGGTTATGGATTGACTTCAGGTATGTATTTAAATACCTTTTGGAAGAGTTGAAGATTTCTACCGTCTATACCCTTTCAGGCAAAGACTTCTAGACCCTTTCCATCCTTAGGGTGAAAAATATTTTTCTTCTCTCTTTCGTAATGCTTCTACCAATCATTTCAAATCATTACCCCTTGTCACTGACCCTTCTGCTATGAGAAACAGGACCTTTCTATCCACTGTGTCCTGGCCCCTCACACCTCATGCAAATCTCCCCTCAGCCTCCTCTGTTCCAAAAAAACAACCTCAGCCTTTATCTAACCTTTCTTGATTGCTGCTTTTTTTTCAGTTCTTGCAATATCCTCATAAACCTCCCCTGTACCCTTTCTAGCACAGTTACATGGTTTCTATACTAAGGTGATCAAAACAACAGTGACTGGGAGTTCTGTAGTGAGTAACTCACCTCCTGACCCTCCAAAGCCTGTCCACCATCTACAAGGCACAGGTCAGGAGTGTGATGGAATACTCCCCACTTGCCTGGATGTGGGAAGCTCCATCAACACTCAAGAAGCTTAACACCATCCAGGACAATACAGCCTGCTTGATTTCCACTCCATTGAACACACTAAGTATTCAATTATTCTGCCAGCCAATACACAGTGTGTACTAGCTACAAGATGCACTGCAGAAGCTCACCAAGGCACCTTTGACAGCACCTCACAAACTAGCAAACCCTTTTCCTCTTGAGAAAGGCAGCAGATACATGGGAACACAACAACCTGCAAGTTCCTTCCAAGCCATACAGCTTCTTGAGTTGGAGACATATCACCGTTCCTTCACTGTCACTGGGTCAACTCCCTCCCTAACACTGTGAGTGTACCAAACCCATCCCGTCCTTCCAATGCTGCTGCAAAAGGCAGCTCGCCATCTTTGTCTCAAACAAAAACTGAGGACTGCAGGTGTATTTAGCAGCTGTCCCCACCCTGGAGCATTGCACCAGGGAACTGCAGAATGGGAGACTGGCTAAACAGGAGATTCTAGCAGCTGTTAGGTTATTGTCATTGCCCAATTCTCACCCCAAATATACTCGTACGGCCCTTGAGTTCTTTTTTTGGATTAATTGCTGTTCGTGGCATCTTATTGGAGAAGTTGGAATTATTTTCTTTGGATAAAGGAAAGTTGAGAGGAGGTTTTTAAAAGACGTCTGGATGGAGTAATTTGGGTTGAGCTGTCCCATTGAAGGGTGGATTGAGAAGTAGAGAACACAAATTTTAAGGTAATCGGCAAACAGAGCAGTGGTGATATGAGGAGAACGGTTCTCATACAGCGAGTGGTTAGGATCTGGAATGCACTCCCTGAGGGTGCTGTGGAGGTGGATTCAAATGAGGAATTCAAGAGGGAATTAGATTATCTGAAACTTAAGCATGTGTCCGGTTATGGGGGAGAAGGCAGGGGAGCGATATGACATGAATCATCCAGGGAGCAGGCGTAGCCACAGCGGGCTAAATGGTCTCTTTCCGTGCTGGATCAATGCTGGTGTGATTCAATGCACGAATTGTCTCTGTGACAGTCTCTCTGCTGCAGAAAGTGATTCATTGGCTATGCAAATTTCAGAACTACAGAACATTTTGAGAAGTGTGAAAAGTGCAACATCGCAAGATATTTATGCATGAGGAAGGCAAAGCAGCCTTCCTTAAATGATCCATTAGGGACGGCTGTCCTTCACCCCATCTCTCCTGTTATTGTATTGAGGTTTCTTCCCTCATACCCCAATTTAATTTTTGACTCCACCACTCTTCATGGTGATCCATCCAATTATTTATCACTCTGTGTGATGTCCTTTGGAAACACTAAGTAGACAGTGCTGTAGGGTTTCCCACAGTTGGGTTGGATCAACATTGCCTCAGACAAAGCAAGATGCCATTCCCCTGTCTGAAGCCATGTTGAATGTAAGTGCAAAGTTTATTTTTTTATCTGGAATGGCCACAGACACAGGTGAGTCTGTAGCTAATACCAGAGTGAAACCTTGGTTGGTGATAATTGCAGTGCTCCTCTTTGTGTTGCATTGTATTAGTCTAGACTGTAAGCAGCCATTGTATGCAAACCTACACTTGGCACTTGCACAGTTAAATCTGGCTGGCTGGCTTATCCCATGCTCAGAATCAAACTTATTCCTGTGAGGAAGCAAAACACAAATCAGTATAAAAACAGTTTTATCAAGCCTGTCTCAAGACTGTTCCTAATCCTTTCCAAGGACATTTTTATCCTATTTAGACAGCTGAATTGTTCTGTGGTATGCTTAGATTAATTTTAATGCTGGTTAATTAGGTGGTATTAAGTATGAAAAAAAGAATTTCTATTGTACATCTGCTTATCAAATCTTTTGGACATCTCTGAGCAGTATTTCTTAGGCTGCTGTCCTCTTAGGAAATATGCCTGAAAGTTTTACACAGCAAGACTCCACTGTGGTGATTGGGTAGTTTGTTTATTTTTACCAATGCCGGCAAAGGGAGGAATTTCAGAGAGGAAAGCTTTCCTTGGCAGCATGAGATTTTGACATTTTTTCACCCGAAGGAGTAAAGTGAGGCCATGACGTTATGTCACACCAGCCAGCTATCATTTCTGATAATAGAAGGAAAAATGTGCATTCACTCAGTGCTTTTCACTGCAATTGGGCATCCCAAAGTGCTTTACAGCCAGTGTTGTACATTTGAAGTCTATTCTCTGTTATAATGTAGGAAAAGTGGCAGCCCCTTTGCAGACAGCAAGTTCCCACAAACAGGGATCTGATCATAACCAGATAATCCATTTTTAATGATTTTGATTGAGGGATGAATGTGGTTCGAGGCACAAACGTTAAACTCCCCTGCCCTTCTTTAAAGTAGTGCCAGGGAGGTTTTGACATCTACCCAGGAAGGTAGCTTGGGGCTCTGGGTTTTCAAGCCTCAAGTGCGAGGCTATGTCTCTGACGGTGAAGGCCTCGCTCAGCTCTGCACTGGAGTCTCAGGCTAGACCTTGGTGCCTGCGCTCTGCGGTGTGACTTGGTCCTGGAACCTTGTGATTCAGGGGCAACAGCATGAACCACAGCTCACACACATTAGGGCAGCATGGTGGCTCAGGGGTTAACACTGCTGCCCCACAGCGGCGGAGACCTGGGCTGGATTCTACTCTCAGGCAACTGTCTGTGCAGAGTTTGTGCATTCTCTCTGTGCCTGCGTGGGTTTCCTCTCACAGTCCAAAGATATGCAGGCTAGGTGGATTGGCCATGGGACAATGCATGTTTTCAGGGATCGGGTGGGCCTGGGTGGGATGCTCTTTGGAGGGTCGGTGTGGATTCAATGGGCTGAATGACTTGCTCCTACACTGTAGGGATTCTATGATTAATAACTGCACCCCCCCCACCACCACCCAGTGATTCTTGAAGCATAACTTGGACTTTCTGGAAACTTGGAGTGGAAATGTAATAAAGTAATAGGAATGTTAAATTTTGCTGACTGGCACTATGGAGCATTTTGCTTGCTTCACCATTTTTAATTGCATTCAGGCAATGCTTAAAATTGGTTTTGTTTGTCTCGCAGCTCAAGACACCCTCAGGGTTAAATTGGAATTATGTCCCGATTTCAAGGATGACCTATAGACATGTCAATATGATAACTTTGATTTCTTGCTCCTCACATTATTATTCTTGTGAATATTGTCAGACAAAGATTGACCTGTAAATTTTCATTTACAGTACCACTGAAGTGTAGCTTTCCCAGTATTTCCAGGTTGGTGGCATGGTGGATGACGAACTTTATTGATATCCTCACACAGTTTCCCCCGTGTCTCTGTCACTGAAGTAAAAGTCAAATCATGTTTTCTAATTTGTTTCTAACCTTAATTGGTGCCAGTGGTCATCATGTTCCTGTGAAGAGAATTGGGTGGAAAGGGTGAGCTGCCTAACTGAACTAAAACTGGTGATAACAGAGACAAAGGTGAAATACTGTTGGTGTCAGAGATGCTCAACAGCTGTAGAGAGAGACAAACAGTGTGAACATTTTGGCTTGACCTATCTACATAGAATCCCTACAGCGTGGAAACAGGCCCTTCGGCCCAACAAGTCCACACTGACCCTCGGGGCATCCCACCCAGACCCATCCCCCTGTAACCCACCTAATCTACACATCTCTGAACACTATGGACAATTTAGCACAGCCAATCCACCTAATCTGTACAGCCCTGGACTGTGGGAGGAAACCGGAGCACCCAGAGGAAACCCACGCAGACACGGGGAGAATGTGCAAATCCACACAGGCAGTCGCCCGAGGGTGGAATCGAACCCAGATCCCTGGTGCTGTGAGGCAGCAGTGCTATCCACTGAGCCACCATGCCGCCCATAAAAGGCTGACATAGCCAGTGTGGGGATTGAACACATGACCTCAGTGTTATTAGCACCATGCTCTAACCAGCTGAGCTAACTGACCATGGGAGATTGTCCACCCAAGTAATCAACTCTGTGTCTTCACAGACGGTGTCCAGCCTGCTGGGTATTTCCAGCATAATCTGTTGGTCTTGTCAGATTCGATATTTTATTTTCTACTCTACTCACTACGTGTACAGATAGCGAACCATTTTCTAACAACTGAAAGAACTGCAGATGCTGAAAAATCAGAAACAAAAACAGACACTGCTGGAAAAGCTTAGCAGGTCTGGGAGCATCTGTGGAGAGAAATCAGGGTGAACGTTGTGGGTCCAGTGATCCTTCCTCAGAACAGAGGGTCTCTCCACAGGCGCTGCCAGACCTGCTGAGCTTTTCCAGCAGTTTCTGTTTTCGTTTCGAACCAGTTTCTCCTAAGTTGTGAACTTCTGACCTTGAACTTCCAGAGCACTGGTACTCAAACCCTCAGAGTGAAGGAGATGCCTTTAACTACAACTGTTGCAGAGGGATGAGTGCTCTGCTGACATTCTCAATGCATTTGGGCGGCCAGTTCAGTTTTCCTGAGAAAATATTTCCTCATGCAAGGGATTCAAGCAGTTTTTTTAAAAAAAGAATTATCGCTTTAAATATCCCTGGACCTATTGCAATAATTAATTCTGATATTGCTTGCCTTTTGTCAAGACCCCCTCTGTCCCTGCAGTGACCTTTGAGCAGGGTTACATGGCCTGTTTCTGAGCTTTTTTGCATTCATTCATGGAATCTGGGCCAGCATTTATCACCCATCCTAGTTGCCCTTGAGAAGATTCTGGTGTAGCTGCCTTCTTGATCTGCTGCAGCCTATTTACTGTAGGTAGACCTCAATGCTGTTAGGAAAGGAGTTCCAGGATCACATAGAGTCGTAGAGTCATAGAGATGTACAGCACGGAAACAGACCCTTTGGTCCATGCCGACCAGATATCCTATATAAATCTAGTCCCATTTGCCAGCATTCGGCTCATATTCCTCTAAACCCTTCCTATTCATATACCCATCCAGATGCCTTTCAAATGTGGTAATTGTACCAACCTCCACCGCTCCTCAGGGAGCTCATTCTGTACACGCACCACCCTCTGAGTGAAAAAGTTAAGAACATAAGATCTAGGAGCAGGAGTAGGCTATCAGGCATCTCGAGCCTGCCCCGCCATTTAATAAGATCATGGCTGATCTTTGAGACTCAGCTCCACTTACCTGCCCACTCACCATAACCCTTAATTCCTTTACTGTTCAAAAATTTATCTAGCCTTGCCTTAAAAACATTCAGCGAGATAGCTTCAACCGCTTCACTGGGCAGGGAATTCCACAGATTCACAACCCTTTGGGTGAAGAAGTTCCTCCTGACCTCAGTCCCAAATCTGCTTCCCTTTATTTTGAGGCGATGCCCTCTAGTCCTAGTTTCACCTGCTAGCAGAAACAACCTCCCTGCCTCCACCTTACCTATTCCCTTCATAATCTTATATGTTTCTGTAAGATCTCCCCTCATTCTTCTGAATTCCAATGAGTATAATCCCACTCTACTCAGTCTCTCCTCATAATCCAACCCTCTCAACTCTGGAATCAACCGAATGAATCTCCTCTGCACCCCCTCCAGTGGTAGTATATCTCTTCTCAAGTAAGGAGACCAAAACTGCACATAGCACTCCAGGTGAGGCCTCACCAGGACCCTATACAGCTGCAGCATAGCCTCCCTGTTTTTAAACTCCATCCCTCGAGCAATGGCAGACAAAATTCCATTTGCCTTTTTAATTACCTGCTGCACCTGCAATCCCACCTTCAGCGATTCATGCACAAGGACACCCAAGTCCCTCTGCACAGCAGGATGCTGCAATTTTTTATCATTTAAAACATAGTCCATTTTGCTGTTATTCCTACCAAAATGGATGACCTCACACTTATCAACATTGTACTTCATCTGCCAGACCTTTGCCCACTCACTTAGACTATCTATATCCCTCTGCAGACTTTCAGTGTCTTCTGCACACTTTGCTCTACCACTCATCTTAGTGTCATCTGCAACACCACACCAACTCCAAATCATCTATGTAAACAATTGCGGTCCCAACACTGATCCCTGAAGCACACCACTAGCCACTGACCGCCAACCAGAAAAACACCCATTTACCCTTACTCTTTGTTTTCTACTGGTCAACCAATCCTCTATCCATGCCAATACATTACCTGTAATACCGTGGAACTTTATTTTATGTAGCAGCCTTTGGTGTGGCATCTTGTCAAATGCCTTCTGGAAATCCAGATACACGACATCCACAGGTTCCTCATTGTCCACCGTGCAAGTAATGTCCTCAAAGAATTCCACCAAATTAGTTGAACATGACCTACCCTTCATGAACCCATGCTGGGTGTTCCCAATGGGACAATTTATATCCAGATGTCTTGCTATTTCTTCCTTGTTGCCCCTCAGGCCCCTTTTAAATGTTTCCCCTCTCACCTTAAATATATGTCCTCTAGTTTTGGACTCCCCCACCCCAGGGAAAAGGCCTTGTCTGTTTACCCTATCCATGCCCCTCATGATTTTATAAACCTCGATAAGGTCATCCCTCAGCCTCCGATGCTACAGAGAAAATAGCCCCAGCCTATTCAGCCTCTCTCTACAGCTCAAACCCTCCAACCCTGGCGACATTCTTGTAAATCTTTTCTGAACCCTTTCAAGTTTCACAACATCCTTCCTATAGCATGGAGACCAGAATTGAACACAGTATTCCAAAAGTGGCCTAACCAATGTCCGGTACAGCCACAACATGACCTCCCAACTCCTATACTCAATACACTGTCCAATAAACGCAAGCATACCAAATGCCTTAGTGAGACTTAAAGAACAGCGATATATTTCCGGGTCAGGATGGTGAGTGGTTTGAAGGGGACCTTATGAGTGGTTGGTTTTCCCATGTATCTGCTGCCTTTGTCCTTCTAGATGGCAGTGGTCATGGGTATGGAAGGTGCACTCTGAGGAGCATTAGTGAATTTCTGCAGTGCATCTTGTAGATGGTACACATTGGTGGAGGAGTAAATGGATGTTTGTAAATGTGGTGCCAGTCAAGTGGGCTGTTTTATCCTGTGTGGTGTTGAGCTACATGCATCCAGGCAAGGAGCAGGTGATCAATGGGTTTTGGCTCCTGCAGTCAATTTTATCTAAAACTCAAACTGCTCAGCGTCATAGAGTGGGGCATTTTTAAAGTGCACTTAAACAACAACCCCAGTATAATGTGCATCGTGCATATGCTCCTGTGAGTCTTTGTGTCTGTTTGTATTTTTATGTGGATATTTGTGTCGGTATTTGTTTGTTTCTTCAGTCTCTTTGTCGGTGTGTTTGTGGGTGTGTGTCTGCCTTTGTGGCCATGATTTGATGAGTTCTTGCAGGACACACTGGCAGGCAAGTGCCCATGTGCTGTGAACGCTGCCACTCCCCTGCCACTGACATGTTACCAGCAATGGGGAAGCTGGCAGTCAAGCCAATCCACCCTGAGGTCAATTGAAAACCTGAAGCAGTCACATACAGGGGCCTCTTCCTGACACTGCTGGGTTTTTTTTAACCAGTGACAGCAGATGGACGCTCTACCACAGTGAGACCTTGTTGGCTTCTGTTGGTACTGGAGGGGTTTCCGTGCACCCTCCTGTTTGTGGGTTCCTGTGATGTGGGTGGTGCCCTGTGCCAGATTAGGAAACCCAGCATTGGGAAGGGCAAGGCACACGCCCCTGTCCTTTCTTGTCCAATCGAGCGTTGAGGTTGTCCGGCTGGAATATGGCCAATGTGGAGAGGAGGGGCCCTGCAGCCTACCCCAGACAACAGGCTGGGATTTCATGCATCGATGCTGTGTACAGGAGCCTCTCCACATGTCTTGTTTTTTTGTTTGCTTTGAAGCTCAGAAATGATTGTTACAAATAAAAGAACTAAAATACACTTCCCTGGGAGAATCTGCTGCTTTATTCATCACCCTAATGGCGGCCGTTTCTTGCAGCCACGTGCCCCCTCATCATACCTGCTGTAATTACGCGTATGAATTATGCAGGTTGCATACTTGCAGATCGCAGGCCGATCACCTCCACAGCCAGTGACTCTTTGGGAGGGTTGTCTGGAGGAAGGAATGTATTGGTGCCCTTGAGGCGTTTCTTCTGGTCCTACCTTAAAGATAGTCTCCAGGGTGGCACGGTGGCTCAGGGGTTAGCAATGCTGCCTCACAGCACCAGGGACCCGGGTTTGATTCCACGCCAGGGCAACTGTCTGTGCCAAGTTTGCACATTCTCCCCGTGTGTGCATGGGTTTCCTTCGGATGCTCTGAAGAAGGGTCCAGGCCTGAAACGTCAGCTTTCCTGCTCTTCTGATGCTGCCTGGCCTGCTGTGTTCATCCAGCTTCACACTGTGTTATCTCAGCTCAGTAGGATTGGCCATGCTAAATTGCCCATAGTGTCCAGGAATGTGTGGGTTAGCCATGGGAAAAGCAGTATTACAGGAATACGGTAGTGGGGATGGTTTGGGTTGGATGCTCTTTGGAGGGTCAGTGTGGAATCAGTGGGCTGAATGGCCTGCTTCCACACTGTAGGGATTCTATGAACAGTACAGAAGGTCTGAAGAGAGAGACCCTTGTGATGATTGAGGAGGAGAGAGTCACTGTGACACAGATACAGTGTGGCACAGACCTGTCTGCATTTCTGAGCAGCTTTTGGTGAGGTTGATTTTGGGATCCAAGGCGAAGTAGAGAGAGAGGTTTTGCTGAGGTTGAATAGGACCAGCCATCACTTGGTGAGCTGCGTCCCACCTGACCATGAAAGTGACAATGCCTCCATTCACTTTCTATTCATTCATAATGTGTTGCAATT
Organism: Rhincodon typus; assembly: GCF_021869965.1. Taxonomy (NCBI): domain Eukaryota; kingdom Metazoa; phylum Chordata; class Chondrichthyes; order Orectolobiformes; family Rhincodontidae; genus Rhincodon; species Rhincodon typus. The sequence continues at coordinate 80,649,476 of NC_063340.1, forward strand.
TGATGTGAACGTAAATGAATTGAATTGTCTGTAGTGAAACATGATACCTTTCCTATTTATGTGACCTTGGTGCTCACTGTACTAAGTGCTGGCAATTTACTGACTAATGTTAACAATCCATTTTCAAATGTTATCCCTGTGTTTGCACCAGCAGCAGTTTATATTTATTTAGTACCATGAATGTCATAGAATGTACTGAGAGGTGCTTGATAGGAGTATCTTAGAACAAAATATAACCCCAAACCACTTTTGGGTGATCAAACTAAAAGCTTGGTCAAAGAATTAGGCATTTTGTGATATTTCTCCAGATGACCATTATGGTACTCTGTGGTATTTGGCACCTCCGCCAGTATATGGGACTGTGTTACGGGTTTTTGAGATAGATTGGTGGCAATGAACTATTAGTCATATGGTAAATTCTTCACAACCCAGGTCTTCATTTTTCCAACTCTCTTATTCCATAATTATATATATGTGTGCGTGTATGTGTGTGTATACCTGTGTGTGCATGTACGTGTATGTGTGTGTGTGTACCTGTGTGTGCGTGTACATGTATGTGTGTGTGTATACGTGTATGTGTGTGTGTGCGTGTGCCCGTCTATGTGCGTGTGTGTGCGCGTGCACATGTGAATGTGTGCGTGTATACGTGTGTGTGTGTGTGTGTGTGTGTATACGTGTATGTGTATATGTGTATGTGTGTGCGTGTATGTATGTGTGTGCGTGTATGTGTGTGGGTGTGTATACGTGTATGTGTGTGTATGTGTGTGTGTGTGTGTGTGTATACGTGTGTGTGTGTGTGTGTGTATACGTGTATGTGTGTGTAAGTGCGTGTGTGCATGTGTACGTGTGTGTGTGCGCGTGCGTGTGTGCGCGTGCGTGTGCTCGTCTGTTTGAGTGTGTGTGTGTGTGCGCGCATGTGTGTACGTGTATGTGTGTGTGTACGTGTGTGTATACGTGTATGTGTGAGTGTGTGTGTGTGTGCGTGTACGTGTATGTGTGAGTCTGTGTGTGCGTGTATGTGTGTGTGCGCGTGTGTATACGTGTATGTGTGTGCGTGTATGTGTGTGTGCGCGCGTGCCCATCTATATGAATGTGCGTGTGTGTGTGCGTGTGCATGTGCCCATGTATATGTGTGTGTGTGTGTGTGTGTGTGTGTTCCCAACAGTCTGTGCTTCATCTTGTACCTATCTGCTGTTTTGTGGTATCATCATTACCACCCCCACTGCAACCTACAGATGAGGCTCTGTTCTTAGACAACAAGAAGGCTTATCGCATGATAAAACTAAGTACAACAAATTTTGGTCAGGTATCAATGCTAGAACTTTAGGGAACTGGTACAGATATATCTGCTCACTCTGAAAGCCAGGAGTGGAACTTTTCATTTCCTGACACAGACTGTGTGATATCAGTAGAATGGATGGAGTTAATGTAACATGAACATCACACCTTCCAGAACCATTACCTCATACAATTGTTTAAGCAGCATGTTTAATGAAGACATGGTGTCTAATCGTGGGGCAATTAAAATTGAGAAGCACAAGGGGCCAGAATTAGATGAGGGCAGGTACTTTGGAGGGTTGGGAGGCTGGAGGGTATACAGAGGTTTGAAGCAGGAGAGGCTGTAGAAGAATTTGAAAGAAGGCATGAGATTTTAAAAACTCAATTGCTTCATCATCAGGAGGCATTCTAGGTCAGTGAGCACAGGTGATCGGGAACAGGGCCTGGAACAAGTTAAGACTCAACCCATGTCTGATGCAATGGTTTGTAATGTTTATATTAGTTTGAACCAGCTCCCAAAGGGCTGTGCTCAAAGGAGAAATTCCAATCTGCAGACTGATCTAAGTTCTGACTGAAGTGTAACATTTCTTGGCAGCAACATTTTCCTTCTCTCAGAGACCTTGCCAACCTTCAACCATGTGAGAAATCACCCATTGGCACCAACTGTATGTACAAGGCTTGAAGGTTTACCAGTGCCAAGGGAATGTGCTGCTATAAACTCCTAGCACTAATCAGATCATTAGAATTTATTTCATATTTGTAGCTTCAAAAAATAGCACATATTTTTCAACAGTATTTGGACACGTTATGACGCATTTCTGTGGCAAGTTGGAGTTGAACTGAGACCTTGTGGCCCATAGGGAGGGATGCTACCACTGTGCCACAAGGTACCTTAACTGTAGTTTTGATACCAACAACCCTCTCATTGATTCTCGCTGGAGGTGAGTGGGATTACACACAGATACCAATGGACCATGATCTATTTGCAGATGCTGAACAGTCTCCAGTTAATACCTACGTACACTAAAGGAGAATAATCAGTGTTTTTTTGACTTGTAGTCTTTTAATTGCAAAAGTATTGGTCTGAGGTCTTTGTGATCCCCTTTTGGAATATATTTACAACAATTTTAATTTGTATTTGACCCGGGCTGACTGGATGGGAGGTGGGTAACAGCTAGCAGTCCTGCTCATTTTTTATTCTTTTTTTGACACGGACTTCAGAGGTCCCTGCGCAGCGCTGATTTGCAGAATCAGAAGGCAATGCCGTGACTGGCGTGGGCACACTGATCACCATGCATAGACTCTCAGAGGGCACGTTGGTAATGGCTACATTGAGATAGGGTTTCAAATCCTCATCCTTGCTTTCAAATCCCTCCATGGTCTCAGCTTACTCCATCCCTGTGATCTCTCCCGGCCCTGCAGCCCTCCCGCCCTCCCTGATATCAGCACTGTTCTAATTTTGCTGTCTTATGCACCTCGGATTTTAATCAGTTGCCCTGCTGAAGCGGTAAGCTCTGGAATTCCCTCCCTAAAACTCGCTATGTTTCTGTTCTACCTTAGGAGGCTTCTTAAAACCTTCCTCTTTGAACATGTGCTGTGGTGCCAGTTTTGTCATGATACCACACATGTGAAACACCTTGGGTAGATTTACAATGTTAAAGGTGCTGTATAAATACAGGTTGTTGTTAGGACTGTGTTCCTTTTTTTTTCTGGATTTTCCCCAGTGGAGAAATATTTCTGTCTGCCTGGCATGACAAATCCTTTACTCACCAAAATAACACTCAGCGGTTTACAAGGAAGAGGCTTGTGCTCTAAGAGTTGTATCCGTAATGAATGTTTCACTACCAGGATGCTCATTAACTGACCCCTCCTCAATCTCCAATATTGTTCAACATTCATTACATAAAGAGGAAGCATCATGATCATTTTGTTTGCTTTTATTCTGTCTAAATTGGTCAGCATCAGCAAAGCAGCAAAATGAACACAGTCAAATGGAAGCTAGCTCTTCAAGTGTTAGGCATACAATTATTCCTCTGAAATGTCTGAAAGAAACTTGTACATTTTGCAAAATGTGATTAAGTGCAAGATTCACAAGCATGAACATTATTTTCCATGGGTAATTGAACGTGGACATTAGTTCAAAATATTTGTTTGAGCTACTTGAGAGCTGTTAATCTTCCAACGAGGACGTCTGACTCCGTAAGGACCCTCAGAATTGATGCTCGCTTACAATAGAAGAGGTGATTGGGAGACTGAAAAGTATATAAGTGTGGCTGGTATTGTACCAGTCCCATGTAGCGTGTTTGTACTGATAATGAACCTGTCTGTTATCTAAATGAATTGGTAGTCTGAACACACAAGGTTTTGTGAGATTATATGGCTCTGGCAGTATGTCAGATTTTGTAGTGATTTATGCCAGAGCTGAAAGAGTGAGGCATTAACATCCACCATGTCAGCGTTGAAACTAAATAATTGTGAGGGTGGCTTGACTCCAACATAGGGGCTTAGCAGAAGAGAATGTAGTTTAATTAGTTTTTAATGCTTCCGGGAAAAGAGTGCTGTGGTCCAGACTAGGAAACACTACCCCAGTATGGGAATTTTTTTACTGACTTCTAACAGTTTTTTGTTTGCAGGAGAGGGAACTAATTAATCCTAAAAACAGGCAGTAACCAACAATTGGCCATTTGTGAAGAGTTGAAGCATTATTAGCTCTGCCAAGAACTATATATAGAGTGAGGTTCCATAATATTTTGAGTGTGTCCGTTTGTAAGTTTGATCTAGTGTTACAAGAATATGTTGAAGTCTCTGGCACTTTGTATACCCACTATGGGTCAGTGGTAGCACCCGAGCCTCTGAGTCAGAGGGTTTTAAGCTCAAGTCCCATCTCAGAAATGCAGTACTGCGGGAATGCTACACTCTTAGAAATGCCATTTCTAAGGTGGGACATTAAACAGAGACTTAGCAATCTTGTTACACTTCACAGTCGGTTGGTGAAAGATGAGATGAAGTCCAGTCTTCTCTCAGTCATCTGTTTATTTATGGTGTGAGATATTGCAAGCATATATCTCCTAACTCAACCACCCACAGTTTCAGTTGAGAGTCTCCGTATGTGTAAAATCACAACAAATACTGTCCACCTACTTATGATTGATATACAATTAACATGCCCATTCAAGTGGATATCAAAGACCTCATAGCACTATTTAGGAGGAGAGCTGGGGAATTTATCCTTAGTGTTCTGACCAACATTTATAACACAATCACCAGCTTGTTTCAGCTTATGGGAGCTTGCTATGCACAAATCAGCTGCTCCATTCCAATATTTCAAAAATGACTCAACTGGTTGTAAAGTGTGAAAGCTGCTGTGTCAAGTGTGGATTCCTTCCTCTCATAACTTAAGTGAAGAACCAGCAGGAAGATAAGTATAAAAACGTAAGAAATAGGAGCGAGAAGAAGCTATTCGGCCCTTTGAGACCATTCTATCATTCAACAGAACCATGATTGATCATGCCCCTCAGCACCATCTTCCCCAAACCAAACTCAACACTGATGGGAGTTTGAAGTTAGAACAAGACTGGTCCCTTGCATTTATATCAAGTCTTTAACATTGTAAGTGTCCAGGGCTTTTTCCATGGATGATTCCTTTTTCTCAATAAAATTGGTGCAAAGAGAATTTTCGCCATTAATCTCTCAGAGGTGAACCAAAACTAAACAAAGCTAGAGATCAATCCCTGGTTTCCTAATCAATCTGTCACCTTCCATGTACTACTGACAGCCTGTCATTACTCGTGAGGAGATTGAGGGTCATAGATATAAGGTAACCACCAAGACACCCAGGAGAAATATCTTTGCCCATAGAGTGGTTGGAATATGGAACTTGTTACCACTCGGGGGGTAAGTTGAGGTGAACATGATTTAATGGGAAGCTAGAACAGCCAATGAGGGAAAAAGGAACGAAAGGATATGCTGATAGTTTTTGACGAAGCAAGGTGTGGTGTGTTAACACCAGTATAGGCCAGTAGGATCGGACTGTATATTACATGTGAAGCAATGACTGTATTCTGCTCCAGTTGCAGGCTGTAATGAACCAAACCCGTACTGTTGCATTAAAATCTGTCTGGAACCTATCCCTTTCTCAAACTCCTCAGCTTTTTCAATTTGCTGTAAATTTCCACTAACTCGATAAGAAACTATACCCGTACATGGTATACAGTCCCCTGACTGTGTGTTCTTACCTGCCCTTTAATACTCAGAGTTATAAATTAGTTATGCCTTTATTCTCCTGCAGCTGTTTTCTTGAATAATGTTTTATGGTTACGTTCTGGCACAGACACATAGGGTTTATAAGGAACAATGGTGCCTATTCTGAGCCACTGAACGTATGTATTAAACTCCTACATGTTAAATTCGATTATGCTGCTGCATTAATTGGCAAATTGTGTAAGTAGGTTGGGTTGTGGTTGGTGCACAACTCCCTCCTAGTAACCCGTACAAACCTATATTTAAGCTTGGAACAGGCCACTCCAGAGACCCTTAGAGTTCCAAATAGAATCAGAGGGTTTTGCAGCACGGAAAGAGGCCCTTGGGCCCATTGAGTCTGTGCTGGTCATCAAGCATCTACCTACTCTGATCCCATTTTCCAGCACTTGGCCTGTACCCTTGTTTGCTCTAGCTGTTTCAAGTGCTCATCTTGATGCTGCTTAAATGCTGTGAAGGTTCCTGTCTTTACCACCTTTTTAGGCAGTGAGTTCCAGATACCTACAACCTTCTGGGCAAAAACCATTTACCTCAAGTCTCCTCTAAACCCCCTGCCTCTCACCTTAAATCTGTGCCACCCCCATCTCCCCTATCTACTAAAGGGAAAAGATTCTTCCTGTTTGTGCCACTTAAACCTTTGTACACCTCACTTAGGACCCCTCTTGACCTCTCTCCTCTTAAACAAAACGCAAAATGTTCTGCAGCCATTCAAAAATCTGGTGGAGTGGGTCCTAGCATCATAGAATCTTACAATACACATGGAGACTGTTTGGCCCATAATGCTTGTACTGGTTTTGAAAGACGGATCCACTTTGGTATGGATAGGATGTTGCCCTTGGAAGGTTACTCTAGGGGACACAGTCTCAGAATGAGGGCTGAGATGAGGAGGAATTTTCCCACAAAGGGAGATGAATCATGGAATTCTTTATCCCAGGGGGCCGTGGCGACTTGATCATTGAGCAGATCCAAGGCAGAAATGGATACATTTCTAAATGCTATTGATGTCAATTGGTGTGTGAGCATAGGATTAAGGTAGAGGATCCACTCCATCACAATCTGTTACGGTGGTGGAACAGGTCAATGGTCCAAGTGGTCTACTCCTGCTCCGATTTGCTGTATGCCTAATTGGTCCCCACGCCCCTGGCTCTTGCCTGAAATATTTCCTTTTGAAGATTTTATCCATCTTCCTTTGAAGGATACTAATGGACCTGTGAGCATGGCCAAGGATTCCATGAGCATGACTTTGTGTTCTGTGGTCGGAATCTTGACATCGGGACCACTTCCGCGCATTGACCCCATGTTGTGCTGGCTCCTGACACCAATCACAATATTTCAATGACTATACCATTGGCCAGGGGGCATGTTCACTGTCCAGCCTGCTACTGGGCACGCTGCAGAAACTAGAGACTGGGAACCTCACCAGGAGACTAGAGAGGGTGAGGTGCCCTTTGAAGACTTTCTTAAATGGAAGACAAAGGCTGAAATTAGAAGTTGGGGGATAGTGCACGAGAGGACCGTATAAGAAAAGTCAGCCCCAAATCGCACACTCAAAACTGGGCTGTCCTGTGAGCCAGAGTGACCGCTGGGTGGCGTTACTGAGCTAAGAATTGGACCTCTGCCCCTCAATGGGGAGAGCGGGGTAATAATGCCCACTTTGAGAGCTGCCCGTCAAAATTCAGTAGAAGGCATGACTGGGCCTGCCAACAGACCTCGGATGAAGGGGTCAGTTTGGGAGTTTGGGTGTGGAGGGATTGGGATGATTGGCAGTGATACAGGATGGGTTGTGGGGGATATCAATTTTTAAGGAACAGCAGGTTGTTACCATGTGGGGAGGGTGGATATTATTGTACAGAGAGATGTGCCCCGAACACACATAGTAAACCCCTAAAGGTGGAACCCTGCTCTCTTCCTGCATTTTCACCGAAACTGATGGAAAGGAATAGCCTGCCCACTCCGGTCCATCATTTAATGGCCTGCATATTGTGCCAAGTAGTTCAGAGCCAGTCAAGTGGCTTGTTCTTTTTGCATACAAAGACCAGGGCCCGAAATAATCCAGCACATGTAAGCAAATCACATTTCAAGCCTGACTGATAATCTTAAACTGGTTTTCGTGTGATTCGTGGCATGCTTGGGATTATTGAGTCGGTACTGTCCAATTGTAGAATCACATCTAACGGTAGACTGGGTATTCGGAGTATATTATGTCTCACAGCAACTTCTGTGCTGTTGGCAGTCAAGAATCAGTTCAGGAGGTTGGAAGGGTTTGTTATATTACCTGTGACTCCAGCCTGCCATTCATGTTTGCTGGAAAGACAAGCTCAGACCTGTGAAAAAGCAGACCGAGTGTAAATACTGGCAAAGGTGGCTTTTACTTGATGCTGATGGTTTTTCACATGAACACAACAGATGGGATGAATCCCTTCACTTCCATTTACATGTCTGGAGACCAGAGAGCAATCGCTGCCAATGAAAAAGCCACAAAGCCTGGCTGTTTCTTTGGATCTAGTCTGACAGTGCTATTTACTGGATTGCAGCAGTGGCCATGTGCCTGTCTGATCCTCTTGCATTTGCACTGTCGACTTCAGCTTGCAGCAGTGGTGACTAATCAGATTCATTCTGCTGAGAATTCCGCCTGTTCATTCCCTTTGTGTGCTGGGCATCATTCTTTGAGACAGAAGGCTGTGGGTTCAAAGCCCATTCTAGAGGGTTGAGTGGATGTATTTGGCGGTCAGTCCAATGCATTTCCAGGTTAGTGCTGCACAGTTGGAGGCACTATCTTTCAACCAAGCCATTAAATGAGGGACTCTCTACCCTCTGAGATGGACTGCAAAGATCCCATGCTGCTACTTTGAAGAAGAGCAGGCAGAGTTTCTTTGTTGCCCTGGTCAATATCTTTCCCTCAAATCCTATCGACAACAAAAATTACAGAAGATTGTGGGATCTAGGATCTCGCTGTGTGCACATTGTCTGCTGCACTTCCTTCTTTACAATAATGAGCAGACTTCTAGAATACTTAATTGTCTGCAGGTTCTTCTGGGCCAAGTTGAGGATGTGAAAGGCATTATTAAAATGTTCTTTCTTTGATTTCTTCTCTTGTTTGATTATCCACAAAGGGACTTTATTTTAGGGCCTGAATGGTGGTTTTGTTTAAATTGTCTGGTAATTATCTCAACCCTGGGTCTTGCACATTAATGCTGGAGAATGGGAATAGAATAAGTAGGTGTTTTTGACCCAGTGTAGACTCGATGGGCTGAAGGGCCTTTTTCTGTGATGTAGACCTCCAAGACTCTGATATTGTCCTTTTATTAAGAGTCTTATTCTTTCAGGTACAGCCAGCATTTGTGGCCCAACCCTAATTGCCCTTCAACTGATTGGCTTGTTACACCATTTCAGAGGGCAGTTAATAGTCAACCACATTGTTGTGGGTCTCATGTAGGCAATACAGGGGTAAGATTTCCCTCCTGAAAGGCAGTAGTGAACCAGATGGGATTTTAGGACAAACAATGATAATTTCATGGCCAGAGATAGTGAGAACTGCCGATGCTGGAGTCAGAGATAACATAGCGTGGAGCTGGAGGAACACAGCAGGGCCAGGCAGCATCAGAGGAGCAGGAAAGTTGACATTTCGAGTCGGGACCCTTCTTCAGAAACCTGGTGTTGTGTGACTTCTGACTTTGTCCACCCCAGTCCAACACCGGCATCTCCATAACATGTTTATTGAACAAACTTTTTATTTCCTTATTTTTCTTTTTTTTTTGTCTACAAACTCATACTTTACTGCGACTGAGGAGCAAGTCATATACCTCAAACCCTGATTAGATTTAGGAGAGAGTAAGAACTGCCGATGCTGGAGTCAGAGATAACCCAGTGTAGAGCTGGATGAACACAGCAGGCCAGGCAGCATCAGAGGAGCAGGAAAGCTGACGTTTCGGGTCGGGACCCTTCTTCAGAAACATCAGCTTTTCTGCTCCTCTGATGCTGCCTGGCCTGCTGTGTTCTTCCAGCTCCACACTGGGTTCTCCATAATTTCATGGCCACCAGTTTTTTGATTCCAGGTTTTATTCGTGCCATTTCAATTGTGCTGGGTGCTGTGTGCTGCTTTTGAGTAATGAATTTTAACCCATGCCATCAGTCCAGGGACATTACCACGGTGCCACCATCTCCCCTCACCTGGCCACTACATGGAGCCCAGGACAGTCTCTTGGACTGATAAACCTCACTCTGAACCTCTGCTCCACGACCCCACCCACCCCCCACCAAAAAAAAAGTTTGAAATCCTACCCCTGCTGTTAATCACAATAAGACTTGGATTATTTTTAGTCAGGAATCTGTTCGTGAGTACCTCATGGGAGAAAAATGAAACATAGGTTTGCATTTATAAAGCACCTTTCACAGCCCAAAGGCACCAGAGCATACTCCACAGCCAGCTAAGCTGTGGAGAGGGTTGAGAGCATCAAGTTCCTCAGAGTCACGATAGCCAACAACCTGTCCTGGATTTCCCACGTAGATGTGATGGTCAAGAAGGCACAACAACGCCTTTTCTTCCTGAGGCAGCTCAGGAAATTTGGCACATCCATAAGGTCCCTCACCAACTTCTACAGATGCACCATTGAAAGCATATTGTCCGGGTACATAACGGCCTGGTATGGCAACTGCTCTGCCCGGGACCGTAAGCAACTTCAGAAGGTGGTGTGCACAGCCCAGACCATTGTGGAAGCCAACCTTCCATCCATGGACTCCATTTACACAGCTCGCTGCCATGGAAAGGTGGCCAACATCATCAAAGACCCCTTCCACCCAGTAATGATCTCTTCCAACTTCTTCTGTCAGGCAGAAGATACAGAAGCTTGAATACATGCACCAACAAGTTCAAGAACAGCTTGTTCCATGCTGTTATTAGACTGCTGAATGGACCTCTCTAACTTCAAATAACATTGATCTTGCTCATGTTGATCTTTCTTTGTGCACCTCCTGTGCAGTTGTAATATTGTACGCCTCGCTCTATCTAAGCACCCTATGATCTGTGTGTTCTTGTTTGCTATGATCTGCCTGTACTGCTCATAAAACAAAACTTTTCACTGTACTTAGGAACATGTGACTACAATAAATCAAATCAAATTGTGCCTGAGTAAGTAATGAAGTAGTTAATTAGGTGTGTAGTCAGGGAAACAAAAATGTGATAACAACTGGTTCATCTGTTTTTCTGTGTTGGCTAAGAGATATATATTGTCCAGGTCATTGTGGATAATTCCCATGTTCTTAGCTGGGTAGTTCATTAGATCTTTTACTTCCACCTCATAAGGCATGTGGAGCCTTGGTTTGAAATCTCATCTGAAAGTTCGCATATCTGACAGTGCTGCAATCCTTCAGTAATGGTGGAGCTTTCAGCTGGACTTTTATCTCAATGTCTCTGGAGTGGGACTTGAACTCACAACCTTGTGAGATAAGGGTATTATCTGCTGAGCCACAGCTCATGTGGCTAAGGATGTCTGACCACACAAACGAGTCTTGTGATCACTTTGCAATTGTTGGTTTTTCATGGGGGCGCAGTTTGAGGTTCCTCACAGCAAGTAAAAATGTCTTTGTTTTTCGGATGTTCAGGCAGGCAGAGGTTCAGATTCAGTCCTTGAATATTTCTGGAATTTCTCTTCTGGGTTTTCCATTGCTCTCTGGGTATGTAACTTCGACTGCCTCTCTTGTGGTATGTTGTTCAATGGGTTAAGGAGCTTGTCTGCTGAAATTAATATGGTCTGCACATTTTAGTGGCTTTGGATGTATGAGACTCTGCCACTAAAAGTGAGGCACAAACAGGGGATTTAGAGAGCTTTCTTCTGCAAGATGAGTCACAATTTAACCAGGGTGATCCAATCTTTCCAAGACATCCTATCTGAAGAATAGCACGGTCCCACAGAGTGTGGTTTTACGAGGGCTTTACATTGAATCTCAGAACTTGGAGGATGAGAGGAGTATGGGGGTTTTCAGTGGAATATTAGAGAGTGAATTAGAAAACCCAGCAAGTACATCCAGGGAGAATGACCGTTCAGCTTAGGGAAAATCTTACTTTCAATCTTTGGTCTGTGCTGAGTGAGGGATGAGGTTAACTTGGAGAAGAAGCAAAGGAGATTAAGGAGAGATGTTTGTTTTGCTAGACTGGATCCCTTTATTATACTAGGGGTCTGTTAATTTTTCAAGTTTTGCTTTGGTATCACGGGAGTACGGGGCTGAGACAGGATGTATTTTGTTCCTGGTCTGCCGAAGAGTTATCACAATCAGTTCCTCTCTGAAAAGAGAAATCAGAAATCATGAGAGATTATCCTCATTATCCATTCAGTAGCTCTGAGATGGGAACAGAGTGGAGGCATCTTGTCTATGACCCATGGAAACCACCGAGAGCAAGAGACTGCTTTTCGAAACTGATAATACACCCCATACTGTGACTTAGTTTATGTTTGAAATAAAGCTTAAAAAGCAGTTAGAAAAACTCAGCAGGTCGGTGGAGAGAAACAGAACTAATGTATGTGTCAGGATGGTAACCTCTCTTAAATAAAAACTGAAAGGACTGCGGATGCTGTACAACAGAGACAAAAACAGAAATTGCTGGAAAAGCTCAGCAGATCTGGCAGCATCTGTGGAGAGAAATCAGAGTTAACGTTTCAGGTCCAGTGACCCTTCCTCAGAACTGAGACAAGGAAAATTCTTCCTCATTCATCTCTGCTGTGCTTTCCCAGCAATTTCTGTTTTGTTTTTCTGTTGGTGATCTCTCTTGCCTGAATGCCCATTATCCTGCTGGACAAAAATTGCATTTCTAATCCCTTTTATGCTGAGTTCATTTCTTGTTTTACTGGATCGCGTTTTTCTCGCAATTCTAACCATCAGCTTCTCAGCCCTGGCAATTGAGAGTGGGGACTGAAAGCATTTGATGCGCTCCTGCGAGGTATAGCTAGTTTTGCGGTTAATTCAGAAAGAAGTGGTTAAGGGTACCTGTGTGTTTGAAATGCAGCAATCTCACCGTGTTCTGAGGGACCGCTGTGGTAACTGACCATTTAGATATTTTCCCAATCAACCTGTTCTGACCAATATGACAGACCTCTGGAGCAGGTGAGACATGATCCTGGTTCTCCTGGTTCAAAGATAGGGACACTGCCACTGAGCAACAAGAGCCTTCAATGTTCATTGAAGGTGTGATGCGTGTGTGCTGGAGCACACTTGTTGCTGTTTGTGAGAACTGATTAACAAATAACGAGGTAACCTCTGAAACAGAAACAAACCAGATACTGGAGTTTGGAAAGCAAATGAAGGAAGTGCTGGAGAAACTCAGCAGATCTGGCAGCATCTGCGGACAGAGAAATGAAGTTAATGTTTTGAATCTTCTTCATTCTGGCCCTCAGAGGGAGGGTTGCCTTTTGGAGGATCAGTATCTGGCTACTGTCCTCAGAAGGAGGATGGGCCTTTTGGAGGATCAGTATCTGGCTACTGTCCTCAGAAGGAGGAGGGACCTTTTGGAGAATCAGTATCGGGTCGATAGTCCTCAGTTTGAGGCTTGAGATCCTGCTTTTTAATGCCCTTGGCATGTGGATGCTCCTGGCAAGACTTCATTTATCGCCTATCCTGTGTTGCCTCAAGAGCTTCCAGCTGGAGTCTTTGTGATTCTATAAAACAAATGATATATGACACAGGAAGAGGCCATTCAACCCAACCAATAAGGGCTAGATTATTAAAAAAACGCAAGGACTTTTTAACAGATCTCCAATGCTTTGCTTTTATTTGACTGTCTAGAATCCCTACAATGTGGCCTATTGAGTCATCCACACCAACCCTCCCAAGAGCATTTCTACCCAGACCCACCCCATCCCTGTAACTCCCATGGCTAACCCACCTAGCCTGCACATCATGGGTAATTTAGCATGGCCAATCCACCTAATCTTTAGACTATGGGAGGAAACTGGAGCACACCCATGCAGACATAAGGAGAATGTGCAAACTTCACACAATAGTCAGCCAAAGCTGGAATCAAACCCAGGACCCTGGCACTGTGAGGTGGCAATGCTAACCACTGAGCCACTGTGCCACCCTACAGTTGTGTTTATGCTGCACTCAGGTCTCCTTGTATCTCTCCTCATCAAAATCTACGATTGTCACCATCTATTCCCTTCCCCCTCAAAGGCCTTTCTACTTTGCCCTTCAATGAGTCAATATGATTTGCTTCAAACACCCCCTTGAGGAACGAGTTCCCCATTTTCCCCATTCTCCGGTTAAAGTGTCATCTGAATTCTATGTTGGATTTCTTGGTGATTGTTTTACTGTTGACTTCTGGGAGTCAAAATAGTTCTCTCTGTGTCCACTCAATCAAAATCTTTCAGAATTTCAAAGAATTAAATCATTGCCATTAAAGTGACATGAAGTCAGAGTTTTCTAAAGACCTCTATGAGGTCACCTCAGACTTGTTTTTCCCAAGAGAAAATCAGACTAAGCTGATGAATACTTCACTGACATGTGTGTGTACTCATATTCCTGATATCATCATTGTAAATCTTCTTGGCACCCCCTCTAGTGCCTCTATATCCTTATGAAAATATGGTGACCAGAACTGCACACAGTTCTCTTAAGTATGGTCTAAGCAAAGTTCGGCCTAGATTTAGTGTAACCCCCTGTGAGTTTGGAGAGTGGTGCAGAAGCAGGATTGGGTTCCAGTTCCCGAACCTTGTGGGGTGCAGCTTTGAGTGGGCTGACACTTCAGCACTGGTTCAAACCCTTGGAGGTGCAGACCGTGGCTCTTAGGGAATGCATTTGGACACTTAAAACTTGTAGCCACGTTTACTGATCATGGAGATGTAAGTTTGTTGAGTGTAAAGGTAATCAGATACTATAATGTTTGACTGAATTTAACAGCGTCGTTATAACGCAGCTCATTCACTATATTGCCGGGGACTATCACTGTTGGATTGCAGAAGGGGTAATGGACAGTGGACATCTTTTGTCTGTTAATTGTTGCAACTAGAAAAGCTTTTAATGAGATTTCACTCACCTATTTCACTTTTAATTCTGTGAGGCATTTCCTCTTAAATAATCATATTCAAGAATGTTTCCATGGAAACGGAGAGAGGGCTCCTGATAGTTATGAAAGGAACTGAGATGAATATTGACAAAATGAGACTTGGTCAAAAGGAACAATATCAGCAATGTTTCTCCATTTAATAACATTAGAGCCTTGCTTCACAGCACATGTTTGAAGTTAAACTTCGGTAAAACTTGAATTATATCTTTTCTCTGTCATTGAAGAAAATACTTTTGATATTGGCTGAGGGATTTTTTTTCTCCATTCCCTTTGAAGAGCTTGTAAAGTGCTCTATTCAGAATGGAATCAAAAGTACAATGAGTGTAAAGGGTTTCCAGAATGCAGCCTTAACTAGAAAACACAAGGGGAAGTTGTTTGCACTTCATACTCTCACGTGGCAAAATGATCATTTAAAAAAAAAGACAGCCAGTTAAGAGAGAACGTTAAAGCCAATTGGATGATTTCGGTAAGGCTCTGTTTATGACAGGAAGCCCCCATCGATGGCTGCCATTAGTCACATGCAATAAATTCTATACAACAACATGAGAATTTACCGCAAGAACAGCCAAGGCAATCATGCAGAGGGTGGTGCACGTATGGAACGAGCTGTCAGAAGAAGTGGTAGAGGCTGGTACAATTACAGCATTTAAAAGACATCTGCATGGGTGTATGAATAGGAAGAGTTGAGAGGGATATGGGCCAAATGCTGGTAAATGGGACTAGATTAATTTAGGATAGCTGATCAGCAGGGATGTGTTGCACTGAACGGTCTGTTTCCGTGCTGTACATCTTTCTGACTCAATGTTTAATAAAAGCCAAGGGAGAGAGAGAAATAAACACTGCAACTGGTTTGTAACCACTTCCTTTTCAGAGCGTTAGAATCCAGTTCAGTAAGCTGCACCTTTTCATCAAGGAAGCGATCACAGAAGATAACTGTGTTTGCAACTGTGGTGCATCACTCTTGAGTTAATTTGTTTTGAACACAAATTGTGTGATTTGGAGAAATTTAGCAACCTTGTGGCCTAATGAGGACTCACTCAGTGCTTGGTTCCTGCACTTGCATTTTTCCCCGTGTACTTGTGAGCATCACCATCAGACTCAAATGGGGGTCAGATCCCCCCTCACAGCCCCCCGCCCAGTCAACAACAGTGTGGAAACGGTCACTCTGTGATTTTCCTCTGGAGACCCCAGCTCATGGCTGAGGGCACGCTCGCTGTCCATTTAAAGGCAGTGGGTGGGCTCTCAAAGCTGGAGGGCCAATCAGAGGAAGGTAAACGAGGGAGATGGGGCCTCAAGATGGCTGTCCTCCATGAGTGGGTTCAGAGTGCTGCCCTCTCACAACCCAGCCATCTTACAGTGGTCAGTGCCGATGGAGCCAAGGACCCAGGCAGCGTGGCATTTTAGATGCCTGTTCCTGGCTCCTCAGGAATGTCATGTTTCGGGGAGATAACGACATCATGGTAATGTCACTGGACAATAATCCAGAGGCTCAGACAAATGCTGTGAGAGCAGGAGTCCGTATCCCATCGCAGCATTTAGTGGATTTTAAATTCATCGGGTTCATAAATTCATTAGAAAATGTGGAATGTGAAGCCGGTCTCAGGAGTGGGACTCATGAGAGCATCATAAATCATACTAAAAACCCATGTGGTTCACCAATGTTCTTTAGGGATGGAAATCTGCCATCCTTACCCAGTCTGGCTTACATGTGACTTCAGACCCACAGCGGTGGGGTTGATTCTTAACTGCCCTCTTAAATAGGCTGGGCACCTACTCAGTTCAAGGATTTTTAGGGGCAGGCAATGAATACTGACCTCTCCAGCAATGCCCTTTTCTAAAAAAAAAAGCTGCAGGATCACTTTCTGTCATTGAATGGCCACATCAACAGCCAAATGAGCTGTCTTTCCTGAAAAAAAAACACAAAAATTGCTGGAGGAACTCAGCAGGCCTGGCAGCATCAGTGAAGGGAAAGCAGAGTTAACATTTCGAGTCTAGTGATCCTTATTCAGAACTCTGACGTAAGGTCACTGGACCTGAAACGTTAACTCTGCTTTCTCTCCACAAATGCTGCCAGCCTTGCTGAGTTTCTCCAGTAATATCTGTGGGTTTTTTTTTGTTTCAGATTTCCAGCATCTTTGTTTTATTCGCGCTGCCCTTCTTATCGGGTTCATAATGTTTCTGAGTCAGCAGTTGCCCAGCTCCCTTACAAAGAGCCAATCTGCCTGTGAATTCAAAAGACTACAGTTTCAGTCGGGTCAGATTGAGGAAGGTAACAAGACCTCCCTGACTTTATGTTTAAACATTGACTGAGCGGAGGAGCTGGGGAGGGGGGAAGTGGTGCCAGAGGACATTTCAATGATCAATTAGTTTCGCACAATCTGATTTATGCACAATACATCAATCCCAATTGAATAGAAATCTGAACATTAGTTTCTTGACACAGTTCCATGGTTTATGACCACTGTACAACCTGGAGCGACTAATCTGTTATCAACAAATTTAAATGCCTCATTTGACAAATTTTTTATTGATTTTCAACTATCACATGAGCCTTTGCTGTGACAACAAGTAAAATGGAAAATATTGCAGATGCTGGAAATCTGAAATTAAAAAACAGAAAGTGCTGTCTGAGAGCCAGAACGTGTGCAGGAAGAAAAAAAATAGGAACTGAAATGGGGGACAGAGGTTTTGTGGTCTGAGATTGTTGTGACCAGAAGGCTGTGGAATACCTCAGTGAACGATGAGGTGCTGTGCCTCAAGCTGGAGTTGAGCCTTCATTGGAATGTAGGAGGCAGAATGAGGACAGAGAGGTCAGTGTGAGAGCAAGGTAGATAATTAAAGTTGCACGAGCTATTCTGCAAAACGGTCCTTCGGCTTGTGCTTGGTCTGCCCCCATTATGGAGGAGTCTTCATGTGAGCACTAAGTACTGTAGACTAAATTGAAAAAAAAGTACATGTGAATTGTTGGTTCATCTCGAGGGGGTGTTTGGAGCAATGGATGGTGAGAGGAGATAAAACGGCAAATGTAACATACCCTGAGACTGCACGGGAGGTTACAATGGGAAGGTAAAGAGATGTTGGTGGTGATTGAGGAGTGAACCAGAAGGAACAGTGCTTCAGGAATGTTGTAAAAGCAGGGGAGGAGTAGATGTGTTTGGGGGTGGCATCACACCGAAGGTGGTTGGGAATAGCAGGGGATGATTCAGCAGAGACAAAGGATGGTCTGTTGGGAGGTGGCAAGGGGAACCATGTGGTGGTTCTGGGAGGGAAGGGAAGGGTAGGAGCAGAGATGCAATAGGACAGGCTCTGATAGTGAAGATAACGCTCAGTTGAGGAGAAAGGAAGATGCACCAGATACGCTGCTGTGGATGATTCCAAACAGATGTGACAAAGGTAAAGGAATCAAATGTAGGCCAAAACAGGTAAGGACAGCAGATTCCCTTCCCATTGAGCAGCAGTGAAACAGACAGGTTTTTATGACAGTGGCCCCTATTACTGAGACCACCCTTCAACTTTAGAATTCATTCATTAATTGCATTTGGATTCCACCAATGGCTGGGGTTGAGTATGAACTTGAGCCCCCTGTGTTTTAGTGAAAAAATCTGCCACAGCTCCCATGCCTGATCAAGGCAACAACAGCAACAATGGTTGGAAATCAATAAGTAATAAGAAGTCCCAGTATTCTTTGCAGCAGCATTGTTAAACAAAACATGACACCGAACCACAGAAGGTGATATTAGATCAGATGACGAAAAGTTTAAGAGAAGTTTTGAGGGGTGTCTTAAAACAGGTAAGCAAGATGGAGAAATGCAGAGTTGTAACGTAGGAATTCTAGGGCTTGGAGCCTTGACAACAGAAAGCCCAGCCACTAGTGGTGGCCAGTGAAAGTTAGAAAACCTGAAGAGGTTGGAATTACAGAAGCACAGATCCCCCAGTGGGGGAGTGGGGGCCAGACTACAGTGATAGGGAGGGGCCAGGCCATGGAGAGAAATAGAAATAGGGGCATTTTCTGCGTTGAACTTACATCCCTCATGGTCTGGTGACTTGCTGACTTACCATCTTGAGGAGGGCGAGACACTGAAGGGCTGATCTTAAGACTGGAATCAAACATACTGTAGTGTCTTGATGGGAGGAACCACTAGCAGTTGGGAAAATGAGGCCTTTGAGCCAACTTGAGCATTATTTTCATTGTTAAAAGGGAAAGGCCCATAGTGAACCATCTGAGAACAACTAGGTCTTTGTTCAGCATCTGGCATGGGAGTTTCTATTGATGAGATGAGAAGGGGAGGTGTGGTGTCACTAAAGACAATTCAGCCAACTTTCACACAATTATTATCTTTGTTTTAGCTGTGGGTAACACTCTCGCCTGAATCACAACACGATGGATTCAAGTCCCACTCCAGTGACTTAATTAACACAGACTCCAGTCCAGTACTGAGGGAGTACTGTGCTTCCAGAGATGCTGTCCTTTAAACAAGACGTTAAACTGAGGCCCTATTAGCCTTATCTGGTAAATGTAATCATGCTAATAACAGTATTTTATAAGCCAGGAGGCTTTCCCTGCTACAATAGCTAATATTCACCCCTCAACCAACATCTGGTATACAGATGATCTGGCTGTTGTTGCATTGCTATATCCTGGGAACTTACTGGGTTCAAATTGGCTTCCAAAGACAGGATTATACAGGGCACAGTGTTCCACATTTCTACCCTGCTCTGCCACTCTCTGTCCTCTTGCCTCCCACCCCCAACTAAAAGCCAGTCACGAACTCACCTATGGAAATGTCAGCTGCTCAACAGCTGTTTTACAGTCAGCCAGGGGGAGGTAATAATTAGCTCAGGGAAAGACTTCTTCCAAAAAGCCCTCCTTAGAGAAGTGTTGGCCAATCTGATTAGCTGCAGCCTCTGTCGTTGCAGATTGTAGAGGCTGGACTGAAGGTGAATCTGGGGGATTTATTGATCTGATTTATTATTGTCATGTCCCTAAGTACAGTAAAAAGTTTTGTTTTGCGTGCAATACGGGTAGATGATAGCATTCAAGGACATATAGACCATAGAGTAAACAGAGTGAGGAATACAAAGTTATGGCTGCAAAAAAGGCGTACAAAAGCAAGATCAACATTAGATTTGAAATTAGAGAGGTCCATTCAGCAGTTGAATAAAAGCAGGGAAGAAGCTGTTCTTGAACCTGTTGGTCTGTGTGTTTAAGAGTTTGTATCTTCTGCCTGATAGGAAAGGTTGGAAGAGATTATAACTGGAGTGGGAAGGGTCAATGATGATGTTGGCTGCCATTCTGAGGCAGCGGGAAGTGTAGATGGAAGGTTGGCTTCCATGATGGTCTGGGCTGTGCACACCACCTTCTGTAGTTTCTTATGGTCCCGGGCAGAGCAGGTGCCATACCAGGCCGTTATGCACCCGGACAGTATGCTTTCAATAGTGCATCTGTAGAAGTTGGTGAGGGACCTTGTGGACATGCGAATTTCCTTAGTCTCCTGAGGAAGAAGGGGTGTCTTGACTGTCGCATCTACGTGGGTGGTCCAAGACAGATTGTTGGTGATCATCACTCCTAGGGACTTGATGCTCTCGACCCTCTCTACCTCAGCTCCATTGATGTAGATAGAGGCGTGTCCTCTTCCTTTCTTCCTGAAGTCGATGATCAGCTGTTTAGTTTTGTTTACACCACAAGACCAAGCATTCTGTCTCCTTCCTGTATTCTGTCTCGTCATTGGTTGATATCCGGCCTACAATGGTGGTGACGCCAGCAAATCTGTAGATGGTGTTCGGGTGAAATTTGGCAGCACAGTCATAAGGGTACAGGAGTACAGTCGGGGGCTGAGTATTTTATGGTATTTTATAAGCCAGGAGGCTTTCCCTGCGACAATGGCCAATATTCACCCCTCAACCAACATCTGGCATATAGATTATCTGGCCGTTGTTGCATTGCTATATCCTGGAAACTAACTGGGTTCAAATTGGCTTCCAAAGGCTGGATTGTACAGGGCACAGTGTTGAGGATTATCATGGAGCAAGTGCTATTGTCTACCTTCACTGATTGCAGTCTGTGGATCAGGAAGTTATTGAGCACCAGTGAAGGGATGTGAGGGCCGGTGTTGGAAAGGCTGAGTAGTGAAGTGTGTTATGATCCCAGTGTTTATCACATTATTATTGCTCAAGCCAGATCCCAGAATGAAATCTGGCTTGATAGACCATTTTTTTGTTTTGGTTTTAATGAAATGGTCTCTCACTGAGACAGCAGCATGCAATGTTGCAGTTTTGTTTTAACAATGAAGCTGAAGTTTATTAAGTGAAAGTAATGAAGATAAAATGGAATAGACCAATCTATTTACTCATACCATAAATTGAAAGCGTTTTAAACAGTTGGTAAAAATATAAAAGCATAATTCCATTAATCTTTAAACATTCCTTTACACATTTTAAAGCAAACCCTTATATAGCAACATTTGTACAATACTCACACCAGAATTCCTTTTTCTAACACCTCGATGGGTTTATGGTAACTGTGATTTTAGCTTCTCGATTGGAACCTCTAATGGCTTATTACTGGAGCTATTGTTCACCTGAGTTTAAATAAATTCAGCTTTATCCCAGTATTTCTGATCTGGATCCACCACTAACTCATGTCAACAAGGTGCAGGGCTGGATGAACACAGCAGGCCAAGCAGCATCATAGGAGCAGAGAGGCTGACGTTTCGGGCCTCGACCCTTCATCAGAAAAGGGGT
>NC_063340.1:80671206-80724714 GCF_021869965.1 Rhincodon typus
AGGCCCGAAACGTCAGCCTCT
Organism: Rhincodon typus; assembly: GCF_021869965.1. Classification (NCBI taxonomy): domain Eukaryota; kingdom Metazoa; phylum Chordata; class Chondrichthyes; order Orectolobiformes; family Rhincodontidae; genus Rhincodon; species Rhincodon typus. Next base: position 80,671,228 of record NC_063340.1, read on the forward strand.
CTGCTCCTATGATGCTGCTTGGCCTGCTGTGTTCATCCAGCCCTGCACCTTGTTGTCTCGGATTCTCCAGCATCTGCAGTTCCTACTATCACTAACTCATGTCACTTTCTTTTGCCGTTTGCTTTAAGTCAGTGCCATCTCGGGTCTTGGCTCCTCCACCAATTAAAACTGTTTCTCTCTGTCTGGAACCCTCACGATTTTACAGGCTAACAGCACCACTTCCCCTCCTTCAATAATGCTTTTCAGATCTTTGCCATACATTTCACCTTTCAGTAAGTTGTAATTGTTTGCCACTATGGCTGTTTTTGTACCTGGCTGTTCAGAATATAGCAAACCTGTGTGTCACTATCCTGTGCCTTCCATTTCTAGCCAACCTGCTTGCAGTTTGTGATAATCTGTGTTAGGTTGGCGTGTACACAAGCCAATGTCACTGAGGAAAATTACAACCCTCTTCGGCTGCTGTTGGACTGAAAGTAGGTCATTTTACCCCAAGGGGTTGAACCTTGGACACTCCAGTCTGGTTTCAACAACCAGGGGACTTACCTTGTATCTCTGAGAGGGCAGCAATGGGCCATAAATCACTTCAGGAGGCAGGTTGCTGTGGCTCCCCAGGGCTGTATAAGCCAGACTGGGCCATGATTGGTGACCTTCCTTCTCTAAAGGACAGAGGGAATCTGTCATGTTTGTATGACAGCCTGATAGCCTCAAGGTCGCTTTTACTGTCACCAGCATTTTATTCCCAGATTTTGAAGAGCCAAATCCAATTTCTCGAATAGACACTGTGGACTTAAACACACAAATTGTTAGACAGCCCTAGTCCAGTGCACTAGACAATCATACTGTGAAAAAGGACTAAGGACGAGCTATCAGTTTAAAAGTCGTTCACTCGAGATTCAGGCTGATGCTTTAGGGACATTGGTTCAAATCCCAGTCAGGCCAACTAATGGAATTTAAATGCACATAATAAAATCTAGGAACGAAAGCTAGTCCCAGCAGTGGTGCCCATAAAACTACCATTGATTGTCGTAAAAACCCATCTGGTTCACTAATGTCCTTAAGTGAAGGCAATGTGCCATCCTTACCTCGTCTGGCCTACATGTGACTCCAGACCCACAGCAACATGGTTGACTCCTAACAGGTTTGTGAAATAGCCTAGCAAGAATGGAGTGGTTTGAATGAAGGGCAATTAGGGATAGGCATCAACTGTTGGCCTTGCCAGCAATGCCCGCATCACAGGTAAGAATAAAGAAAAAGCTAATAATCTGTGATGACCAGGGTTTGCCACAAGAACATTGAAATGATGGCTGAGTGCTGTGATCAATGAAGCCGAGGAGCAGGCAATTTTCAGAAAGAGCCAGTGTTCCCTCCTTGTGTCCCGGCCAATGTTTATCCCTCAATCAATATCAACAAAACAGATTAACAAATCATTTGATCCAATACAACATTGGTTACACTTCTAAATTGCCTCATTGGCTGTGATCCATTGTCAGGAATCACATTACCAGGAAAGGTGCTACAGAAATGCAAGTCCTTTTCGCTTTTGCAAGTTGATGATCTTCCAAGGCAGCGAGTTACATTATTTGAGGGAGGAATGAAGTGTGGTCACACAGATCAGTTGCACAATACACATTAGGGTAAGATGATGCTACTGATGGTGTTTGGACACTGCATCTTGCTTCATGTCTGCTCCAAGGAAAGGGACATGTTTTTTCTCTTGCACAGACAATGTAAATGAGTTTGATATGAGAAATCACTGTGTATGAAATGTGTATCTGAGAAGAATTTTAATGACTTCTCATAAAAGCTATGTAACAAACAGCGCAGGAGACCCTGTCCCAGTGCCGCATTTGGAATAAAATCATATCTATTCCAAGAGCATCTTCTGCTGTTTAATTCCTGAAAGGTGATGCGCCCAGTAATGGATTTCTTATTAAAACCACTCAGTCTGACTCACCAGTGAGCCCTGTATCATGTCTGAGTCTATTCTATCTCAGAAAAGACATGTTAGCATCTATTTTTTAAAGAAAGTGGTTGATTACTGAATAAAGAGTCTTTGGTGAGTTCAAATAACAGACTTGGAGGAGACCACCCATCCCTTCACACCTGTACTATCTCTTGGAAAGAGCAGTCCTGCCTCATTCCCTACCTCCACCTCCCCCAACCACCCCGATCCCTACATTTTTGTTCATATACCAGTGAGTTCTTTATCCTCAAGTCCCTGTCAAACTCTCTTAAAGTTGTGGAGTGTATCAGCTCCCACCGCCTTATCAGGCACAGTGTTCCAGATCCAGTTTATGTGAGGGGAAACAGTTTCTCTTCATCTCATCTTTAGACCTTTGCCTGTGGTTTTAACATGATGACCTGAGTTCTTGACCGTATCACCAGAGCAAACGTTTTCTCTTTATTGACACTATCAAAATCTCTCATCGTTCAACAAAGTTGTCGCCAGAGAGCCAAAACTAGCCTCCGTACCCCTACACAGGTGCAGGGAGGAGAATTGACCCATCCCCTCTGCAGCTGATTTGTCACCTTGTTAACTAGAATTATACGCACACATTAGATGGGAGAGCTCATAATGGAAGAGGGAGTAGGATCCTTGCCTCTGAGCATATCTGACTCTCTCTCCAGGTCTTGATGGCTGATGATGTGTTTACAACACAGCGAAAAAGATTCAGTGCCCACTCACAAATTGTTTCCAGCAGACTGTAAGACTGAGAGAGATTCCTGGTCAGACAGTAGTGATGAGATGGGGCCCTGAAGTGAGCATTAATTTCATAATGAAAGGCTTCAATTGACCTATAATTGTGTGGGCCCTTCCACTGGTACAGTAGTAGTGTCCACTGGATTTAGCAAATCCCCCACCTGTTCTCAACCCCATACAGTCCAGCCTCACATGCACTGGATCTTACATGTGGGAGCTTCCTGTGCACAAATTGGCTGTTGCATTTGTTACTTTGCAATACTTCAAAAAAAAACACCTGGGACATCTTGATTATCAAAGATGCTACGGATGTACAAGTGCTTTTCTCTCTTTCTCAAATGGGTTGAATTTTTTTCTTGTTCATATATTCCAATGGTTTATTCACCGACCTATACGAAACTGCTTCCTGGGCTGTCCCAGATGCTTGGTCCAATTCAGTTTCTGCTCAGTGGTAACAAATGCAGCAGCATATTGATAGTCAGGGAATTCAGTGATGGTAATGCCATCGAATATCATGGTACACTGGTTGGATTCTCACTTCCTGGAGATAGTCATTGCCTGGCACTTATGTGACTTAAGATTGTGTTACATAGCAGTCACTGTGCACAAATCTAATGAGATGGATGGCAAGTTAATCCATTTTGAGTGGAACTGGTTAAGGATGGGATAATGCAACTCTGCCCTTCTTCACAAGTTCAAATTCGCTTTCACTGAAGGTCAATGAAACGGATCTCTCATTTGAGAGTATGATGGAGAAGGGGCACCTGACTGGGGCTTATGTACTCAGCAGGAACTTCCATTCTGCATCTAACCAAGGTCTACCTGACCCCAGAGCCTTGAATGCCTACTGTTGGTAGTGAGAGGTTTCCTTCTTGTGATTCCTGTATCAAAATAGTTGGTGCAGTTGAGGAAGGGGTGGGGGAAAGTTTAAAGATAAGATGCTGGTATTCCTGTACACTGGTCATTTTCACCTTTATCCGTGCAATTAACAATGAGAGTTTCTGTTTTCCAGATGAACACAACAAAATCTAAAAGGGCAGCTGGTACCATTGGCTTGTTTGGTTGTTATCATTCCTTTCTCATCACTGCACTTTCTTTCTGTCCAAAAACCTGGCATACCATCTCATTCAGACAAAGACAAGTTGAAAGGGTTGCGAAATCCCCAAAAGACTGTGACGTTATCCTTCCTGAAACGCAGTTTAATTCCTGGTGCGTTTGTAACTGTTGCCCTGGAGTGCTCAGGGGTTGACCTCATCCATTCTGCCTCTATATCCCCACTGGCTGGGGATTAATGTATTAAAAGCAGATTGGAAGCTGCAGCCCAATCATTTTGTTTAACTCATTTCTTGTGTCCTGAAGGGCATTTTAAAACAAACATTTCTCTGCTTGTATTTTGTGGTGTGCCTCTCTGAGATTTGTAGGAGACACCATGGTCACATTTCATGTGGTCAACTGTTGCTGCTGCTGAGGAGATGATGTCGTTTGCTCTGCCCTACATCGATGCTGTGTTTCACCTTTGCACTGTCATCCCACTTGAGTGAAATTTAACTCAATTTCGAGGACTGCCCTATTGCCCTACATTGGTTGCTGTAGAGGGCTCAGCCTCTCACTAGATTCTGGCCAACTCAGTCAAAACAAATCTGAGTTCACTGCAGTCTTTATTATTCTCCATCATGAACTGTTTCAGGAACTGGAGCAGTGTGTCAAATCAACATGGTGCACAGGTTCAGTCAACGGTGAGTGAAAACGGCCCTGGGCTATGGATCGCATTCTGTCTCAACTTAGCCAAAACTTTGCATCTGAGTTTTTGTTTCAAAGTGGGCCAACATATCCATTTTGCTTTCCCTCCTTTATAAGTCAGAATTGTGGTTGTTGTGGAGGGGTTCCTGCGTTGTCCTGGTCAATATTTATCAACATAATTTTAAGAAAGGTCACCTGGCCAATACTTATCAATAGCACATGCAGCAGCAGTGAGAAACAACCTCCATTAAAGCCTTCTCAATCTTTGTTAAATCTGTGATTTTCCAGTGCGCTCCTTCAGCCTGAGGTGTGACAATTACCACCTTCTCAAACTGAATGGCCAGCAAATGCTGGCATTCCCTGCTACACACTCATAAAACAACAGCGCTTTGGGAAATCCAGAGGTCGTGAGAGGTGCCACACAAATGCCAGACTTTCCTTTGCAGGTATTCTGTGGCTTTCCGGGAGGCCTGGCGTTGCATATTGAGCGATTGTTAATGGCTGCCTCTGAAAGGTGACAGATCGCTTGGAGCTGTTTCCAGATCTGGTGAGATCGCGACATAATGACTCACCTTCTGACGAGGGGCACAGCTTTCATTATACTGCCTTGCTGGCTCTCTACCGACCATCTTATTGAAATTCTCATCATGCAGCCTCGGAATGGGTTTTTTTTTTGTCATTCAGGAGGTGCAATTCCCATCGGTGAAGTAATGGGAATTTTATAGGCTAGATCTCAAAAGGTTTCACTGCCGCTTCGACAAGCCAGCTTCAACAATGAGAGAGAGTGCTTGGGAATATTAATTAGACACAATCCAGGACAATCCAGAACTCGGTTTGTCGGTGTCTCTCTTGGAAATCAAATCTCTCTGCTGGTTTCCTTCTGGTTCAGTGAGGGATAATCTTAGCTGCAGATAGTTTCTGGAATTATATCGCCCGCTTCCTCTATCAGAGGCAGCAGCCTAGTTGAGTAAATCCTGCTCGGATTACATTTATCTGCAAGTGCAGTAATGGTCAGTGGGCCTTTCAGTAGATTGAAAATGCTGAGGAATTTGAGGGAGCAATATTGGTGTGATCTTGGCAAGCTCTCCTGACCAGATATTGTGCTTACCTGTGCACACTGCTTCATGTTTTTAATGGCTCCCTCTGTTTTCACAACTGCTGCCTCAATGTGCTAGAATTTGCTGGGTGCTTGCTCGCCTAGGGAAGAGACCTGTAGTAATTTTGAGAGTGGCTGGGAACGGTAGTCACAGGCTAATGAGAGCATCTTCCCTGTCCCCTTTAAAGCTAAAGGATAGGCCATGGGGCGTCACGGTAGCTCAGTGATTAGCACTGCTGCCTCACAGCGCCAGGGACCTGGGTTGGGTTCCACCCCTGGGTGACTGTGTTTGCACATTCTCGCCGTATCTGCGTGGGTTACCTCTCACAGTCCAAAAATGTGCAGGTTAGGGTGGATCGGCCGTGGGAAATTGCCTGTAGTGTCCAGGGATATGGTGGCTCGGTTGGTTAGCCATGGGAAATGCAGGATTACAGGGATAGGGTTGGGGGGGGGTAGTGGGTCCGGATGGGTAGCTGTTCGGTGGGTTGTGATGGGCTGAATGGCCTGCTTCCACACTGTAGGGAATCTATGATTCAGCTGCTTGAGCCTGTTTCACCATAAGATCATCCCTGACCTGATTGTGGCTTTGATTCTACTTTGCTGCTTGTTCCCCCCATCAGCCCGGGCTCCATTTTCAACACATTTTAACTTCTTCTTGAATATATTCAATAACAGTATCTCTGTAGCTCTGTGTCTGAGATAATTCACAGACTAAAAACCATCTGGGAGAAGAAATTCCTCCTCGTCTCCATCTTAAATGGCAGAGCCCCTAACCATTAAACTATGTCCCCCTATGACCAGATACTGAGACTCGAGACCACAAGGTTAATCTTTTAATTTAATAAAGACAGACATGGGCAGCTAAGGAGCTGGACCCAGATAACAAATCGCTTCAGTTTGCGCTCAGTTTAGTGCATCACGTAGGATCCATTTAGTCCCACGAAAGGGTAGCCTGATGGGTGTGATCAGAGCTGAACAGGGTGACACCAAGAAATGAATATATCGTCAGGAAGGGAATCACTGGTGAGTTGGAAAAGTAACACGCAAGCAATTTGTGTAAAAATATTAAAACTGGAAATGGTTTGTGAGTAGGAGAACATTCAATTAAACTGGATATATTTAAACACTAGAAATAACTAAGGGACTGCATCTTAGTCCTTGTTCCACATTATGTGAAAGCTAGAAAACATGAATAGAAAAGATGTATTCCTTAGGGTGGGAGAGTTTGAAAGTAGAGGGCATATTTTTAAGGTGAGACGAGAAAGATTTAGAAGGGACTTGAGGGGCAGCTTTTTCACTAAAAGGGAGGTTTATATGTGGAATGAACTCTGAGGAAATGAGAGATGCAGGTACAGTTACAACATTTAAAAGACATTTGCACAGGAACGTGAATGGGAAAGGTTCAGAGGGATATGGGCCAAACGCAGGCAAGTGGGACTAGTTCAGTTTGAGAAACTTGGTTGGCATGGGCGAGTTGGACCGAAGGGTCTGTTTCTGTGCTGTATGACACTCTGACTCTAATGGAAATGTGTAATCCACCACTCAGGGTGATGTGGGCCACCAAAGGCTTCCATCTGGTAACAGAGAGTTGCTGAGCCACATTGGTCAGGAGTGATTAGAATGGGGAGCTCTCCTCCATAGGGAACAGTGATGTAATTAACATTGATTTACTCAAAGGGACGCTAGGTAACCACGTGAGGGAGAAAAAGAATATATCAGGGAGGTGCGATGGAATAACGTGAGGGAGGACACGTACCGAGGAGGAACACCACCACAGACCCTTGGACTGAGTGGCCAATTTCCTTTTTTTTTCCTGAATTGTGTGAGGTTCTTGATGGCCTCTTAAGGAGAGAGATTATTTGGGAGTGGACCAGTCATGCCTCGACAGTAATGTGTGGAATTGTTGTGAGTAAGCACTATGAAACTGACCAGCACGCTTGGCGAATGGGCTATAGGTACATCCTGGTTGAACTGTCTTTTCACTACAGTTAAAAAAAATTTCCGTCTGTGTACTCTTGAGGAATTGTAAGCTTTAGGACTCGCCAGAATGTACCTTGGTTCTCTGGGATATGGAAATGGGTGAGTAAGCAGGGCTGGGGAGCGTTCGTCTGGCAAATGGAAACTGAGCAGGAATGACCTTCAATCCCCAGTTATTGTCACCAAATGGCTCAGGGAGGGGAGCTCACTGTCCAGCTGCAGACAACACAGTGGCGCTCACAGCCTTAGGATCTAGAGGAGACACAGCTCGCTTTTCCAGCTACCTGAGAGAAAGGGTGTCCCACAACGGAGGAGCAAATTCTCAATGTTCACACTTAACAAAGAGGTCTGAGCGGCTGAGCTGCCATTCCTGAGGAGGGAAATTCCACAAGATAGCCTCCTGCCACAGCCAAGTAGGAAAAGAGGACATCTGAGCCTGCCTAGAGGCTGCCCCCACTGCTCTACTGGAAAGCACACTTCAGGAAGCTACGCTGTTCCCCGACACCACCTCATGTGAGCTCATGTCAGACTTTGACCATGGGATTAATGGGTTCTTAGCCAAGTCTGGGGACCCACCGCCGGGGTTTATGGGAACGGGGTGAAGTTGTAAGGCCATTAGTGATTACAGTGATTGAGAGGAGGAAATTGAAAGAATATCGTTTCAAAACACATCCGTTCAAGGCAAATAGCATGACAGTTCAAGGATTGTAAATCTGACAGACTACAAAGGGTTACTTTCAAAGTTCAGTTCATACAAAAGTCAGTCGAAGATCACTGACTTAAAAGGTGATGAAAATAAAGGGGCAGATTGTTGACAGCAACAACAGATATCTCAAGAAACCTTATAGCGACTTTAGGATGTGGCAGGAGTGTTAAAGACTGGACAAGGCCTGCCAGGCTCAGGTCTAAATGTCATGAGGCGAAATCAGGAAATGGCACATGTGTTACATTAATTCATCAGTGTTCTGGAATTCAGCCTATGAGCGAATCTGTGACTTCAGAATCACTAACATATGTTAAGGTCAATAATGCATCTGTTTCAAAGGAATATGCAGCATTAACCATATACATAACACCTGGAACAACTGGCCTAAACCCTGAGGTCTTATGGAAATAAATGAGGGGGGAAGGTAGAGCCATTGCTAACCTTTATGTCTCTTTGATTATTATTTTGACAATATAGATTGATAATGCAATCACAATACATCCTGTTGGTGTAATTGTTTGTAGTTATATTATTTTTGGTTATGATAGTAAAGGTCCTACAACTAAAAGTACTGGAAATCTGGAAAAGAGTTGATGAGATTTGCAGTCTATTGTAAATTTGTAAACTTGGCTTTCTTTTTAATCCAGGATTGTTAGGGTTACAGAACCCAGCAAGAAGATGGAGTTAAGATCTGGGGGTGGGGCCGGGGGGGGTGGAGGTGCGGTTGATGTTGAATCAATGATGTTTTATTTCCCTGTACAAGGACTATCTGTAGCCTTTTGTTATGGAATTGGGATCATTAGTTATAAATTCACTCTCTGCTGGGAGGACCTCTTGTTGTCAGAAAATCAACCAAAATATGAGGCATGGTCTAAGTGAACGCTGTTCAGTTACCATTCCTCTGATGTTCCATTTGCCTGGATCAGTGCAGCTCCAATAACACTCAGGATGCTCCACACCATCCAGGACAAAGCAGCCACTTGATTGGCACCTCACACATCACTTCTGACATCGACTCCCTCTACCACCTATAAGCATTGACAGCAGTGTGTGCACCATCTACCAAATGCACTCCCAGACAGCACCTTCCAAACTTGCAACCTCCACCACTTAGAGGGACAAGGGCAGCAGCTGCATAAAAACACCACCATCACCTGCAATCACTTTTCCAAGCCACTCACACCATCCCTACTTGGTAAAATATTGAGAGATAGTAAGAACTGCCGATGCTGGAGTCAGAGATAACACAGTGTGAAGCTGGATGAACACAGCAGGGCCAGGCAGCATCAGAGGAACAGGAAAACTGCCGTTTCGGTCGGGACCCTTTTCTGAAGAAGAGTCCCAACCCGAAATGTCAACTTTCCTGCTCCTCTGATGCTGCCTGGCCTGCTGTATTCCTCCAGCTCCACACTGTATTATCTTGGTAAAGTATTGCATGTCTTTCACCGTTGATGGGTCAAAAGCCTGGATTTCCCTCCCTGACAGCATGGTGTGTTGCTGTAACGGTCTGCAGTGGTTTATGAAAGCAACTCATCACCACCTTCTTGAAGGAAGTTCAAGATGGGCAATAAATGGTTTTGCCAGTGACACACACATGGAAAGAACATTAATTTTAAATTTGTAAGTGTAATCAATCTTTTGTCTGGATGGCCTCTCCACCAACTTTCCAAACCCGTCACTGCTTTCAGTAAACATCTGGCTAAAGAATTTCAAATCCTGCTTCACCTGACCTACTCTTTGGTTTATCCTTCCTTTTGACAGCTGAGCGTTTCACCAGAATTGTGGTCCATCCTGAGATCAAAGAGCTGAGCTCCTCTTGCTGTTGGCATTCAGGGCTGGGTTTAATTTCCCATTACATTTTATCAGTGATCAGACAATATAGGTCAGTTTTTCTCAGATCCAATGGTTAATGAGTCCTCGAGGAACCTGCATGAATCTCACCAATCCTACCAGGCCCAAACTGGCATAGATGGATGAGACTGGCCACTTTTCAGGTCTAACTAGAAGAATCTTTTGAATAAACTGTCAGAAATGTATTTCATTAATGAAACTATTTGTAGATTACCGGGATATGATCTACATTATAACAGAAACTGTTAGGAGCACATGGCCTTCAGGTGTGTCCCTTACCATCTCTGACTTCACTCTGCCCAAGTCTTCATTGACCTCATCATGGTGGACCGTGCCTACTGATATACATCACCCCTCCTGCAACTCTTTTTTGTCCCCTCCCACAATTATTGTTATACATTTCTGACCTCTTCAGATCCATATGGCACAATTATTATGGCCTCCCCTCTGTTCGTTAGTCTTAAGCCTGACACTTTTTTTGTTAAGCAAAGATATAGAGGGATAAGGGCCTAAGGCAGGTGTACGGAGTTAGGCAATAGATCAGCTCGGATCTCATTAAATGGTGGAACAGGATTGAGGGGCTGAATGGCCTACTCCTGTTCCTATGTTCTGATGTACTCAATTTAATCAACTAGCATCCCTTTCTGGTTCATTTACAACATCACACCACCACCCCCCCAAGTCTTTTGCCCCTCATACAATTATTGTTCGACATTTCTGACCTTTTAGATCCAGATACAACAATTATCACCGCCCCCCCTCTCTTTCACCACCATCTCTCCTTCTACTCTTCTTTTCCTTTAACCTGTGTCCTTCACCTTTGCTTTCTCATAATTCCCGAGTAATTCAGTAATTTGTTTACAGATCTCCTTTTTATTGCTCTTCCCTCTCTCCAGCTTTGCTTTTCTTTCCTCAGTCTGCAATATATTTTTACGGTGTTCCTTCCCAGTGGTGGCCACTATACATTTTAAAAATAATCACTGTGGTAACTTCTGTTTGGAGTGCCAACAGTTTTAGTGCATATTTTCCTGAAGATTTCATCACATGACCTCATCTCCCACTCTCAACCTCATCAAATGGAATTGTATTTTTTACTTACCTGATATTTTCTTAAAGAAAGTATTACAAGAAATAAATATGTTTTTCAAGTCGCCATCATCTTTTCAGACCAGAGGCCTGCCCTGTCATTAGAGAGAGGGACAGAGACAGTTAGGGGTGGTTTAACCTGAGGGTCACCACCCCTCAGGCAAGGGGAGTGGGTGAAAAGGAGAGCCCTTCATAGTAACCTCAGCCAATGGGGGGATTGAACCCAAGCTGTTGGCATCATGATGTATCACAAACCAGCTGTCCAGCCAACTGAGCTAAACTGTAACCCTGGTTGACTGCCAGCAAGGGCTGAGAGATAATTTCTTCTTCCTGAAGGCTCCAGGTCAGTCCTGGATGGTTGGTAACTGTACTGTTGGTGTGTATGGTTCCTCATATTGATGGAGTTTGGCCGGGAGAAGGCTGGGGAGTTGTATATTCTGGCTATATATAGTATGAATGGTACTAAACGACGTCCCAAGCAAACCCAGAGATGGCCAATGGGGCTGCACAAAGTTGCATGCCTTGAACTCAGGGTCTCTGATTCTGGTCTCCCCATTTTTAATCTGTAAAGTTGTGCATTTGTGATTGCTTGGGATTGCAGGCTTCCACAATGGAGTGGAGACTGTGACAACCAGAATTCACATGGTTAGCACCATAAATACAGTGTGGCCTCAAAGGCAGGAGCTGGAAGTTCTGTTCTGATGAAGGGTCACTGCACCCGAGACATTAATTCTGCTTTCTGTCCAGAGATACCACAAGCCCTGCCGAGTTGTCCCAGCAATTTCCATCCTTGTTGCTGGAAATTCTGCGCTGGGTAACTCACTACCTGACTCCTCAATGCCTGTTCACCGTGTCTACAAGGCACAAAATCAGGAGTGCAATGCAATCTCCTCTTCCCTGGGTAGGTGTATTTCCAACAGTACTCTAGAAATTTGACATTATCCAAGACAAAGAAGCCCACTTGATTGGCACCCTACCCACCACTTCCAACACTGACTCCCTCCATCACCGTCGCACAGTAGTGGCAGTATGTCCCCTCTACACGATGCGCTGCAGTAATTCGCCAAGGCTCCTTAGACAACAGCTTTCAAACCCATGACCTTTACCATCGAGAAGATGAGGATAGTTGATGCATCAGAGTACTACTAACTGCAAGCTTCCCTCCAAATCATGCACCATCTTGACTTAGAAACATACCACTGTCACTGGGTTAGAGTTCCAGAAGGGGTATAGATAGGATTAATGGTAGGTGTCTTTTCCTGAGGATGGGAGATTTCAAGACTAGGAGACATATTTTTAAGTTGAGAGGAGAGAGAGAGATTTAAAGAAGACATAAGCAGCAATTTTTTTACACAAAGGGTGGTTCACATGTGGAATGAACTTCCTGAGGAAGTAAAAACCGAAAGAACTGAGGATGCTGTAAATCAGGGACAAAAACAAAGTTGCTGGAAAAGCTCAGCAGGTCTGGCAGCATCTGTGAAAGCAAAAACAGAGTTAACCTTTCAGATCCGGTGACCCTTCCTCAGAACTGGCCTCAGAATAGCCTCCAGTTCTGAGGAAGGGTCACCAGACCCGAAACGTTAATTTTGTTTTTACCTTCACAGATGCTGCCAGACCTGCTGAGCTTTTCCAGCAACGTTGTTTTTGTTCCTGAGGAAGTGGTGGATGTGGGCACGATTACAATGTTTAAAAGACATTTGGATAAGTACATGAATAGGAAAGGTTTGAAGGGATAGGGGTCAGGAACAGGCAGGTGGGACTAGTTTAGTTTGGGATTATGCTTGGCATGGACTGGTTGGACCGAAGGGTCTGTTTCCATGCTGTATGACTCTATGACTCCCTTTCTAACAGCACTGTGCACTGCAAGCACTGTAACAATTCAAGAAGGCAGCTCACCACTACTTTCTCCAAGGCAATTAGGGATGGACTATAAATGCTGGCCAAGCCAGCAATGCCCACATCCCATGAAATAAGTCTTTTTTTTTAAACTTTGTGCAGTGTACGAACTTCCCAGGAATGCTGAGACTGTGCAGAATTGCTGTGCTCAGAGCTCAGTTATTATTTCAGTCACATATTGCTGAACTGTAAGGAGCTTTGCAAGGGACCAGGACAAGCAGCTCAATCTGCGCCTAACCAAAGAGCTGTGGGATGAACACGATGAGAATGCTGATTGCAGTGCAATGCCTGCATTTGGGAGAGAACATTTGGTGCAGGACAGATTCCTGGAGAGGATTGTCAGATTGATGCATTTGCTTCACTGCTGTTGGTTAATTGTCAGGCAGGCCGCGGTTCCAGCCACGGATCCAAGATTTAAATTATCTTGGCCATGGAAGCAACGGAGGGTTGGGGGGCAATAGCAGGGTTGGGGGTGTAACTTTCACTTTGCCCACTTGGGTTTCCCATTGTTGGATGAAAAGGATGCAACTTGCATTTATAGAGTGCCTTTCAAAGGCCTTTGAATATCACTTAGTCGCCAATGAAATATCTTTCAAGAGTAATTGCTGGTAAAATTTAAGAAACCTGGTGGTGGACTAATCCACAACATTCAGATAAATTGCTAGACATTCTGGTAAAGAGAATTATTTGCAGGATACATTTTGGCTCCGAACGCTGATACTATTTGGAAGGGAGGGGTGATTCCGAACCGGCGGGAGCGGGAGGGCGGAGTCGGCAAACCTGCGTGACACCAGGAACGGGGTGGCAAGAGAATGTCGGAACCTTCAGCTGGGCACCCTGCCTCAGGTTCTGATGCCACTACGTGCCTCCTGGACCTTGTGCCTGAGCACCAGCCACAGGCCAACGCTTTGACCCTGTCACCTCCAACACATGCACTAAAGTAAAGACCAGTGACAATACCACGAACCCAAGGCCTGACCCTGAACCTGGGATGAAAGGCCACTTTAATGGGATGGTCCCACCATTCTGTGAGCCCCTCTTGTTCTTTTCTTCAATTCCCCCCCACCCCCAAACTTCCTGTTGCTTGAGAACTGTTATATTTCCGACTTCTCCCAGTTCTGATGGAAGGTCATTGCCCTGAAAATTGAATGAGATTCCTCAATAGCCCAGCCAGAGGATTTCTCTCAAACCTTTCCCCGATTTTCTGCGCTGCACTGATTTTTACAAGAAGGGCTTTGAGTTTACACAATGCCTCAGTGACTGCAAGGCTCTCATTAAACCCATGCTGTGGTGTTTGAGGTGGTGGTGCCTGTTGCCTCTGAATCAGACCGTCATGGGTTCATGTCCCACACCAGGACTAAAAGTAAAGCCCTGTAACCCTGCATTTCTCAGGGATAATCACCTAGCCTGCACATCCCTGGGCACTACGGGCAATTTAGTGTGGCCGATCCACCTAACCTGCACATCTTTGGACTGTGGGAGGAAACCAGAGCACCTAAACACACAGGAGAGAATGTACAAGCGTCACACAGACAGTTGCCAAAGGGTAGAATCGAATCTGGGTCCCTCGTGCTGTGAGGTAGCAACGCTAACAACTGAGCCACCATGCCATCCAGGAACATGCCAATGGCAGAACTTTAGTAGATGTTCCTGTGGTCAGAACTTCCCCTTCACTAAACTGTAGGTGACTGACATGAAACATTGTTTTGTAGGGACCCCCAATTCCTTTGCTGAACAGTCAGGGCTTTCAGCAATCTTTTTTAAGGGAAGCAATATTTTTTGACTGCTGTTGCAGTTTATATGTAATGGCCAGAACAGTTTGAGTTTGCTGTGATATGTACTTTTTTTCCCGAATGGTTTGATTTATGCATGACCCATCCTGTGAGGCTGGAGGGGACGTTCAAAAAAACATTATTTAGAATATCTTATCCATTAAAAGACAGTAATGGATGAACGGTCTCTGTTTGTATTTGAATTAACCTCCAAAGCTGAGGGGAGAATACTTTTCTGCTGTGTCTCTTCAGCAAATTGATGTGATGGGCTAATTCATAGTGCTCTTCCATACCTTATTCTTTTTGACTGAGATGCCAACTTTTATTTCCCAGAATGGATAAACCAATAAAACGTGTGAGCGACATATTTTCTGGTCTGAGTCATGTTCCAATGGAGCTCCAATCTGCTGAGTATGTTCATTTCCAAGGATTACTAGTTTCTCACTTGGATTATATCTCACTTTGCCAGAGATCCAGGGCGACCAACTCTCAGGAAGAGAAACAAAAGACAGGATTTTGTGGCATGCGCAATGTTTATTGCCCGTCCCAAATGGCCGAGAAAACAGTTAAGAGTCAACCGCATTGCTGTGGGCCTGGAGTCACATGTAAGGATGGCAGCTTTCCTTGCCCAGAGCACATTAGTGAACCAGATGGGTGTTTACAACGATTGTCAGTGGCCACATGCATTGCACGCCATTCATCAGGACTCCCACAGAATCTGTCAGAGAATCACAGTCTTCCCCAGCTGGGCATCTTCACACTGAATGTCCATCAGCCAGCAGGGTAGGTTCAGAATGCCAGTGCTTGTCCGTGTATACAGAGTCCTTTTAAATACAGTGCGGGCGCTGGGGATGCTGGTCTTTTGGCAGATATCC
Organism: Rhincodon typus; assembly: GCF_021869965.1. Taxonomy (NCBI): domain Eukaryota; kingdom Metazoa; phylum Chordata; class Chondrichthyes; order Orectolobiformes; family Rhincodontidae; genus Rhincodon; species Rhincodon typus. Next base: position 80,686,928 of record NC_063340.1, read on the forward strand.
AGTGATTGGCGAGTTGTTTCAGGAATGGCACATGGTGCTGGAATTGGGCGTGAGAGACACCGTAGAAACAGAGTAGGTAGTTAACGAGGCAGGTTTGGCAAGATATGACAATCTCATTAGGCTCTGAGGTGGAAAAATCCAAATAAACTCAATGCAAGTTGGAGTTAACCAATAAAATGTATAGTTCAGCCTTCAACAAACCTGCTGAGTTTCTCCAGCATTCTGGTGTCATTTGAAGCAAATGGGAATGGCCTGTTGGCTCTAATTTGGGGAGTTGGTGGCCTAATAGTAAAGTTAGTGGATTAACAATCCAGAGACCCAGACTAATGGTGTGGAGACATGGGTTCAATCCCACCACGGCAGCTGGCAGAATCCAAATTCAATGAATAAATCTGGTATTGAAAGCTGTCTCTATAGCAATGACCATGACAACTGACATTGATTGTCATAAAAACCCATCTGGTTCACTAATGTCTTTTAGGAAAGGAAATCTGCCATCCTTACCTGGTTCCACAGTAATATAGTTGACTATTAACTACCTTCTGAAATGACCCAGTGTTCTAGTCAGTTCAAGGGCAATTTGAGATGGACAACATATGCTTGCATTGCCAGTGATGCCCAGACCCCATGAAAGAAAAAAATTATGGTCAGTACATTCACTTGATGCAGCTCTAATTTTATAACAAACAAGCTCCTCAGTTGAATGGTGCAATGAGAACAGGCTTTAGCATCTCTCTGGATAGGAGAATAGAGATGGACTGAATAGCTCCCTTGCATATAAATAACTTCTGAATGAAATTAATGTGTTTTTCTCACGTATCAGCTAGCGAATTGTGTTTTTCCCCAGTCTCCTCGCTGTGAAGGAAGTTAACCAGCTAGTGTTGTAACTAGCTGGTGTTACCATTAATATGGACTCAATTGTCATTCATTGAAGACATAACACCTTCCTTGTCAGCCAGATCGCTGTGGAAGGCAGGGCAGTGACATTTGAAGCTGGTTAAAATCCAGGTGTCTGATAATCACAGTGACATCTTGACAGATCAAATATGGAGCTTGACATGATTGGGGAACCTTGTCTGTCACAAGTCCTACAATGTATGGGCACAGCAACTGCAGAATTTCCCCGAAGCAAACGCTTATCTGTACAATTGTAACTTCTCAACGTAGACAATGACACAACAATCCTGAGGGTGCCCATCCCAGAGATAAAGACAAGATTATAGCCCTGAAGACAGTGGAACTAATGACTACCATTTTATGTATGTAATATGGAACTGACTGATGGGAAGAAAATTAGTTTTTGTCTTTAATTGTAGGACTGAAATACAGAAGTACTCCTTAAAAGAATGATCAAATCTTGCAGAACAGAAGGAGGCCACTCTGTCTATCATGTATGTGCTTGCTCTTTGAAGGCACTTTCCAAATAATCTCATTACCCTGATGTTTCCTATATATAGTCCTTCACATATTTTCTTTATAAATATTTATTCAATTCTCCTTTCTTTCCAATTCCCTTTTCTTCCCTGGCTCTGCAAAATTCCTCATAATTTTAAATGGCCAGTCAAATTGTCTCTCAACCTATTCTGCTCAAAGCCAAGTGATATATGATCTAAGCATTGCATATTACAATATTTTAAATTGAAAGAGACCATTTTATGTATACTGTAGGCCTAATAAAAATCTCAGTTAAATATTACCAATATTGTGTTGCCTTCAACCAAAGATGAATAAATGGCAAAATTATAACGGTGTTTAGCTTGGTGCTGTTATTGCTGCTGTGTTACACCATACTAAACTGCTGAGGGTCCCTGGACTCAAAACTTAGACTCTGCTTTCTTCTTACAGAAGCTGCCAGACCTGCTGAGTTTCACCAACAATTTCTAGTTTTCTTGTACTAAACTTGTTGCTGTTCTGTTCATCAGAGACGATGGGGCAGTGAGGATTTAGTTGTTTGTATTAAACTTCAGATCTATTTCTACATGCATACAGTGCTTTAAAATGTCTGCTGCATGCTTCAGCACTGGCTCTCAGCTCTTTGTCTGGTTGTGTTTACTTTTCTCTGAATCCATATCCCCTGCCTTAACCAATTAAGCACAGTGAGCATGGATCAGTAACAGATTAACACAATCAAACACAGAACAATTGAACTGTCGGGCTTTGTCGTTATCTTCAATACCCACCACCTCTCCTGCCATTGTGTCAGCCTTGAGGTCTCCATTCTCAACTGGAACGTCTCATATTGATGTCAGATTTTGGTAACAGTCGAGCGGGGCGATGAGATACAGTTCCTTTGGTGACCTGATACTTTGAGGTACAAGCATTTACTGAGCTGGATGCTCTCACCTCTTCACTAGCTCTCCACACCAGCAGATCAATATACCTTACTGATCAATGTTTCTTTAATTTAGCTTATTAAACTCAGATGCACTTATTGATGGCAAGGGGTTAATTGAACGATTGATCACTGGCAATGCTTGTATTGATGAGACATGGCATGAAAATTCAAAGAAGCCCACTGTCCATTTTTATGATGCGCTTACAGTCGGACTTCTGATTATAGGGACAGAAGGCAGTTTACCATCAAATATGGTACCTTTCTGAGCAGTCATGATGCCTGACACTGATTTTAAACTGCGACGGGCTGTTGAACTCTTTAGATCCATCACCAATCCAGTCCCCTTTGTCACTGAAATGCCATATGCGCGGCGAGTGATGTAATTGATAATTGATCGTTTATCATTCACCAATACTGAAACTACGCGAGCAGGTCAGGGAAACCATGATTCACGTTCGCCAGCTGAAAATGAAGGAATCGCAAGGAAATAACTGCAACACCTCAGTGTGAGGGGAGTCCTTCGGCATCAAGCTTCAGTAAGATTAGCTCGGTAACACTCACGTTGAGGGAAGTATTGATCCGGGAAATCCTGGTACACTGTGCTTTGTCTTTTGGAGACTCGCATTGAAATACAACTGTATTGATTTGGTATTAAAACAGACATGGGCTATATTGTAGCTTATTGATTGGTGGAACGATAGTGGGATATAACTGAGCTCATCTCACGTGGGAGGACCATAAATTCTGAAGCAGATTGAATTTTTATGGATGATGGAATTTGTAAATGTGTTACTTCATGGTGGAAGTTTCTGATCACTGCTCCATTCATCTCTTAGACAGAGCCATACTCAAGAATTGGTGAAACAATAATGTGGGTTCGGATGATATACAGATAATGTTCCCTGGGAGCTCGGTATAGCACATCTTATTCCTTCAGAATGCTGCTTCAGAATGACCAACAAATCCTGGGACTTAGACACAGCGGGCTTGTGTTATCAGTAACTTAAGGTACAAGCCCTTTAAGGGTATATGCTTTTCATATTCCAACAATATTTCACAGAACATACCCATGCTTTCCCCATCATATTGGTCAGAGGAATTGCTCTCTCTAATTTTAAGTCTTGTCTCTGCAGGACTCCTTCCTTAGGCTCATAGGATGAGGAGGTGGTCACACAATCCGTCAGGACTCTTCCCCCATTCAATTAGATCGTGGATAATCTGTACCTTAACTCCATCTACTTGCTTAGGTTCCAGAATTTTTAAAGCTATTGCCTAAGAAAAATCAATCCTGACCAGTTTCAACATCTTCTGGCCTCCAGCAGTTTTTTTTGGAGAAGCGTGTCCCAGATTTCCACACCCCCCCCTCCCCGCTTCTTCATGTGAAGAGCACTTTGTGACACCAGCCCTGAACGTTAAGGTTATGCCCCCTTGTTCTGAACTCCCGCACCAGAAGGAGAAAGCTTCCCTCTGTCGTTTAATAGTCTTTAGCACCTCATTAAATAATCTATACCTCAAACCTCAAAACCCTCTGAGATATCTGTGCTGCTCTAAGTCTGGTCTGTTGTGTTTTCCTGATTATAATTGGTCCACCGCTGGTGGGCAAGCCTTCTGTTGTCTAGACATCAAGGTCCAGGATCACCTCCCAACATCTCTCTGTGATTCTCCTTCACTTGCCTCCTTCAGGACACTCCTTAAATCCGACCAGGTTTTTGGTCATTTAACTGAATATCTCCTTATGTGGCTCAGTATCATACTTTATCATGCCTCCTGTGAAATACCTTGGGATGTTCATTATTTTAAAGGTGCTATATAACAGTGAGTTGTTGTTGTACTGAAGGGGACACATCGGTGCCCTTCCATCTAGACAGTCAGTAATTGACAGTCATCTATAGAATAGTTATTTATTGTCACTTGTATTTTTTTACAAAAAGAAAAATACAGTGAAAAGTGTTTAAACGTCCATACCACAGCACCTATATTAATAACAGAAAGCATAGATAAGAAATAAAATTCAGACAAAGTCCATTGTAGTTCAATCTCTGGCTCCTGGGTTAGCAGAGCAGTTTCAGTTTTCCGTCTCCTCTCGCCCAGAACACTATAAAATCCAGCTCTGTGTGCATCTCAGATTCTGTGAGAAACAAATTGTCGAGTGGCAGGGGCTTGTTCCATTTTTGTTCATGTGTTCCACTATTTGCGTAATTTATCCGATATTCCCTTTGCTGGCATTTTGTTTACATAAGTTGAGCTGTATAATCACAGTGCTCAGAGGGAACCAATAAGGCAAAGAATTTAATCCTATTTTGAAGGTCACCTCAATCACTCATCCACGACTTGTCTCATTCTCTGCAATGTGTCCGTTGTTGAGTGGATCCTGTATTCTGCACTCACTATTTGTTATCGAACGTGCGTGCCACAGGCGTTTTTAACAGAAAGACTTCAATTTGCATAAGGTCTGGCAGCGAAAGAAAGAATGAACTTGCATTTACACAGCGCCTTTCACCACATTAGAGCACTCCAAAACACTTCACCTGCCAACAGCAGTGAATTTGAGGGAAGGAGAGGTACCAGTTTGCGCATAGCAAGGTGCACAAACATCAATGAGTTTTCTTTTTATTCTTCCAAGGGACACGGTCATTGCCAGAAAGACCAGGAAGTGTTGCACGTCCCTAATTGCCCCCAAACTGAGTGACTTGCTGGGGCTTTTCAGAGAGAAGTTTCGAGTTAATCACATTGCTGTGAGTTTGGCCTCACATATAGGCCAGACCAGGTGAGGACATCAGACTTCCTTCTCTGAGGAACATTAGTGAACTAAATGGGTCTTTGCCATCTTTTATAATGGGTCACAATTATGTCCCAGAATTATTGATTTGAATTTAAATTCCACCAGATACTGTGTGAGCTTTGAATACATTTGGCCATAGCGTCAATCTGACCTCTGGATTGCTAGTGCATTGAGTATTGACCAGATCAGCAACTTTCAGGATATTGTTGAAGGATAAATATTGACCAGGATCCCTTTCCATGAATTCAATGAGTTTGCAGATTGGTGTCGCAGTTATAAGCAGCAGGGCAGTGCCATTTTAAAACCCAGGTCTGTGCTGCCTGAGATATTTTTAGCGTGGGGCACGATAATCCGTCTCAAGTTAGATCGAGGAAAATCAATCAGCGTTCCCCTGTAAAAATTGACCTGAAGCTGATTCAAAACCTTCAGGAGAGGAGTGAACACAAAGGGAGAAAATTAATGGCAAAAGAGAGTGAAAAAGAAAATCGTTAACACGAGAGATCGAGGATGCAATGCTTCATAGCATTCTTAACTGAAGAAAAGGTTTCCATAACGTACAATAAATATTTTCCAGGGACCTGATTCTTTCATGAGGATATCATTAAGGACTGCCTCAAAGATCAGTGCGGGAGAATTTGCTTTGAGAAGCACTGGCAGCAGTACTGGGGAAGGTAAGGGCTGTACCACCTGACCAGGTTCAGACAGTTCTTGCAAACCGCATGATGAGGGAAGTGGAGAGAGGTTTAATCTAAATAGTCAGGGCAAGGGATCAAATGTGGAAAGATACGGTATATCAAAGGGTGGAGACAAAGTGAGAGAGGAAAATAATAACACAGGGAATGACAGGAAGGGACCGAGAGGAAAATGGCAGGAATATCTAACAATCAAGACTCCATGTTACAAAGATAATAATAAGATAAAACTAAAGCCTCTGTATCTGAACACATGTATCATTCACAATCATGTAGATGAATTGACAGCACAGATTAATGTGGTCTGAGAACCAGCACAAAGACATGGTTGCAAAATGACAAGGATTGGATCTTGAATGTTGAGTGGTATATGACATTGAAGAGTAAGCTAGGTTAAGGTGGCTGGGATTGCACTGTTGATCAAGGATTCATTAGAATTGGCCTTGTGTCAGAACAGCACGATATAGAATGGGTTCAGGTGGAGATGTGGAATAACAGGGAAATAAAGCCACTTGTGGGAGTGGTCCACATACCTCCCCCCTAGCAGTAACCACAATGTGGGACAAAGTATACATCAGAAATATTAAGAGCTTGTGATAAAGGGCACGTCGTAGTTATGGGTGGCTTTAATGCACACATAAACTGGAAAAATCAGATTAGCACAAGGGACATGCTTGAGGAGCTCATAGAATAATTTCATAGTTTCTTAGAGCAGCATGTTTAGATCTGACCACAGAGCAGGTTTATTTAGACTTGGCACCATGTATTGTGACAGGATTAATTAAATACCTCAGTGGTAAGGCACCCTAAGAACCCGTGACCCCAATAAGATTTAATATAACACCCAGTTGGAAAGGGAAAAATTTGGATCTATTACTAAAATGTTAAACTTAAATAAAGACGAGTATATTGGAATGAAAGCTGAGCTAGCTGTAGTGAATTGGATTTTTAGGCTGGGGAATTGGGCCAATTGACATACATGGTGGCAGACATTGTCGGGGATATTTCAGAATACTCAGAATAAGTGTAAAGAAAAATTCTACAGGGAAGACCCACCATCCATGGTTGACTAGAGGTGCTGTGGAATGCATCAGACTTCATATAACAGACTAAGGTGGGTGACAGGTAGATTATTGATCAGAATATAAAGAATGGCAGAGAATGACTAAAAGGTTAAATCAGGAGGAAGAAATTCTAGTAAAGGAGAAAGCTAGCTAGAAACATAAAAACAGATAGCAAGAGTTTCTACAGTTGATTTAAAAAGGATAAGAGGAAGTAAAGTAAATGCTGGTCATTTAGACAGTGAGAATGGGAAGTTTATAGCAGATAATAAGGAAATGATGGATGAAATGGACAGATATTTTGCTTCTGCCTTCACTGTAGAGAATACAGAAATCATTCCTGTAATAGCAGTAACTCAGGAGGTGGAATGGAAAGAGGAACTGAGTGAAATTACAATCAGGAGGGAAGCGGCACTAACCAAGCTGTCGGCACTGCAGGCTAATAAGTCTGCGGAACAAAACCAAAGTTGCTGGAAAAGCCCAGCAGGTCTGGCAGCATCTGTGAAGGAAAAAACAGAGTTAACGTTTCAGGCCCGGTGACCCTTCCTCAGTCTCCGAGTCCAGCTGAACTTTGTCCTTGAGTCTTAAAGGAAGTGGCTACTGGGGCAGTTGATGCATTGGTGTTAACTTTCCAAAATTTCCTAGATTCAGGAAAAAGTCCATTGAAATAGAAAGTAACAAATATAAGCCCTCTATTCAGAAGGGGAGCAAGGCAGCAACAGAAAACTATAGACCAACAATCTTGAAGCCTATCGTGGGGAAGGCATTAGAATCGATCATTAAAGAGATTAGAACTGCACAATTAGAAAGTCTCAAGGTAATTGGGGAAGAATCAGAATAGTTTTGTCAAAGGGAAATCATTATCAACCCATTTATTGGAGGTCATTGCATGTGCTGTGGAAAGAAAGGAGCCTGTAGATATTCTATGCTTGATTTCCATAAGGTGCCATATCAAAGGTTGTCGTGGAAAATTAAAATTCACAGTGTAAGGATAACATGTTATTATGGATAACAGATTGGCTGCCTGGCAGAATGTGATGAGTCGAGTCCCACAGGGGTCAGTGCTGAGGCCTCAACCTTTGAGAATTTACGTCATTGATTTAGAGGAGGGAAACAAAGGCATGATAGCTAAATTGGCAAATGACATAAAGGTGCGACCAGTTTGGGCTTATTTACACTGAAGTGAGGGGTCACTTGATTGATTTGTGTAGAATCTTAAGTGGCTTTGACAAGGCGGATGTGGAGAAGTTGTTTCTGCTTGTGTATCAGTCCAGAACTAGGGGCACTGCTTTAGACTAAGATGTTGCCTCTTTAGGACAGAAGCGAGGTGAATTTATTTCTTTTAGAGGCTCGTGTGGCTTTGGAACTCTGCCTCAGGAGCTGGTCGAGGCAGGGTCATTGGATATTTTTCAGGCCGGAGTAGACGGATTTTTGATAGGCAGGGAAATCGAAGGTGTGCAGGTGGGGAATATGGAGCTTGAGCACAAATGGATCAGCTGTGACCTTTTTAGATGGTGGAGCAAGCTTGAGGACCTGAGTGGTCTACATTTGCTCCTGTTTCTACAATCTGGAAATGATCAGCAAGTCTGTGTGAATTACAATTGTGAATTTTATCACAAAGGTTCAGCATAAAAGTCACAGTTGAAACACTTTATATTAGGCTAATTGATGCCATTAATCACTCGTTTCCACTCAAGGTTTGAAAGAATGTGTATCATTTACTATTAACCTTGAATAATGCATTCACAGCTCTGGTGGAGAAGGTCACCATTTTGAACCCCATTTCAGAGACTACAGGATATGATGTCGTCTGTTAATTTGTTAGTTTGGTGTTAGTTGAGGGATAAATACTGGTGAGGATACCTGAGAGAATTGCCCTTTTCTTCAACAGTGCCCTGGGATCTTTTAATGGAGCAATCCAGGTTGTCTCAGTTAGAATTAAATGAAGTTGAGGAACTTATCAGCCGTGATTGAATGGCGGAGCATACTCGAAGGGCCGAATGGCCTAATTCCTGCTCCAGTGTCTTATGGTCTTATATCTAATTCTGAAATTTGTCAAGCGATCCGTCTTTGCGAGAGCTTGGTTGGTCTGGCCCAGCTTTGGGCTTCCCTGGCAGCTTGGGACTCCTTTCTGCTGCTCCATTCAGTCTGTGACTCCATTCAGGATTTCCCTCAGCATCGTTGGGGTTCGGCCTGAGATTCCAAGGTAGGGTTTGGATCCTTGAGCCTAGGGTCGTGAAAAGGACTAAGTGGACTTTGTCTTAAATTCTCTTTCTTTTAAAGTTTTCTTTATTTATTGTATTACCATGGAAAGACTGTTATTCTGAACTTCTTATTTCTTTATTTTTTCTAATTTATTACTGTGATTTTATACTTTTGAAGGTCTGTAATGCTGGACTTTTTATTTCTCTATTTTTCTTTTTTTTTCTCTAAGATTTTGCACTTAAGAATCTGCACCTAGGTACCTTGTCCCTAAGATGATGCCATAAGTGGCAACTTATAAACTTTTCATTGTATTCATGTGAGTACATGTGATAATAAAGCTAATTCAATTCAATTTTACATCCACATCAGAGAAGAGACAGGCTGTCAGTTTACCATTGCTCTGTACCAGAATGTCAGCCTTCATTTTGTGCTCAAGTGTCTGAGCTGGACTTAAAACCCACGGCCTACTGATTCGAGGGAGAGAATGCAGTGCCTCGATGGGAAAACAAGGTGGAAGTTTGAAACAATATGGAAAATTCATGGCAGAAATGTAAACACCAGTGTATGGACGGGTGTGTGCAAATGGGATGAATGGGAGGCACAGAGCAGCATTTGCTGACAGTACCTGGAGAAGTGAGAGCCACTGCACCGGCAGAGATAGTAGGAACTGCCGATGCTGGAGAATCTGAGATAACAAGGTGTGGAGCTGGAGGAACACAGCAGGCCAAGCAGCATCAGAGGAGCAGGAAAGCTGACATTTCGGGCCTAGACCCTTCTACAGAAAATGATCTCATGTCACTGCACAGACTCTGTTTTGTGCTTGTGGATATGGCAGAGCCTGGTGAGGGATGCAGAGAATGTATACAGTTGTAGCACAGATAAACCCAATGGCAAATCGCTCAAAACAACTTTCAAAGCTTATCTCATCAGTTTGCCTCAATCTCGTCATCTCTTGTCATCAAGAGATCGAATCGAGGTTTGCTGCCTAATTTTTAAAACTGACTTGGCTCCCAAAGGTGGGCTGGGTTTTGTCAGCCTGGAAGACATCCCCAAGCAGAAGCTGACCACACTCGGGTGAATGGTTGGGCATTGGGGTTGTATATTGACAATGTGGAGGACACATGAACAGGCTGGTGGGGTGGGTGGGATGTTGGCCCGTAGTTGTAGATGCTGGCTGCCCCCTCCTCTCCTCGCAGGTCTGTCTAGTCAGAGGGCAGATATCAGCAGGACTGCAAGTGGTGGCCAGTGCTGAAGCCCCAGGGTGAAGGAGCAGGCATCCCTTGGCCAAGGTGCCCTCAAAGCCATCTCAGTGTTTGAGGACACTGGGGCCAGTTGATTTCAGCCAACCAGGCAGTGTATGGGCATCTGGGAGATACTGCGAGCCTGTAACTTATGGGAATGGATGCCTTTAGCTATAGACCCCTCTCTGGGTCGTGGAGCCCCAATCCACCAGCAAGCCACTGTCTGTGCAAGCCTACAATGCCGAATTCGCCAAAGTATGTCATTAGGATTCCCTGTGCCCGTGGTAAGTTGCAATCCCCTCGTGGTAGGAAAGGAACCTCTGGGCTTCCATTCCACACAAAGAAACGAAAGGGAGTCAAGTGCTGAGGCATTTCAGGCAAAGGTTTGGTTAATTGCAAAGGGTAATTATGGGAATCCGCATTTGGTTTGTATTTAGATCAGAATCATTCAACTGAATGCAGCTGTGTGGGAAAGGAAACACCAGATTTTGGAAACTTAATTGAGCAAAACTGATTTGGATGAAAACTATTAGCAATCGCGGCTCTCAGCCCCCTTCCCTTTCCCAATTAGTTCCACATCCTGACACCAGATCTCCCTTAGTGCTGCCAAACTTCAAAATCCCATCCCCTGCACCCCCTCCCCCACTATAAATCCTATTATCTCCTCTCCTCCCAGAACTAGGAAACTCCAGCATCTTATATTTGCTTTGACTAAATGCCAGTCGTGTTGAATTTGTTGGAGGAATTCTCACTGCATGGCCCAGTGAGATTTATCTCTGTATCTTAATAGACACGCCTCATTAACTAGCTACTCCACCCCTAGCAGTCTGATTTTTAGCTGCACCTGACCAATTGCTGCTCCCAGAATAACTCTCCACTCAGTAAAACCTGCTGAAAGACTCGTATTACTTTTACCCAGGCCCTTTGTGAGAGGCTGCAGTGTACCAGGGCAATCTAGCATTGCCCGTCACTGTCACAGCAGCCACTGAGCCATAGCACAGAGCTGGCACGCCCAACGCTCCCTCACACACCTTTCGCTCCCCCTCGTCGCTGTGTAGCCGCCAGATCACACACTTTACCTGTCCGTAGGTACATCCCGTCTAAGCACCTTCTAACCCAGTGCCCACTGGATACATGCAGCTTATCATTCTCTTGTAGGGGAAATGTCACGTCCAGGTCAGCAATTGGACAGATACAGATATGAGCTTTAACTTACAGCCAGCCGAAGGGCACACAATCAAAACCCAGAGGTTTCAGTTCATCCCATTCCCCCCCTCTTCCCCGGCCCCCGCAGGGCAAACCAAACGCTGGTACAATAGCCAACAACTGTTCTACAGTCCAGATACTTCCTGATCGTCCTGTTCAGAGACATTATTGCACTTCTCTAGAGCAGACAGGACTTGAACCTGGTCCTACTGGCTCAGAGCTGGGGACACTACCACTGTCCCACAGAAACCTGTAATTCACAGTCTGTGATGGTCTGCTGCACACCCAGCTGCTGGAACTGCATGTTGGCCAGCTCCTGTCTGGTCTGTAGCACCACATGCAGCCGAGATCTGTTGTCGCTGAGGACATCCTCCTGCCAGTATTCTTGTCCTCCTCCCCTCCCCGTCCCCCTCAGAAGGCTGCTTCCCCTCCCCTAGTTTCTCAGTATCCAGCCTGTCTGTGTCTGCACTAACGAGCCCTTTGATACATCAGAGCTGACAGCCTTTGGCTCTCGCACCAAGACTCTAACAGGTATGGCAAGGCAAGGCAAGAATGCTGTGAGCATGCAGCTGGATGATAAGTGAGCGAAAGCTAACAGAGCAAGCAAAGAGGCCTGAGATTCCTCCTGGTCTAATCTTTGAGTTGGGTGCCTGTCTGTGTTCACAAAGTGTCTCTGCAGTAGCCTTCCATTGCTAGTTCCTGGTCGGTCTTGTAATGCAAGTCTGCCTCCTTGCAAGTGTATCAGAGAGATGATGTGAGGGGTGGGAAATCTTAGATACCATTGTCTGTGGGTGATGGGTGTATGTAGCTGGTGCCTGTGGATCGAGCTCTGGGATGGTGTTTGGTCAGTGGAGATCCTTCGGAGCAAGTGAAAGTCTCCAGGTCCCTGCTCTGATTTCCATGCCAAGATTTCTTCATGTCTGGCTTGTTTGGCATGGTTTGGAAGCTGCATATTAGTGAAGTCAGTTGGGCTGTTCACGAGGCATTTAACAAGCTATAATTCCCCTTATTCGGTAAACTCACTGCTACTGAGTGAGAAACTTGCCTCACCACTTGGGAAGAGCATAAAAGACGGCATCAGATGTTCCTGACATCGAGATAGCCCTCACTGATCTTCTCATGGGTTGTATTACAAATCTCACCAAGACCCACCGCACTGCTAACAGGCTTCACCCGGGTTTCTAACTCTACTTTGTGCATCTTGCCATCCACCTTGACATTGCCTCTCAGGTTCTTTTTTAGGAAGTGTCAAGAGGCTACATTCGAGTAGGCCCATGACAGTTAGTAGAAATAATCAGTGGCACAGACCTGTAGTCAGTGTCGCACAGTGATGACACGAGATAGGTCTCGTGGTGCAGAACATACCTAATTCCAGCTCAAAGCTCTGTGCCACATCAGATCCTGTTGGCTGTGGAAGGTATGTTTATAGTGTGGTTGAACCGGTTAATTGCCAGCCTGTAAATCCATTCAGGATGCCTGCTCACAGGTGGTGAGAGTGAGTGAGTCTCCCTATCAGCTATCCTGCAGAAGGCACAGGCAAACCATTGCAGTATTTTGTTCATAAGCGGACCAATCCAATGGAAACCCATAGGCTTGGAGAAAAGATAGCCAGGGGAGATATTATTAGGGAACATGAGGCATTAGTAGAGGCAGTGGAAATCAATAGAGAACAACAACCATTACTGAGAACAATGGACATCACAAACAGACAACACTTGCCTGATATTAGAGGACAGATAATAGTGTAGATATTAGTAGGGACCTCTAGGTATTGGAACTTCATGGGATACATAGGCTGAATTGGGCAATGGGTATTTTCTAGTTGTCATGGGAGAGCTAGCCATTTGGACACAGAATTGGCTTGAAGATAGAAGATAGACGGTGGTGGTGGGGAGTTGCTTTTCAGACTGGAGGCCTGTGACCAGCGGTGTGCCACAAGGATCGGTGCCAGATCCACTGCATTTCCTCTTTTATATCAATAATTTGGATGTGAATATAGGAGGAATGGTTAGTAAGTTTGCAGATGACACCCAAATTGGCGGTGTAGTGGACAGTGAAGAAGGTTACCTCAGAGTACAGCAGGACCTAGATCAGATATGCCAATGGGCTGAGGAGTGGCAGATGGAGTTTAATTTAGATAAGTGTGAGATGTTGCATTTTGGAAAGGCAAATCAAGGCAGGACTTATGCAGTTAGTTGTAGGGCCCTAGGGAGTGTTGCCGAGCAAGGAGACCTTAGGTGCAGGTTCATAGTTCCTTGAAAGTGGAGACATCGGTAGATAGGGCGGTGAAGAAGGCGTTTGGCACACTTCCCTTCACTGTTCAGTGCATTGAGTATAGGACTTGGGATGACATGTTGCGACTGTACAGGATATTGGTGAGGTCATTTTGGAATACTGCATTCAGTTCTGGTCTCCCTGCTGTAGGAAAGATGTTGTTAAACTTGAAAGGGTTCAGAAAAGATTTACAAGGATGTTGCCAGGGTTGGAGGGTTTGAGCTACAGGGAGAGGCTGAATAGGCTGGGGCTATTTTCCCTGGAGCGTCGGAGGCTGAGAGGTGACCTTATAGAGGTCTATAAAATCATGAGAGGCATGGATAGGGTGAATAGCCAAGGTCTTTTTCCCAGGGTAGGGAAGTCAAAAGCTAGAGGGCACAGGTTTAAGGTAAGAGGGCAAAGATTTAAAAGGGACCTAAGGGGCAACTTTTTCATGCAGAGGGTGGTGCGTGTATGGAATGAGCTGCCAGAAGAAGTGGTGGAGGCTGGTACAATTACAACATTTAAAATGCATCTGGATAGATATATGAATAGGAAGGGTTTAAAGGGATATAGGCCAAATGCTGGCAAACGAAACTAAATTATTTCAGGATATCTAGTCATCATGGACGAATTGGAACGAAGGGTCTGTTTCCCTGCTGTACATCTCCATGACTCTGTGACTGTACAATTGGTGAATACGATTTGGTGTGAATTAAGAATGATAGAATCCCTACAGTGTTGAAACAGGCCCTTTGGCCCAACAAGTACACACTGAACCTCGGAGCATCCCACCCAGACCCATACCCCTCTATAACCCACCTAATCTACACATTCCTGAACACTATGGGTATTTAGCCTGGCCAATCCACATAGCCTGTACATCTTTGGACTGTGGCAGGAAACCGGAGCACCTGAAGGAAACCCGCACAGACACGGGGAGAATGTGCAAACTCCACACAGACAGCCTCCCCAGGGCGAGACTTGACGAGCAAAACTTTTGATGGCGAGCAAAACTTTTGGTGACATCAAGTTTATAAATTAAAGACCTCAGATCTCCATATTGAAAGCAGTTGTCTTGTAGAGATGCCATAAAGAGATGGAAGATGTTTTATAGAGTCCAACAAACAATTCCAGAACAAGAGGGTGTGTGTGTTCGGTCAGCTGGGTTAGGGCTCCTGGTTTTAAACCTGGGAAGGGAAACTTTAGTTAGTTATCTGTGAGAAAACTAAAGTATTTTTGCCTTGTTTTAACCACAGTAGTTTGAATTAAATCATAGCACATACAGGAATTATTCACGAATATGATATCAGATTAGAATCAGATGGTAGCCGTATGAAATTATGTGTTTTATTATTGATGAAGGGCAATGTTTTGTTTGTATCTTCTTGACAGAAGAGATAACCACCTTGTATTCGTAAACCAGCACCACCCCCCCGTCACATGTTATAACCTCCTGAGGCTCTTCATAGGAGTGTGATAGACAAATTGTGACTGAGCAACAACAGTGTGATGTTAGAACAGATGAGAGGCATATTTTAAGGAAGATCTTAATGGTAAAATGGAGGTGAAGAGGCAGTAGGGTGTAAGGAGGAAATTCCAGAATGTCAGACCTAGGAAGCCAAAGGGAAATTAAAAAAAATAAACTGCTCGACAAGCCTAGATTTTCCAATCAGCCCTCATTTGAAAAGCATTAGGGCTTATTTATTTTAAATGGGTTACATACTATTAAAATAAGTGAGATACCCAAGGGGGAATTTTCACTATTAGCTCTGGGCCAAAACCGAGCACACAGAATGGCTTAGATGTTCTATATAGAACCAGAACATAAGGACTAGGAGCAGGAGTAGGCCATTCAGCCCCTCGATTTTCTTCCACCATTTAATAATCTCACCTTGGCCTCAATCCTACTTTCCTGCCCACTCCTCATAACCCTTTTACCCTTTACTAATTACAAATCTGTTTGTCTCCTCCTTAAATTTATTCAGTGTCCGAGCATCCACCATCCTCTGGCAGAGGGAATTCCACAGATTCATGACCCTTTGAGAGAAGTCATTTCTCCCCATCTCTGTTTTAAAATCTGCTACTCCTTATCCTAAAGATATGACCTCTCATTCTAGATCCCTACACCTACTTTGTCATTCTGCTTTATCATCTGGGGGTCATCTAGCTCAGTTGATTGGCTGGTTTGCAATGCAGAGTGACGCAAATGTCGAGTTGGTTCAAGTCCCACCTTCTCAGCCTTGCCCCTTGCCCCTTGCCTCAGGCCTGGTGACTCTCAGGTTAAACCACCACCTGTCGTCCCTCTCTGATGGAAGTACCCCTGGGGACCTCTGGGACTTGCCAACTTTATGTACATTACTTACATACCTCAATTGGATCTCCTCATCCTGCTGAAATCTTGCAAAACATGTTGTGCTGAAAAATTATTTTTTTGACTATAATATCTCAAAAGTAAGACAGAATACTCTTGCTGAGGAATTAAAAAAGCATGGATTACCAGTGTCGGACCAAATTTCAACCAATTGACTTTTCCTCAGCAGTGAAGGTGAAAATTGATGCTCCACAAATTTGAGATGATTTTGCATCAGTTGTTCCTGAGAGCATCTGGGACACTTTTGTCGATACTTAGCCTCTCATTGGTCAGCATGTACAATGGGGAAAAGCCTTTCACTTGGGCTAAGCAGCATACGTGTTCAAATCATAAGTTACCACAGACAGGCAGACGAAACCGGACTGACAGAGCTAGGCCTCTTTAAGAAAATGTAATGTGGTGAGAATTTCTGGTCGGGCCTTCACTGCAGGCTTACCTCAAAGCTGCACTTGGACCTGACTGACAGACAATGTTGGACGGATGAGACCAGTAATCGATAAGGACTGAAGGATGGATAATCCATCTGTCACATCCTTCATGTTTCCCTTCTTAAATTCTTTGGGTTGTTTTCCTTGTATTCTGTTGTTCTCAAACATGGTGTCAGTCAAATAAATCTACGAAACACAGCTGGAGGATTAGAAGCACAAAAGCCCTTGCCGTTGTCGTTGCTTATCTCCAGCAACTTGCTGGAAGACACTGCATCCTAAGCAGTTCACTGTGATTGTATTGATTTCATGCCTCACAGTATCAGAGCTGAAGTGCTGAAGGACTGGCATCAGTTTGATCCAATGTATGGTAGTGTGCTGGTATCGTCGTCCAACTGGACTTTAATTTCGTTCAAATTCAACTTTAAGGTGCTTATATCCCGATTAGGCAGCTGCTTGATTTAAAAATTCTCATCCTTGTTTCCAAAATCCCTCCCAGGCCTCACTCTACCCTGTCTCTGTCACCTCCTCCGGCCCCACAGCCATCCACGATATCTGTTGCTTCCCTCTCTGGCCTCTTGAACCTTCCCGAACGGATTGTTGTGCTGTTACTGGCTGAGCCTTCAGCTGCTTAGGCCCTAGGTTTGGGTTCCCCTCTCACCTTCGTTGTTCATTTTAAGTCTGAGATGAAGTTTTGTAAAGCAATGGTGTTAAGGGAAGTAGCCAAAGGCAGGTACACGGAATTAGGTCACAAATGATCAGCCATTGATCAGGCTGAATGGCCCACTCCTTTTCCTATGTTTCTATGCTCTACCTCACTTTCCTCTTTTTAGGGGCTTCTTAAAACCTGCCTCTTGGTTTAAGTTTTTGGTCACCCATCTCTTCATGTGGCTCAGTGTTAAACCTTGCTTTATAATGCTCCCGAGAAAACATGTTAGATGAATACATGTTGTAGTAAAGGTCTCAAGGTGCTACACAAGACCATCTTCAAATCATGTTTTACACTGAGCCGTATCAAGATTAAAGGCATAACCGAAACTGACAACAATTGGTGAACAGTTCCAACTCAGAGCCACAGATCCAGGGAAAAACAGGAAACGCTGGAGTATCTGAGATAACAAGGTGTAAAGCTGGATGAACACAGCAGGCCAAGCACTATCAGAGGAGGAGGAAAGCTGACGTTTCAGGCCTAGACCCTTCTTTATCTAATGCTGGAGGGTACTGAGTGGCTCAAGTGACATCCGTGGAGAGAGAAACCGAGGGAATGCTTCCTAAAGAGTGGGAAAAGTGGAGATGTCAGGTAAAAGACAAAAAGGGGAAAGTTTGATTGTGTGGATAGCAGGAGAGATTTAATGACAAAGGGATGGTGGTGAGTTATAGAGGTCTGTAGTACAGAAAAAGGCCCTTTGTCTCATCAGGTCTGCATCAGTGAAAACAACCACCTAACTATTCTAATCCCATCTCCCAGCGCATGGCTCGTAGCCTTGTATACTTTGGCATTGCAAGTGCGCATCTAAAACTTTTTCATTGTTATGAGGGTTTCTGCCTCCACTATCCTTACAGGCAGTGAGCTCCAGATTCACACCAGCTCTGCGTGAAAATGTCTTTTCCTCACATTCCTTCTAAACCTCCTGCCCCTTCCCTTAAATCTATGCCCTTTGGTCATTGTTCCCTTCACCAAGGGGAAATGTTTTTTCCTGTCTACCCTCATGTCCCTGCCCCTTCCTCAGTCTCCTCTGCTCTAAGTAAATCAACCCCAGTCTGTCCATTCTCTCTTCATAACTGAAACTCTCCAGCCCAGGCAACATCCTGGTAAATCTCCTCTGCACCCTCTCCAGTACTATACCATCCTTCCCATAACGTGGGTTCCAGAATTGCACACAGTGATCTAGCTGTAGCCTAACCAATAAAGTTCCAGTGTAACCTCCCTGCACTTAAATGCTATGCCTTCGCCAATAAAGGCAACTATCTCATATGTCATCCTAATCACTTCATCTGCCTGTCCTGCTACATTAAAGGGACCAGTGGATGTGCACACCAAGATCTCTCAGACCCCTGCTTCCCAGGGTTCTACTGCTCATCATGTATTCCTTTGCCTTGTTTGTCCTGCCCAATTGCATCCCCTCTCATTTATCCAGATTGAATTCTATTTGCCACAGATCAGCCCCATGTGACCAGCCTGTCTCAATTCTCCCATAATCTAAAGCTATCCTCCTAACTATTTACCACCCCTGCAATTTTCATATCATCCACGAACTGACTGATCAACCCTCCTGCATTCAAGTCTGAATTGTTCATAAATACCACCTACAGCAAAGGGCCCAACACTGATCCCCCCAGAACCCCAGTGGACACAGGCTTCCAGTCACAAAAGCACCTCTCGACCCTTTACTTCCTACCCCAGTCAATTCTGGATCCAATTTGCCAAGTTTCTTTGGATGCCACGGGCTCTTCCCTTCACAATCAATCTCCTATGCAGGACCATATCAAAAATCAGACCTTGACCAGTGAGGCCTTGTGTACCTGCTTGAGCTTTCTTCCTGCTCTTGTGTCTTTGACCTTGAGAAGCAGCAAAAGGGTGGAGAAGGTTGGGGTAAGGCGTGAGCTAGGGATCAGTGGATGATGATTTAAAAGCCCATTTGGTTTGTGCATGGCCCTGTGTCGCTCTCTGTGCCTAACTTTCGAGAATACTGAGGACTTAGGAACACGGACAGAGCAGCCCGACAACGGTTTCAATACAGGTCCGGGGATTGCAGGTGAGAAAACTTGACTGACCGTCAATCCTGAGTGTGAATGGAGTGAAAGTGCCCAAAAAGGAAGCTTTCACCTTTTGGTAGTCAGCGCTGGTTTGCTTGGAACTGCTGTCAGCTCCTGGCATAGATTGTGGGGTTCATGGGACTGTAGCCTCAAATAATGTAACCTGCATTTCTGAAGAAGGGTCTATGCCGGAAACGTCAGCCTTCCTGCTCCTGTGATGCTGCTTGGCCTGCTGTGTTCATCCAGCTCTACACCTTGTTATCTCTAACCTGCAATGTAAACTGTATGCCTCATGCCTCTTAAGTCTTTTTGATCTTTACCTCCTTTGCTTGCTGTGTTCTGCCTCTATCGCTCGTAAACAAAACTTTTCACTGTATTTCGATACACGTGATAATAAAAAATCAATCCAATCCACCGATCAAGCCACATTCAATAAAGATGGAGCACAGGATCTCAGCTGACCTTGCAAAACATTCAGAGGAAATGCCAAAGATGCTGTTTTTCAGATCCGATGTTAAATCGTGAGCCCCTTATCCAATAAAAATCCCACAATCCTACTCAAGGTGTAATGCGGGCAGTTATTTTCTGGTGTCCTGACCAATATTTATTTCTTAACATTACAAAAACCCATTATATTGCTATGTGTGGGAGCTTTCTGCACGTAAACTAGCTGCTACTTTCCCTACATTATGACACTGGCAGTGCTTCCAAAAGTGCTTCACTGGCTGTAAAGTGCTTTGACAGGATGTGAAAGGCTCTATGTAAATGCACACATTTTCTCCCTTAATCTGTGCAAATGCACCTCTCTTTGTGATATTTCCAGCAACCAAGGGAGGGAGCTGTCTTCCTACAGAAGTCACACGTTTGCCAGTATCTTGCCCTGACAGTTTTGTAGCGAGGCGTGATACCCCTTGATAATTCCACACCTTTGGATAGTGCACACTGGGGGTGTGGTGTGGGGTTGTGTGTGTGGGGGGTACACACGCAGTGTTTTATTGATCTACAGATTTCCTGTAGCCACAATGTTTAGTGATTTTGTGCCAAGCAAGTAGGACCCTGGCGAAAGGAGGTTATTGACCACTTCAGGATTTTTAAGGGTTTTGATGAGCTGAGCTGCGAGAAACAGGGTTTATTATGGTCCTGAGGCCAAGAGGAAGTGTGGGCCGTGGGTAGTGGTGTGGAGTTCCCAGGATGGGTCAGCACCTTCCTGGGGCTCAGAGACCTGTCAGTGTCAGAATGAGAGAATACGGGGTGGCCAATAACATCCATTACTTCCACGAACTCTGGGCCTGCCAGATGAAGATGCTCCTGTCTGATCACCCAGTACATTGCTTTGTTTCTGAGTTTTGTTCCCTGAGTAATAGTGGCCTAATTGCAAATGGAACAATCACGGAGATTGCCTGTAACTGTGTGGATGTAACCACCCCACCCACCACCACCACCACCCCCACCCCCCCCCCCCCCCCCCCCCCTCACCCACCCCCCATTCCTGGTTCCTAATCCTGAGCTTTGCAAAAGCCGGCAGCTTACGTTTTGTTGGTTTTGATGACTTAATTGTCAACCCCAAAGGAAACAGGCTCTCAAAGAGAAAATTGTACCCTGGCTGGGTTTCAGTCATCGCTCTGTGCTAAGGTCAAGGCTCTTCAGAAACCTGAGCTTCAACAAGGCTGTGCTTGTGAAGTCACAGATGAGGAGATGTGTCAACTGGAACAGAAAGAAAATCACAACAAAGGAGATAATATCAAGCTTTATGTGCAGGGGTGCAGAAGTCGAGGTTAATTTGAGTGTTCCTTTGTGTGTTCTGCGAGGTCAGAGCCGACAAGTGATCAGGAGACAGATGTAACTGGACAGTGACTTGATATTTTTGCTGACTGTATTAGGGACCAAGTGCATTAATCACAGAACACGGCCACAGCAGCAAAACACTGCAGATGTGAGGAATCTGAAATGAAAGCAGGAAGTGGATGCCACCGCAATAGGTCAGGCAGAGAGAGAAACGGAGTTGTCATTTCAGATCAGTGTCCATTTGTCAGAATTTCGGACTTATGAAACCGAAATGTGGTTAGATAATGCAACAAAGAAAGGGTCATTTCCATGGAGTTGGGACTCCTGTGTAAAACTCCAGTCACAGCTTTGAGAGCGATTTCACTGGGGAATTAAAATGGAAAATGTAACATTTAATGGCCCTCGCTGATGCTACATGTGTTGGTATCAAGTTTCTCCCAAAACCTGGTGATTGTTCTTTGGAAAACCCTCCGTTACAATTTAAAGTCCTGAAGCATTCCCATTCAAATCACATACAATTTCTTGTTGCAGACATTGATGGTCTGAAAGGGTTAATGTTGGAGGATATTGTTAAGCTCAATCCATTTTGAAGAATCAGGGAGTCTCCCTCTAGATCCTGACAGCGTTAGACAGGTCATCCTGGCTCCAGATAATCTTAGTAGTTACACCTAATGAGCCAATGTGACTTGTACCTATTGCTGTCGTTCAATAAACTAGAGATAGTAGGAACTGCAGATGGTAGAGAATCTGAGATAACAAGGTGTAGAGCTGGATGAACTCAGTAGGCCAAGCAGCATCAGAGGAGCAGGAAAGCTGACGTTTTGGGCCTAGACCCTTCTTCAGAAAATAAACTACAATAAACTACATCTTGTTGCCAAGATAAGTGCCTCTTCTTGTTAAGATTCACTGGTAGTTCACCCTGTAGCACTGCTAATCAATCAGGCCCTTAGGCCCAAGAAGGAACAAGGATTAGAGGCACCACTGCGCCCCACCCATTAGTGGATAGTGGGTGGTTCTGTAGCACATACTATACTCCTGTTACTTAAACACAAAGTTACTATCTTAGTTCCATATTGAGAGAGTTCTGCATTGTTGTAGACGCAGTCTTTCAGATGAGAGCCCCTCTGTCTGCTTAAGTAGGTGTAAAAGATCACATGGCACTATTTCCATAAAGAGTAAGGGGGTTAGCTCAGGTGTCTGATCAAATATTGATCCCTCAATCAATACCACAAAAAACAGATAATCTTTTGTTTATTTATTGGTGTGACAGAATATAAAGAATCGCAGAGGATGTCTGAAAAATTGATCAGGAGAAAGGAATTGGAATTTAAGTATTGTTGAAAAAGGGCTCGTTTCTTCCTGCTCACCATCCAAGGGCCTAAACAGTTTTCCAGGTGAAGCAGCATTTCAACTGCATCTCTTCCAATCTTATGTACTGAAGTGGCTGCACCCAATGCAGCCTACTCTACATTGGAGAAACCAAACGCAGACTGGGTGACTGCTTTGCAGAACACCTCCAGTTCGTGCACAAGCATGACCCCGACCTTCCCGTAGCCTGTCTTTTTAACACAGCGTCCTGCTTGCACATGCACTTGTCTGTCCTCACATGCTGTAAAGCTCCAGCGAATCACGGCGCAAACTGCAGGAGCAACATCTCATCTTCAAACTAGGCACTTTACAACCTTCTGGGCTCAATACTGAGTTCAACACCTTCAAATTGTGAATTCATTCCTTCACTTTCTTTTGGCTTTGCTTATTACATTCTCTGTCACCATGTCATCTCTCCCCTCCCCCCACTCCAGTGGGACCGTCTGTTCTTTCCAGCCTGGCAGATAGACACACCATTGTTCTGCCATTCTCACATTCCAACCACTTAATCTGAACTATCAACATCTTTCACCCCCAGCACACCAACCACCCCAGCCACCCCCTCCACCCCACTATTGCATAAACATTGTCCCCTCCACACTTCACTTCAGCTCTGATTTTAAAAAAAAATTCATCTAGACTCAAAACGTTAGCTTGCTTTCCCTCCATGAATGATGCCGGACCTTCTGTGATCTCCAGCATGTTTTTGTCTCCAGTACAGATTCCAGCATCTGCAGTAATTTGCTCCCTCATTGTTTTGAACCTACTTATGTTTCACTCATCAAGGCAATTCACAAGGAATACAAAAATGAAGAGAAAACAGTATTTATGATGTATGAAAGGAGAGTGCAGGTTGGTTGACATGTTGGTAGAATCATTTCCATGGAGAATACACCAGTTAATGATGACTAACAGCTATCTGCCAAACTTGCCAGGATAAGAGGCAGCAATATCTACTGTCTGCAAGATGTACCGCATCAACTTACAAAGGCTCCTGTGACAGCACCTTCCAAACTCCCTGCAAACTCTACCACGTATAAGGACAAGGGCAGCAGACACATAGAAACACAGCCACCTGCAAATTTTCCCTCCAAGCCACTCACCAGTATGACTTGAAACTGTATTGCTGTTCCTTCATTGTTGTCAAAACACTGGAAGGACTGCAGTAATTCAAGAACACAGTTCACCAGGCAACTTAGGGGTGGGTAACAAGTCCGTATGAACAAAGAAAATAAATTTTACCAGTCCACCATCTTCCCACACTATTCTCCCATCCATTGATATCTTCAGTATCTTTCTCTGTCTTGAACATATTCAATGATTGATATTCCACAGCCCTCTGGGGTAGAGAATTCCAAAACTTCACTGCTTCTGAGTGAAAAAAATTCCTCTTCATCTTGGGGTGGCACGGTGGCTCAGTGGTTAGCACTGCTGCCTCACAGCACCAGGGACCTGGGTTTGAATCCAGCCTCAGGCAACTGTCTGTGTGGAGTTTGCACATTCTCCCTGTGTCTGCGTGGGTTTGCTCCGGGTGCTCCAGTTTCCTCCCACAGCCCAAAGATATGCAGGTTAGGTGGGTTGGCCATGCTAAATTACCCATAGTGTTCAGGGATGTGTAGATTAGGTGCATCACAAGGGGATGGGTCTGGGTGGAATGCTCTGAGGTTCACTGTGATCTTGTTGGGCCAAAGGGCCTGTTTCCACACTGTAGGGATTCTATGATTCCCTGCTTCAGTTTCCAGGGAGTTGTGACTGGTGCTAAACATTATGCACTCATCAGCAAACATTCCCACTTCTGACCTTATGCTGGGGGTAAGGTCATTGATAGAGCAGCTGAAGATGTTTGGGCCTTGGACACTACTCTGAAGAGCTGCACTAAGATGTTGGACCTTCAGCAATCACAACTGTCTTACTTTGTGCTGGGTATGACTCCAGTCAGCTGAGAGTTCTCGCCCTGATTCTTGTTGAATCCGGTTTTGCCATGCTTGGTCAAAATTGGCCTTAGGGTCAAGGGCAGTCACTCTCACCTCATCTCTTGAGTTCACCTCTTTTGTCCAGGTTTAGGCCAAGACTGTTATGAGATGAGAAGCGGAGTGGCTCTAGCCTTCAGTTAGTAGGTTAGCTGGTCGCTATGACTTAGCAGATTGTGGGACCTTGCTGTGCATGAATTAGCCGCCATGTTTCCTGAACCACAACAGTGACTGCACTTCAAAAACAGGACTTTATGGGATGCAAAGTGCTTGGGACATCCGATATCTGTGAAGAGTGCGATATAAATGCAAGTCTTTTTCTTTTTATCACATTAAAGGGTTTTGCGTATCTAGGTGGATTGAGAGAGAAAGGCACTCCCGGGCTGACTATATGCACTGCAAACACTTATTAACTGCAGTGCTAGGATGGAAGAAGTGACTGCATTTTTCTCAATTACAAATTTGTCCTGTTCATCTGCTTTTATGGTTAGCTTGTTTGATCCATATCTGAGCCACACATGATGGTTTAACAGTTAGCAATGGGAAAGGAATGCTGGCTTTATCAGTGACATCACATCACAGAAATGAATGATAAAACAATATCAGCTTGGGGACTGTCCAAAAGACAGCTGCCCTAAAAAGAGGGAGGTAAACACATTGAGTTTGAGACATCGCTTTTTTTTTCAGAGGGAATGAAGGAAGACAGCACTGTGTAAGAACCACATTGGCTGTTTGTCTGGAATATTCCATCAATGGAGGCTCCAGCCACAAAATTCCTGTCACATTGGGAGCATTAGGAAGATTTTATCTTGGCATTTTCCTTCAGTTGTCACTGCAGTAACTCACCAAGGCTCCTTCGACAACACCTTCAACATTCCTAGGTTATAGGGGGATGGGTCTGGATGGGGTGCTGTGAGGTTCAGTGTGGACTTGTTGGGCCGAAGGGCCTGTTTTCCACACTGTAGGGATTCAATGAATTCACTCCCTTCCATTTCCTTACACTGACTCACAGTGTCAAGATGGGTGAGGCAATGGCCTCATGGTAATATCGCGATTAATCCAGATACTCAGCTCATGTGGCTGATGGTTCGAATCCAGCCACGGCAGATGGTAGAATTTGAATTCAATTTAAAAAAAAATCTGGAATTAAGAATCTACTGATGACCATGAAACCATTGTCGATTGTCAGAAAAACCCATTTTGTTCACTCATCTGCCATTCTCACTTGGTCTGGCCTACATATGACTCCAGACCCACTGCAATGTGGTAGAATCTCAACTTGCCCTTGTAAGCCACTCAGTTGTACCAATTGCTACAAAGTCTCAAGCACCAGAAGTGAAACAGCAAAAGTAGCCCTGACAACCCAGCGACAATCTCCTTCTGAACATCTAGGGGTTAGTGCCAAAATTGGGAGAGCTGTCTCACAGTCTAGAAAAGCAACAGCCAGACATAGTCACACTCACAGAATCATACCTTACAGACAGTGTCCCAATCACCATCCCTGGATATGTCCTGTCTCACCGGCAGGACAGACCCAGCAGAGATGGTGACACAGTGATATACAGTCAGGCAGGAATTGCTCTGGGACTCCTCAACATTGACTCTGGATCCCATGAAGTCTCGTGCCTTCAGGTTAAACATGGGCAAGGAAACCTCCTGCTGATTACCATGTACCATCTTCCCTCAGCTGATGAATCGGTACTCCTCAATGTTGAACAACACTTAGAGGAAGCACTGAGGATGTGAGGACACAAAATGTACTCGCGGTGGGGGATTTCAGTGTCCACCACCAAGAGTGGCTCAGCAGCAGTACTACTGATCGAGCTGGTCGGGCCCTAAAGGACATAGCTGCTAGACTGGGTCTGTGGCAGGTGGTGAGGGAACCAACAAGAAGGGAAAATGTACTTGACCTCATTGATGGATTGATTTTCTTGTCACACGTACTGAAATATGGTGAAAAGTTTTGTTTACGAGCGGTAAAGGAGATCATACCAAGCAAAGGATGTACAGATCAAAAAGACTTAGAGACATACAGGTTACATTGCAGGTTACATTCTTTAAGGCTACAGAGTCCATTCAACAGTCTGATAATGGCCGGAAAGAAGCTGTTCTTCAACCTGCTCGTGCATGTGTTCAGGCTTCTGTATCTCGTGCCTGATGGAAGAGGTTGTAGGAGGTCATTACCAGGGTGTGATGGGTCTTTGATGATGTTGGCCACCTTTCTGCGACAGTGAGCCATGTAAATAGAGCCCATAGATGGGGAGTTGGCTTCCATGATGGTCTGGGCTGTGCACACAACCTTCTGTAGTTTCTTATGGTCCTGGGCAGAGCTGTTGCCGTACCAGGCTGTTATGCACCCGGACAGTATGCTTTCAATGGTGCATCTGTAGAAGTTGGTGAGGGACCTTATGGACAGGCCAAATTTCCTGAGCTGCCTGAGGAAGAAGAAATGTTGTTGTGCCTTCTTGACCATCGCATCTACGTGGGAAGTACAGGACAGGTTATCATCACTCCGAGGAACTTGATGCTGTTCACCCTCTCAACCTCAGTTCCATTGATGTAGATGGTGGCGTGTTCTCTTCCTTTCTTTCTGAAGTCAATGATCATTTCTTTAGTTTTGCTGACATTGAGAGAGAGGTTGTTCTCGTTGCACCACATCACCAAGCCCTCTATCTCTCTTCTGTATTTTGACTCGTTGTTGTTGGATATCTGTCCTGCTACAGTGGTGTCGTCAGCGAACGTGTAGAGGGCATTCGTTCGGAATTTGGCAACACAGTCGTGAGTGTACAGGGAGTACAGTGGGGGGCTGAGAACACATCCTTGGGGGGCTCCAGTGTTGAGTGTTATTGTGGAGGAGGTGCAGTTATCTGTGTTCACTGATTGTGGCCTATGGGTCAGAAAACTGAGGATCGAATCCCCATCAATCTGCCAGCTGCAGATACATCTGTCCATGGCAGTATCAGTAAGAGTGACCACCGCACAGTCCTTGTGGAGACAAAGTCCTGCCTTCATACTGAGAATACTATATGTCGCACTGTGGCACCATCACCATGCTAAATGGGGCAAACTTTGAACAAATTTAGCAACTCAAAACGGGGCATCCATGAGGCGCTCTTATTGAAGAGTGCAGGAGGGTATGCCAGGAGCTACACCAGATATACCTGGAGATGAGGTATCAACCTGGTGAAGCCACCAAACAGGACTACTTGCACAACAAACAGTGAAAGCAGCAAGTGATAGACAGAGCTAAGTGATCCCACAACCGACCGATCAGATCTAAGGTCTGCAGTCCTGCTGTATCCAGTCGTGAATGGTGGTGGACAATTAAACAACTCACTGGAGGAGGAGGCCCCTCAAATATCCCCATCGTCAATGATGGAAGAGCCCAGCACATCAGTGCAAAAGATAAGGCTGAAGCTTTCACAGCAATCTTCAGCCAGAAGTGCCGAGTGGATGATCCATCTCAGCCTTCTCCAATGGACCCTAGCATCACAGTTACCAGTCTTCAGCCAATTTGATTCACTCCACGTGATATCTAGAAACAGTTGGAGGCTCTGGATTCTGCAAAGGCTACGGGCCCTAACAACATTCCGGCAATAGTACTGAAGAATTGTGCTCCAGAACTTACTGTTCCCCTAGCAAAGCTGTTCCAGAACAGCTACAACACTGCTATCTACCAGATAATGTAGAAAATTGCCCAGGTATGCCGTGTACATAAAGAGCAGAACAAATCCAACCTGGCCAATTACCGCCCCATCAGTCTCCTCTCAATCATCAGTAATGTGATGGAAGGTGTCAGTAACAGTGCTATCAAGCAGCACCTGCTCAGCAATAGCCTGGTCAGTGACGCCCAGTTTGGGTTCCACCAGGGCCACTCAGCTCCTGACCTCATTACAGCCTTGGTTCAAACATGGATGAAAGAGGGGAATTCCAGAGGTGAGGTGAGTGACAGCCCTTGATATCAAGTCTGCATTCGACCGAGTGTGGCATCAAGGAGCCCTAGCAAAACTGGAATCAATAGCAGTCAGAAGCAAAACTCTATACTGATTGGAGTCATACCTGGCACATAGTAAAGCTGTCGTGGTTGTTGGAGGTCAATCATCTCAGCTCCAGGACATCTCTGCAGAAGTTCCTCAGGGTTGTGTCCTAGGCGAAACCATCTTCAGCTGCTTCATCAATGACCTTCCCTCCATCACAGGGTCAGAAGTGGGGATGTTCGCTGATGATTGCACAATGTTCAGCACCATTCGCAACTCCTCAGCTGAGTGGTATTATCGCTGGACTATTAATCCAGAGGCCCAGTAATGTTCTGGTGACCCAGGTTCAAATCCCATGACGGAAAATGTGGAATTTGAGTTCAATAAAAAAAAATCTGGAATTAAGAGTCTAATGATGATCATGAATCCATTGTCAATTGTCGAAAAAACCATCTGGTTCACTAATGTCCTTTAGGGAAGGAAACTGCCATCCTTACCTGGTCTGGCCTACATGTGACTCCAGTCCCACAGCATTGTGGTTGACTCTTACGTGATTGGATGGGAAATAAATACCTAGCCAGCGAAACCCTCATTCCATGAATGAATAGAAAAAATAACTATTGTGGCTACAAGAGCAGGTCAGAGGCTAGAAATGCTGCAGCAAGTAACTCACCTCCTCACTCCCCAAAGCCTGTCCACCATCTACAAGGCACAAGTCAGGAGTGTGATGGAATACTCCCCATTTGCCTGGATGAGTGCAGGTCCAACAAAACTCAAGAAGCTTGACACCATCCAGGACAAAGCAGCCCGTTTGATTGACTACATCC
The DNA here is from genome assembly GCF_021869965.1 of Rhincodon typus. Taxonomy (NCBI): domain Eukaryota; kingdom Metazoa; phylum Chordata; class Chondrichthyes; order Orectolobiformes; family Rhincodontidae; genus Rhincodon; species Rhincodon typus. The sequence goes on from NC_063340.1 coordinate 80,716,186, forward strand.
ACAAGCATCCACTCCCTCCACCACCAACACTCAGTAGCAGCAGTGTGTACTATCTCCAAGATGCAACTGCAGAAACTCACCAAAGATCCTCAGATAGCACCTTCCAAACCAATGATCACTTCCGTCTGAAAGTGCATCTGACATATGGGAACGCCACCACCTCCAAATTCCCCTCCAAGCCACTCACCATCCTGACTGGAAAATTTATCACCGTTCCTTCACCGTCGCTGGGTCAAAATCCTGGAATTCCCTCCCTAAGAGCATTGTGGGTCTATCTACGGCACATAGGCCACAGTGGTTGAAGAAAGCAGCTTACCACCACCATCTCAAAGGCAGTAAACACTGGCGAGCAGCGACACACCACTTCCATGAGCAAATGTTAAAAAAAATTGCACTGTAGCATCTCACCAAGGTTCTTTAAACAGCACCTTCCAAACCCACCATCTCTCCCACCCAGAAGGACAAGGACAGCAGATACATGGGGACACCATTAGCTGCAAGGTCCCCTCCAAGCCACATATCACCCTGACGTGGCTTTATTGTTGCTGGATCAAATCCCTGGACCTCTCTCTCTAACAGCATTATGGGGTGTACTGATGGCAGCGGTACATGAAGGTGGTTCACCACCACCTTTTTGAGGGTGATCATGGAGAGATCATAATTTCTGGTCTTGCCAACGATGCTCACATTGCAATAGCAACTCTCACATCCAGCACTGATGGTGTCAGTGTCTTGCAGGGATACTGACCTGTGTGAGTCTTGAGAGCTCCTTGCTAATCCTCTACAGTACTAAGTCATCAGGTAGGGGCCTGCATGGCTGAGAGGAGCAGTTCAACCATGGGGTATATCACAGCCGAGGCTGCTGCCCTCACCTGCTGCCCTGTTCATGCAGTGATTACAGTTTGTAGCAACGTTCAGCGGAGAGCTATCTCGAGTATTGATTCCAACCTCTGAGGGTCCTGATTCCTCAGAATGCCTGTGGCCAGCATTCTTACTGGAGCAGGGGAGATCTAAATATTGCCTGTTTTTGTTTCTCCAGTTACCAAATATTGTTCCAGTTTAGAGCAAGGCAACTGCTTGCCACCAATCGAGATTCCCGAAAACAGGGATTCACCTCGTGGGATGACACAAGGTATTCTTCATCTGTAGTGACCTCCGCCAGAGACACCTCCTTTGTGAAGTGTCCTTCCTGCTGCAGTTCATTGCATTAACCGCTGTGCAACTCAACAATCTCATGGCTATATGTTTTCTCCCTGGTGTCACAACCAATGTATCGCACCCCTCAAGCTGTTATACAGGTCATTACGATCATTATAACGTTGCTGTTAGTGGGATCTTACTGTGCACAGGTTGGTGACTCTGTATCCTACGTTGTAATGATGGTGACACTCCAACAGTACCTCATCACCTGTGAACAGCTTCGAGACATGCTGAGGTCATGATGGTTGCTGAGTTGGGCAGATTTTAAGTCAGTAAGGGAATCAAAAGTTATGGGGAAAAGGCAGGAAAGTGGAGTTCAAGATTATCAGATCAGCCGTGATCTTGTTGAATGGCACAGCAGACTCGATGGGCTGATTGGCCTACTTCTGTTCCAATGTCTTATGGTCTCTTATGTAGATGATAGTTCTTTCTTTTAACATGTTCAATATTTGTAGGAAAGCTGTTCATAGATTTAACCGGGTTCTAAAGAGTTGTACAACCCAATTAAACAAAATGTGGTTATATACTGAATAGAGATGTGTCCTTTTAGCCTAAAGACCTCTCGTGTTCTTTGTTTCGGACGAACAAACCTCGCTAAGAGTTGAACGCAGCACAAAGTGGGGAGCTAAGGCTGTAACATAAGCGTCTGAGGTCAAGGGGCGAGGTTTTATGCTCCCAGGACAATGGTAAATCAGACTGCAGACCAAGGAAGCAGGGTCTGGACTTCAAAGGTGGGAATTTAAGGGCTTCTGTCCAAACTGCCAACGCGCACACACGACACTTTGTAACTTTAAACTGCAGTTATCGGCTGTCTCCGCGCACCACAAACAACCTGCTCACTTCAAAGCTCAGAGGGAGGTCAGTGAGTGAAAGAGGGAGGCGGGGGACATGAATGCTTTCCGCTTGGTAATGAATGAGACGACAAATGCGACACATGTTGTGGGATCCCGGCAGTCAGCCAGCAGAAAGGACCCTTCTGTGCGCTGCCAGGTTTCCCTCAAAGGATGGCAAGGTGCCATGTCTGTTAACCCTGTGCTCTCAGGAAGCACAGAGGTACCCAGTGCACAGACTGCTCTTTTTTGCTGTCTCACCATCAGGGTCCAGGGGATTAACAGTGTGACAAAAGGGTCAAGAGGTGAGATTCTGGGCAAGCAAAGATGAACTGTAGCAGGTGGTCTACTCCTGGCTAAGTGTGATACCCGTAGAAGGAGATGAAAATCTGTTTGGAAACAGGCTGAAACCGAGCCGAGGTGAGGAGGTAATCCTGGGGTCATAACGGGGACTGGAACACTTGCATTGTGTCCTGGTGACCCCTTGAATCTCACTTCACTTTCACACAATGTTCACGGAGAGCCTGTCGGGTCTTCCACAGCGAGAGTAAGTTCCTCTGTCTATGTATCACCTCCCGTGTGAGGAAACATGGCAAGCCAGGCACATCGCAGGACTACTAAAAATGAAAATATGACACACAGCCACATTAATAAAGATAAAAGGTCAGTGGCCAAAGGTTTGGCCAAAGGGGACACTTTTAAAGGAGGAGAGGGAGGAATGGAGAAGTAGGAGAGGTGCACATGAGACTGCAGGAAATCTGTGACTTGTCGCTACTTTGAAACACTTTGTTTTAATCCCAGCTCATACTAGGACTATATCCCTGAAGTAATGATCCCTAGCTCAGTCATGTCCAGCTGAGATATGTTAAGTCACCAAGCTTTAAAACAATGCCAAGGATTACAGTGGGACTTCCTTGACCTTCCAGAATTGGGGTGGATGGCTCTGGGTGGATAATGAAAATTGCCAAGCAATTGAGACAATTGAAATCTCTTGTACAATATGGAAGCATCACAGGAGATGAAGACAAATAACCAAAGATACATGATGTATTTCATGCACTAAGAAAAATGAAGTCTAAAGCCAATCGCATATTTTTTTCTGAAGTAGGGTCCAGATCCGAAACGTCAGCTTTCCTGCTCCTCTGATGCTGCTTGGCCTGCTGTGTTCATCCAGCTCTACACCTTGTTATTGCACAAAAAGAAATGTCTCACTAAGGCTACTGTGTTGACAAGCATTTGTTTGTGAATGCTCTGATGGATAATGTAGGTTAAACTGTCTTTTTAACTATATCCATTCCTGTTCATTTAAATGGACATTGTTTGAACGTTAAATCCCATTTCCAATGGGGAGCTAGGGCTGTACTGTCTCATTATCTACGCCCGCCTTTTAGTGCATGGGCAAACAGGGGCACTGTGTTCTTCTGTTCAAAGGGAAGGCTACAGATTCTCCGATTCAGCCCAATCCTACACTATCGGGAGGAAAGGCTTACAGTGTCACTGTGTCTACTTTGATTTTACATTGCTTTTTAATTTTATTTATTCAGGGTGTATAGATGTTGCTGCTTGGGTTAATAATTAGCACCCATCTCTAGTTGCCCTTCAGGAGGCGGTAGTGAGCTACCTTCTTGAACCACTCCGATCCATTTGGGAGGGATTCCCAGCATTTTGACCCAGTGACAGCGAAGGAATGGCAATACATTTTTTTTTAAAGTTTGTTTACGCGATATGGGCATTGCTGGCATTTATTGCCCGTCCCTAGTTGCCCTTGAGAAGGTGGTGGTGAGCTGCCTTCCTGAACCGCTGCAGTCCACCTGTAGAGTTGGTAGACACACAGTGCCCTTAGGGATGGAATTCCAAGATTTTTACCCGGCGACAGTGAAGGAATGATGATGTATTTCCAGGTCAGGATGGTGAGTGGCTTGGAGGGGGACTTGCAGATGGCAGTGTTCCCATGTATCCACTGCCCTTGTCCTTCTAGATGGAAGTGATCAGAGGTCTGGCAGGTGCTGTCTGAGAAGCCTTGGTGATTTGCTGCAGTGCATCTTGTTGATGGTAAACACTGGGCGAGAGAATGAATGTGGAAGGTATGGGTTAGGGTGCCAGCCAAGCTGGCCACTTCACTCCGGATGCTATCAAATGTCATGCATGTTACTGGAGCTGTAATTGCCCAAGGCTGTGGCGAGTAATCTTTTGTGAGTGTTATTGGCCTAGATCCTCTGAAAAGACTGTGTCCCCAGTGGAACATCTGCACCATAGTTGTCCCAAACTCACGTCTGAATATCCAAAAAAAAGTCCACTTTTGACACGCAAGAATTTGGAACCAATGTGCACAGAAGGTGCCGACCTGAATGCTGACAGTACTCCTGTTTCATTGTTTGTATTTTTCTGCTTATGGTATGCTCAAGGGGAGGTGTTTTCTGCAGGTTTTATGGTCTTCCACCCTGTACTAATGCAGGATTTAATTCCCAACAGCTGCTGAAATGAATGTAAATAAAACTATGAGCTGCGTTGCTCCCATCTCAAAATGCAGGAAATAAGCATGTCTAATGTGCCTTTGATTACAAGGCTGCATCACCTTGATAACAGTTTCCATATAATTTCCACTTAACACAGTTGACTGCTGTTACCCCGAACACCACAGCACCTGGAGCAGTGTCAAGTTGCTTTATCTCTTCAGTTTTAAGTTAGACAACATGCTCCAGTGTGCCACTTGCCTAATCTTTCCTTCCTGCATCAGCGCCAACCTTTAAAATTGGCACACTGGATGGCAGCAAGAATAGCCCAGGAGCAAGACACGTGACCCCATTGTGAAGGAGTTTTTGAGGTAACAAGGTGTAAAGCTGGATGAACACAGCATCAGAGAAGCAGGAAAGCTGACGTATCGGGTCTGGACCCTTCTGTTTAGTTAGTGCAAATCCCTGAAGCCAAACGTTAGCCGCGCCCCCTCCCATTTGCTGATGTTAAGGTTTACCCTGTCACATAGTCTGTAGGAGCTAGACTCGTCAGTGTTGTGTAGTTTGTAGCTCCATGAATGTGCCAAGTTCCCAGTGCTGTGGGGTACACTTCTGATTCTGTCGCTCCTTAAGGAAGCAGCAAGCAGGAACCAGGACTATTTTCCAGCTTCCGAACCTGCCTGATGGGAAATTAATAAAAGTAAATCTTCCGCTTGGCTGCATGAGACCCCAGTTGAAACGAACCAGGCTTCCTGCCCACAGAGGCCTCCAGCTTCAGGCGGGCCCTCAGCTGCAGTTCAAAGTAATTATTTCAGAGGGCGCGTCAACAAGAAGGGGGCTCCCTGAGCCATTTCCTGAAAAGTATAAATTAAAAAACACAGGAGAAAGCAGCTTGGGTGGTGGGTGGGGATGCTGTATGAGATTACCTTTTTGGCAGTGGCCCCATCGGGCGAAAACAGGAGAAAGGACACCCAAACAGAAGGTTCAGCAAATGGGCCTGCCTTTGACGCGTTGGGGAAACTGGTCAGTTTCCTTAACATATTTTTAACAAGGATCTTGGCAAGCCTAATTACTTTCTGCACCTAACAGAGGCAAGGGGTTGTGGAGAATGGTCCAGGCCTCAAAGTGGCCAGTGGTCAGGGGGTCAACACGCCTGTGGACCTGGTGGTTTCCGTGTCCCATTCGCCTCCAGTCTTGGGGCCAACAGGGCCTGAAAATTCAGCCTGGCCTATTGAAATGACAGAGCAAGTTCTTATTTAGAAGGGCGGCTGTAGAGAAACTGTTTCATCTGTTGGGAAATTCAGAACAATGGGACACAATCTTAAAATTAGGGTGCAACCATTTAGGAGTGAATTCAAGGGGATACTTTCTCAGACATGTGGTCAAGGCAGGTGGAATGGCTTTGAGAAATCCTGGTTTCCACAAAGAGCGACACCATCCTGCAAGGATAAAAAACAGTTGGGAGAGGAGTGTGGGGAAGAAGGAAGTGAGAGTGAGCATCCATGCTGGAAAGTAATCCGTGTCATTGTCTTGCATTTGAAGATGCAGCTGCCCTGTGTGGGTGCTCAATGCGTTAATTAATCTGTACTTGATTTTGAGAGTCTGAAATCTGTACTTGATTTGTCAAAGATCCTGGATGTGGAGTTAAAGCAAAATAAACAGTTACCACAGAAGCTGCACAAGGCTAAGTTGTCAGAATGCGCATAGACATTGAGTGTTTGGAGAGATATTTTAAAATAATATCAACTAAACCTGTTACACATTAGAAGTCAGTGTCACCTCTGCGTTACCCTGAGATATATAAACTCACCACCACCATAGGTGAGTAAACCCCATTGTGCTATTAAACTCTGGTCTGTGTGCCTAATGGGCCACTACACCCTGGGTCTTCTTCAGTTTGTTAGAGGATACAGCAATTTGCAACAAAGAACCCTATTTCAACTCACCTTACATTGTATTTTGACTCCTTTTTGCAACATTGGGCGCATATTATCTGCAACAGACTTGGCTCAAGGCAACAAAATTGCTGGAGAAACTCAGCAGGTCTGGAAACATCTGTAGGGAGAAAGCAGAGTTAACATTTCAGGTCCAGTGACCTTTCCAGCATCCACAGTGCTTTGTTTTATTTAATCAGATATAGGTAGCCCAATTTAGCTGAATTTTATGTCCCATTCGAAAATGAAGAATTAGTTCTGATCCTGAGGTTAGGATGATGAGGTTATTGACGTTTCAGATCCAGAGATGCTAAAGCTAAACAGTTTCCAGAGGTGCTATTTTAACTATTCTTTATTATACACCTAGAAGGCATCGGACTAACTGGCTATTTGTGATATTGGACTATGTTTATATTGATCAATGCATTTTCTTGGCAGGGCCTGGCTATAACACTTATCCTGCATCCATGCCAACTCCTCGAAATCCTTATAAAAGAGCATGCTGTCAGGCTGGGAGCCAGCGAACTGAAAGCACTCTCCTCTACACAGCTTGTCTCAATGAGAATGTAATCGTTTTTTAATTGACTGTACTAACCAGCAACCATGACAGTCTGACCAACCAGCTCCAACAGCAAAACCTACCTACATCAGCACTGCAGAACGATATCTGCATGAAGGTGTGTGCAGTGACACCATGGCTTTGCTGCTCTAACTTAAGTGAAGAGCAATCTTTCAACACTGTTAACATAGAAACACTGAACCTGTTGTTTGGAGATGTCCATTTTTGGGCAGTTCAATAGATACCAGATCCAAGCCAACAATTCCTGTGTGCCAAAGACACGTCCTTGATGCTCTGGTAAAGTGTGCCTGCCTCCCAGATATTTCACAATGCACTTCTCATCTTGTCGCGGGACACTGGTTGTAAACCACTGGTCTCGTGGTATGCAGTGCGACCAGCGGCACGTTGAAATGAAAACTCAGCAATTTTCATATTAATAAGAGAAAAGGTGTTACCTTTAGCAAAATGGCTGCCAGCCTGCTCAGCTCTGGAGTGGCCAAACCTTGACCTAGGTATGGAATTGCTCTAATTCATGAGTCACCATTCTTGGCCTTGCCATTGTATAAAGCCTCCAGTCCATAACCAGACACTTCCCCTCACAACAGAATGAGAAATAGTGGTGTAATGGTAATGTCACTGAGCTAGTTAACCAGAGATCCTGGCCAAACGCTGCGGGGGTATGTGTTCAAATCCCTCCATGTCAGCTGGTACAATTTCAATTTTAATAATTTTAGAAAAAGCTAATCTCGGTAATGGTAACCATGACAACTTTGATCCATTGTGGGAAAAACTCGTCTGGTTCGCTAGTGTACTTTTGGGGAGGTAAATGTGCCATCTATACCCGGTCTGGCCTACATGTGACTCCAGGCCCATGTGAATGAGGTTGACTCTGAAAAGGATGAACAAGCTACTCAGTTCAAAGTTAATTCAGGATAAGTGACAAATATATCCATATCCCATACATCTAAACAGAGGAGGTGAATTTGGGTCCTCCAAGCTAACTTCCCACCAGTCAGGGGTCAAACAGTGCTGAGCAGCTCGGGAGCAGGTCAGTCACTGTTCCCTCAGTGTAGTGGTGGTCCTTTCAATCCAACTGGTCAATGCTTCACACTTTATTTATACTTCACACAAGACCTTTCCTGTTCTCCTTCACCTCACACAATCATTCTTCTACCACATTAACTTAAACAGCTTTCCCTCAAACACATCTATACTAGTCACCTCAATTTCTCCTTGTCATAGTGAGTTCCACGTTCTAACCACTCCTGGCTTCAGAATGTTCCTGTTGCTGAAGGTTTGCCTTGTGAACTCATCAGGGTGAATGCTGCTTTACTGCGACTGAGGAGCAAGTCATATACCTCAAACCCTGATTAGATTTAGGAGAGAGTAAGAACTGCCGATGCTGGAGTCAGAGATAACCCAGTGTAGAGCTGGATGAACACAGCAGGCCAGGCAGCATCAGAGGAGCAGGAAAGCTGACGTTTTGGGTCGGGACCCTTCTTCAGACTTAGGACCAGTGATTAAGATGTCGCTGTTTCAAGTTTCAAGGGGCA
>NC_063340.1:80724814-80753935 GCF_021869965.1 Rhincodon typus
ACCGAGGTTTTCTCAATTTAACAAAATGAAACATTTGTTCCCTTTTTTTTGACAGCGAATGTGCAATGATCTCACAAACATCTGAGCTGGCCCAGTCGATCCATCGGTGCAGTACTGTAACGTAAAAGTAGATGTTTCAGCAAGGTATCAGAGGAATGAACTCATCCAGTTCTACATTCACAGGTCTACCTGCACTCGGTGACAAGGATAGGTCACGCCACACCACAGTTTTTTGGGCTGAGTTGAGGGTGTTTATGCGGTAATTATGTTGTCCACACCTGCGGCTTTAGAGTAGATTTGTAGCTCGGGTTGTGGATGTCGTGGTTGGTTGGCTCGCCAAGTTGGTTCGTTGTTCTGCGGAAACAACGAACCAGCTCGGCGAACCAACCAACCACAGTGCCCACATCTGCGTTCACGTGAAGCTGCCGCACTGGTTACCTGAATATGGTTCCAGGTTGTGGCTTTGTGTGTGCAGTTTGTGGGGACACTTGTGGGAGTTCCAGTTTCCGACAGCACCACGGCCTGTCCTCTCCGCAGCCCCTGGGGCATGCCGGCAAATAACTAGCAACAATTTCTCGGCCCTGCCTGTAACCCGGGGCTGGACCACAGTGGAAAGAATTAGAAATTGGACTCCTCCCCTCTCTGGATTCGTGTCAGCTGTTGTGTATAGGGACGACCTAAATCTCTGTGGCACTGTTAGTAAGGTCGAGCACCCGAAAGCGTTTAGACAGGGTCAGTATCTGATAGAAATCAAAAATACAAAAGTTGAAGAGGAGAAATTGGAACTGGTCAACGAAGGCTTAGCCAAAGAGGGAGGCTTTAGGGAGCATCTGAGAAAAAGAAAGAGGGAGAGAATTCCTGAGATCAGGGCCAAGCAAACAGAAGGCATATCCCCTGGTGACTAGTGACTAAAATCAGGGAATTGGCAGAGTCGGGGGAGTGTGGGGTTCAATGAGATTACAGCGCTGGGGGTGGGAGAGAGAAAGGCTATGAATGGATTTGAAAACAAGGATTTTCTTATGCAGCGAGTTTGAGAAGGTTAGGCCTGTACTCACTAGGGTTTAGCAGAATGAGAGGTGACCTATTTGAGTCATGCACAATTGTCAGGGGCTTTCCTACCAGGTCTGATATGGAGAAGTTGTTTCCCCTTCTGGGAGAATCCAGGATCAGAAGGCTGACAGAGAGTAAGGGGTTGCCTGTATAGGTCAGAGAGGAATAGGAATTTCTTCTCTCAGAGGGTAATGAATCAATGGAATTGTTTACCACAGAGTCCTATAGAGTCTCAGGCATGTAGTGTATTCAAGACTGGGGTTAACAAATTATTAGGAATTAGGAAAGGAATTTCAGGAAAGGAATTAAGGGTTTTGGAGAAAAGGCCGGAAAATTGACCATAAGACCATAAGACATAGGCGCAGAAATTAGGCCATTCGGCCCATCGAGTCTGTTCCGCCATTCAATCATGGCTGATAAGTTCCTCAACCCCACTCTCCCACTTTCTCCCTGTAATGCTTGATCCCCTCGATAATCAAGAACCTAATTACCTCAGTCTTATATGTACTCAATGACCTGGCCCCCACAGCCTTCTGTGGCAGTGAATTCCATAGATTGAGTCAAGAATTATCAGATCAGGCATGATCTCATTGAATGGTAGAGCAGTATTGATGGGCTGAATAGCCTACTTCTGCATCAAAACAATGAGCTTTTTGAAAATAAGTCATGCCAAACAGGGACTGAGTGTCGATCAGTGAGTGCAAGTTTACTGTGTAATCTTAGTAAACACCTTTACTTCTCTCCCTGCTGGCTTTTAAGAAGTAATTCAACTTGATTGAATCCCAATTAGATTGTTTATTGTTTAAGGTCAAACTTGTTTTTGGCTGCCTCTGCTTTTCCTAGGTACATGTTCGTCTGTGTGTTCAGCATCACAGCTTTTGAGACATACCTTACATCCATTTCTCACATGCCATCCCAATTACTTTCTCCAAACTCTTTCATCGTTTCCTTTAAAGGTTGGTCCTATATTCCCTACACAATATGCTTTGCTGCATGTCTATTCAGAGAATCACTCGGTCTTTTCCAAATGTGTTCTTGTCTTTTGCACCTTTTCGCTGCTATGATGTGTGATTAATGCAGGTTTACTTGCTGGAAGTATGTGTTGTTTCCAGTCATCTTGTGGCAAAGCCTGATTGCCAATGTAGTATGTGACTGGGCAGCTATCTGCATTCACTTAGATGCAGTGTGAGCGGGACACTGCTAATTCAGTACACAGACAAATTGGGAAGAAATGGAAACAGCCTCTAGCCCTCAATTCCCCAACCCTGGGAAAAAGACTGAGTGCATTCACCCTACCCATGCCTCTCATGATCTTACACACTTCAATAAGAAACCCCCTCAGTCTAAAGAAGAAAGTAAAAACCGAAAGAACTGCGGACGCTGTGAATCAGGAACAAAAACAGAAGTTGCTGGAAAAGCTCAGCAGGTCTGGCAGCATCTGTGAAGGAAAAAACAGAATTAACGTTTCAGGTCCAATGACCCTTCCTCAGAACTGATGGGAAAACGTCAGTTAAGATGCAGAAAAATAGGGGAGGGGGATGGGGTAGGGTTTTTTTTCTGCATATAAACTGACGTTTTCCCATCAGTTCTGCGGAAGGGTCACCAGACCCAAAACGTGACGTTTTCCCATCAGTTCTGCGGAAGGGTCACCAGACCCGAAACGTTAACTCTGTTTTGACCTTCACAGATGCTGCCAAACCTGCTGAGCTTTTCCAGCAACTTCTGTTTTTGTTCCGAAAGAAGAAAGTCCTAGCCATAATGAACAGGGACAAAAAGCCTCCTTATTAATTTTCCTAAATTAATACCAATTCAGTGATTTTGGGGAGCAGGGGGAGCTGGTAGTACTTTCAACCTAAAAAATTACCTGGGAAATCTGTGGGATTGTGTGAAATGGTGTCCTTTTTACCTAAATACGTTGTAAATTGGGCCACAATATAAAAGCAATATGGTACCAAACGGAACAGTTAACTCAGTCTAAAATTGCTCCCATTGTATCTTAGTGTGTTGCACAAGGTAAATATATGAAGTTATCTTTTAAAGGAAACAAAGTTGCATTTGTACAATAATTTATATGATCATTGGATGTCTCATTGTGCTTTAAAGAAAATGAAATTCTTTTGAAGTGTGGTCACTGTTGCAGTGTAGGAAACAACACAGTCATTTTGTACACAGCAAGCTCCTTTAAATAACAACATGGTAATGACCAGATACTCAACTGTTTTTGTGATCTTTGTTGAGAGATGTATGTTGGCTGGAACCCCAGAGAGAACTCTTCAAATTTGTTCAGAAATCACACGACACCAGGTTATAGTCCAACAGGTTTATTTGAAATCACAAGCTTTCAGAGCATAGCCCCTTTGTCAGGTGAAGTGTCATAGGACCTTTATCATTCATTCGAGAAGGAAAGTTTTTTTAATCTTTCGTGTGATGTGGACCTTGCTGGGAAGGCCGGATTTATTACAGCTTGAGAAGCTGGTAGTGAGCTAACTTCTTAAATCACAGCAGTCTATGTGATGTGGTTTTACCCACAATGCTTTTGGGGGGTGGGGGGGACGTTCCAGGATTTTGACCAAGAAACTGTAAGGGAACGCCAATATAGTTCCAAGTCAGGATGATGAATGGCTTGGAGGAAAACTTGCAGATGGTGATGTCTCTGCTGCCCTACCAGGTAAGAGGGGTCCCAAATTTGACAGGTGGGGTCATTACAGCATTGGCAAGTTGCTGCAATGCATCTTCTTTATGATTCACACTGTCTATAAGTAATGGAGGCAATGAATATTTAAGGTGGTGAATGGGGTCCTGATGAAGAGGAAGGGCAAGGGGTTGTGGATTGGATAAGAGCCATTGCTGCTGTTTTGGTGCCAGCAGGACCCAGCAGAGCATTTAAAGGGGTCGCAGTTGGCCCTCTCTGGAGAATCTGTGCTCGTTACTAGTGGAGACGCGTAATCTAATTATGTCACCTATTTAACGTGAAATTTACCTTTTCAATTGAAATATCCTTCGCTTTTTAATTGATGTTTGCATTCTGCTGCTTCAATTAGTTTGGTACAGTTAAAGTTTTAAAAAGTGAATGCATATCTAGCAGTTTCCTTTTTTTTATATAAGTCGCTATCAGTCTCTATAGGGATTGGAGCATTGATAATTGGACCCACTCTGTGTGTAATGGTGTTTGAGGCTGACCGCAAGGGGGCAGTACATTAGAAAGCTATTGTGATTACCTGTGATCTAGATTCTGCCACAGATACCTGGCATCTCATGCAGCTTTACGGATTCCTCTCCGAGCCTATGCCTCAGGATAGAATTAATGCGACGCTTCTATTAATTAGTTGTGTTTGTCGCTGTTTGTCTTGAATGGGGGCTCCCATGAGCAGACTGCCGCTTGGTGATTTGGCCATTGTGTCTTCAAAGCACCACCTAAGTGGATTTAATTAAAGATTTATTAGTGTCGAGCACAGTTACGTCTTATCTGCAGAGCTTTGCCTTATAAGATTATCGCAAAGAAAATTAAAGGGGCAGCTTGAAGAATTGGATTAAACGGCTCTGAACATGATGATCGAATGTTGGAACTCATTGGAGGAAGTGTTTTGTGGAGAGGGCATGGTTTGAGATGAATATTCGTTGCCAGCAGGGACTCAGTAGCTGGCAATCTCACCCCTAATTCAGAAGGGTGTTGTACTATCCAAGCTGCTGTATAGCTAATGAGGCATCTTTTTTTAAAAGTTCATTCATGGAATGTGGGTGTCACTGGCTAGGCCAACATTTAGTGCCCAAGGTAATTGTTCAGATGGCAGTTAACCTCATTACGATGGACACGTATGTAGACGAGACCAGGTGAAGAAAGCAGATTTCCACCCAGTGAACCAGATGAAGTTTTACAATAATTAACAGCGGTTACCTGGTCACAATTCAGCCAGCTTTAACTCAAGGCCCCCTTAATCCTCACAGCAATAGAAATAAAAGATCCTCTGGCTGCATTTTGAAGAGCAGAGGGTTTCTTCCCTCATGTCCTTGTCAGCATCTGTTCCCCAGTCAACAGGCAAAACAGATTTTCGTGTAGTTTATCACATTTCCATTTGTCAGACCTCGCTAAGTGCAATTTGACTGCCCCATCACATGCATTACAACAGTGGGTCCACTTCCAGGGTGTTTCATTTGGCTGTAAACTGCTTTGAAGAGTCCTGAGGTCAGGAAAGGTGCTATGTAAATGTAGCTCCTCCAAATCCAATTGAGTGTCAATGGGGTGAATACTCCAAGTTCCTAATCCTAATACTCCTAACCCCAAGGACCAGGATTCAGGGAGATCTCCAAATCTGGAGGGAGCAGATCTTTTGGCCCCTATCCACATTTCTAATGGCAATCAGTCAACCTGCACAGAGCTGTTAGCAATGCAGAAACTCTAAAATCAGGCTGGACAGTCTGTTGTCAGGGAATATAAGACGACCATACCACCAAGCAATAGGGTTCCACCACCCAACAAAAACCCAAAAGTGAATTTTGCTCAGAGATGTTGCTGCAAAGTTGTTCATTTTGGAAGGGAGCGTAAATGGATAGAATATTATTTAAATGAAAACAATTGCAGAACGCAAAGGAACATTGTGCATGAAACACAGAAAGCTAGCATGCAGTTGAGGCAGATAATCAGGAAGGCAAATGGAACATAGGCCCTTATTTGAAGGGGCTTGAAATATAAGAGTAGGGAAATCTTACTGTTCAAGGAGCTGGTGCAACCACATCTGGAGTACTTGAGCAGTTTTAGTCCCTTTACTCAAGGAAAGATATTATTTCATTGGAGGTACTTCAGAGAAAGTTCACTAGGATGATCCCTGGTATGGAGGGATTGTCCTCTGAGCAAAGGCTAAACAGGTTGGGACTCATTGAAGTTTAGAAGAACGAGAGGTGATCTCATTGAAACATATAGGATTCCTAAGGGGCTTTACAGAGTAAATACTGAGAGCATGTTTCCCCTCATGGAGGAGTCTTGGACTAGAGGGCAAAGTCTCAGAATAAAGTCGTGCCAATTTAAGACTGAAATGAGGAGGAATTTCTTCTCTCAGAGAGTTGACAGTCTTTGGAACTTCTCATCAAAGAGCTGTGGGGGTGGAGCCCTTGTGCATATTTAAGGCTGAGATAGATAAATTCTTGATCAATCAGGGAATCATTGGTTACAGGGAGAGGCAGGAATATCGAATCAGCCATGATCCTGTTGAATGGGGGGGCAGACTCAGAGGGGCTGAACAGCCTACTCCTGTTCCTATTTCCAATGATCTTAAAGAACCCTCCATGGATGACAGCTTTGAGCTGCTCATTTTACCAGAACTATCAACACTGGGCGGAATGAGATGATATTTAATACCGACAGCTTTGGCCCCTGAGTTAACTCAAGTGCTAGCTATTGTACTGTGTGAAATCCCCGGCAAACTAGCTTTCACAGACTAATAACTGTGACTGCACCTCTTCAACTGTGAAGCCCACTGAAGAGTTCTGACAGGTCATATCAATGTGAGTTATTTTAATAGTGGCCTGATGTTTTGATGCTTCATTGGACCTGTATGACTCCTGCCTCCGTGGAATGAACCTTGTGGAATTGGATAGAATGTGCAGTGCAGAAACAGGCCATTCAGCCTTCTTCCATCTCCGAAACCAATTGGTGCAAGATAATACTGGAGCCAACCTTTAAGCACCTTACTACGCATGTTACAAATGTACATGACCTAATACAACAACACAAGTCATAGAGTCATACAGCATGGAAACAGGCCCTTCAGCCCAACTCATCCATGCTGACCAGGTTTCCTCAACTGAACTAGTCCCATTTGCCTGGACAATAAATGCTAGTCTAGCCAGCGATGCCCTCATCCCGTGAATGAATAAAAAAAATGCCTTCCACTTGCACATAATTAAACACAATTAATAAATAAATCTCAAGCCCAATCAGTCCAAATTGATATTTATGTTTCAGTGCACCTCTTCCCATCCTTCCTCTTGTAACTATTTCAATTTAATCCACTCTTCCCTCTCCATCAGTTTAACTGACCACATTGTAGGCCTGAAGTGATAAACAGCCACTTCTTTCTATGAATGTAGTAAAGGGTCAATGAGAGATGTCACTATTTCTCCACAGTGAAGAATTAGCACTGATCCATACTGTACTTTAAATAGACCTTCATGTGGATGAACTCTTGCTGGGGCATCGAGAGGTAAACGGAACACATATGGAATGACATGTAAAAGGCTCCTTGTAGTTTAAGAAATGTTCATGTTCCTCAAACAATGAAAAGCAGAAATTATCTTGCCACTTTTTGAAGAAGGCAGGGTTGATTTTCAGGAGAATAATTTCCCAAGGATTGAACTGCTTTAGGCTGAAGTGTTTGGACTTGTTACAGGCGGTGATGTGAGACCATAATGAAAGAATGTTGGTCCAGCTGAGTGCTGAGATCCACACCGACCACAGACTGCAGAGTTGTGCGATACTTGACATCAAATCTCAATAGGGTGGATAGTCAGAGGCTTTTTCTGAGGCCTGAAGTTTCATTTACAAGTGGGCACAGGTTCAAGGTGAGAGGGAGAAAGTTTAAGGGAGACGTGCGAGGGAAGCTTTTCACACAGTGTGGTAGGAGCCTGGAACGCACTGCCAGAAGAGGTGGTGGAAGCACATATGTTGGCGACATTTAAGAGGCATCAGGATGGTTACATGAATGGGGAGGGAATAAGGGGATATGGACATTGATAACTGGTGAGGGAAGTGGAAAAAATTGTACTGACGTGGTAGGAAGTACTTTGCTGAGTTTATGAATTAGACCCAAAGGGATAAGATTTACACCATAAACCCGAGCAGGATTGGAACCACATTAATTAAAAAACAGATTTATGTGGCTGTTTACACACTAACACACAAACAAAGGAATGACTTAGCTGTTTCAGTCAAGGAATATCTGTTAATGTGAACAGAGTCAAGATTAATATGTAGCTCTCTCCCTCGATCTCTTTTCTAGCTTATTAGAGGAAAGACTGCTTGCTATTGGAAACTACATTTTTTATGTGTGCCAGCATCAAACATCACCACGTCAGGTGCAATGAAAGGTCAGAATAGTCGAAAAACCAATTTGCCAGCATGAATCATTTGCCTTCTCTGATAATGGTCTACCAATCCACAGCAGCACTATTTCCTATTTTTTACTAAAGCTTTTAGTAGTCATAAATGTTTAAGCACACATCTCATGAGTGCATGACGACTTTATTGGCTACTGAATCAAGTAGAAACTACTTTCCATTTGCTTCTCCTGCTTGCTAATCCCGGCCTTCCTTTGACAGGTCTAGTTGGCAGTGAAGAGGATTACCCCAGAGTGCAACAGGACCTTGATCAGATGAGCCAATGGGCGGAGGAGTGGCAGATGGAGTTTAATCATTAATAAATGTAATCAGGGCAGGACTTATATACTTAATGGTAGGGCCCTGAGGAGTGTTGCTCAACAAAGAGACCTAGGTGCGCAAGTGCATAGTTCCTTGAAAGTGGAGTCGCAGGTAGACAGGGTGCTGAAGAAGACATTTGGTACGCTTGCTTTCTCTTGTCAGTGCACTAAGTATAGGCGTTTGGAGGCTGTGTTGCAGCTGGTCAGGACATTGGTGAGGAAACTGCATTCAATTTTGGTCTCCCTGCTATAGCAAAAATGTTGTTAAACTTGAAAAAATTCAGAAAAGATTTACAAGGACGTTGCAGGGTTTGGAGGGTTTGAACTATAGGAGAGGCTGAATAGGCTGGGGCTATTTTCCCTGGAGAGTCAAAGGCTGAGGGGTGACTTTATAGAGGTTTATAAAATCATGGGGGTCATGGATAGGGTGCGCAGCCAAGGTCTTTTTCCCAGGGTAGGAGAGTCCAAAACTAGAGGGCATAAGTTTAAGGTGAAAGGGGAAAGATTTAAAAGGAACCTAAGGGATAACTTTCTCACACAGAGGGTGGTGCATGTATGGAATGAGCTGCCAGAGGAAGTGGAGGAGGCTGGGACAATTACAACATTGAAAAGGCATGTGGTTGGGTACATGAATAGGAAGGGTTTAGCGAGATATGGGCCAAATACTGACAAATGGGACTAGATTAATTTAGGATACCTGGTCGTCATGGACAAGTTGGACCAAAGGGTCTGTTTCCTTGCTGTATAACTCTATCTATCTATCTGGGGCTGTAGTCCTAAGTTAACTTAGTGTTTCCTTCAGTAAAGCCAGCTTCACATATGTCTTAGATTAAATTGGGAAAGACATCCGATAACAAGCTCCTCGCTCACAAAAGATAAGTATGAGAGATACACTAATGATGAATAGTTGGTATCAGTCCAGGAACAAATTGTTCTCAGTTCGTTGGTGAAGTGTTAGGTGAAAAAATTCCAGATTACTGATAAGCATGATATAATTTTATTTTGGTGGAGAGTGGAACAGTGAGAAGTGGGGGTTTTGGAGAGTGAGCTTGTTAATTTCACAATGTTAATTTGTGGTGTTGTAATATTTATTCTGCCAGCTTAAGTCATTAGGAGTACCCTGGTATTGTCCAGAGGAAAAGTCTCTCATTCCAAACTTGAGATCAATTTTGCCGTCTAATCCTGAAAGCAGAGGAGTTACATTTTCTTAGCACTCAGCAGCCAATAGATTACTATTGTTTTAAGGCAACTGTATTCATCAGTATTTTGGACAGTGGGGTTCCACAAACAGAAAGTGATCTGCTAGTCGAATTTAACAAGGGATTGTTGCTGATGAGGACAACGCGACTTTTTTCCTGTCTTTGTTCAAATAATATTGTTGTTGTTGATGTGAACTGTCAGATGCGATCTCACATCATCTGAAAGGTGGCAACTCAATAGCTAAGCTTGTGGGTCACATCACTGAAGCTCAGAATATTTGGTCATTTTGTCTGTTGCTAATATTAGGATTTTGCTGTGTGCAAATTGGTCACAGTGTTTTCTGTATTACAACAGTGGTGACAATTTGAGTAGAAAGGCTTATTTGAATCATAGAATCCCTACAGTGTGGAAACAGGTCCTTCGGCCCAACAAGTCCACACTGACCCTCAGAGCTTTGCACCCAGACCCAACCCCCTATAATCCACCTGATCTACACATCCCTGAACACTATGGGCAATTTAGCATGGCGAATCCACCTAGCCTGCACATCTTTGGACTGTGGGAGGAAACCGGAGCACCCAGAGGAAACCCGCACAGACACGGGGAGAACATGCAAATTCCACACAGACAGTCGCCCGAGGGTGGAACCGAACCTGAGTCCCTGGTGTTGTGAGGCAGCAGCGCTAACCACTGTGCCACTGTGACTGTAAGCCATTTTGGAATTTCCCTGGACTATGAAAGGTGCTTTTCTTCTTTGCTTGTGGGGTGTGGGCCTTGATGGCTGGACCAGCATTTGTTACCCATCCTTTATTGCCCCTTGAGAGGGTGGTGGTGAGTTGCCTTATTGAACCACTGCAGCATTTGGATTGTAGGAATACTCACAGTGCTGTTAGAGATAGAAAGAGTCCCACAGTTTTGACCCAGCCTTGTGGGAGAGTCTAGGACAAGGGGGCATCATCTCAGAATAAGGTGTCACCCATTAAATACAGGGACGAAGAGGAACGTCTTCTCTCAGAGTGTGATGAGTCTATGGAATTAGTCATTGTAGAGGGCAGTGAAGGCTGGGTCATTAAATATTCAAGGGCTGAGATAGATTTTTAATCAGGAAGGGATCAAGGATTACGGGGGAAATGGCAGGAAAGTGGAGTTGAAGATTATCAGAGCAGCCATGATCTTATTGAATGGAGCAGACTCAATGGGCTGAATGGCCCACTCTGTTTATACATCCTGTGGTTTTAAATTGGGATATTTATGCTCAAACCCTGGACTTGGATTTGAACCTAGAGCCTTGTGAATTGGAGGTGAGTGTGCTGCCAACTTTGCTGCAGCTGATGGTACCCACTGCTGCCACTGTGTGCCAATGGTGGACTTGATGCAAGAGGTACCAATCAAGCAGGTTGCTATGTTCCAGATGATGACAAGGTGCTTGAGTGTTGTTGGAGCAAGATCATTTCTGTGCTGAATCAAGGCCCCATTTGTTTAAAGGAGAGAAGGGATGACAATGGCCTGTAAAAATGCTTGTCCTTCCTGCAATGTGGACTTGCCTTTGACTGTATTCCTTCAGTATACAAATGCCTACCATCCATTAGAGCTTGAATGGACTGTGGGCCTCATATTTCATTTTGCTGTGGTCTCACTTATTTTGTGTTTGAAGAGGAGTCACCTGTTGGTTGATGGTCTGATAAGTCTATTAACACATTCTGAGGTAGTTGTTGCATGGCTTCAGGCAGCAAATAGGTAATGAATGTGGTTGCGTACAGGAAAACACAAATGCACAGGTCACGTTAGGTCACTCGTCTGCCTGCAGCTCTGACAGCAGGAATCTAAACGTGAGCGCAAAGTTATCTTGCGCTTTCTAAAGGAATTCAGAGCTGAAAAGCAGGGAGGAAGTGCCAATGAATTGAATAATTCTATGCTAAATTGAATCATCCAGCAGTAGCTTCTCATCATGAAACATGCCAACCTGCCTCGCCCACACCCTCTGCAACTCAAGCTGTCTGCTCTCTTCACTTTCTATCAGTTACCTCAAAGCAACTTATCTTTATTAAATATTATTGCAGCGGTGATGATTGACAGCACCAATATGAGTTTAATGCTGGGAGGATTGCGAGAGGTTTTGCAGCCATTTCAAACTGCTAAAGTCATTTGCCATCAGTACAATTACAAGTCACTTGTGGTTTACGGTCCCTGTGTTGTTTTTTGCAACACGAAAGAAAATTCCCTTCTTTCAGAAGGAGTTGCTCATTGATTACTGAATCTACATGATCTCACCCTGACCAGTTCCTGTCTGTGACAGGATCAGTAGGACAACGAAAATAAAACAAAGAGCTGCAGATGCTGGAAGTCTGAAACAAAAACAGAAATTGCTGCAGAAACTCAGTAGGTCTGGCAGCATCTGTGGAGAGAAAGCAGAATTAATTGTTTGAGTCCACTGACCATTCTTCAGAATAGAATAATTTCTGTTCTTGTTTCAGTCGTGAGACGACCTCATAGTCATAGTGGAGCTAAAGTCCTATTGAGAATCCCTTTCCATTATATTGTTGTGATGCTATCACCGTGCTAAATGGAACAGACTTCAAACAGATCCAGCAACTCGAGACTGGGTATCCATGGGGTGCAGGGGACCATATGCAGCAGCAGAATTGCGTTCAATCGCGATATATAAATTCCTGGCCTGGCATGTCCCGCATTCTACCATGGCAAACATGACAGGAGACTAACCCTGGTTCAGTGAAGAGTGCAGGTGGGTATGCCCATAGCAGCTCCAGGCATATCAAAGAATGAGGTGACCGTTGGTGAAGCTATAAGACAGGTCTGCTTGCATGCCAGGCAAGAGACGCAGCACGCAATAGACAGAGCTGCTTCACACACTGTTCTGACTTGGAACGATACTCCTTCACTGTCACTGGGTAAAGCTCCTGGAGCTCCATTCCTAACAGCACTGTCGTGTACCTACATTCCAAGGATTGGAAAGGTTCAAGAAGGCAGCTCACCACTGCCTCCTGCAGGACAATAAAAAGGGAGCTGCTAGTGGCTACCTGAGAGGTTTCCTTCGGTTGCCCTCATCAACCATTTTAAACGCGAGAGCAAGATAACTTAGATGGCTAAATGCTCTCCTTCAGTGAAGATAAAGTGAATAAAATGACGTTCAATACTTGGAGAGATCAGATAGTAAGAACTGCCAATACTGGAGTCAGAGATAACAAAGTGTGGAGCTGGAGGAACACAGCAGGCCAGACAGCATCAGAAGAGCGGAAAAGCTGACGCTTTGGGTTGGGACCCTTCAGTATTTCCTGCTCCTCTGATGCTGCCTGGCCTGCTTTTTTCCTCCAGCTCCAAACTGTGTTATCTCTTCAATACTTGGAGGCCATCTTTCAGAGGATGGGGTCGTTAATCCACTTTGGCTGAAGGTTACTAAGAAAACTATGCAGCCTTGCTTGTGAGTGTCACTTCTGTCAGCTCTTGGGGCAGTACCCACATTCCTCAATCTCACAGAGGGCTCCAATATCTTTAGAACACAGCAACATCAGAGCGAATGTAGGTCATTTAGCCCCTGATGCTTCTCATGCCATTCAACAAGATCATGGCTGATCTGCCCCAGGCCTCAACTCCTCTTTCAAACCAGCTCTTTGAAACCCTCGATTCTCCAATATTTCAAAAAATCTATCTACCTACAGTTTAAATTCTATTAGTGATCTCTCTGGGGTAGAGAATACCAGTCGTCCACTACCCTCTAGGCAAAAGAATTCCTTTACATTTCAGTTTTAAATAAGTGTCTTCTTGTTCAGTCACTATGTTCCCCCAGTTCAAGACTCCCCCACTGGTGGAAACATCTTCTCCACATCTACCCTGTCAAGCTCCCTCAGAATCTTGTATGTTTCAATAAGATCACCCCTCAATTTTCTAAACCCGAATGATTAAACATGTAACCCGTTTCGCTGTACTTGATGAGTTAACGCCTTCAACCCACGAACAAGCCTAGTGAATCTCTTTTAAATTCCGTACAATGCCAGTCTATCCTTTCTTAGATAGTGGCACCAAAACACCACACAGACCTGTGGGCATGACCTCACCAACACCCTCTACAGTTGTAACTGGAATTCTGTATTTTTAAACTCCACCTCCCTTGCAAAAAAAGGGAAAACATTAAATTTGCCTTCTTAATTACTTGCTGTACCTGCATGCTAACCTTTTGTGTTTCAATCTCAAGAACAGACAGATGTGCTTCCTTTTATTGGTGTCTCTTTCCATTTAAATCATTGCCTATATGTTGATGCTTCCTATTAACTTACATGAAAGGAATGCAAGTTCAGCAGAAAAAGAAGGATCAGTGGCGACGATACGATGGTTTTAAGAGGTATATTTTGTCCTGGCTTTTTTATGAAGAAAGGCTGTTACAGAGGTACCAGGCAGTCTGCCTCAATCAAGTCAATGGCTTGTGAGGCATTGGGTTTTTTTTTCAGTTGAAACAATAGGAGCAGCCTGAATGGGTGGGGTTAAACTCCCCCAGAGCCAGGAGTTTTAGGTTTTGTTTTCAGTAGTGGTTGCTGGAGTCTTGAAATTGCGATTGAAAGGTGCGGTACATTTCTCCCTGCTACTCTCTCTCAGAGTTTTCTCTTGATGTTTTCCTTCCTGGACTGGAGAATTGCATGTGAGACTATCTATCTTACTGAATTTGCCTTTGCCAAGGGTGTGTTTGTGGGACGTTACTACATTGGAACAGTTGCTGGTTAGTAATTAAATAATCCATTGTTCTGTTAAGTTTTCCAATAGAGTTGAGTTATTCCAATTTCTTCTTTGTTTTGGTGTATTTTATTTATTGTGGATGAATGAAGTGTGCTTTACTTCAAATCTAGTCGTTTGAGCAATCGAATTGCATGGGGAATGCAATGCCTGGTAATTCCTTTAAAATGAGAAATGGTTAGGGTCTAGGCTATCTCCTTAATATATTTTGAGGGGGTTTGGTCTGGTCTGTGACAAAGTGCACAGGTATACCAGGTGATTGTGACAAAGAGAGACTTAGATGTGAGGGACAGATTTAAGATGTCAGGATGTCCTATAGCACTTTGAAGCCAGTGGACGATCTTGTGAACTATAATCATCGTTCTACCAGCAACTGCCAAACTCCATAAAGAGTGATGAAAGAAATGACCAAGTTTTGATGGTCGAGGTTGGTCACAACACTGGGGAAGTAATTACCTGCTGTTCTTCAAAATATTGCCCAGGGTCGTTTATGTCACCTACATGGGAAGTGGGGCCTCCTGTGAATATCTCATCTGAAAAATGACATTTCTGACAATGCCACAGTTGTGCAAAGCTCCCACTCATCCCTTTACAGTTGCTGCCGTTTCCCCAACTCACTGTGGGATAATGCTCACAGTTCTGGAAATGACTTCTTAAATTATGAAGTTATAATTGTCTCTTGCAACAATGTGATGTGATCTGATTAGGACTGAAGTTAATGCACGACTGAAAGAGAAAGATAACTGATTTATAGAGCAAAAAAAAATTAGTTTTCAAATGTCAAACTTGGTAATTATTGTGTTGCAACATCCGTGAGGGGAAAGTCCAGGAACCGGACCTGGAATTTTGCCAAAAATGATTGTAATAATTAATCAGACTTTGAAAGAATGGGAAATGAAGATCCGTACGCACACAGAATTCAGAGCACCATGCGTGTTTATTTTCAATAAGTAAAGTAACTTTCCTGCCTTAGCTCTTTTTTTCCCTTCAAAGGTTTCCTGCTTTTCTTTTGTGGGGTTTCACATTCACAGTTGTCTTTTGGTAAGTGGCCGAGGCGATGAGTGTTGGCAGTTAATTCGTCTTCAGAGATCACATTGCTGACTTCAGACTAGTGCTGTATTCACTTAATGTTCACACATGCCCTGACTTCCATCAGGGGCTGCTGCGTAGTCACCAGGAGGTGGAATCCTAAACCAATTACTTGTGCAACGGCGAACAGAAAATGGAAATGAGAAGGATGGGAACCTCTGGAAGCTGAGACAGGAGCAGGAGTAGGCCTCAAAGCCTGCTCTGCCGTTAAATAAGGTCATGGCTGATCTGACATTAGCCTCACCTTCCTGCTGAATCCCCACAACCCCATTGGCCTCAACATACTCTACAATTCCTCATTCGACAGCTGCTTCATCCTGACACTACCCAGCAAGGTCCCTCCTTACCTTATAAAGGATTTGTTCTTCTCTGTAGACTGGAAGAAAAGGAATAATTGGACTGAAAGAGCAGCTTACATTTATATAGTGCCAATCACAACCTCGGGAAGTCCTGAAGCATATTACAGGATCGATAGGATTACTGCTGAGAAAATGAGGCCATTAGGCCCATTGTGTCAGCACTAACTGTCCAAACGAGTTGTTCATTTAATTCCATTCTCTTGCCTTACAGCGATTGAAGTATTTTTTGCAGTGTACGACAGTGATCATGTAGGAAGCAGGGTAACCAACACCCATTCAGCATGAACAACAATGTGATATCGCTTTTTAGGATCATTTTTAGGGCTAACTGTTGGCCATCCTGCAGGGGTTGGTGGAGGAGGGAGGGAGGAACCGAGAAACAGACAGATTATATTTTTATCTCTGTGGGGAAGAATTTATTTCCCTTTCTACACCTGTGTGATGCTCCCAGGCTCACCATCATTATTTCATTCAGCTTTATTTCACTGCAATGCTGCACCATCAAAAATAGTTTGGTGCTGTATCTGGATTCCATCTGCAGCCCATTTCATTTCATAGAGTGCTTCATTTTCCATGTTCCTTCAGCAATGTGTAACAGCATGGTTAATGGCTTTCCACTTTCTCAATGACACTCAAAAATCCCTTCCTTAATGTCATCTCATCCCGCACTATTTTCCCAACTTCACTGTGATATTCAAAGAATCTAGAACATGAGGCCACAGTCATCAAAGAAGGGCTGATGCTGTTGAACTGAATTGAGGAATTATTACTTCAATCAAGTGGTTGTGAATCATTGGAATTGTCTTATCCCAGAGAGTTATTGATGCTCTGATGTTGAATGTAAACATATAAAATTATGAAGGGAATAGATAAGATAGAAGCAGGGAGGTTGTTTCCACTGGCATGTGAAACCAGAACGAGGGGGCATAGCCTCAAAATAAGGGGGAACAGATTTAGGACGGAGTTGAGGAGGAACTCCTTCACCCAAAGGGTTGTGAATCTGTGGAATTCCCTGCCCAATAAAGCAGTTGAGGCTACCTCGTTGAATGTTTTTAAGGCAAAGATTTTTGAACAGTAAAGGAATTAAAGGTTACGGTGGGTGGTCAGATAAGTGGAACTGAGTCTCAAAAAGATCAGCCATTGAAGAACAGGTTCAAGGGGCCAGATGGCTTAGTCCTTCTCCTGTTTTTTATGTTCTTATGAATACACTTAAGGACGATTAACAGATTTAGGTCTCTGGGGAAGTCAAGGGATAGGAGAGGTGGGCATTAAAAGTGAAGTTGATGCCCGAGAGCAGGCACTATCATATTGAAAGGCGGAGCCTTTCTCTTGCTGTGTCATGTGCCCTTCATCCCCCTTGAAGAACCAGTAGGTGTGTTGTAATTGGACTTCCAGAATGCATTTGACAATGGACCTCGCAAAAGATTAAGTCATGAGACAAGAGCCCACAGTGTTCGGGGTAGTATATTGACATGGAGAGACAATTGGCTAATACAGGAAACAGTGATTGGGGATAAGGGGCTCTTTTTCAGGTTTGGGTTCCAGTGGGATCTGTGCTGGGACTGCAATTGTTTACAATATATTAATGACTTGGACGAAGCAAGTGAATGTACTGTAGCCAAATGTGTAGGCGACACTGAAATAGGTGGAAAGGCAGGTTGTGAGTAGGATGCAGAGTTATGTAGATCTTGATAGGTTAAGTAAATAGACAAACAGTCAGCAAATGGAATATACTGCGGGAAAATGTGAAGTGGTTTATGTTGCAAGGGAGAATGAAAGAACAATGTTATTTAAGTGGAAATCAACTGCAGAAAACTGCAACACAATGGGACTTGGGCAGGTGCTTATGTATGAAGCACAGAAAGCTAGCCCACAGACACAGCAGGTGATCAGGAAGGCAAATGGAATGTTGGCCCTTATTTCAAGGGGATTGGAGTATAAGAATAGGGAAGTCTGACTGCAACTGTACAAGGTGCTGGTGAGACCACATCTGGAGTACTGTGAACAGTTTTGGTCCCTTATTTAAGAAAAGATTGGAGGTATATCAGAGAAGGTACACTAGGATGATCCCTGGTATGGAGAGATTGTCTATGAGCAAAGATTAAACAGGTTGAGACTCTACTTGCGGGAGTTTAGAAGAACGGGAGGTCATCTCATTGACATAAATAGGATTCTTCAGGAGCTTGACAGGGTAGATGCTGAGAGGATGTTTCCCCTCTTCATGGCTCCCTGATGCAGCGGTGAGGACAGTGGTCAGGCTACAATGCATCACAGTTCCAAGAAATGCCCTTTCAGTATTGACACATTTTGCTGATGAACTGTAAACTTTGTAAGTGCAGCAGAAGGAGCTCTGTCAACGAAAGTTGTATTGAGGGTGTCATCCCAATCTGAGTGGCATGGTACAAAGGGGAGGCTGGGTGGAGTTGTAACTGGGTCTGAAAGGGTTAATACTGAGGAGTGCCATAAACAGCCCCCACGATGAAAATGTTAGATTGACTGGTGAGCAGACTGACTTCAGATCTCAAACAATTGAGACCTAGTATCCAGGTCCTCTTCATTGTTGCTCTAACAACATTTATCATATCAAAGTAACCTGTAACCAGTTACTGACATGCAATAAACTATTTACTGTTTAATAGAAGAGCCTCACCTAGATAGGTCAGCTTCCTTGTCCTCACTAGACAAGCAGGTCCTGTCGATCCTTCCCAGGAAACAGCATGGTAAGGCATAGAGGTGCACATACAGCATAGTGAGCAGCGGGGTGGATTTCCCATAGCTGCTAAACACAACATGCAGGCAGCATCTTCAGACTCAGCCTTAAGTCCCCCACTTGTGCAGGGAAGTGCCAAGCATTTCAGAGCCCGACAGAAGAAACCCTCAGGGAAGAGCCTACAATCAACGCTGAAAGCATTTCAGACCACAATGAAAGAGATGGTGGTAAGAAACCTATCACATTGGGAAAGTGCAAACCCTACCTAGCTGCATATACACTAGCTAGAACGTTGAATTCTTGACCGCGGTGGATTATTTCTGATTCTGCAGCCGTGTTGGATTGTTTCTGTCTTTCAGTTTTAGTGTTATCTGTCTTCGGCCTTGCTGAATCTGAATGCTGAAACACTTCATTTAGGTTCAGTGCAGTATCGTACTATAATTTGAAACAGTTCTTTAAATAAGTAGACTGTCCATGGAACTAGAACATTTATTATCATTGAATGGTTAAAAAAGCAGAAATAAGCCATTCAACCCATCAGTTTTGTGCCAGCTCTCTCTAAGGGCAGCTGAACTGCTCCCAATTCCTACCTTTTCCCAACAGGTCTGCAAGTTCTTTCTCTTCAGATAATTATCCAATCGTCTTTTGAAATGCATTCTTGAACCTGCCTCTCACCACTCACTGCAGAAACCAATTTATCCTCAGCTTTTGCCTCTGCCCCTTTTGATAATCACTGTGAATCAATGTTCTCATTTTCCTGATCCTTCTATCGGTGAGATCTACACTATCCTGGCTCCTTGTGATTTTGAACACCTTGTTATGAATAAGTAATAGTTCGGAAGGGGTTAATAGTTGTGTGACATTGATACCAACCATTCAGCTGATGTCACACACAGTCTGTGAGTGGAAGCAAGAGGTCTTCATTCGCTTTTGGAAAGAGCAGATGTACCTGTGCCAGATCTTTCAGATCCTATTAATTAAGCCTGACCAAACTAAATGTAGTTTACCAAATGCTATCATGCAATCAACCTTTTTCTTCTAAGAACAAAGACTCTTCTGTAGATATTCTGTGATGGTGTCTCCTCTGCCATTGTTCACCCCATAGCTCAAGTCAAAGCAAAGACAGTGGAAGGTGGTTTTAACCACCTCAAACAATCCTTATCCAGTACCACATGCCAGTAGAGGTGGCAAATACCAGCATGGTACCAGGAGCAGTCATGTGGGAAAATACCACACATCTCTATCAAATCCCTTCTCAATCTTCTCTTTAGCACCAGCTTCTCCAATCAATTGAGGTTCCTCGCCTGTAGCTATTCCTATGAATCTTTCTACCTAATCTAAAGCCTTCTCAGCCTTTCTCAAATGCAGTGTCCAGAATTGGACATCAGACTTTCAATCACAGTTGCTTACATTGTGAGGAGCATTGTCTTTGCTTTGAAACATGGACCCAGATTTCTTTGGAGCAGGCCATCCTGATAGCGTCACCCTTGAGCTCACATGGAGTACTACTGGAGGAATGATCTAATAATGATACAGTGAGGGCAACTGGTCATCTTAGTGAAAAATAGGGCCAGCAATCTATCTCCTTAATCAATGAGGGTCTAAAGATTGAGATACAAAAACAGCAGCGTAGACCTGGAATATTGCTGAAACCACTGGCATGTTACCTCGGACCTTTTTTATCTTGCACTCATCAGGACAAATACAAAACTACCAAATTTCACATGATCTGTAGGGGAAGTGGGGGACTGATTGGTTGGCACATTGACTGTGGCTGACCAAGGTGTTGCCATTGGAGGAAGCAGCAGGTGTCTATGGGCACCCTTTCCCCTGTGGTATGAATTGTTGCGGCCACTTGAAATTTTGCCTTTGTCCTGAAGAACACAAGACGAAAACCTTCAGCAACATTTCAAACAAAGGAGCACTGGGGAAAATAGTGTCAGTGATTGTCATGGAGTCGTAGAATTATGTGTACTGTAGAATTAGGATAAGATAAAGTTAAAAGAGAGAAGGAATTTTTTTTTATAAAGGGAGGAATAGATTGAGAGAGGGCAAAGAGAGTTGAAAACATTAAGAAAAGTGAATTGCTTTTTTTTAAATCACAGTGAGGAATTTGTTTTATGTCTAGAATGAAACTCATCAGTTTGAGTTACTCCCTTTCTTACTCCGATGTTGGTGGACATTGTGTCACCAATTATAGTGCCATTGGAAAAGCACTTAGTGTTAAATATGAGGCCTAATTCTAGGCTCCAAGGTGAGTGGGGAATTAATGTGCAAATCTAATCAAGTCCTTAAAAAGTCACAGGCAGTTTGAACACGAGCTGCAGTTTGGGCTCAGAGAGCTGAATTGCAACCAGAAACTGTTGTTTACTCAGCCAAAGCTTTTGGAAAAGTAATTGTGTTAATGAGGCATGAGGTAATTAATGTACAAATTGACTAGCAAGTTCTCCACAGTGTGCATCACAATACACGGAATTTGCTGACACATTTGTAAATGAATAACATTGCATGTTACTTTCCCAACAAGACCTGGCCCGGTAAAACCAGCTGCTGATTCCAGTGATTCGGGGACCTGAGACGGATCCACTGAAGAGCTCACAGTTCTCCCAGCCAACAAGGTCCCACTAATGATAAACAATAATTAATACTTGTGCTGCCCAGTAATGACCACCTACAACAAGGGAGAATCTAACCACTGCCTCATGACACGATGTCAATATGGTATTACCAGAACTGAATTCCCCACTATCAGCATCCTGGAGGTTCACCATTGACCAAAAACTGAATGGGTCTCACCATGTAAGTGTAGGAATTCCGCAGTGCATAACTCACTCCCTGCTATCCATTATCTGCAAGGTGGAAGTCAGGAGAGAGATGGCACCCTCTCCACTTGCTTGGATGGGTGCACCTTCAACTCAAGGAGTGTGATCAGCAAATGATCCACTATTACAAATGTTCAGACCCTCCACCAGTGGCAACAGTGTTTCCCATCAACAACTCTCCAAGGTCTCTTAACAGCACCCTCCAAACGCGAGCCATCTACTCTGTGGAAGGACAAGGGCCATGGGAACATTACCACTTGCAAGTTCCCCTTCCAAGCTACAAAGCCTCCTGATTTAGAATGATATCATTGTTCATTCACTGTTGCTGGGTCAACATCCTGGAACTCCTTCCTTAATACCCACTGAGGGTGTACCTACCCCGAGCCTTCCATCATGGATGGCAACAGTTCAAGAAGTCAGCTCACCCCCACCTTCTCCAGGTCAATTATGCCCACATCCTGCAAACATATTAACAAAAAACATTAGCACCACCACAAAACAGATCAACTAGTTGCACATCTCATCTGCAGTCCCTGGAGTTTTCCTGTGTGCAAAAAGGTTTTGTGCATGAGGCAGTGCTCTCCAGAAACATCTGTTCGTTGTGGTGCACTTTGAGATGTTTGATGAGGTGTAAACCTCATACATATTGTCCTGCCTTCTGCCTCAACAAAGATATTTTTCTCTTTCTCAAACATCGAAGTAAAATTCTTTGTTCACAGTTGGGTAATTGTCAAAGTGACCTGAACAAACAGCAGAGGGTGAATAACCTATCATCTGGAATGCTTGCAGGAAATAAAATATGTTGAATTCCTGGCCCTTTTGAACTGGCATTCTGCAGTGTCTATGTAGTTACCTCCATAGAATGGGAACTCCAATGTCCTTGTCTTTTTTCTTCTGTTTGCATCTGTCCATCCCTGTCCTGTTTAATGACTTACAGCATCTGCCTCCAGTTGCTGGAGATCCAAAAACATCAGGTTTTTAAAATGGCACAGAACTCAGCCTTGCCTCGAGCTGATTGAAAAGGGATTTGTGACCCAAATTTAACACTGGTGGCGGCGGTGGTAGTGGTCTGTGTCACAGATTTGTTGAAGCTGAGCTCTCAAACCTGATTTACCGCATTTTTCCCTGGTGCGGGTTTCTATGTATCTGAGAGGATCCACTTTGGCAGAAATTGCTTGGCATGCCAATGTGGGAGAGCAGGCAAAGTGGGAGAGGTGGCTTGAAAATTAATTAGCGTTTGCAATGATCTGTAAAGATGCGAGTGTTTTAGGTCATTCGGAAACAAATCGTTTGTTTTACTTTTTCCAATGTGAGTGGCTTTTAGTTTAAATCCCATTCTGCTCCAGCACCTCAAGCCCCACTTCAGAAGTTGAGCTCCTCATCAGACTGTCAGGAGTGTCATCCTTCAGATGAGATATAAAATTGAGGCCCCATCATTGACCTCTCAGGAAGACAGAGAGAATCACATGGCACTACTTGGAGATGAGGGCGCAGGTTCACACCATACAAATGCCAGGCAATGGCCATCTCCAATTACAGACAATCTAATGGCTGCCCCTAGACATTCAACATTGTTACCATCACTGAATCCCCCACTGTCAACATCCTGTTGACCAGAAACTCAACTGGACTTGCCACACAAACACAGTGGCTACAAGAGCAGGTCAGAGGCTAGGAATACTGCAGCAAGTAACTCAACTCCTGACTGAGCACCAACCTCTCCCTCCCTCTCATGACGTTCAGGCTCACTCACTTCAAGTGATTATGAGGACACACTCTCACTAGGTTTCTCTTCCTACTGGTTCAGAGGTGAGACCCTTCCCTTCCCAAAAGGAGGAACCAGTAGCACTGGCAAATGGTGCATACTGGTCTGACTCACCTTGTACAGTTCAAAATGGGAATCCAGAATGGCCAGTGCAATCATTTCCAAGTATGACTGGTTTTTACTGGTGTTCTCCGCGTTGGCGTACATGGTGTCTTCCTGCTGTCCACATGATTCAACAATACATAAGCCAGGTCTGTGATGAAGCTAACATTATCTCGTCATAATATGTCACCACTCCAAGCAAAGTCGATGTCAGTCACATCTCCGCCTCAGTCCCAGAAGCTCTGGGTTCGAGTCCCACCCCAGGCCTTGCTAACCCACGAAAGGTGGGCTCATAGGCGGGTCCAACAGCTGTTGGCTGTTAGCCTGTGAATCCTTCGATAGGCAGGCAGTAAGAGCAGGAGAGCCTGCAGGTCACCCTGGTTTGATGGCACTCCTCCAGCTACAGCCACGTGTGAGAGGCTAGCAGTCTACTCCCTGAACAATAAGCGCCAGAAGAACAGGCAGAAACATGTGCACCATCTGCTGCACAGGGAGTCTTCCAAATCTCAAAGATTTGTTTCTTGTGAAGATGAGCTCGCAGCTTTTACAGTTTGAAGGCTGGCGTTGGGCAGGGTAGTGGGGAAGTGGTATATTGAAGCTAATCGATTAACTTGTGAGTGCGCCCATCATACATAGCTCAGAAATGCAAATATTTATCCTATTTCGGTGTCCTGTTCATTTATCTGGGTCTCTTCATGCTTGCAACCGAAGCTTAAAAGTAAAAGTTTTGCCAGATCTCCTCAGTATATAGGACAGAGTTTGAGGATGTATGACTAGTTTGATGGGTGTTCTGGTGGTCAGAAAGCTTTCTCCCCTCATGCTGTGGAAACAACTGAATTGAATGGCCCTGACGTTTTGATTTGCATTCCTAAAATCACACAGCGAAGGAGGTCTGGGCAGCTGCAGCTGTTATTTCTAACCATTGCAGGTCTCCAGACACCCCAAGAATAGGCACTGTAAATATTTTAAACAAACTAATCGCTCCCCTGGAACTCCCTCCTCCACCCGGCCGCACGACCCACTTGATTTACTTTTCTGTTTATTGTGGAGGAGATTGCACACAGAGGAATCTGCTTGCCAGATCAGACTCAGGGAGCATCTGGCTTCCGACCCAGCTATTACTGTTTGGATCGTCTTTGCTAGGACTCCCTCATCGCCCTCCAGTTTAAAGTGGAAATTGCCTTCACAAAGAGAGCATTTAGATTCATGAGTAGGAGAAGAAGCTGCATCAGTCCCTTTCAGGGGGGAGTGTAAAAGATCCCACTGCATTATTTCAAGGAAAATAAGGAGTTTTGCCCCACTGTCCAGGTATTAGCATAAAGTAGTTAATGGGATCTTGCTACATGGAACTTGCTTTTTGTTATTCATTCATGGGGTGAGGGTGTCGCTGGCTAGGCCAGCATTTAATGCCCATCCCAGTTGAGAGTCAACCACATTGCTGTGGGTCTGGAGTCACATGTAGGCCGGACCAGGTAAGGATGGCAGTTTCCTTCCCTAAAGGACATTAGTGAACCAGACGGGTTTTTCCCAACAATCAACAATGGATGCACGGTCATCATGAGACACTTAATCCCAGATTTTTACTGAATTCAAATTCCACCATCTGCCATTCGAACCTGCCATGTTTGTCACCTTAAAATAATGGCTACCCTGACTTACGGTCAATTTGTGATTACGACAGTTTTCGCTGGATGACGTGCTGCAGTGGAACCCTGGTCACGATTGGGCCCCATTGCACTCATTTCTTCCTGGGGAATGTGCCCCTCTTTAACTTGAGTTGAGCACCGCACCTCCTCAGCCATTTTAATCAGATGGCCTTGGTTGGGAGTAAGTGTCCACTAATGCCAATTCCTTAGCAAAAGGACGTGGATGTGCCAATGCAGGATTTGTGAGCCACACTTTCAATCTATCTCATCTCTGATGTTCCAGGCAGGGAGCTCTAAGCATTCTCAAAGGCCTGTATAATGGACTTCTGCCCATTAATGAGCTCTCCTCCATTGGTAGCCCTTATCGAGTTTGTAGCCTGCAGTAGAGACCATTTGGCCCTATCATCCATTTATCAGTGTCCTTTCTGAGCCTTACAGTGTTTGGAAGATAGGTACGGTTCTTCATTGTCTACCCTGGTGGCTGCCCCTAATCCTTGGTGCCTAAACCCTCAACGACTGGCCTTAGATTTGATGTTGAATTTGACACCTTTGTGGCATCACAGGACTCTGCAACTGTAAGATTCTTACCAAGATGTTTATACGCTGTCCCTGTTTCTCTGAGTTCTCGTGTCCACCTGTCTGTGTGCTAATTGATGCCTGACACAAATATGCGCACACACAACACACATACACATGTAAGTGCATACACACGTGCACGCACACGCACACACAAAGGCATGCTCGCATGCACACACTGGTACGCGCATACACACACATACAAACACACATATGCACACACACACGCAAACATAAGTGCACACACACATACACACATGCACCCACGCACAAATACATACACACACAGATATGCATGTACACACACACATACGAACTAACATATGCGCGCACACACACACACACACACACATAAGTGCACGCACACAGACACGTGCACACATGCACAAACAGGTGCGTGCATACACACACATACGAACACACATATGTACACACACGCACACACACTAATGTACGTATCCACACACACATGCACGCACACAATATTAATTGGTTGATATATTGGCTGGACAGAATCCAGACATATGCTTTTCTGGTTAGAGTTTGCTTCCAGCTCTCACATCGTCAACTCACACCCCTGTAATTGCTTGCTCCCCATATTTTTATAAATAAATATCACATTCTCACCCAATTACCCTCACTCAACAGATCTCCATCACCTGTTCCCTCATTCCACTCAGTCTCAGGCATTTCTGCCAGCCCCTACTAGATAATAACATTGCTTTCTTATCAATGTAACTTTGCTCCATAAATACAGCTGCCAAGCCTGTTTAAGTTTAATTTTACACTCATGGTTTCCTTGGTCAATACGCTTGGACATCAAAACCAGCAACAACACAACAACAGCCGTCTAATGAGAGAGCCTTCAAAAGTGGTGGCGAAGGTCAGATATGAAATTTCTGATCAAGGAGCGTCTGGGAGATTTAAACGTATGAGCTAAGTTTTATTTTTAGAGCAATATCTTAAGATGGTTTAGCTGAGAGCGAAGGCCATTGCAATTGCTCAGTAGATAATGGCAATCAAGCAGAGTTTAGACACACAGTAGATTGTGTGTGGTGCATGATTAAAAACCTACTGTCATGTCGTAGGTTACAGCACAGAAGGAGGCCATTCTCCCCATCATGACCATGCCAGCCCTATGCAAGAGCACTAAACTTGTTGTACTCCCCCGTCTTTTCCCTGCAATTTTTTACTGCAAGTTATTTCAGTATATGGTGATCAAGTTCATTTGTTCATAGAAACATAGAAGATAGGAGTAGGAGGAGGCCATTTGGCCCTTTGTGTCGGCTCAGCCATTCTTCACTATCATAGTTGATCATCTAACTCAACAGCCTAATCCTGCTTTCTCCCCATAACTTTTGATCCCATTCGCCCCAAGTGCTATATCTAGTCGCCTCTTGAATACATTCAATGTTTTGACATCAACTACTTCCTGTGGTAATGAATTCCACAGGCTCACTGCTCTTTGGGTGAAGAAATGTCTCCTCATCTCCATCCTACATCGTCTACCCCAAATCCTCATACTGTGACCCCTGGTTCTAGACACACCCACCATCGGCAACATCCTCCCTGCATCAACCCTGTGCAGTCCTGTTAGAATTTTATAAGTCTCTATGAGATCCCCCCCTCATTTGTGGGATGAGGACATCACTGGCTAGGACAGCATTTATTGCTCATTCCTAATTGCCCGGAGGGCAGTTAAGAGTCAGCCACGTTGTGGGTCTGGAGTCACATGTAGGCCAGACCAGGTAAGGATGGCAGTTTCCTTCCCTAAACGAAATTAGTGAACCGGATGGGTTTTTCCGACAATCGACAATGGCTTCATGGTCTTAATTCTTAATTCCAGATTTCCTTTTTTATTATTGAATCCACATTCCACAATCTGCTGCGGTGGTATTCAAACCCGGGTCCCCAGAACATTACCTGGGTGTCTGGATTAACAGTCCAGCGATAATACCACAAGGCCATCACCTCTCCCGGGTTATTACCTGAAATATAGAGCATAAAAGTTGACAGTAAATAAAGGTAAAAAAATACATCTGAAGATGAAATTGAGATCAGCCCTTACAGGCCTGGTTTGCTTGAAAATTCACTTTCTGAAGTGAAGGGTTTGAAAACTTGAAATCAGAATCTGTAACTACGATGGCTTGTGTAGTGGAATATTTGGAGAGTGTTCCCAAAGCTGGACTGAGCAGAGCAGGCCCTGCGAGTAAGTGAGGGCTGCCTACTTTTGCTTTAATGGTGGTGAGGCTGTTGATAACTTGGTCTTTTGATTTCCTCCCTCTGCCTCCCGGTTAATGTAACTCTCCTGAGATCTCTGCACAAAGTGGTGACTCAAAACCAGACTCAAAGCTTAAACATGGATGCCATCCCAATCTGTTGAATCAAATATTGCTTCCAAATTAGGTATTAGCAGCAAAATCTGTGGCACAGACTCATCCATTATCATCTTATAAATTAACTTTTTAACACTGCAGCTAGGAGTTTGAATGGTATTCTTTCTTTCATGGTTTTGGTGAGATAAGAACTATTTGTCCTTCAGGGAAGGGTTTCTGTCTCTCCTTGGAAATGTTCATTGAATTTTAAAATGTCCCCATTGATCATTCTAGATCTGTAAGGAATAGCTTGTGGCCTCTGGGGCTACTTTGAGCAGTTCCAGTGTTCATTTTAAAGACGGATTCGTTTTCCACCTTTGGAATACTGCGTGCAGTTCTGGTCTCCCTATAGCTCAAACCCTCCAACCCTGGCAACATCCTTGTAAATCTTTTCTGAACCCTTTCAAGTTTAACGAAATAAGTTGAAGCAATATTGCAGTGGGATTGTTCATTTCCAGCTTGGCTGAATGCACGGCAGGAAGGGTGTACAGGGCCCCGTCAGGTTTGGTGACTAGAGTAAGTGGGACCCAACAATAACAACACAGGCTGATGGGCTGGTCTCACCAGCCCCCGTCCTGGTGTCAGCTCCTTCAGCCAAGATGGGTTTCATGGCTATTGCTCCCGTAAGACAGGTAGCCAATTATGAACGTGAAGTGAATGTTAAATATATGTCCGGGAGACGGTCTGAGTTTTCCCAGTTGGCCTGCAGTTTCCCGACTCAACGGGGTTGCAGCTCAGCTGCCTGGTGAGAGGTGGGGGATGGTGGTGCATGCCAGGCATGAGGGGGCTGTGCTCTTCCAGCCCCTCCCTGCTTCTCTGGATGGTTTCTCAACCAGCCTCCCTCCTCTAGAGGGATTCACTGATGGGACCTGGCTGTCTCAGGCATCTTCTATTTATTTATGTGGCACCTCCTTTGCACAGCCCGTCATTTACCAACCACTGGGTCACCTCCAGTTCCTCTGTAGCTGAAAGTCCTGTGAGTGGGCCCCCTGGTTTTGAGAAGCTACCTGGTGCCCCAGAATCAGACTGGGAACCTGCCATCATGTCAATTACCAAGGCACTCCCAGTTAACACTCCAAGTGAGTGACTGCTCCCAACGTCATTCCCAGCATCCCTAGTCTGGGACCCAAACACTATCCGAGCTTCAGAGATAGTAAGAACTGCCGACGCTGGAGTCAGAGATAACACAGTGTGGAGCTGGAGGAATACAGCAGGCCAGGCAGCATCAGAGGAGCAGGAAAGCCGACGTTTCGGGTTGGGACCCTTCTTCAGAAA
>NC_063340.1:80754335-80779129 GCF_021869965.1 Rhincodon typus
TTTCTGAAGAAGGGTCCCAACCCGAAACGTCGGCTTTCCTGCTCCTCTGATGCTGCCTGGCCTGCTGTATTCCTCCAGCTCTGTACTGTTCTATCCGAGCTTCAGTTTCCCACCTCCAACGGTCTAGCCGTCTCAGTTAAAGCCTCATCCAACAGATGGCATTGCCTTTGTAACCGCTCTGCACTGAAATGCCAGACCAGCTGACATATCTCCCAGTCGGGTGAGGTGAAAAGTCACATCTCCATGGCTATGTAGTGATGTGGAGGCAGCTCTGGGATGATCCTGTTTATTTCCTCTCACTGCTGGCCACGAGGCCTTCTCAATGAAACATTTTGTGATGGATTTGAGATCTCACTAATTTTCGCAATGCACGTGTGTGTCCGTCCCCTCACCTGCTGTCTTCCCAAAGGAGCTAAAGCTTTGTTGAAGGAGCTGACAGATTCTTCCAAATGTGTTATGGCAGAGTGTGATTAATGTTCTTGTGGCTGAAGATGAGTTGTCACTGTGAGAGATTCAATTTTATTTTTGCCCGTCAGTGTTGAAAGGCTAATTCTGAATTATTTGGCTGTGAGTGGGAATGACATTGATACCAGAATTAGAATGAGTCTCCAATCTAAGTTGGTAAATTCAGGCAATTCAATATTCTTTGCCCCAATCGGAATTTGCAATTAGATATTTTCCAATCTACGTTCTTCTCGAATTCTTTTTTATTCTTTCCTCATCCCCTTGACAACAGATGCATTATCACTTTTCAAACCTCTGTCAGGAGTTCAGATAGCAAAAACATCCATTTAGAAAGCGTTTTTAATACACCAACTCCTCCTTCCGCGTTTGTGCATGTTTAATATCTCCCCCTTGCTCTCATTTCATTTCTCTCACTCTTCCTTTTCCTTTCTGTCTACCTTTCTCTTAGGTTTTCCAGACCCATGCCCTCCCCAACACAACACCTGCAACCAACAACAGAAGGTATTATTGTTCCCCCTGATTCTGCCACTTTGAAATCAGTCTTTTCCCTGCCTCTATCTGCATCACTGCCATCCCCCCCCAATCCAATTCCTAGTAAAGGTGCTGGTTTGTGAGTAGTCTCAGTCAGAGTTTGACAGTTTGGTGACTCAGGACAGGACTGAGCTGCTAAGATTCACTGCAATAGCTCGGAACGACCACAGGCTGAAGCAGACCTCTCCTCAAGGTGCTTGACGGGAGGATTATCAGACAAATTTTGATACTACACCATTTAAGGGGAATATCGGGACAGGTGAAGAGGCCAACATTTTCCATCAGCGTCTCAGAATGAGGAGAGATGGTAAAGGAGGAGATCGGGGCCCTTGGAGCAGAAAGCATAGCCACTATTGGTGGAGTCATGAAAATCTCGCCAGATAGGAGAACTGAAGGAACCTCTCAGGAGGGTGTGAGGTCAGAGGAGGTTCCAGAGCTGGGGAGGCTGAAGATATTTGAAAGCAAGGTTCGTACGTTGATGCCTGAGTTATTGCCCGATAGGGGAGGCACTGATCAGTGTGAGTTAGGCACACAAGCAGCAACATTTTGGATGAACTCAGGTTTACAGTAGGTGCAGTCTGGGCAAACAGGCAGGAAGACATTGGAATGGCTGAGTCTGGAGGTAACAAGGATGTGGAGTTTGTACATCAGGAAACGTTGCTGTTCCACCTGTCGAATGTCATCATTGACTCTTCAACTCTCTTGATTCTGAAAAACATGGACTTTCAGTCATTGAGCTACAGCTTCATGACCCAAGCTCACCTGGCAGATTCCTGCATGATTATTTCCATACATCTGTTAGCATGAACCAAACCATCATGTGCTTTGAATAGGAAGATATTATCCACTGATTATTGCCTATTAACAGTACTCAGACCATTGCCTGGGGGATTAGTTAGGCAGATTACTGACAAACACAACAAATCAATCCCAAATGCTTTTATTCCTTCCACCTCACTGGAGTGCTGGTAATAAATACCGTCCTACCAGCCTTGGGCTAAACCTTTATATACTCCTATTACTATTGCTTCTGAAATGAGTTCAGCTCTTTACAAGCCTCTGAGTCTGGGAAATATTAGTGTGCATGTAGCCTCTATTGGTGCACTCTACACAGACCCCTATTCCAACATTCAAAGAGATTTGGACAACTGGTCCTATCACATGATGTGCTTGTGACAGGAACTTCCTGTCTCCCCCTTTACAAGGGAAGGTGACAAAATGAATTCAGCTACTATTGTGGAAAGGAATGGGGAACGCAAAGTTAATTCTTCATAAAAAAAATCACTCTCCTTTCCCTCTGATCATGTTTTAATGAGCAGATGCCTCTCCAATGCCACATGACAATTAAATTTTACGTTTAGGCGAAATTGAAACCAGGCTGTCAGAGCTTCCAAGTATTGAAGTGTTGTCCTGCCCTAAAATTCACCGCTGGCATCTCCACATTAAATGTCTGTGTGTGTGCGCAAACATCTCTCAGCAAATTATCCTGTGGTTTCATTTACCACCAAGTTACGCCTGTCAGACCTTCCGTGTTTGTGCATGTTTAATATCTCCCCCTTGCTCTCATTTCATTTCTCTCTCTGTTCCTTTTCCTTTCTCTCTACCTTTCTCTTAGGTTTTCCTGGCCCATGCCCTCCTCAACACAACACCTGCAACCAACAACAGAAGATATTATTGTTCCCCCTGATTCTGCCACTTTGAAATCAGTCTTTTCCCTGCCTCTATCTGCATCACTGCCATCCCCCCCAATCCAATTCCTAGTAAGGGTGCTGGTTTGTGAGTAGTCTCAGTCAGAGTTTGACAGTTTGGTGACTCAGGACAGGACTGAGCTGCTAAGATTCACTGCAATAGCTCGGAACGACCACAGGCTGAAGCAGACCTCTCCTCATCAATTGAGAAGGTTGTATTTTGTCAAACAGATTGCTCGTTTACCTCACACTGGCCTCAAAATGAAACGTCCTTGCTGTAAACTCTTTATTTTATTCTTCATTCGTTCACGGGATGAGGCTAGGCAGCATTTATTGACCAGAGTCAACCACATTGGTCACATGTAGGCCAGACCAGGTAAGGATGGCAGTTTCCTTCCCTAAAGGACATTAGTGAACCAGATGGGTTTTTTCCGACAATCGACAATGGACAATGGATTCACGGTCATCATTAGATTCTTAATTCCAGATATTTATTGAATTCAAATTCCACCGTCTGCCGTGGCAGGATTTGAACCTGGGTCCCCCCAGAACATTATCTGGGTCTCTGGATTAACAGTCCAGCGATAATACCACTAGGCCATCGCCTCACAGTGGCACAGGAGGCTATTAAGTCGCCTGAGCCTGGAGGGGTAATAGGAGCTGTTGAAGGCAAAGCAGCTTTGACATTTCTCATCCCTGCTTTGAGATGATCTGAAGTGGTCCTAATTGCCACATAGTTGTGTGGAATCAGAGGGAAAGGTGCGTTTGGGATCAGTGACATGGGCTTGGGGAGGGGGTGTGGTTGGAAGGTAGAAAATGATTAGATTAGAGTCCTCCAGCAGGAACCAGACTGGTTTCTAACATTTTCCTGTCCTTCCCAATGTTCTCCACCACGCTTTCACATGTCTGCATGAAGGGCATTTTAAAAGGGATCTGATCAAGCCTAGCCTGCGGGTTATCTGTGCTGACATCCCATTATATAGACGTGAATGTTTTTGGTTACAATTTTCCAAGTGAGGTCATCAGTGATTTTCACCATCTTTATCCCTGCATCGTACAGGGCAGGTCTGCAGCTCTTCCTTTAATGATTAAGCTGGTCCTGTGCGCCGACTGCAGATAAGGTGATAGCAGGTCCCATCGCCCGCAGACAGATGTGTCAACCTGCACCGACTGTTGTTGCAGACTCAGAGGTAATTTAGCTGCTGTTTATACTAAAAGTGCAATGCCCCAGCTCCCCTGTTCCTTCCACACATGGAAGGCTGTGAGCTCTCCTTTTTTTAATGTTGCTTTTGGAAAGCTAAGTGCTTCCCTGATTACCATAACATCCATTAGCCAAGGAAGCATCAGAGCTGGGCTTAAGCCTGAAGCACATATTTTGTCTTCCCCCCGCACCTGGAAGAAAAGATGTATGTTTATAACCATAGAATAGCTACGACACAGAAAGAGGCCATTCAGCCCATTGTATCTATGCTAGCTAAATGCAATTTAGCTTGTC
The DNA here is from genome assembly GCF_021869965.1 of Rhincodon typus. Lineage (NCBI taxonomy): Eukaryota > Metazoa > Chordata > Chondrichthyes > Orectolobiformes > Rhincodontidae > Rhincodon > Rhincodon typus. Next base: position 80,758,515 of record NC_063340.1, read on the forward strand.
CCATCCTGCCATCAGTTCCCTGTAATGTAGTCATTATCTGTGTTATGAAAGCCACAATTGCACCTACCTCCACCACACTCACAGGGAATGCATTCCAGTTACTGACCTGCTGCTAAACGAAATAGATTCTTCCTCATGTCACCATTGTTCCTTTCTCCAGTCACTTTAAGTCTGTGCTGTCTGGTTCTTAAACTTTCCGTCAAGTGGAGCAGCTTCTCTCTGTCCTGCTCCAACACCTCATATTTTGGAAGGGATGGTGCAGAGGTGCAGGAAATAGGTTGGACACGGCTGTGGGCCCTAGGTTTGCAGTAAACGATAATAGAGAGCATCCCCTCCGGCAGATTGTATGAAACAGGATATCCCTTCTGCTGTTCACAGTACACGAGGTACTTACTGAAACAACAAATCTGCTCGCAACTCCATGCCCTGTGATTCTGCAATTGGACAACATTTGCTGGATAATTCTGAGTGTGCAGAGAATTACTGCTGAGAACCAATTTAGGATTGTTAGTCTGGCTCACATTTCCATGCACCAGAAATTATAAATATTAATACTCAGAACTCTTTCCTTGCAGCCAGAGAGAGCACGTGCTCGCACTGTGCCTATTTTAACTCAACAAAATAGGTGACAGCTGTTCGCTGCTTCTTTTCGCAAAGCAAATCCTTGACCAATCAGAGTGAAATTGCCTGGTTTAAATTGTGATCAATGCCTGACAATTAACTGTCAATCTACAATAACGAGTGCATTCCCCATGACAACACCCAACCAATCAGAGTTCACTTGCCATCCAATCAATTGCCTCCAATCATGCAGTACAAATGTCAGTTTTACCCTTTTTTCTTGCAAATTGTCCTGACGAGTGCAAGACAAAAAGCTTCAACAAAACGTGTCTTTTTCTCCAGCTCAAGTTCTGTACGACCAAATGACTATTTGTGAAACAAATTGAGCCACTTTAGGTGACTGGGACTGGAGACTAGGTCCCGAGGGCACAGCCTTAGAGTACAATAGAGATGAGGAGAAACTTCTTCAGCCAGAGAGTGGTGAATCTATGGAATTCACTGTCACAGAAGGCTGTGAAGGCCAGGTCGTTGGGTACACTTAACACTGAGGTTCTTGATTGTCAAGGGGATCAAGGGTTACAGGGAGAAAGCAGGAGAATGGGGTTGAGGAACTTATCAGCCATGATTGAATGCGAAGCAGTCTCGATGGGCCGAATGGCCTAATTTCTGCTCCGATGTCTTATGGACTGTATCCCCATAAAGAGATACTGTAGCCAAGATTAAAATGGCAAGAAAATCTGAGAAGTTACCCAGCAACACATCCCTTCCGCTCTGCAGCAATCAAAGCTCATCCTAAACACTGGTGGTACGTTGCAGTTCACACAGGGAATCATGGAGTTGCCGTTACAACATGCACTTTTCCGTGCCTGTTTTAGCCTGGAACAATGGGTAGTGATGACAGGGGTTCCAGTGGCTAACCAGGATTCTTGCCCACTCTTACCCCTTGCCATTGGTGTGTCATGGACCCCTGTTGGGTCATCTATGAACGCACTTTCCTGGAGTGGGAATTGAACCCAAAGCTACTGGCTCAGAGGCTGGGAGGCCAGGAGTGGCATTGTAAGACCTACTGGCATTTTAGCACATGGCTACACAATTCCTGAGTGAGATAGTTAACTGGATGTGACCTTTCTCTAACCAACCACAACGCACAGAAGCTACAGATATAATCTTCAGCTTCTCCCTACTCTCGTCTCTAGCCCTGAACCTCTCTCTGCCAATTGTCTCCATATGAAAATTGAAGATTTGCACACGGGTTAAATGTGTCTCTTGGAAGAATGTGAGGGCAGCTTGGCTGGTGCCTATCAGAATAAATTATTCAAATTAATGCCTTTTCTCTTTATCAAAATAATTGGTTTGCAGCTTCATCACTATTTCCGTGAAAATTGTGACATTTTCTATCCCCTCTGCATCATTGAATGAATAAAGATCTTCAGAAAAAAAAAATTAAGACCTTGGGACTGAGCTGAGCTCTTTCAGGAATGACAGTGCTAATAAATGCTTCGAGCAATTGAGAAACATTCCAGTAGAAAGCTTGGATTTGTTCCGGTCTTTGATAGGTCAGGAGCCCAGAGGGGATGTCATCTGAGTAAATTTGGGTATCACAGAAATCACTCTGACCCTTACCTGTCTCCTTCAGTCTGTATCCCACTCAAAGGGGTGTTAGCATGGACTCCTCTGATATCTCTGACGTGGAGAAGGAATGTTGAGTGACTTGAACCACATGCATCGCAGAGTTTACATCACATCAACACACTTATTGGAAGAGTCAGTGCAGAACGTTACGATTTGCCTCAGTACCTCTGAGTTTGTGCTGGGAATCCCTTTTTTTTCATTCGTTCAACAGGAAGTGGATATCACTGTTTAGGACAGCTTTTGTTGTCCATTCCTAATTGCCTTAAGGAGGTGCTGGTGAGCTGCTTTCTTGAAACACTGAGTAGTCCAGGGCTATTTTCCCCTCGAACATCAGAGGCTGAGGGGTGATCTTATAGAGGTTGATAAAATCATGAGGGGCATAAATAGGGTGAGTAACTAAAGTCTTTTCCCCAGGATAGGGGAGTCCGAAACTAAAGGGCATAGGTTTAAGGTGAAAGGGGAAAGATTTAACTGGGATCTAAGGGGCAACTTTTTCACACAGAGGGTGGTGCGTGTATGAAATGAGCTGCCAGAGGAAGTGGTAGAGGCTTGTACAATTACAACATTTAAAAAGCATCTGGATGGATATATGAATAGGACGGGTTTAGAGGGATATGGGTCAAATGCCGACAAATGGGACTAGATTTATTTAGTATATCTGGTCGGCATGGATGAGTTGGACCGAAGGGTCTGTTTCCGTGCTGTACAACTGTATGACATTGCTGTCATTCTGGTGTGGGTACACACATGGTGCTGTTAGGGATGAAAGTTCCAGGATTTTGACTGAATAACTGTGAAGGAATGGCAATATATTTCCAATCCAGGACGATATGTGCCTTGGAGAGGTGATGTCCTCATATACCTGTTACCCTTGTCTGTCTAGATGGAGAGGTTGCAGATTCAGAAGGTACTGTTGAAAAAGCCTTGCTTAAAGTCTGCAGTGTACCATGTAGACAGTACACACTGCTGCGACTGTGCATCAGTGGTGAAGGAGTGAATGTTGAAGTTGGTGGATGGGCTGCCAATCAAGTGTGCTGCTTTGTCCTGAATGGTGTTGAGTTCTCGAGTGCTACACTGATGCAGGCAAACATAAATTATTTCCTCACACTCCTGACATGTACCTTGTGGATAATGTTTGGAGAATCAGGAGGTGAGTTACTTGACGCAGAATTTCCAACCTCTGACCTGCTCTCAAAGTCACGGAATATATATGGCTTGTCCAGTTCAGTTTCTGAGTACTCGTAAGCGTCCAGGCTGTTGTTATTGTCGTATTCAGTGATGGTAATGTCAAGGGGAGATGTGTAACTTTTTTGTATGATGATTTCACTGGCAGCTACTTTGCAATCTTTGTTTGAAGTGTGCCTGTGCGGATATGCGTGCAATCCAGTTTTGACTGCAGTACGTAATGCGGCAGACACATCTTGACTATTCTGATGTGGGTCTAGCCTTCCTGCTCCTATGATGCTGCTTGGCCTGCTGTGTTTATCCAGCTCTGCACCTTGTTATCTCAGATTCTCCAGCATCTGCAGTTCCTACTATCTCTTGACTATTCTGATGTTGTGTTGGCCAGTTTCCCAGAATCCATCCGATATAACCTGAATTCAGCAAACCTCAGCTGCCTGTATCCTATTGCGCACAAGCCTCACACATCCATCTCCTGCTCAGCTCATTGATCCACTTTGGCCCCAGGTCCTGCAATGTCTCAATCTTAAAACTCTCGTCCTTGCTTTCAAATCCCTCCTGACCCTTTTTTCCACCCCCATCCCTATTTCTGGGAATACTCCAGCCCAGTTACCCTCAGATATATGGTCTGCTTCTCTGATATGAACATACAAATGTATAATTGTGTTTTTTTCTAATTATTCACAGGTAGGACCTGGGCATCGCTGGCTGGCCAGCATTTATTGCCTGTTCCTACTTGCCCTTGAGAAGGTGATGGTGAGCTGCCTTCTTGAACTGCTGGAGTCCACATGCTGTAGGTAGACACACAATTCCTTTAGGGAGGGAATTCCAGGATTTTGACCCAGTGATACTGAAGCAAAAGCAATACATTTCTAAGTCAGGATGGTGAGTGGCTTGGAAGGTAAATTGCAGGTAGTGCAGTTCCCATGTGTCTGCTACCCTCTTCCTTCTAGAAAAGAACTAGAAATCAATGCCACAATTGGCATGCTCACAGCAAGCACTGTATGCAGAACCTTAGAATGACTGTATGCATAGCTGCACAGCTTAGAGGGAATGTTGCTAGTAGGAGTGGTCTGTTGGGCCCCTCATGGTAACCAAAACGTGGGACAAAACATACAAGAAGAAATATTGAGTGCTTGTGATAAAGGGATGGCAATAATCATAGATGTCTTTAATCTATGAACTAAGAAAATCAGATTCGCAGTCGTAGCCTCAATGAGGAGTTCATTGAATACTTTTGAGATAGTTTCTTAGAGCAGCATGTTTGGAACTGACCAGAGATCAGGTTATATGAGACTTGGAATTATGTATTATGACAGGATTTACTAGTGGCATCAGAGTTAAGGCACCCTAAGTACCAGTGACCACAATATGATTTACTATTACATCCAGTTTGAAAGAGAGAAGATTGGGTCTAAGACTAGTATTTTTAAACTAAATAAGGGGAACTATGTGGGCCTGAGAGTTGGGCTGCTTACAAGCTAGAAGATAGATTAATAGTGACTGCAAAGGACGTAAGGGGATATTTCAGAATACTTGGAACAAGACTATCCCTACAATAAAGAAGTATTCTATTGAGAGGACGCAGCACCTGTGGTTTAAAAAAAGTTAGGGAAAACATCAAACTTGAGGATAACGCATATAACATACAAAGATGTGTGACAGGTCAGATGATTAGTGGGACTATAAAGAACAGCAGAGAATGACTAACAATTTATTCAGCAGGAAGAAGTTAGAGAATGAGATAAAACTAGATAGGAGTGTACAAAAATAGCAAGAAGTCAGCAAGAATTTCTCCAGGTATTTGAAAGGAAAAGACTAAGTAAAATGAGTGTTGGTCCTCTCGAGAGTGAGAATGGGAGTTAGTAGTAGAATATAAGGAAATGGTGGATGAAATGAACAAGTATTTTGATTCTGTTTTCAGTGTAGTGGATACAAAAAAAATGTCCAGTAATAGGTGTAAATCAGGAGGTGGAAGAGACAATTACATTCATGAGTAAAATGGTATTAAGCAAACTAACGGAATGCGTGGTGACAAGTCTTTGGGCCCAGATAGGATCTTAAAAGCAGTGGCTAATGAGATAACGGTGTTGATTTTCCTGTCCCTAGTTGCCCTTGAGAAGGCGGTGATGAGCTGCCTTCTTGAACCGCTGCAGTCCATGTGCTGTAGGTACACCCACAATGCTCTTAGGGAGGGCATTCCAGGATATTGACCCAGCGACAGAGAAGGGACAGCGATATATTTCCAAGTCAGGATGCTGAGAGGCTTGAAGGGGAACTTGCAGGTGGTGGTGTTCCCTTGTACCTACTGCCTTTATTCTTCTAGATGGCAGTGACCATAGGTTTGGAAGGTGCTGTCTAAGGAGTCTTGGTAAATTTCTTCAGTGCATCTTGTAGATAGTACTCACTGCTGCTACTGAGTGTTGGTGGCGGAATGACTGAATGTTTTTCGATGTGGTGCCAATCAAGCGGCTGCTTTGTCCTGGATGGTGTCAAGCTTCTTGAGTGTTGTTGGAGCTGCACCCATCCAGCAAAATGGGGAGTATTCCATCACACTCCTGACTTGTGCCTTATTGATGGTGGACAGGCTTTGGGGAGTCAGGAGGTGAGTTACTTGCTGCAGGATTCCTACCCTCTGAGCTGCAGTTCACTTTCTGGTCAGTGATAACCCACAGGGTGTTAATTGTGGGGGATTCACTTTCTCAATTATGCAATTACACCTATTATATCTGTATTATTACCCAGTCCTGACAGCACGTTATTGACCTGAAACGTTAGCTCTTGCCATCGGTGTTGCCTGACCTGCTGATATTCCTAGAATTTTCTCTTCTTATTTCTGATTTTCAATATCGGCAGTATTTTATGTTTGCAATGGAGAATCACACTGATTCTGACACTCTAATGGCACTTGTGATTAATGTATTAGCATATTCCAGGCAAATTCAATTAGTCTGCATTAGGGACTGATTCACAACAAGTTGAACCTGTTATAAAGGTTGTGTAGTTGTTATGAATTATAAAAAAACAACAATGAAAAGAGGCGAAATGTGTATTTTTTAATACATAAATAATTAGGACTGAAAGATTAATGCCTCCAGTCGCACTGCACAATGTGATATTGAAATGTACGCTCCAGGGCTTAGTCCCTGGACCTGCACCAAACTAAAAGATGTCACTTTCGTTTTCTACTAGGATTAGGCTTGGAACACATGGACTGGTCAGAAAGGCAGCCCAGGGCCTGATGCTCAGCTCCTGAGCTAGGGTTTCGCACTTGAATGTTCCTTGTTGTGGACCAGACCAGACCCCCTCAAAATACATTAAGAAGATAGCCCAGATCCTAATGTTTTCTTATTTCAAAGGTAAATGTGAGGTACTGTGTTCCAGATGCAATTCGATTGGTCAAACTACTCGACATTAAGCAAGACACAATTTATTCAAACACTATTGTTAAAATACAACAAAACAAAGAGGAACTTGGAATAACTTAATTCCATTGGAAAACTTAACGGAGTAGTAGATTATTTTACTACTAAACGATAACTGTTCAAATATAGTAACATCCCATAAACACACCTTTGACCAAAAAACAAATTCAGAACCTGATTGTCTCCCATGGAACTCCTGTAGCAAGCAGAGAATCCCTAGTTTTTAGTTGTAACCAAGAGAGGGAATAACTAGCTTCCATGTGTTCAAGACCCCAACAGCAACTGTTAAAAGCTAAATGTAAAATCCCTGGTTCTGCCTGTGGGAGCTTGACCACACCCATTCAGGCTGCTTCTATTGTTCCAGCTTTCAAAACAAAATGCCCAAGGCTTCACAAGTTGTTCATCTTCACATAGACTGCTCGGCAATTGCTCCCCAATCTCTCTTTAAAAGAAACAAGGACAAAACACACTTCGTAAAGCCACAGTATCATCACATCTTCTGTTTTAGATATTGATGGCATTGTTTGGCAGTCACTGGTGAAGGATGATCCAGACATAGCCCTGAGCTGATAAGCTTTAGGCCCAGGCGGATATTTGATAGAAAAATCCAAGCTGATACTTCAGTGTAGTACTGAGGGAGTGCTGCGCTATCAATGGTGCCATCCTTCGTCAGATGGGATATTAAACCAAGGCCGCATCTACCTCCTCAAATGTGTGTCAAACCACCATGGCAGAGTGAAGGACGGGAGTTCTCCCTGATGTCCTGGCCAATATTCAGTCAACATCACAAAATACATTGGCCATTCTCTAATTGCTGATTGTGGGAATTTGCTGTGAGCAAATTGGGTGCCACCTGTCCTATATTTGTCACCGCACTTCAAAAGTACTTACTTAGTTGTAGTCTTCAGGAACTTGCTGAATTTCTGAAAGGTGCTATGCAAATGCGAGTCATTTGTTAACAATGGTGCAGAACTTGGGAGAGATATTTTTATTCCAAAAGTCAGTCATAATAGTGAGAACGTTCTGTGGAGCTATTCCAGACTCACTTTGGAAAACAGGAATAAATGGGAGAACTTTTCCTTAGAATGTACTTGAATGGGTTTATGGAGCTGATGACAAAATGGATTGAGTGTACTCTGTTCAAGGAGCAGCCTTTCCCCAGTCTATCCTGTCATGTTTCTGCAAACACAGAGCTCACTATTGTATTTGCATACGGTAAATCTGCTTAGTTTCAAGATGAAAAATTGCTTTCTGCATGGGAACAGCTCAGCCAATCAGGGCCAACTCGATCAATGCCCTTTTTCCCTGTAGTATAAATTACTGTGAATGTTTGAAATTTTGCATTCTTGCATTTGTCCTGATGAGTGCAAGACAATAAACCGTAAGAATGGAGAATGAGAAGGGTTATGTGATCTCCTGTCAAAGTGATTCTCATTGAAATGGGACAAGCAAGAAGACTTGCTCTAGTAATCTTCTTCTCTCCCTTCTGCCTAGCTTTCCATGCGATCCACATTAAGGTCACTACTAGTGTAAATTCACTATCAGCGTGTTAGTGTTGTTGGCCAGTCCAGCATTTGTGACTCATCTGTAATTGCCTGTGAATTGTGCAGCATGCTGAGCTATTTCAGAGGACAGCGAGAGTCGCCCGCTTTGCTGTGGGTCTGGAGTGACATGTGGGTCAGACCAGGTTAGGGTTCCCCTCCCGAAATGACATCAGTGAACCAGATTATTTGTCATAACAATCAGTGCTAGTTACAGTCACTGTAACTAGTTTTAAATTCAATTAATTGAATGCTTTGTTTAATTCGACCTGCACTGGTGGGAATCAGTGTTCCCAGAGCATTAACCTGAGCTTTAGATTTCTAGTCCATCATCGGACATTACCATCGGGCCAGCGTTGCCCCCTGTTGATTGGAGGAACAGGCTCAAGGGGTAGCTGTGATCATTCCTGCCCCTGGTTTCTGATGTTTTCATGAGGGAAGAATGGTCTAAAATCTGACAAATTGCAGCCTTTGTTTGCATTTTCCGAACTGGAAGTTTCAGTTGTGCCATTTGCAGCATCTGTGGTTTGTGAACTTTCCTTCGGACTTGTTGTGCTGTGTGGGGACAGCTGCTTCGTGTTCGTATTTTGTGTTTAATCTACTACTGAATATTGACTAGCGGAGGGTTTTATGACCACGATCAGGTTACTCTGGAGAGTCGACTGTAAACAAACATCCTCAAGTGGCCTCACAGAGACCATAAAATCCTTGTTCTCATTAATAATGTGTTAGTAACAGCTCGTAAGGCTTCATTTTTCTTTCTGTTTCCTGTCGTTATCTTTGCATAGAGCGTATCCTCTGCTGGCCATATGTCCTACCCCTCCCCCGCCCCTTAAAGGAAGGAGCTGAGAGGTAGTGTGAGAGCTGGCCACATGAAAGAACTGTTCTGGTTTGGGTTTACATCCACGTGTCGTGTTAAATGGCGGCGTTTCTGATAAATTTGGCTGCACTCCCTCTTTCGGACAGTGTCCTGTCCATCCAGAAAATTGAGACCGGCCTCTGTTCGCTGAAACCCAGCAGAAACAGAAAAGGGTCTCAAAGTATCTTGTGGAGATTTCCATGACATGTGTCGATACTTCATAGAGTCATACAGCACGGGAACAGACCCTTTGGTCCAACCAGTCCAAGCCGAATATGTTCCCAAACTAAACTGGTCCCACCTGCCTGCACTTGACCTGTATCTCTCCAAACCTTTCCTACTAATGAACTTGGATGTCTTTTAAATGTTGCAACAGTACCCGCATCCACCACTTCCTCTGTTCATTCCACATACAAACCAACCTCTGTGTAAAAAACGTTGCCCCTCGTGTCCTATGTAAATCTTTATCTTCTCACCTTAAAAATATGCCCCCCTACTTTTGAACTCTCCCACCTGGGGGAAAAAAACCTTGGCTATTCACCCTATCAATGCTCCATATGATTTTATAAACCTCAATAAGATCTCCCCTGAACCTCCCATGCTCCAGTGAAAAAGATCCCAGCCTATTTTTATAACCCAAATGCTCCATTCCCAGTAACATCCTGGTAAACCTTTTCTGAACCTTCTCCAATTCAATATCCTTCCTACAGAAAGGCGACCCCGCAATCCAATGGCCTAACCTTGTGATCTAATGTAGCATTTTGAGCTAGGGCACCGTCCCTTCACTGTAACTAGGTGAAAATCCTGGAGCACCCTCTCGAACAGCACTGTGAGTATACATTCTGCCCAAGTATTACAGTGGCTCACCACTACCTTCTCCTGGTCATTTAGGGATGGCCAAAAAAAGTTGCTGGCACAGCCCACATCTTGTGAAACAATTAAAAAGTCAAGCAACGACATTCAGCTTCGACAGAATCACAGGAGGGTTACACATTTGAAATAATTCACAGCAGTTTCAGGTGCTGTTGAAGTTTGTTGCTTTTTTCCAGGGGCAGGACGGCAGACAAAGGAGTCACCTGATGTGTAACTGTGATCAAGCTGTTATGGTGACTCAGATGTCCAACATGAAACAACCATGCACCTTGGAAGCGTCACAAGGTGGAATCTCAGTTCCACAAGCGTGAATCATCAGGTTACAGAGAATATCACCTGATGTTCCCCGCTGAGCTGGAGCTCCCACCCACCACATCTCCCAATCCTGGATAAATTTCTGGCTCAGTCTCATTTGGATGTTTCGACATGAGCGAGCCAACATTGGCAGGAAATTAGGAGGCACGCTGCACTATGTTATTGGGCACCAGCCTTGGCCCTAGTGCTAAAAGAGAAATAGCATTCTTCTTAATTTTTTTTAACTCTTTCTTCTGGAATGTTTACTGACCAACGTTGCCCTCTTCCACCACCTTTAGATACTGGAGGCCAGGGACTTGTGGGTAGCCTTGGCATGCAGGGTTTTACCAACTCACGCTCTGAGATAGTTTAAACCACTCAGCATTTACAAGTCACTGCCCTATGCCAGGCCATTTTGAGTGGGCACAACTTGCAATACCAGAGCTGCTCACAGGATGGCAGAATCCATGGTACATACAACACAGAAACAGGCCATTCAATCCCAACTTACCCAGTCTAGTGTACATATTCCGCATCAACCTCTTCCCTTCCCAGTTCACTGAATTCAATCAGCATGTCCCCTTCTATTCCATTGACTATGTCTATGCCATTCCTTCCACTATTCCACATTCTCACCCATCCCTGGCTGAAGACATTTCTCTTGTATTGCTTGTTCTTTGATTTCTCTGGCCCAGGCTCAGCTGGCCAAAGTAACACGTCCTGAATCTGCTTTAGCTGGAAGAGAGTTCAAACCCCACATTGACAATACCAATTTGATCCATACCAGCCAACAGTCTCCCATACAGTCTGATGTGCTATACCAACACCCAGTTAGACAAGCATGTTGTATTCTGGATCAATGGAGAGTGCTGGGAGAGGCTTCAACTCTCTTTCCCTCACGGAGCTGACCAGGAATCTCTCCCAGTCTTACAGCCTGCCATTGGCATGTGTTGGAAAGGTTCACAAATTGACACTGAACCTGTTTGGCCACATTATGAACACACCTTCCTTGATCATCAACTACAGAGAATTGTGAACACAGCCCAGTCCATCATACAAGCCAACCTTCAATCCATTGACCCCATCTATTCTTCTACTGCATCGGAAAAGCAGCCAACATAATCAAAGACCCCTCCCACCCCGGTTATAATCTCTTCCAACCTCTTCCATTAGGCAGAAGCTACAAAAGCTTAAACACACAGACCAACAGATTCAAGAACAGCTTCTTCCCTGCTGTTGTTAGATTTCTGAAATTTCGTGTTGACCTCTGCAGCTGTAACATTGTAGTCCTGGCTCTGATCTATTACCCTTATGCACTTTGTATGGTATGGTCTGCCTGTACTGCGCACAAAACAAAACTTTCCACTGTACCTTGCTACATTGATGTAAGTCAATTCAAAATCAAGCCATCAAGGCCTGAGGCGGTATTTGAACCCAGGGCTACCAGCTCAGAGACAGGGATGCTGCCACTGTGATTGACAGAATTCACAGGATGATGTGATCCCCGGCAGGACCAGTATGTATTGGCCATCCCTAATTGCCTTGAGGAAGGTGGTGGTGAGCTCCTTTCTTAACCTCAGGGTACAGGGGTACCCATGGGGTTATCAGGGAGTGTGTTCCAGGATTGTGACCAGCAATAGTGAAGGAATGGCAATCCGTGTCAGGATGGTGAGTGGCTTGGAGGGGAACTTGCAGGTTAGTGTTTCCATGAAAGCTGCTGCCCTTGTCCTTCAATTGGTGGAGATCACAGGTTTGGAAGGTGTTGTTGAAGAAGCTTTGGTGATGTGTTGCAGTGCATCTTGTAGATAGTACACACTGCTCGAGGCTAAGGTGCAAATAAGCTTCAGAGCTGCCTGAGCTGAGCTTTGACAGTGAATTTGCAACAAATTTTAATAAATTTCTACTATATTGACAGTCAGTGCAAAGGAAAATATCATGTGACATGGATTCGCAGTGCAATCTGTTTTCTTGAACAATTAAAGTGCCTCTTGCTATGATTTTGATTGTGTTTCAAACCACTTAAAATGTCCGTGAAAACGATGTCAAAAATTGCACGACACCAGGTTATAGTCTAACAGGTTTATTTGAAGACACAGGATTTTGCAGTCTCGCTCCCTCACCTGAACAAGGAGCGAGGCTCTGAAAGCTTGTGTCTTCGAATAAACCTGTTGGACTGTAACCTGGTGTTGTGTGATTTTTGACCTTGTCCACCCCAGTCCAACACCGGCACCTCCACATTGTGGAAACGATGTAAGCTCCACCTGCTGTTGTGTGACTCTGATCGGCTAAAGACCAGCCTGCAGGGGGTTTGTGGTCCAGCCTGTGGGTGCGGGTAAGGGAGGCTGATGATAGGAATCCTTTGGCCTCTGCCTTGAGCCCGCTACCCTGTTACAGAGCTTCAAGCATGTTATCAGTCGGGTCTGCTCCCTGTTTGGCCCGATTTTGCGCATGACACAACAGACAAAACCTCTGGCCAAAATGGCGGCAGCCTGTTGTGTCGCTGTGTCCAATTGTTCCTGTGAGCAGCTCTGGTATTGCAAGTTGTGCCCACTCAAATTGGCCAGGCGTAGGGCAATGACTGGCAAACGCTGAGAGGTTTAAACTATCTCAGAGTGTGAGTTGGTAAAAAGCCTGCATGCCAAGGCCACCCACAAGTCCCAGGCTTCCAGTGTCGAAAGGTGGTGGAAGAGGGCAACGTTGGTCAGTAAACATTCCAGAAGAAAGTAAAGCCTGGCTGCAGTGTAGCCTTCCTCATCACCCTCCATTATAATGCTGAGGGAAACATCAACTGCATTGAAGCAAGGCCCTTTGTCACACAGCTGAGCAAGGCCTATTAATGATTCTGAAGAAACATGCCTTATTTAGCCACGTTAAGCAATGGTTTGTGTCAGGGAGATGTGTTAAAAAACAGATAAGTCCGATCAAGGCTTGTGATGAAGGTTGTTATTATGACAGCTGGTTTTATATCCAGATGTATGATTACAATTAAGTATCTCTTCCAATAAAGTGACACTACACTTTGTTCCTTGTGCAGCTAAAGTGGTTCGTGCACTGTAATTATGTTTATCCTCCTCCTGACCACTGGATGAGACCACAGAGATGGTGTGCCTGTGGGTGGTCCTGGAGCAAGTTAACAGAGAGCTGTTTGGAATATGGCAGGGAGAGGTTGTATTTAATTTGGATCACGGCTCACCTCATGGAATAAACTATTGGACTTTGTTTTAGATCTTCTGTTCTCTAAACAAAACAGGTCATTTTTTTCCAAAAAAAATGGTGCGATAATTGTACGAAGACTTTGATAAGCCAACATTAGCACCAGTTAACTAGATGGTGGGTTGGCTTACTTGGAGCAAACTTAAATGTAAAACCGCTTTATCTGAGTAATTTGTTTTCATATAAGGATTATGCTAAGGGAATATCCTTATTGTAAGATGAGATCGATACTCTTACGGGTGAACAGTAAGAGGCTATATTGAACGGAACTATATACAGAGAGGGCATCATACCTGGATCCTGACAAACCCATGTGATTTGATGAAAAAATGATCGTTCCTTTTGTACATGCTTAGTAACTGCACCACAGTAAAGGTATATCATACAATCCTTAGGCCCAAAAAAAACTGTACAGAGATACTGGACTGAACTTTTCATCCTCCCAGCTATTCCCCTGGCTGGGGTGTTTGAAGGTGCATCTTAAGGAGGGGTTGGGTGAGTTAGGAGTCAGGGAGTCCACTAAATTGTCCTCTCTTCATAAGACAACTTGTTCATTCCAGGTATCAATTGAGTGGATCTCCTCGGAACTGCCTGCAAGGCATCCACATCATTCCTGGGATGTTGTCAGGGTTGGAGGGTTTGAGCTATAGGGAGAGGCTGAATAGGCTGGGACTATTTTCCCTGGAGCATCGGAGACTGAGGGGTAACCTCATGGAGGTTTATAAAATCAAGAGAGGGTGTGGATAAGGTGAACAGCCAAGATCTTTTTCCCAGGATAGGGGAGTCCAAAACTAAAAGGCATAGGTTTAAGGTGAGAGGAGAAAGATTTAAAAGGGACCTAAGGGGCAACTTTTTCACACAGAGGGTGGTGCGCGTATGGAATGAGCTGCCAGAGGAAGTGGTGGAGGCTGGTACAATTACAACATTTAAAAGGCATCTGGATGGGGATATGAATAAGAAGGGTTTAGAGGGATATGGGCTAAATGCTGGCAAATGGGACTAGACTTATATAGGATATCTGGTTGGCGTGGATGAGTTAGGCCAAAGGATCTGATTCCATGCTGTATAACTCTATGACTCTAACTGTTTATGAAGCCACGTAAGTAAAAGAACAGGGTGCAGCAGAGTGGGATTAAAAGGTCAAACTTTACATACACTGGCACAAACATAGGTTTACATTATGGTCTTCCCCAATATTATACATTGCATCTCTCATTCTGTCTACGTGACAGCCTTCACAAAGCTGCATGACTGTTCCAAAACTCCCAACCAGCAAACAATATCAAACAACATAATTTTAATTGAGCCCACTTCATCATAGTGATTTTTGAATGTGAAAATTGCACCTAAAATCATCCACAGCATCTCTTCTTGGCAATATTCTGCTCGAAAATGTAGAGTGCGATCAATATCACCATATTCTTCCTTCTCGTGTAAAATAAATCTGTTACCACAAGATGCAGAATGTTAATACGTTACTTATGCACAGTATTCACTTTTCAAGGTTAATTGTGGAGGGAGTGAAAGCAGAGGCAGGTTCAAATTGGGCTATATTTCACTCGTCTTGGTCACCCAGTTTGCACAGCAATTCTGTCGAATCCTGACTGGGAAACAGTCAGTGGAGCTGCCTCAATCCACAGGGCTGGCTGTGGGTTGAAGATTCAGGTTAACAGTGGGCAGAAATGTGTGAATTGAGCTGTTGTGCTGGTGGACTCTCTGCACTGTTAAGATTGCAGGAGCCAACGTGAAGTCCTGTTTGTCTGACCAGGTGTCTGGCGGTCCTTCACTGAGTTTTGTTGTAATATGAGACTTTCCTTCTTGTCCATACAGGTAAAGTGCAACTGCTTCACCATCAGCGATGGGGAGATGCAAGAAATTGGTGTTGGCCTCTATCCCAGGTACGTTAACTGGAGCCTGGGGCAGCTCATGCTGTACAGGCCCTGATGCTCAGCTTCAGCATTGCCTTGTCTGAATCCTCCTCCAGACATAATCAACACTGTTTTCTCCGACTGGCAAATCCCGACTTGCCGTTTTTCCGGAGAGCGCGTGCCTCCACTTCCGTCTGCTTTTTCCCTGCCACCGCCGCCACCAGCCCCTTCCAGGGACGCTACATGAATGCAGGTGGTTGTTGGGTTGACGTGCCTCTGCTGTAGGGCTTGGTCACCTTGCCCCAGACCATTGAATCAATCGATGGAGATCGTTCAGCCCATCATACTTGTACTACTCCCTCAGTCTCGTTGCCCTGAATGGAGCATCCTGTGTGAATACACATTAGGTTGTGAAATTTAGGAAACTTTGTCAAAACTCTGGCCAGGTTTAAAACTATCCCTTTTCACTGCTGACAATCGAGGTTGATTCAACATTGTAAGTGCAGTCTCTATAAGGTGTATTATCAAGAAAGTGTTTTTAAGCAAACGAAAACTAAATTAAACACATTCTCTTGGGATTCCTGGTATTCCTCCTTATATTTTGCAGTTTAGAACTTCATCCCCAAAATTTGACATCATCCCTTTGGTGTCTCACATCCAAATGATTTCTATAAATAGAAAACAATTGAAGTACAGTACTGATCCCTGGGGACAGCACAGCCACTAAGATCCCGCAAACATTTGTTTGCATCCAGCCTTTGCTTTCTGCCTTTTTTTCCCCCTTTAATGCCAAGGGCTTCAAGCAGTTGCTGATTAAATATTCCCCAGTCTGCATCTGTGTCTTACAGCGTTCCCTCCCCTCCCAGTGTTTTAGGAAAGCCTTTTGGTCCCTCCCGATCCCTGCAACCTCCAGTCCATTTCCCACAGAACCTTTACCCACCCTCCACTGATATTGACCTGCTTCTGACGTTTACTCAGAATCTGATCCACAAATCTCCACCGCAGGGAGTTCCGTCGGGAATACAGTCCAACTGTACCCTGTGGAGGTCACCACTAAGGTCCCACCTTCTCCGCCTCTCCCCTGAGCCGAGGCACAGTGACCCTCAGGTTAAACCACCACCATTGACTCTCACTGATGAGAGAGCTGCCACATGGTCCACTGGGACTACACCTTGCCTTTACAGTGCCTCGTCTTGTGCTGTCCCATCTTCCTTCTCCTTCCGCCTTGACAGCACTCACAGTGGGCCTGCTGCTCTGATTGGTGACTCTTCCCTCTTCCCCCAACTCCCTCTTCCCCTACTTTCCCTCGTCTCTCACCCCCACCTCGCTCGTCCCCTACATCCCCCAACCTTCCTCCCTCTTCCTCTACCTCTCCCGCCCCCTACCGCTCCCATTCGGTCCCTAACCTCCGCTTCCCTCACCCACTGCTATCCCACCCCTACACTCCCAGATCCTCAGGCTGCCTGGTTAATGCTCCTAGAGGTGACATCTACAACTGACCTCCTCCAGAAGGATGGTGCCCAGTGTCTCATGGGAAGATGGTGCCCAGTGTCTCATGGAAAGATGGTGCCCAGTGTCTCACAGGAAGATAACGGCCAATGTCTTACCATGCTCCATTGCTCCTCCAATTTAGCACCTCAGAAATCAGCCTGATGTCAGGTTCATGACTCAAACAGAGCTCCCACCCAGTGTGTCTGGCAACACAAAGAACAGGGAGATCCTGATAGTCCGATCTCTCTCAGGGTGCAGGTGGGTGGGGGGGTGGGAGGTTTACAAGTCTGAGATGCAAATGGCCTTAACTGTTGTTTGACAGAAACCCATCACAAAACGTGTGTTTAAAAGTGTATGGAAGGCACAAATATAGAAGGATTAGGAGCAGGAGGAGGTCATTCAGCCCCTTGAACCTGTTGCACCTATCAATAAGATCATGGCCAATCTGATTGTGGCCACAACTCCACTTTCCTATCCATCCCATGACGTTCCTTGTTTACCTGTCAGTCGGATTCTTAAAAATATTCAATGACTCCACCTCTATTGCTCTCTGGGAAAAAGAGATCCAGAGCCTCTTGACCATCCAAGAGAAAAACATCTCCTCTCCAGTTAAGAAGGAGACCACTTATTTCCAATCTGTGTTCCAAGGGTTCAATTCCTGGCTTCTCAACCTTGCCTCTTGTATAAGTGTGGTGACCCACAGGTTAAACTCATCACCAGTCACCCCTCTCGCTAATGGGTGAGCAGCCCCATGGTCCTGTGTGGTCATGGAAACCTTCATTTAATTCGGTCTGCTCGTTCTGTGGTTGGTGCTTAATACCTGCATCTGCCCAGTCTGGGAAAACAAATCACTGAGTATATTTTAAGAAACAGGAAGAAATGCTTCTGAAGGTAAAGTGGGATCTTTTATATGTGTGAGAATAGAACTTTTGGAGTACTGTGTACAGTTCTGGTCACCCTGCTATAGGAAGGATATTATTAAATTGGAGATAGTGCAGAATCTGATCCACAAATCCCCACCACAGGGGATTCCGTCAGGAATACAGTCCGACTGGAGGGTTTGAGTTATAAGGAGAGGCTGGGACGTTTTTCCCTGGAGCGTCGGAGTTTTGTGGGGTGACATCATAAAGGTTTATAGAATCATGTGGGCATAGATAGGATGAGTAGCCATGGTCATTACCCCAGGGTAGGGGAGTTCAAAATTCGGGGGCATATTTTTAAAGGTCATAGGAGAGAGATTTAAAAGAGACCTGAGGGGCAACTTTTTCATACAGAGAGTGGTTCATGTTTGGAATGAGCTGCCGGAGGAAGCGGTAGATGCAGGTACAGTTACAGCATTTAAAAGACATTTGGACAGGTACATTAATAGGGAAGGTTTGAAGGGTAAGGGCCAAATGCAGACAAGTGGGACTGATTTAGTTTGGGGAACTTGGTTGGCATGGATGAGTTGGAATGAAGGGTCTGTGTCCGTGCTGTATGACTCTAAGACTCTGTAACTGTATAACATTCCTGCTCAGTGATTTGTCCAGGAAGTTGTATTTCTGTGAGAGAGAGAGCGAGAGACAGAGAGTGAGGGGTGTGTGTGTGTTTGCTTCTGCAGTAGTCTGAGCTGGTTAAATTGAGGCCCGTGTTAAGAAAGCAGATTGGGCAGGAATCCAGAGAGGGCGAGAGAATGTCTCTGTGAGGAGTAACATGAGCTGTCTGACTAACACATGCCAAGTGTAACCGTGGGGAACAGACTGGGCCACCCGGATGGAGCTGCCTCTCACTCCAGCAGCTGGGAGCCCATCACCCAGTGCCAGCATCTTGCTAATCAATCAGTACTGAAACTGGCTGAGGGCAGCAGGTTTCTGGAGAGCTTGCAAACTGAGGAAAGAATATTGGCAACGAGAGGCAGTGTTATAAGGAGCATGAATATGTTGGACCCAAAAACATGGTTTTGTGGCGGGATTAGGAAATTATCGCTCGCTTGCTTCACCTTTCGACTGGACATCGAGGTCTTGTCGGGTTAGGGGGATGGGGGAGGTCAGGAAATTTGGAAAGTGCCGGGGACAGAAATGCTCTGGCAGCAAGTAGGCAGTGTATGGTGAAAGGTTCCCCACCACTGGGCAGCTGAGAGTGGCCAATTCCACCCCCTGGGTAAGGGTCTCTCCAGAGGTATATAGCCCCTGTGTCCAAGGAATTTGTCCGTGTGTATTGAGACAAGTGGGAATTGGTTGAGTCTCTTGGTGGCTGGTTGGTGTTTGTACATCTTTATTGTCAGTTTTCTTCCAGTTTGGCATGTTTAATGTTTTTCACAGTCCTTGCATGGTATTTTGTATATTGTGTTAGTTTTATTGGTTGTGGGTATGGGGTCCTTTATGTTCGTTAGTAGCTGTCGTAGGGTGGTTGTTGGTTTGTGGGCTACCCTGATACCTAGCGGTCTTAGTCTTGTGGTCATCTCTGACATGTCTCTGATGTACAGTAAGGTGAGCAGTGTGTCTGGCCGTGTTGTGTCTTGTTGTGGTCTGTCACAGAGGTAACAGCGGATTGTGCTTTTTGGATAACGATTTCTTTTAAAAACTGCGTGTCAGTGCTCCTGTTCTGTTTTGCACAGTTCCGGGTTGCTGCAGTGTATTATGGCTCGTTTGAATAATGTCCTGATGCAGCTCCATTTATGGGTGTCAGCGTGGTTGCTGGTATTATTAAGTATCTGGTCCATTTAGTGTGGTCTTTCTGTCTACACTGGTCTGGAGTTCCCCACTGTTCTTATGTTCGAACGTTACATCTGGGAAGGGTAGTCAGTTGTTGTTCTCTTCTCCTTCTTTTGTGAATTTTATTCCGGTGAGGATGTTGTTTATGTGCCAGTGGATCTCTTCTAGTCTTGTGCATTTGATAATCATGAAGGTGTCGTCAACAAAGCGGATCCAGAGTTTGGGTTGGATAGTGGGGAGCGCTGTCTGTTCTAATCTTTGCATTGCTGCTTCTGCAATCAGTCCTGGTATTGGGGAACTTATTGGTGTTCCGTTGATTTGTTTAAATATACAGACGTTGAAGGTGAAGTGGGTTGTGAGGCAGAGATCCAGTAGTTTCAGGGCGTTGTCCTTGTTGATGCTGTTGGCGTCTTGGGGTGCCTGCCTTCCTGATTCGTCCAGCAGTGTGGCAATTGCCTCTGGCTAGGTCGATGTTTATGGATGTAGATAGTGCTGTTACATCGAAGGATATCATTATCTCGTCTTTGATGATGTTGAGGAATTCTTGGGAGAAGTGGATGGAGTGGGTAGTGTTGTCAACTAAGTATTTCAGTTTGAGTTGTAGTTCTTTGACTAGTCTATATGTTGGTGTGCCTGGTAGTGAGACAGTGGGTCTGAGTGGGACCTCTGGCATGTGTATCTTAGTGGAGTCCATAGAACCGAGATGTGTTGGATCCCTCTGATTTCATTTTTTTGGTAGTCCGTCTTGCTGATATCTCCAGAGTTGTGTAATTTCTTCAGGTTTGTTGTAATCCAGGTCTCAGCAACATGTTCCGGTTACAGCCGCCATGTTGTGGTTACAGCCGCCATGTTGTGGTTACAGCCGCCATGTTCCGGTTACAGCCGCCATGTTGTGGTTACAGCCGCCATGTTCCGGTTACAGCCGCCATGTCCCATTTACAGCCGCCATGTTCCGGTTACAGCCGCCATGTCCCATTTACAGC
>NC_063340.1:80779139-80818499 GCF_021869965.1 Rhincodon typus
TTACAGCCGCCATGTTCCGGTTACAGCCGCCATGTCCCATTTACAGCTGCCATGTTCCGGCTACAGCCGCCATGTTCCAGTTACAGCCACCATGTTCCGTTTACAACCGCCATGTTCCAGTTACAGCCGTCATGTTCCAGTTACAGCCGCCATGTTGTGGTTACAGCCGCCATGTTCCGGTTACAGCCGCCATGTTGTGGTTACAGCCACCATGTTGCAAGAGCAGTCCCTAAAATGGAGCATATCTTCTGCAAAGATGAGATATTCAAACCAACCAATGAATGCACATAACTGGAGTTTTCCAGTTGTAAGCTGAGAAATGAATCTTGTTGTGCTCTGAGGCCTGGAACCTGGATACAAGGTGGTCAGGAGATACTTGGCTAGAGGCCCGTTGTGTGTGGAGTGGTAGTGCGGGGTCAGGAGCTGTGTGTTCAAGTGCCACCGCAGGGTTTGATAGCCATGTGTCATAAAGCTGATTGTCAGCCTGTAAATCCTGCTGATTCACGTGGCAGACATTCAGATCGGGAGAGCTTCCTGTTCATTGTTGGAGCTGCAGTCCCCATGTTCAAAGGCTCCACACACTGTCAACCTCGCTCCAAAGATCACCCACACACAAGGTTGTCTCAAGTTGGGTGTGTTGGTTGCACAGAGGAGTTTAACCAGCCCTTATCACCCTGTCCAGCTTCAGTTGTTCAACTGGGGAAGTTAACTTGAAGAGTGGGTGAGTACTCCCAGTCTCAAATGATTGGTCAGTACCATCTTTGAAGCAAATGTCCCCAACCGTTATATGCAGCTCAGGCCTCAGGTACGCTATCCAGCTGCTCTCACTGAAATCCATGCAATGAAAATTCTGCTCAAATTCATTGAAATAAATTCCCACTGAAATAACTCCAACTGCAACATCCCAGAACACTTCACAGCCTGTCATGTACTCCGTGAGGAATGAGAGACACTAAACATGTCTCACAGATAGGACATTAAACTGAGACTTGTTTTCTGGACGAAGGGGTAAGGAAACACTGTGATGCTATTTCAAAGAGTGGGGGAGTCTTCTCCAGTATGCCAGCGAATATTTATCTCAAATCAGTGTTATAAAAAAGGTAGATTGTCTGGACATTATTGCATTGGAGTTTAATTAATAAACTTAACTCCAGCATCTGCAGTTCTTACTACCTCTAATTCTAACATTCCTGTTTATGGGATCTTTCTGTGCACCAATTGGCTGCTGCGTTTCCTGTGACGGTGACTCCATTTCAAAATTACTTCTTTAGCCATAAAGGGCTTTGTGGCATGCTGAGGCTATGAAAGGAACCTTATAAGAGACCACAACAAAAACAGAAGTTGCTGGAAAAGCTCAGCAGGTCTGGCAGCATCTGTGAAGGAAAAAAACAGAGTTACCGTTTGGGGTTCGGTGACCCTTCCTCGGAGCTTCCCCAGTTCTGAGGAACTGGTCAGAGAGTAATTGTCAGTGAAGGTTCAAAGTTTTGGCAAAGATCTGTAGCTCAGGTTGTGGGGGAGGTTGTTGACTTGCTCGCCGAGCTGGCTTGTTCTCATTCAGACGTTTCGTCACCATGCTAGGTAACATCATCAGTGGAGCCTCCAATGAGGCGATGTTATACTATTCAGCTTGGAATTTATACTGTCCGGTCCATTATGGTGAGTACTGTCATTTCCGGTTTTGATCTGTATGGGTTTATATATGGGTCCAATTCTATATGTTTGTTGATTGAAGTATGGATGGAGAACCAACAGGAATTCTTTGAGGCACTGTTCTCCACCCATACTTCAATCAACAAACATGTAGAATTGGACTCCATATACAAACCCGTACAGATCAAAACTGGAAATAAGAGTACTCACCATAACAGACCAGACAGTATAAATTCCAAGCTGAATAGTATAACATCGCTTCATCAGAGGTTCCACTGATGATGTTACCTAGCATGGTGACGAAACGTCTGAATGAGAACAAGCCAGCTCGGTGAGCAAGTCAACAACCTGATGTCAGTGAAGGTTTTTGTGAAGCTGTTGTTGTTGGCCTGACCACTCCGTACCTGCAGTGTAGTCACATCACTAGGGAAATATGTTGTGAAGGTACTTGTGTACCAGCACTGTGTCAGCCAAGGTCTTCAGGCCACACAGCACACGTTAAGCTTATCAGTCTTGCCCAGTATGGGGTTTGCTACAGCAGTCAGACTCTGGAAAATGCCAGGTACAAATAAACACAGCCCAGGCTGGTAGGTAAGTGTCCTTATCGCTGGGGCTTGTTGTTGTTACTTAAGCTGTAAACTCTCTCTCTCCCCCTGCTCCTTGAGGCACACAGCTGCACGGTGAAATCCTTTTGTTATCACCGCTATTATGTAAAGAAGGAGAGGGAATTTGTATTTACACAGCGCTCCTAATGAATTCAGCAGCGCTAAGCCTCAGTTAAATGGATTACATGGATTTTACTGTTTGGGCTTTAGATAATTAATGGCTGCTTTCAATTCTAATTGACAGAATATAAAGTGCCGCTTGTAACCTATACTCGCGAGGGATGTGCCCTATATTTGGATGTGACTGGTCTGCAAATGCAGTGCTGGGAAGTGAGGAAGTTACTGAGATGAAGCAAGGCTCAGTCATTGAGTGGCCTAAATAACAGACACAGAATGTGGCATTTTGCTCCCATTGGCACCTGGTGCCCACATTGTAAGGGCAACTGCCCCTCCTTTAGTGAGTAAAGGTGTGTAAACTGCTGCTGTTGTGTTTGGCAATGGCATTGTATCCACATATAACAATAACTTACATTTATGCACATCTTTTATTTGATGAAACACCCCAAATCTCTTCACGAGAGCCTTGCCAAAAAAAATGATATCGAGTCACTCAAGGAGATGTGAGGTGAAATGACTTTTAAAAAAAGTAGCCAAAGATATAGGTTTTAAAGACTGCCTTAATGGGAGAAAGTGAGGTGGCGGGGCAGAGAGATGGAAGGAGGGTATTCTAGAGCTTGCTGCCCTGACAGCTGATGGCACAGCTACTCATGGGATTCTGATTAAAATCGGGGATGTAGAAGAGGCTGGAGTTAGAGGAGCACAGGTATGGGATAGGAGGAGTTTATGGAGATCGGAGTGGTGGGCTGGAGGCGAGGCAATGCAGGGATTGAAAAACATGGATGTGAATTTTATAATCAAGATATTACTTCATTAGGGTTATGCCAACGTAGGTCAATAAGCAGAGGGGTGATACGAAGATGAGCTCCCCTGATAAGAGTGAAGACACAGACTTTTGGATGCCCTCCACTTTACAGAGAATAGAGTATGGAAGACCAACACACATGTCCATTAGAATAGACAAATCTAGGGGTAACAAAGGACTGTTTCAGTAGAAGGTGAGCTGAGACAAGGTTGACGTTGTTACAGTAATAGAAATAAGTGCGTCATAGAGCTGGCCTGACTGTGAGGTTAGATGCCCATCTCAGGGTCGTATGTGACGTGAGGTTTGCAAACCAACTGGTTTAACCTCAGAACTGGGCCAGGGAGATGGATAGAATCACAGAGTCCCTACAGTGTGGAAAGAGGCCATTCAGCCCCTTGAGTGCACTGACCCTCAGAAGAGCATCCCATCCAGACCCAGCAACCCCCTACCTTATCCCTGTAGCTCCACATTTAGCATGGCTAATCCACCTAACCTGCACATCTTTGGACTGTGGGAGAAAACCAGAGCACCCGGAGGAAACCCACACAGACACGGGGAGAATGTGCAAACTCCACACAGACTGTTGCCCAAGGCTGGAATCAAACCCATGTCCCTGGCACTGTGAGGCAGCAGTGCTAACCTCTGAGCCACCATTCCACTCAGTAGCTATGGAACAGACTGAAAACAGCTTCAGCCTTCCCAACTTTTAACTGGAGGAAACTTCTGCTCGTGCTGAGCTGCATATTAGGGGGAGACAATGGCCTAGTGGTATTATTGCTGGACTGTTAATCCAGGCACTCAGGTAATGTTCTGGAGAACTGGGTTTGAATCCTGCCATGGCAGATGGGGAATTTGAATCTAACAAAAATCTGGATTTAAGAGTCTAATGAAGAGTATGAATCCATTGTCGATTGTCAGAAGAAAACATCTGGTTCACTAGTGTCCTTTAGGGAAGGAAACTGCCATCCTTACCTGATCTGGCCTACATGTGACTCCAGACCCACAGCAATGTGGTTGACTCTTAAACTGCCCTCTGGGCAATTAGGGATGGGCAATAAACACTGGCAGGACACAGGAAGTACATCCGGAGGGCACGAAGAGATCAGAAAAGGAACGAGTGAATGTGGAGAGTAATTAGAGAAAGATCTACATTCAGGGCTAGAGCAGGCCACCCACTAGAGGAACAAAAACAGAAGTTGCTGGAAAAGCTCAGCAGGACTGGCAGCATCTGTGAAGAAAAAATCAGAGTTAACGTTTCGGATCCGGTTCTGAGGAAGGGTCACAGGACCCGAAACGTTAACTCTGATTTTTTTCTTCACAGATGCTGCCAGACCTGCTGAGCTTTTCCAGCAACTTCCGTTGTTGTTCCTGATTTACAGCATCTGCAGTTCTTTCAGTCTTTACTCACCAGAGGAAGTTTGGCCCAGTGGTCCATTGAAGGGGAAGGACAGTGCTGTCTATCTTCGTGACAGAGAAATCCATGAGCTCCTCACACTTAGTGCCACAAGCAAGGGGGGCAGAGGTTTAAGGAAACAATTTGGAGTAAAGAATAGAAGCCCATCTGAATAAATAAGACCATTCCCACGTGTCCCCAACAAAACACAGTTAGTGACCTCAACCTGGCAAATGATTGCCCCCAGACACTTGCAAGTTAAAAATGTGCTGCTTGTTCCGTGGTTCAGTGAATGTATTTCTTGAGTGATGTGAGCAGACAGAAAGAGGAGCATTCAGGTTAATGCTCGGTCAGTGAGTTTCAGACACACAGCGACAGTGGTCTCAGGGTTAGAGAGTGGAACAACCTACCCAGGGCTCCTCTTCATCCCTACGGTCTAGTCACGCCCTTTAGAGGAAACACGTTTCTGTTAAAAAAAAGTTTGTACATTTATATAGTGCCTTTCAATCCATCCCAGAGTGAGTGAAGTACTTTTGAAGTCAATCTTCTAGGAGACGTAGCAACTAATTTGTGCACAGCAAGCTCCTACACGCAGTAAAGCGATAATAAATAGATAAGCTGGTTTCTTGTTGATTGAGCAATAAATATTAGGTCTGGGCACTGCTGAGAACTACATGGATGATAGTATAATGTAGGGTATGCAGGGTAGTTTGATCTTAGTAGGATTATAGGTCGGCACAACATCATGGGCCGAAGAGCCTGTACTGCGCTGTAATGTTCTTAACTCCTCCCGCTCCTCTGTGAGATAATGCCATGGGATCTTCCACATCCACCAGAGGGTTCACTGTGTGTCAGATGTACTGGTTGTTAGAAGTGAGAACCTATCCCATTCCCCAGTACTAATGTTCTACAAATTGATGAGCACAGGAATTGACCAAGAGAAACAAAAACTCTAAACAGATTGTGTGCTAGTTGTGACATATTCACCAAAGTTCTAATTTGCACTTTTGGCTGAGTTCTGATGGGTTGATCTCTCAACACTGCATTGATTGTTTCTTCCAAAACCATCTGCCTGTGCCTCACACTGCCAGCCTCGCCAACCGTCCCTGCACCACTACAGTGAGAGATTTTGATTGGATTACCTCAATACTCAACCATCCGCTTTGGAATGTGTTAAATGCTGCCTCGGACGGCCAGGCTGAGATGATTAAGTGCCAATTGCAAAGTCAGAATTTTGCGCATTTTGGCATTGACCTGGAAAAAGGAAGTTCACTGATGTTGTGGATAATAAAAGGCACGAGTGCAGAATTCTGGGAGATTGCGTTTTCTTGCAACATGACAAGTTATTCAGAATATTTTTTGGGGGGATTTTGTATGGTCTCCAGGGACAGTCTGTCTGAACCAACTAATGCAAATGGTTGTATCTTTACAGCATGTCTCTGCTGAACCACAGCTGTGACCCAAACTGTGTGATTGTCTTTGACGGAAAACAACTCCAGCTTCATGCAATTCGACAGATTCAAGCTGATGAAGAGGTAATTGCTTATGGGGTGAGAACTGCAAACGAACTTATCGAAGGAATTCAGTTGCACTTTGTGCTCGGAGTCCCGTTCAGCCCTCATCAATCCGTTCATGGCCCCACCACACCCCACCTGTGTAATCCCCTCCAACCGTACAACTTCCCCGATCTCTGTATTCCTCCTCTCCTGGCCTCTTGCTCTACCTTCGATGGCTGGGCTGTCAGTGAGGCCTTTCACATTTACAACAACAACAACTTGCATTGTCCGGCTGTAGGAGAGATATTATTAAACTGTGGAGGGTTCAGAAAAGATGTACCAGGATGTTGCTAGGACTGGGGGGTTTGAGTTGTAAGGAGAGGCTGGATAGGCTGAGACCTTTTTCACTGGAGCGTAGGAGGTTGAGGGGTGAAATTACAGAGGTTCATAAAATCATGAGGGGCATGGATAGGGTCTTTTCCCTTGATTAGGGGAGTTCAAAACTAGGGGGCTTATATTTTAAGGTGAGAGGAGAAAGATTTACAAGGGACCCAAGGGGCAACTTTTTCACACAGAGGGTGGTTTGTATGTGAAATGAACTGGAAATGGTAGATGCAGGTACAGTTGTAACACTTAAAAGACATTTGGAGGTACATGAATAGGAAAGGTTTAGAGCGATATGGGCCGAATGCAGGCAAATGGGACGAGTTTAGTTTTGGAAATTTGCTTTGCATTAATGAGTTGGACCAAAGGGTCAGTGTCCATACCGAATGACTGTATGACAATGACTCATTCAAAGTAGTAATACATGCCTAGGAGCTCCAAGGAGAGATAGAAAGCAAGATTTCACACCAGGCTCTACAAGTGTAAGCATCTTCAAGGAGGAGGGAGGGTGTAGAGAGATGTAAATGACTAATTCCAGGGCTTACTCTCGAGGCTGAAGGCTCGACCCCCAATACTGGAGCAATTTAAACAGCATTCTTTAACTTAATTTGACAATACAATCATTAAGCAGACAGACTCCACATCGCTGTAAAGGACTCAGACTCTGCATCTCGTGGATTGGTTGTGGAATCCTTTAGTAGCTTGGGAATTTGGGATCATATTGAGAATTTCCCTCTTTCACTCAGGTTTGACCTCAATGACATTCTGACTTACAGTGAGGCGCTGTGTAGTAATCGTCATGAAATAAGTAGTGTAAACGAAACACCACCAACATTGGCCAGAGCATACAAATGAAGAATTGTTCCTGTGTATTTATTAAGTAGCCCAAATCTCGCTTTCTGGGAGTGAACATTCAATTTGAACAGGTGTCACAGGGCACTAATCCACAACGGCAGAAGAATGTCTAGCTTTGCATTAACAGTATTAACTTGCTTTCACTATCTCTGCCACAACTGCATCTTCCATATCTCACGTACCATTGCACAACCCAGTACAAAACTTCCCTTCAAACACAACCACCCTTGGTTTAAAACCTTAACTTTCTGCGGCTGCAAGGAATAAAGTTATGGAGGTTTTTTTGTGTTAATTGTGCAAATACTTATGTTTTTTTTCAATTTGGCTGTCACCTCTGTTGCTTAAGTTTATGACGAAAGGTAACTAACGTATGCCATAAACATTAAAGTTACAGCTAAATGAGCATCAGCAAGTCCTCGGGTACTGTGGCAAATGAAATGCTCATCCTTTTAGGATGGTCATGTTTTCCCAGAATCAGGAATGGTCACAAGTCTGTGTGGATATGTGTGAGTATGGGATGAGACAGTGGAAGCAGACCCCTATCCCTACACATGACCCAGCTAGAACAGTTTGGTTCATTTGTATTAGGGTAAGAAAGTGAAAATTCTGCCTCACCGTACTCAAGATTAAAAGCTTTTCACTAACAATATGCCATCATTAATGTCTTCAGTGGTCTCTGTGTGTTTGAGCAGAAATGTGAACAGAGCCTCAATCATGTGACCCTAAACGGGCCCCATCACAAGAGTGCACAGAGCCACTGTTAAATCCCATTGACATCTCTAGGGAGAGTGTGTCTCATGGAATCATCATAGAATCCTACAGCATCACAGGGTGTCATTTGGTGCATTGTGCTTAGGTCAGGTCTTTAAAATTGCTATTCAGTTCTCTTTCTCCCTCATATCTGCACCCACCCCTTCTCCACAGCCCTGATTTTTATTTTTTCCCTTTTCCAAGTATTTCTCCACTTTGGGAAGTTGTTGTTGAATCTTCCACGAGCCTCCCAGGTAGCGTATTCCTGATCATCACAACATGCTTCATTAAAGAGGCTCATGGCCACTGTCACTGATATGCCAATTAAACCAATGTTCTCTGCTTGTTGATGCTATGGTTGGTGAAACACATTCTCCTTCTTAACTCTCCTTCTTAACAACCTTTCACAATAATGAATACTTCTATTAAACCTCCTCTTGAACTATCCAATTCCTCTAAAGCTTTCACAATAATGAATACTTCTATTAAATCTCCACTTGAATTACCCTGCT
Organism: Rhincodon typus; assembly: GCF_021869965.1. Classification (NCBI taxonomy): domain Eukaryota; kingdom Metazoa; phylum Chordata; class Chondrichthyes; order Orectolobiformes; family Rhincodontidae; genus Rhincodon; species Rhincodon typus. Next base: position 80,787,707 of record NC_063340.1, read on the forward strand.
CCCAATTCCTCTACATCTTTCTCAATTGATGTTCTTCTTACCTTGCTACCCTTCTTATAAATCTTCTCTCCACTCTTACCAAAGCCTTCACATCCCTCCTGGGGTGTGGGGCCCAGAACTGAACCCAGTCCTCCTAATGAGACCAAACCAGTTGTTTACAGAGGGCTACCATAACGTCCTGTGATATGGTTCTACAATTAAAATTCTCAAGAGTGCTGCAGCTTGTGCTAAGAATGGGTTTCCTCATAATTCCAATTCAACCTCTGGATTTTTATTGATCTCCCTGGAACAGGGGATTGGCGGAAAGGAATTCTTGGGTGACAAGTCATCAGAGAGTGCCCCATGCATTTATGATGAGTCGAGGTAGGGGGTAACATCAGATTCCCACCTCGATGCTGCAGAATTGATGGGTCAAAAAGACAAAATGCCAAAAGTAATTGCCTTCAAGTAGAGAACAAGACGTTCATCAGAACTTGCAAGCCTCAGAAAAGTATGTCCACCACTAGCTGTGATTCTGGGATTGGAAGTCATTGATGAAATAACCCAGACTGTGCTATGAGCCACAGTGGGAACCGATGGAAGGAACCTTGGCTGTCTGTCTGATGTATTTGCAATAAGCTATGTACATAATTACACAGCACCCTGTTTTATGTTGACAGAAGGAACTTGTGGATACATTTCCTTTTTTGTATAAAAAGGTGCACATGGAGAGAGAGGTGATCTCTGCTGCATCCCTTCGCAATGCCCAAACCAATCAGCTCCTATCTGCCTGGTCTGAGGATTCAGATTGACAGTTCACTGGTGTTCCTGCATCTCCATGCCGATGATGGCTCAACCAATCATTCAGCCTTTTCTCATGTTATACCACGTGGTGTCCCTTCTTTCACATCTGTTTCTTGTGTACTCATTCTGATGAGTACAACACAAAGAGCTTTGACTTCTTGCCTCCTTTTAGCAAAGTTTAAATGCCAGATGTAGTGAAGAGTGACAGGTTGATGGGGATGGGGTGGGTGGAGTGTTAGTAGGAGGTCCCACCACGTTGAAGCATTTGAATGGCATTCACACAGACCACTGTTTTAACAATCAGTTAGTTAGTGTTTCCTTTCAGGCAGCAGTCGGAAAATTTCCTAAGAGTCCTACGATACTAAAGCAGTCCATGTCTGAATGCAACAAACATGGACAATATTCGGGCAGGACAGAATCTAACCATCGCCCCTTTACATTCAATGACATTGTCCTTGCTCAGTCTCTTACTGTCAACATCCTAGAGGTTACCATGAGCCAGAAACCGAACAGAACCAGCCGTATGAACACTGTGGCTACAACAGCACGTCAGAAATGAAGAATTAGCAATTAGCTCAACTTCAGACCCCCCAAAGCCTGTCCACCATCTACAAGGCACAAGTCAGGAGTGTGATGGAATACTCCCCACTTGCCTGGATGGGTGCAGCCCCAACAACACTCAAGAAGCTTGACACCGTCCAGGACAAAGCAGCCCGCTTGATTGGCACCACATCCACAAGCATCCACTCCCTCCACCACTGACACTCAGTAGCAGCAGTGTGTACTGTCTACAAGATGCACTGCAGAAATTCACCAAAGATCCTGAGACAGCACCTTCCAAACCTGCAACCTTTGCCCCCCCAGAAGGACAAAGGCAACAAATACGTGATAACATCCCCAGTGCAAATTCCCCTTCAAGCCAGACACCAACATGATCTGGAGCTACATCGCTGCCCCTTACAATCCTAGAACTCCCTCTCTGACAGGACTCCCTACAGCTGAAGGACGGCAACGGTTCAAGCAATTGGTTCACATTTGCCTGCTTGAGGGCAATTCAGGATGGGCAATAACTACTGGCCTTGCCCCATGGAGACTGTATCCCACAAACAAATATTAAAAAAAAGTTGTGCTCACAAACTGACATGCTGTTATCATACACTGCTGGGTTTGGTCTTCGTCGAGTCTCAGTCATGGCAAAACTCAAAAATTGGGGTGGAATTTAAAAGCGATAAGCCTCGTTTTGTTTATCTCTGCAAAACCTATCTTCAAAGCGCTGTTTTTCTGGGTGAGGAAGAGACAAGGTAGCTTTTCACTTTCCAACCTTTATCACCCTGCCCTTAATCATCCAGTAAACTATTCCTGCAGCCTTTGAAGTTACTGTTGTTATCAGGATAATGAGGTGCTCAGCAGCAGCTAGCCAGGTTGTAACTCCCCCACAGTCAAGGACAACCTGAATGTGCCTTTACCTGGCTCTGCACCATATGCGCACAACAGATACCCTGTAACAAGAAACAAGGAAACTGAGATACTGACTTACAGACAGTTTCATGGCTGCCCACAGCAGTATGTCATTGCTCGCTGCCTTTGAACTTTTACAGCCTCGGTTATGAATACAGTCGAAGTTGAGATTTTGACAGCAAACACCTCAGGATTTGGCTGACCTTGCATTCACCTTTTGTGGCAGCAGCAGTGAAGTGCAAAGGGGCCGGGCTTGAGCAACCGGAAAGCTGGGGCATGTAAAGGAAGGTCAGTGATTCGTTGGAGAGCCAAGGGCCAGTCCAGTTCGTCCCCTGGTGCATTCGTTTTAAGAGGAAACGCATGCACTTATGTACCGCCTTTCGTGACCTTCTAGAGCAGCCGTTGAAATGTAGTCACTGTTGGGACATAGGATACACAGCAAGCCAATTTTTACACAACAAGCTCCCACAAACAGCAATGTGATATTGACCAAATAATTAGTAAAATCTTTCTGATGTTACTTGAAGGATATTGGCTAGGGCAATGCGGATAACTCTGCGACATCTGTAATAGTGTCATGTGATCTTTTACATTCATCTGAGGGGGGAAAATACAGGGCTTGGTTTAATTTCCGAAAGGCAGCGGCCTTGACTGGTGCAGCACTACCTCAGAGTCAGCCTGGAGTTGGTGTTCAAGTCGCTGGAGTGGGGGCTCGAAATCAGGAGTGTCCGACTCAAGTACCAGTGGGCGTCTCAAGTGATGCTGGCTTCCTGCATGGCCTTCAGTCTCTCATATAGGGGGATGTGCTTGAGAAACTGGAGCCACCTCACAAATAGCACTCAGCTGTTCACACCTCACATTCGGTTGGCATGGGTGGCTCAGTGCTTAGCGCTGCTACCTCACAGCACCAGGCTCCTGGGTTCACCTCCCCCCTCGGGTGACTGCCTGTGTGGAGTTTGCACATTCTCCCCACATCTGTGTGCCCAGGTGTCCTGGTTTCCTCCCACAGTCCAAAGATGTGCAGGTTAGGGTGGATTGGTCATGCTAAATTGCACATAGTGTCCAGGGATGTGCATGCTGGGTGGGTTAGCTGTGTGAAGTGCAGAGTTACAGGGATTGGGTAGGGAGGCTGGGTCTGAGTGGGATGCTCTTAGGAGGATCAGTGTGGACTCAATGGGATGAACGGCCTGTTTCCACACTCTAGGGATTCTGTGATTCATTCCACTCTTCAAAGGGGCACAAACAAAGACGAGAACTCGAGGACAGAGAGGATTTTCCTGCTGACTTCATGTAACCCAGAGCGGAGAAATTTGCAGACGTCAGCTGCTGGGGCAAACTTCCTTCACAGATAGCAATTAACATCTGGCTGACCCCAAAAAGGAGAAGGTAAATGCAGCTTCATCTCAACAGATTAAAATTTTGTGCATTTTACAGTACAAGGTCTCCTACTGGTAAGACAAAGTCACCAAAAGTTTCCTCTCCAAACTTGAAAAGAAACATTGTGCAGTTAGAGGAGAGATTGAAACCATCTGAATGCCTGGGTGGATATAAAGGATCCCATGATGCTATTTTGAAGAAAAGTGGGGGGATTATTGTTGGTATCCTGACCAATATTTATCATCCAATTAACATCACCGAAACTGATTATCACATTGCTATCTGTAGGGGCTTGCTGTGTGTTAGTTTCTGCATATCCTACACGATAACAGCAACTACACTTCTTTATTGGCTGTAAAGCATTTTGACGTGTCCAGTGGTTAGGAAAAGCATTACATAAATGCAGAAAGTCTTTAAGTCCCTTTAAGTCGTATAAAGTCATAGAGTTGTATAGCACAGAAACAGACCCTTCGGTCCAACTTGTCCGTGCTGATCAGATATTCTAAGTTAATCTGGAACAAAAGCAGAAATTACTGGAAAAACACAGAGTGTCTGGCAGCATCTGTGAAGAGCAATCAGAGTTTATTTTTCGGGTCCAGTGACCCTTCCTCAGAACTGATGGTAGCTAGGAAAGTTTATTTGCAGAAGATAGGGTGGGGGAGGGGTTAAGGAGTAAATGATAGGATAGAGCCCAAAGAGAGAGAAGAACAGTTGGACAGACAAAGGAATGGATAACAGTCAGACTGGGAGGGTGAATAGTTGTTAATAGGGACTGTTAGTGGCAGGCTATGTGGTAACAAGGCCTGGTGTGTGGGGGTTTGGGGCAAGGACATAGGAGAGCTCAGGCCCTAATATCATTGACCTCATTATTGAGCTGCAGGCTCCCCAAGAGGAAAATGAGGTGTTGTTCTTCCAACTTGCGTTGAGCTTCGCTGGAACACTGCAGCAAGCCTGAGACAGAGATGTTGGCTCGGGAACTGGAAGTTCAGGGTCTTTTTGGGTTGACTCTTAACTGCCCTCTGCGCAATTAGGGATGGACAATAAATTAGGGATGGCCTAGCCAGAGACACCCTAATCCTGTGAATGAATTTTTAAAAAAAATTCCTGGCCAGCCGTGTAATGGAAAGAAATTGAAGTTTTTGCCATCACAGTCCATAGCTCCAGGCAACAATGTGCTTGGAAAAGAGCTTTTGGTTGAAGCACTGAGACTCCCTGAGTGAACTGGAACCCACCACATATTTAAGATGAAGCCTAATACTGTTTTAAGGGCTAAGAAACATAGTAAATAGGAGCAGGAGTCAGAATAGGGAGTGCAACAAAGATTCCAGGGATGGCAGGACTGATGTATGAAGAGAGGTTGGACCGATGTGGACTTTATTCACTGGACTTCAGTAGAATAAGGTGGCGGGGACGATCTCATAGAAGCCTATAAAATTCTAGCCTTCAGGGTAAATCCAAGAAGGATGTTCCTGCTGACTGGGGAGTCTAATCCAGGGGTCACAGTTTAAGGTCACAGACTAGGCCATTAAGGACTGTAATGAGGAGAAATGTCTTCACCCAGAAAGCGGGGAGCCTGTGGAATTCTCTGTTGCAAAAAGCGGTTGAGGCCAAAACGTTGAATGCTTTCACGAAAGAGTTAGATATGGTTTTTAGGGCTAAGGGGAATGGAGAGAAAGCAGAAACAGGGGCCTGAATCAGACAGTCAGCCATGAATGGTGGAGTAGACTCGGAGGGTTGAGTGGTATACTCCTGTTCCTAATCTCTCTGTTTCTGTCCTATTTGGTCCTTTGAGCCCGCTGCACCATGTGGATCATGATTGTGACAGGTTTTGATCCTTTGGTAGTTTGTCACATGGTAATATTGGGATTTCTGTGAGTCTCCCCCTGCAATTCCTGTCTCCTTCAGCAGGTCCAGTCTCCCCCAGAGAGGGTCTGCTCTCTGTTCCCGAGTTAAATATGCCAAAAGGAACAAGGTTTCAATGGTTGGGAAAGGCGAGGCAGGCTTCTGTTTGAATACAGATCCTCACAGGACACGAGTCCTAAGCGGAAGAAATGTGTTTAATGAATGAACACAGTTTCTGACACGTAGATGGGGGTAATCTCACTCTCTGCCATTCCTCTAGCACCACCCTGTAGGACAGGATGTCACCTTGCCGATGGAACGCAGGATGTTGACAACTAACCCCAACTTGGATTTTATTTTAGTTGATAAGAAACGTTAGTAATGTTTTGGCTCAACTGTTTTGTGTTTCCTTCTGCCCACCAGCTGACCATTAGCTACATTGATGTGATGGCAACCAGTCCAGAGCGTCGGAGACAGTTAGAGACGCAGTACTGCTTTACATGTGATTGCGAGCGATGTGAAACAGCCGACAAGGTTTGTTATCTCTGAGTTACTTGGGGAGTTGTTTGGGTCCCAGTTTCTTGTTTTCACATTTTATCCACGCTTCGCTTAATCCTCTTTGAAAGCCGCTTCACCCGTTTCCACTGGCTCCAATGTCTTGTTGCATTAGGGTCTTAAATGTTTAGAAGCTTGTTTATTTCAGGGGCTGATGCGTTGGAAAAGTACAATGCTAGAACAGGTTGTGATGGAGACTGGGAGGTGTTACGGGTTGGGACTCATCAATATTAATGTTCACCGGAAAAATGAGTTCAAGTCCAGCTCTCAAGCTGATGTGGTGGAAGTTTTTTTTCCTGTCTTTTTCGTTTGTGATTGTTAGTGTTTGATGTTGTATCAGCCACGCTTCACCTCTGAGTCAGGACATTATGTGCTCAGGTCCCACTCTGGAGACCTCAGCCCAGACTGACACCCACATGTGGTACCAAGAGGGTGCTGCTCTGTCACTGATGCTGTTTTTTAGATGTGAAAAGGGTGACATGACAATTATCAGAGCTTACTGTACCATAATCAATTGCTGACTATCCTATAACAGCAGCAGCAACACTTTAAGAGGTATTTAACTGGCTGTAAAACACTCTGGGGACAGCCAGTGATTGCGAAAGGTGATGTATGGATATATTTCTCTCCGTTATAGAAGATCTCACAGGACTGTTACAAACAGGAGCAGGTCACTTGTTCCTAATGTCTTAGCCGATCTTCATTCCCTGAGCTAAAACAAACCCCATATCATCTGGTCACTATCACGTTGACATTTGTGGGGTCTTTGTGCACTGAGACATGGTCTTATAAGATCCTAAGGGGTCTTGCCAGGGTGGATCTGGACAGAATGTTTCCTCTTGTGGGAGAGACAAGAACATAGGGACACGGTTTAGAAATACGGGGTCTCCCATATAAGTCGGGGGAAAGGGGAAATGTTTATTCTGAAGGTTCCGGGTCAATGGAACCCTCTTCCCCAGTGGTCACTGAATACATTTAATACGGAAATAGGTAGATTCTTGACCAACAGGTAAAGACACCATTGTCCCAGATACAGGGCTGCTGTCCCATTACACAGAGACAGCTGGTGGTGAGTTTAACCTGAGGGCCCTCACATCTCAGTCAAGTGGCAAGCTTGAGAAGGCACAAGCACAGGGTGGAATGGTGGCTCAGTGGTTAGCACTGCTGCCTCACAGCGCCAGGGACCCGGGTTCGATTCCACCCTTGGGCAACTGTCTGTGTGGAGTTTGCACATTCTCCCTGTGTCTGCGTGGGTTTGCTCTGGGTTCTCCAGTTTCTTCCCACAGTCCAAAGATGTGCAGGCTACGTGGATTGGCCATGGTAAATTGCCGTAGTGTTCGGGGATGTGAAAGCTAGATGGGTTAGTCATGGAAAATACAGGGTAGGGAAAGAGCTGTGACTGGGTGGGATGCTGTTTGGAGGGTTGGCCCAGACTTGATGGGCCGAATGGCCTGTTTCTGCACTGTAGGGATTCTGCAATTCATGGTGACCTCAGCTGGTAGGGGAAATTGAACTTGTACTGTTGGTATCATCTCTGCAGCACAAACCAGACCCCATTGACTAAGAAGAGAATCAGTGATTATTGGGGGTATCAGGAATGTGGAGCTGCAACATAAGTGCAAGTCTTTCTTTTTATATTTTGGATTGAGCTGGGGAGAGTCTTAGTTCTGGACACTGTCTGTAAGTCCACAGCCTCAACTCCACAGAGCTCTGCATCTTCAAAATGTTGACAGAAGTGAGATACTGGCTGTCTCTTGATCCAGTGGGTGAGTTACTTTCGAACATTATTTATGAAGTAGAAAGAATTCGCTGTTATCGAGCGAGTGTTAAAGTGATGTCTTGAGGTGTGTTGTCACTGCACTGACAGTTTCTTAGCAGGGAACATCTGATCAACCAGGGATTGAAGTGGATTCCTATAAAGTTGTTTTTTTTGTGTGTTGCTGGACTCTGGCCAGAGATTTATTTGCTCAAACACACAATGCCTCCTTGCCAATAAATCAGGCAGAATGGCTTTTCAAATCAATTTGATTCACTGCGAGGGAGCTGCTTCTTCATTATCTTCGGGGCTTCAAGAACAGTCAAGAGAATGAAAGAGGCCAGTGGATTGACAAATATCAGTCGCGAGCACGGCTCTGTAACCTGCTGAAGACAGGAAGCCAATGGGAATAACAGGAATCGAGCATCTCTTTTTCCTGTAAAATTAGCACCACTTCCAGGGCCACAGTCACTAACCAGCAGGGCCCAGGTACTGGAGGTGCTAGAGATTGCAGGACTTTCTTTATTCCGTCCTAGAATGTGGGGTTACTGATAAGGCCTGCATTTGTTTGCCATCCCTAATTATCCTTGAATTGCGTGCCTTGCTCGACTGTTTGGGAGGATAGTTAAGCATCAACCACATTGCAGTGAGTCTGGAGTCACATCTGGATTTACATCGTAAAGGTATCAGACCCTGTACTTTGGAGGTTGTGTATTTCACTAGACTGAGGGAGTATACAATGAACTTCAGTGGATGACAACATTATGCAGTGAACCTGACTGGATTCTAACAGCATACTGTGAACCTCAGCCCTTTGAGGCAGTGTACAGTGAGATACACTTGATAGAGACAGTATACAGTAAGATACACTGGATAGAGACAGTGTACAGTGTGCTACACTGGATAGAGGCAGTGTACAGTAAGATACACTGGATAGAGACAGTGTACAGTGAGCTACACTGGATAGAGGCAGTGTACAGTGTGCTACACTGGATAGAGGCAGTGTACAGTAATATACACTGGATAGAGACAGTGTACAGTGAGCTACACTGGATAGAGGCAGTGTACAGTAAGATACACTGGATAGAGATAGTGTACAGTGAGCTACACTGGATAGAGGCAGTGTACAGTGAGCTACACTGGATAAAGACAGTATACAGTAAGATACACTGGATAGAGACAGTGTACAGTAAAGTACACTGGATAGAGACAGTGTACAGTAAGGTACACTGGATAGAGACAGTGTACAGTGAGATACACTGGATAGAGGCAGTGTACAGTGAGCTACACTGGATAGAGACAGTGTACAGTAAGGTACACTGGATAGAGACAGTGTACAGTGAGATACACTGGATAGAGGCAGTGTACAGTGAGCTACACTGGATAGAGACAGTGTACAGTGAGATACACTAGATAGAGACAGTGTATAGTAAGATACATTGGATATAGGCAGTGTACAGTGAGATACACTGGATAGAGACAGTGTACAGTGAGCTACACTGGATAGAACATAGAACATTACAGCACAGTACAGGCCATTCAGCCCTCAATGTTGCGCCGACCTGTGAAACCAATCTGAAGCCCATCTAACCTACACTATTCCATTATCATCCATATGTTTATCCAATGACCATTTAAATGCCCTTAAAGTGGGCAAGTCTACTATTTTTGCAGGCAGGGCATTCCACGCCCTTACTACTCTCTGAGTAAAGAACCTACCTCTGACATCTGTCCTGTATCCATCACCCCTCAACTTAAAGCTACACTGGATAGAGACAGTGTACAGTAAGATACACTGGATAGAGGCAGTGTACAGTATGATACACTGGATAGAGGCAGTGTACAGTAAGATACACTGGATAGAGGCAGTGTACAGTGAACTATGCTGTATAGAGGCAGTGTACAGTAAGCTACACTGGATAGAGGCAGTGTACAGTAAGATACACTGGATAGAGACAGTGTGTACAGTGAGATACACTGGATAGAGACAGTGTACAGTGAGATACACTGGATAGAGACAGTGTACAGTGAGCTACACTGGATAGAGGCAGTATACAGTGAGATGCACTGGATAGAGACAGTGTACAGTGAGATACACTGGATAGAGGCAGTGTACAGTGAGTTACACTGGATAGAGGCAGTGTACAGTGAGCTACACTGGATAGAGGCAGTGTACAATAAGATACACTGGATTGAGGCAGTGTACAGTGAGCTACACTGGATAGAGGCAGTGGACAGTGAGATATACTGGATAGAGGCGGTATGCAGTGAGATACACTGGCTAGAGGCGGTATGCAGTGAACATCACTGGATTGAGGCAGTGTACAGTGAGTTACACTGGATAGAGGCAGTACGCAGTAAATATCCCTGGATTGAGGCAGTGTACCGTGCGCTACGCTGGATAGAGACAGTGTATAGTGAACCTCACTGGATTAAGGCAATGTACAGTGCATATCACTAGAAAGAGGCAGTGTACAGTGAGATACTCTGGATAAAGGACAGTATGCAGTGAACTTCACTGGATTAAGACAGTGTAGAGTGAATATCACTGGATAAAGACAGTGTACAGTGAACCTGAAAGTATATTGTATAAGACTCAGAAATATTGCTGTCAAATCAATACTGCCATCGGCTCGATGTTTTACATCTTGTCGGTCAAAGCGACATTCAGGCGTTCGTCTGGCTTGTGTTTCTGATGAGCAATAGCTCAATGCTTGGCTGCTCACAGGATGAGGGAGAGAAGGCCAGCGGACATTTCTATTTGCTGATTACAGCATCTTTCACAGCTCACTGAGTTTAGTGATATACTGTGCAGACTCTGGACTGGATGATTAATTACTCAAAGCTTGAGAATAACTGGGCTATAAATAGCCATTTTGTTCAGGTAGCTTGCCACCTGGGCTCAATTTTACAGCTTGAACAGGAGGTAAAAATGTGCTGACAGCTTAATACATTGTCCTCCTGAGCATGGGCAGAATTAAACCAGTGAGGGTCAGAGAGACACCACGCACCTTCAAACCCCACAGCCACTGAGATATTTGCCTTCAACACTTGGGGAATGATGGATTGACCAGTGAGCCTCATCATGATTTCAGCAATTTAGTCAGAAAGTGCAGCTCGCCCCTAAGGTCATTGAGGATCCCAGCTGGTGCTGTGCCAATGTTGGCAGAGGTTCAATAGGTAGCAGCCATGCCTCTGATTCAGTTCAAGCCCCACTCCCCAAACCCGCTGGCATTGCCCCTGTGAGGGAGTCTATCAAATGTGAAATGTTAAACCTGTCTGCTGTCTCGGATAGATGGGAAAGATCCCATTCTTTTGAAGAAGTGCAGGAAAAGTACCTCAATGTCCCAGTCCGTTTTGACTCATCAATTAATGCACTTTTTAAATGTAACATATTTCTCACATTGCTGTTTGTGGGAAGCTGCTGTGTGGAAATTAACTGCTTTGTGTCGTATATAACAACAGTGACTTAACTTCAAGGGAGCAGGAAAACTGACGTTTTGGGTCAGGAGCCATTCTTCACAAACCCGAAACGTCAGCTTTCCTGCTCCTCTGTTGCTGCCTGGCCCTGCTGTGTTCCTCCAGCTCCACACTGTGTTATCTCTGACTCCAGCATCGGCAGATCTTACTATCTCCGAGTGACTTAACTTCAGTAAGGTACTTCATTGAATGTAAAATGTATTGATATGTCTTACAGCTGTGAAAGGTGCTATGTAAATTCAAACCTGGCTTTTACCCTGGGGGCTAGTTGTTTTTATCTCAGATAGAAACAGGATGAATCACAGTTTCTCTGTCCTTCCCATCTGTCCTTCTATGTCTCATTATTCGCTTTCTCTTCCATACCAAATATGGAACTGATTCTGAAACGCTGACCTGGCACTGAATTTTACTTCCAGGGCCTTGATCCCAATACCACGGTCAGGAAACAGGCCTTGAGAGGATCCTGGGGGCAGAGTTTTGAGGAGGCAGCCAGCTCAGTGAGCCCTGTCTAATTACAGACACCAGGCAAATCTAGCAGCGCCTGGAGGAAGGTGGGGGGGAAGGCAGAGCTGGGAGGTTGTGACCACCGCATCTGGGGGGGGCCGGTGCTGCTGAAGGGACATGCCGGGACACCCCAGAGATGGCCTTTCAGGGCTCCACAGTGGATCCACGCTGGGCTGCGTTGCAAAATACATCTTTGCCCCTCGGAGGCCTCCAGCATGCCATCCAGATTTAGATTTAGATTTAGATTTTATTGTCACAGGTACTCAAGTACAGAAGTACAGGAGTATAGTGAAAAGTGTATAATCTCACCCCACACAGTGCCGTCTTGAACCTAAGGATAAAATAACTTATGTACAGAATAGTAAGAGAAACAAGAGAAAATGTAGAAATGTAAAGACATCAGGTAAATAGTCATCATTAAAGTCTTTCGTGGTTTAAACTAGGAAAATAAAGGAATAAATTAAAAGTTTTAGTCTTTGATGAGCCCTCTGTTTCTCTCGCTGTGCAGGAGACCTCAGCTGCCTGTTCTCGATGCCACTGCTCCAACCACAACAGGGCAGCTCACCTGCCATCTTGGTAATTCTGATGCCATCTGATGAGCACCAGTAATTTGCACTTTAGAACATAGAACAGTACAGCACAGTACGGGCCCTTTGGCCCACGATGTTGTGCCGACCTATTATCCTAATAAGATCAATCTACCCTGCATACCCTACATTTTACTATCCTCCATGTGCCTATCCAAGAGTCACTTAAAAGTCTCTAAAGTATCTGACTCCACTACCACCGCCGGCAACACATTCCACACGCCCACCACTCTCTGTGTGTTTATTTGGCTAATTAGCTGTTGGGCAGGTGGCGATCAACCTACAGAAACCCCTCCCTGAAAGCCGGCGGGTGTTGGGAATGAGCTGCCAGACCCGCACACCACAAGATGAAAATGGTGGGCTGGTTTGTCTCTTCTTCAGTCCCCAACTCAGCACATGCCCTTCTTGTCTTCACAGCTGCTGTGTATTTTAAACAGATGTTTCACATGCCAGCTCTCCTACATTTCTCACACCAGATCTTATTTCTGGAAGAGATGAGTCTTCTCTGTTTTAAAGTTTTGTGGCAGGAGTGCGCTAATTTACGTTCTGAGACCAGGCTCCAGATGAGGCCTAGCTGTGTATAACTGGCTCAAGCCTGAGACGGAATGAATTAACTGTATCAGGGAAGATACTTAAGTCAATCAAATATCCACTGAGATGATGTGTTGGCTCTCGCACGAAGAAACACACTCACAGCGTCTACATTAATGGTTAACGTTAACAGGCTTCAGGCTTGTCACACCACCACCATCATCACCACCACCCAAATATATATATTTACACACACACACACACAGACATACACACACACATATACACACACTCACACACATATATACACACACAAATATATATATTTATACACACACACATATACGCACACTCACACACATATATACACACACAAATATATATACTTATACACATACACACACACAAATATATATATTTATACCCAAACACACACATATACACACACTCATACACATATATACACACATTCTCACACACACACATATATATACACACACACACACACATATACACACACGCACACGCACACATACACACACACATACACGTTCACAAACACACACACATATACACATACACACACATGCACATATATATACACACACACACACATATATACACACACACACACACACATATACACACACACCCCATTGAAGTTAGAAGCTGGAAGGGAGCAGGTACTGAATAAGAATCTTAGGCTCATTCACAGTTGAGACTTGTGGTTTTCAAGGAAAATATACACATTGTAGAGAAAAATGGTTGCAGGTAGGATGCAAACTTGGTGCAATGAGAATAACCTCTGTCTCAACGTCAGCAAAACTAAAGAACTGATCATTGACTTCAGAAAGAAGAGAAGAGAACACGCCCCCATCCACATCAACAGAACTGAGATTGAGAGGGTGGAGAGCGTCAACTTCCTCGGAATGATGAGAACTGACAACCTGTCCTGGATTTCCCACGTAGATGCAACAGTCGAAAAGGCACAACAATGTCTCTTCTTCCTCAGGCAGCTCAGGAAATCTGGCCTGTCCACAAGGTCCCTCACCAACTTCTACAGATACACAGTTGAAAGCATACTGTCCAGGTGCATAACGGCCTGGTACAGCAACTGCTCTGCCCAGGACCGTAAGAAACTACAGAAGGTGATGTGCACAGCCTAGACCATCACGGAAGCTAACCTTCCATCTATGGGCTCTATTTACACGGCTTGCAGCCATGGAAAGGCGGCCAACATTATCGAAGACCCATCGCACCCCGGTAATGACCTCCTACAACCTCTTCCGTCAGGCACGAGATACAGAAGCCTGAACACATGTACGAGCAGGTTCAGGAACAGCTTCTTCCCGGTTGTTATCAGACTGATGAACGGACTCTGTAGCCTCAAATAACGCTGATCTTGCTAACGTTGATCTTGCCTCGCACACACCCTGTGCACTGTAACCTGTATGCCTCTGTCTTAGTCTTTTTGATCTGTACATCCGTTGCTTACAGTCATCTGCCTGTACAGCTTGTAAACAAAGCTTTTCACTGTATTTCAGTACATGTGACAATAAATCAATCAATCATCAGAAAACAATGATGTGGTGGTACTGCTATCAGACTAGTAACCCAGAGGTGTAGGCTATAAGGTGTGGAATGTATATTTATATGTTCAACTCCTACCTCCACAATGGTGCGATATAAATTCAGAAAATACTTCTTGAATTGAAAATTTGTCCTTGTAATGGTGACCATGAGGCTGCCATTGATTGATGTAAAAACTCACCTGACGCACCGAATGGAAGGAAATCAAGAATCCTTACTCAGTCATTTGACTCCAAACTTACAATAATGTGGTTGCCTCTGAACCGCCCTCTGAAATGGCTAAGTAGGCCACTCAGGTCAAGGGCAATTGGGGATGGCAGACAAATGCTGGCCTTGCCAGTGATATCCCAATGACGGCCCGTGAAAGATTAAAAGGAGAAAAAGGCTGCGGACATCTTCAAAATTGCAGGATGAGTAAAAGTGGAATTTCACTTATTTACCTGACAGTTGTCAGCGAACCTTGATCAAAGCCTGAAATAACCGGCAGAAATCACAGATCAGCGTGTGACTGAAGACAAGCTTCAGGAGCATTGTGAGGAGTGAATCTGCATGCTCATTAATTGGCAAAATAAGCTCCACGAGAAGTCTGACCACATTTTGCTGCTGCACCTAATGCAGATAGTTGGAGAAGGTGGAGACTATTCTCTGCTGTTTTGGAGGTTTCGGTTCTCAGTGTTTTCCTTCTCTCAGGTCCCACTCTGTTCCATTTGGCTATGAATCCAAGCCTGCTACACTTTGATGCGCATGTGATTAGGGATTCAGCTGCAGTAATTGGTAAAAGCTAATTTCGAGTGTGAAATTAAATCCTAATGTTCATGTTTTAGTGCTTGTTCAAAAGTTATTTAGCCTTTCAGCACTCGTACAGATTCACAATCGATAAAACATAATTATCTGGAAATAAACATTGATGCTTACAACCGTATATGTTTGTACTGCATTGGTGTCCAGGAAATCGAACGTGATTCAATGTAGATTTGGCCCTCATCAGCCATCATTCTGGTAAATGGTAAATGAGCTCCTGCTAAAGGGGATCACAGGCCAGGGGCAAGTGTTACCTTTCACTTGCTCTGTTTCCACTTCTCCATAGTCCCGAGAGATTGCAGCAGAATTTCCAATTTCTGTTAGGGTAGAGAGAGAGACGAAAAGGCACAAACATCGCTTCCAGTTCATGAATGCCTAAGGGCAGATGTTGGTGTGGTGGCAGTTTTACTGAAGGTAATAATCAGCAGTGCCCCAGGCTAATACCCTTTGGTTCAAATCCCATCACGTCAGCTGGGAGCATTTAAAATATATTAAATCTATCTCATCAGTAAAGTAACTCTAATAAATCCAAGGCTAATCTCAGAAATTTTAACCATGTCATTGATTCTTGTAAAAGTTCACCACCTTTGGGAAATCTGACAACACAACCTAATCTAGGTCTGTCCTACACGTGACTCCGAGCCACACCAATCTGGTTGCCTCTTAACTGCCCTGTGAAGTGAACGAGCCAGCCATCCAAGGGAAACCGGGGACACCAGCATAGAAATTTTGAGCAAACGTAGGCCATTTGGCCCCTCTAGCCTGGTCCGTCATTCAATAAGATCATGGTTGTCTGATTTCTCCACATTCCCGCCTGTAGTGACTGTAACAAGGTCAGCCGAGGTTCCTCATAGAATATGAATTCCCTAATTAGGGCTGTTAATCTGGTCCAATCAGGGAATCCTGGCTGACAGGTAGAAACAGGAGGGTTGGAGGTTCTGCTCACTCTGACACCTGGCTATGACGAAGTGGGTCCACTGTCAAGTACCATGTACGTGTAAAGAAAGGGTGACTTGGTGATGGGACACCGGCCTCTGTGCAGTTTATTTCATCACCACCAACCCCTGATAATATTTTGCCCCCTTGCTACTCAAGAATCTGTTCAAAGACTCTGCTTTGACCAGTTCTCGACAAAAAGCATTCCAAAGACTCATGACTTTCTGCAAGACAAAAAAATTATCTGAATTGGATGACCTCGTATTTTTTAAACAAGGGCCTCTCGTGCTACATTCTCCCATAAGAGAAACATCCCTTCCACATCCACCCTGTCTCGACCACTCAGATCATATTGATTTGATTCAAGTTATCTCTTATTCTTATGAACTCCTGCTGATGCAAACCTCACTTGTCAATCATTCCTCATAAGACAACATGCCTATTCCAGCTGTTGTTCTGATAAACCTTCTCTGAACTGCTTCTCATCAATTTGCATCCTTCTTTAAATAAGTAGACCAATACTGTACACAGTTTTTCATGAGGTGCTGTCACCTGATGAAGGAGCAGTGCTCCAAAAGCTTGTGATTTCAAATAAACCTGTTGGACTATAACCTGCTGTCATGTGATTTTTGACTTTGTCCACTCCAGTCCAACACCGGCACATCCACATCTGTCACCTGGATATATCCAGGTGTGCCCAGAAAAAAAAAATGAAGCATAATCTCCCCGCTTTGATATCCTATTCCCCTCCAACAAACAATAGTATTCTGTCAGTTTTCCTAATTACTTGCTGTGACTGTATACCAACCTTTTGCAATTCATGCATTTAGCCACCCAGTTCCCTCTGCATGTCAGATCTGTGCAGCTTCTCCATTTCCATAAAATGCTTCGTTTTTATTCTTCCTGCCAAATGTATAATTGTATTCGCACTGACTTAACCCACCTTTTATCCTGTTCATAATTTCCTCTCTCACTTACATTTGTGTCATGCACAAATGTAACAACCATACCTTTGGGTTCCTTCACCTCAATCATTTATATAAATTGTCAATAGCTGAGGCCCCAGCATTAATCCCCATCATGTACCATTCATTGCATCTTGCCGTGTAGAAAATGATCCATTTATGGTTGCCACATTTCCTGTTAATCATTCGGGATCTCTCCATGACAATATATTCCCACCTTTGTATGCAATGATCACATATTTTACACCTTCTATGTGACACCATGTCAAATATCTTCTGGGAATCTCTATACAGCATATCCACCTATTCCTCTTTATCCATAGCACTTGTTACTTCTTCAAAGAACTCCAGTAGTTTTGGTTAAATATGATTTTCCTTGTGCAAAATGTTGACTTTGGCTGATTACCTCGAATTTCTCTGACTGGCCAGCGACGATAACTTTAATAGAAGTTACTAACATCTTTTCTGTAATGGTATTTGAGCCAACAGGCCTATAGTTTGTGGCTTTCTGTTCAACTCCCTTTTGGAATACAGAAGTTACATTTACTGTTTCCCAGTCAGATGGGTGGCAAAAAATCGAAAAAAAACTTGCCCGTGAAATGGGCAAAAATAAATTGTTTTCAGAGTGAGGGTCATTTTTTACTCCAGAATGCATTAGCTCAGGGGGAAGGGAGTATGTGATGAAAACCAGTGATGGATAAATTATTAAATTGCTATTTAAGGCTACGCAGCAACTTGAATTTTTAAAATTTTATTCGTTTGTGGGATGTGAGCATTGCTGGCTGGCCAGCATTTATTAGTTGCCCTTGAGAAGGTGGTGATGAATCACCTTCTTGAACCTCTGCAGTCCATCTGCTGAGCTTTCCCACTACGGTGGAACCAAGAACGTTTTACCAAGCAATTTGTTCATAAGTTATAAAATACTACTGTGCAATAAAAGTGTCAATCATCCAGATCTCTGCAAGTTTCAGTGCCAAGGCAGCTGAACACACCAAACCATCCGTGTACAAAGACTGTGAAATTGATAAGAATCAGACAAGCAGAGCAGATAGCAGGAGCTGGGATGTAGCTGTTTGAACAAGTTAATGGGTGTTCGGGTATTCAGACAAGAAAACATTATAAAGCTTGCCTGAGAGCACAGCCAACCAACAGAGAGCTGAAACACCTGAGCCCCAGCTTGCTGGAAATCTTTGGTTGTTTAATCTCTATACCTTTAGTGATATTTGTTTGCAGAAGATAGGTGACTTCAGTTATTGTTAAAACATCTGGATGTTAGCATTTTTATTGCCCTGTAGTAGAAGGAGGTTTCTTTCTAACACAGTGAAAAGTTAAGAATGAATTGCTTCTTCATTTTTGTTTGAGCTTATCTAACTGCCACTATAGGGTTCATTGCTTCTATGTAGCGTGTGGTGGGTGGATAGGTATGGATGTGCCACACCTTGGCATGGGTGGAATGAGGGTTATTTGGAGGGGGCATACGATAACTTGGATGGGAAACGGGATGTGTTTAGGGGGTGAGGGGTTATGAAGGTGACGGCTGCAGGGCCTTTATTTTAAACGGCACATGTCAAGCCTTTAAAGAGCCCACCTTAGTATGTGGTGGCTCCTGAGGCTGCTTGCGAATTACATCCATGGTTGGTGATTTCAACCGAGCTGATGCCTTGTTGTCACTCTATTGGATGGTTTCTGTTAAAATTTGATATTGAATTGCAGGAGGTATCAGGTCAGGGGACCAGAACGTTGGTCAAGAGGTAAGTTTTAAACTGTGCCTTAAAGGAGAGGGCAGAGATATATAAGGAGGGAATTCGAGAGTTTGGAACCTCGGTAAAAAATTTTTTCCCTTTATTCATTCATGGGGTGAGGGTGTCGCTGGCCAGGCAGCATTTATATCCCTAATAGCCCAGAGGGCAGTTAAGAGACAACCACATTGCTGTGGGTCTGGAGTCACATGTAGGCCAGACCAGGTAAGGATGGCAGTTTCTTTCCCGAAGGACATTTGTGAACCAGATGGGTTTTTCCAACAACTGACAATGGATTCACAGTCATCATTAGATTCTTAATTCCAGATATTTTATTGAATCAAATTCCAGCATCTGCTGTGTTGGGATTCGAACCTGGGTCTCCAGAATGTTACCTGGGTCTCTGGATTGTGATGGAGAGATTACAGTTAAGGGGATCTCTGGAGGGGTAGTGTTCACCAAATATCAAACAGAGGAAACCTTCCCCCACCGGCACTGGCATTCCATTCTGAATCACATTCTTGACAAACTCTACTAGTTCAGGATTTTCGGAAGATACATAACACCCACAACCTCTCTCTGTATTTAAACCAGATTGATTTTGGTAAACACACTGCAGCACATGACACTCCATCTGTAACATTTCCTTCAATCTGAGTAAGTGCTATAAATAACATGGCCTTTGGTCAAGAATGCAGCATCTCTAACATGGCCAGCTGTCAGGAGGTAGCCAGTGTCTAAAACATCTGGGCTGGTCATTCCATGGGCTCACTAACCAGAAAACTTTTAACACAAGGACTGAGTGATTTACACCTGACCATAGTGCTATCACCGACTAGCTTTCCCGCTCCAAGGCACGGTGCTGTAATTCTAGCACATGAACTTCTACATCGTTAGCTGTGAATTATAGCTGTCACAAGCCACTGTGTGCCAGCTGTAGATTTTTCCTTTTTCAGTCTCTGGTGAAACATTTACACGCTCATCAAAGATGCTGTTTACTGTTCACACCTCTTGGATTGTGAGTGTCATTCTGGCACATGGTTGAAACATGCTCGTCAGGACCATTTTTTCTTTAAATGTTGTTCTTTGGGGAATGAATATTTATTGTCAACTCAGAAGGCTTGTCCCATAGCAACTTTGTAGGGCATGCTAGAGCGCACTTCAGAGGTGACCACATTGCTGTGGGTCTGGAGTCTCATGTAGGCATGAACACGAAAGGCTGGCAGATTTTTTTCTGTAAAGAGTGTTAATGAACAAGATGGGTTTTTACAGCAATGAGGTAGTTTCATGATAATTATTAATTGAATTTAAATTCTACCAGCTGTCATGGTAAGACCTGAACCCATTCCCTTAGCATGCCAGCCTAGGGGTCTGGATTATTAGGTCAATACATTAACAAGGAGGTGGTGTCTTATTGGTGATCAAAATCAACCATGACCCAAATTAGATCATTTGTTAATGCAGAGCAGTGAATGCACACACAGTAGCATTATTCATACTGTTGGGTCCTTCAGAACTGTGCCAATGGAGCTGGGGAATGGTGCCAACCACTTAAGACAGTAATGAGGCCAAAATGTTTCTCTCAGAGGATAGTGAATCTGTGGAATTCTTTGCCAACAGCATTGTCAAGGCTGGGCTATTAATTATATTCAAGGCTGACATCTTTAATCAATAAGGGAATCAAAGGTTCTGGGGAAAAGGCAGGAAAGTGGAGTTGAGGATTATCAGATCAACCACAATCTCATTAGATTGTGGTGCAGATTTGATGGACCGAATGGCCTGCTTGTACTCCTTTTCTGGTTGTGTGGATCACAGAAGGTTAGGCCACAGAGTGCAGTCAGTTCGGAGGGAGATAGTTTGGATTGGGTGAGGGGGCGGCGCAGAGAAATCGAGGTGACCAACGTCACATTGACAGTTCTCAATGAACAGACCGAGTGCATGTAAAAGGACAGAGGGAGGGATCAGGTGGAGGGAGAGTGTTGGAACTGGGTGAACTGGGATGCTTCACAGCATGTGCAGTTGTTTCGGTTTGCACTTAGTCAATGGGAGCTAGTCGTCAGGAATGTTGTCATGATTGTTACCATTGTTGTAAAAACACACCTGGTTTACCATCGCCCCTGAAGGCAGGAAATCTGCCATGCTTTCCTGGTCTGGCCTGTATGTGACTCCAATCCTGCAGCAATCTGGTTGACTCTGAACCGTCT
Organism: Rhincodon typus; assembly: GCF_021869965.1. Taxonomy (NCBI): domain Eukaryota; kingdom Metazoa; phylum Chordata; class Chondrichthyes; order Orectolobiformes; family Rhincodontidae; genus Rhincodon; species Rhincodon typus. Next base: position 80,808,815 of record NC_063340.1, read on the forward strand.
GAAAGGCTGCAGTATCCCACTCAGGATAGTGACAGTATTCACTGTGTAATAATGCAGAGGACCAGGCTAACGCTGTGCGGGCACAAATTCAAATCCCAGGACGGTAGCTGGTAGAAGTTACACTTAATTAATTAAATTTTGAATTGAAAGCTAGCCTCAGTGATGGTAATTGTGAATCTAGCATCAATTGTTAGAAAAACCCATCTGGTTTGTTAGTGTCCTTCAGGGAAAGGAAATCTGCCGTCCTTACCTGGTCTGGCCTACATGTGACTCCAGACCCACAGCAATGTGGTTGACTCATAACTACCCCCTGAACTGAACAAGCAAGCCATTCAGTTCAAGAACAGTTATAAGGCAATAAATACTATCTTTGCCACTGATGCCCACATACCATTAAACAATACATCTTTATAAAAGCCTGGGTTGCAGAGCTAGAATCGGCTTTGCTGAATCCAACAGGTTCAGAAATGAGCTCCTCACCAGTCAGTGCAGAGTGATACCCCTTCCCTCCCACAATGGAGGTGCAGACATTGTACATCAGCTACTGGCTCTGTTGCTCCACCAGTGCCTGGCAGTTACAGCTGACTGGGTGAAGGTCAGAAAGCCTTGCCAAAACTGGAACACAGATTCAAGTGTTTTGTTCAGGAGAGGAGGGGAAACGGAGAACAAAATCAGAGGGCTGAAAATTCATCTTCCATTGTAACCTGAGCCCAGTTACCATTCAGAGATAGTAGGAACTGCAGATGCTGGAGAATCTGAGATAACAAGGTGTAGAGCTGGATGAACACAGCAGGCCATGCAGCATCAGAGGAGCAGGAAGGCTGACGTTTCGGGTCTAGACCCTTCATTGGTGTTTTGCAGAAACGCTGTGATCTCAGTCTCGTCCTCTCTGCTATCTCCTTCACTTTCTTAAAGAGTCTCAGTCACCTGTCCACAATTATTTTAATCAAAAGTACCTTTAGCTTTTTGGTGTTGCAGGTCTGTTACTATCCAGAAGCAGAGGTGACCAATTAATATGCAGAATGTTGTTATGTTACCATGGTGACCGGAGGATCAGAATCCTCATTCTGTTGTGTGATGTGACACAGCGTGGTGTGCCTGGATAATGAAGCAGCTATTGGTTAATGTGATACTCCAGTGTGCAGTCAGTCCAGTGCCAGAGCGCAGGGATAAAGGGGACCACACACCACATAGTGCTTACTGCCCGCTTACCACCGTTATCCCGTATAGCAGAAACAATGCAAAAGGCCTACTTGCAATGTTTATATGGCTTCAGAGTTCGCCATGTGGAATCAACATAAGGAAGACATTGCATTTTTACCACAGGTTGGTATCCCAAGGACACACCACAGCCTTTCACAGCTTTTTATTTGAGGTTTTGGGTCTGGATGAGGACTTCCTTGCCTCATCCAAAGTGCCTAAGGATCTTTCACACCTATCAGGGATGCTTTGAAAGATGTTAAAGGTGCTACATTAATGCAAGTCATTTGGATATACAAACCTCGAGCCCTTGCTGGAAAGAATGACACCTGGCTGAAACTTTTCATCTTGCTTTGGTCAGGACGATTGCAAGAATGCCAAATTTCAAGCAATCACGATAACATGCTGCAGAAGAAAAAGGGGCTGGTTTGTTGGCAAATCATGTCTGATAGGCCAAGGCATTGCCATGAGGAACACAACAGGGAACTGTAGGCTTCCTGTGATTCTGGGTAATTCGAGAAAAGGCATAAGGCTTGGAATATTTTCTGTTTGCACAGAACAGCTTCCTGTGTATAATGAGTGTTTCTTCTGGCAAGTGTAAATGAACTGTGTTACAAGTGGTAATCTTCAGTTGATTGTTAGTGTAACTATGAGCACAATCAGCGTTGTTCAGCCCCATTTATCCCTCCATCAGCATTTGGCGGAAGCTCGCTGTGCACCCATTGGCTGTTGTGTTTCTACATCACAATGTAAACGTACGTTATTGGCTGCACATTGCTTTGAGAGGTTTGATCGTTGTGAAAGATGCTATATAAATGCAAATCCTCTCGTCCTTTGGGTATAAAGTTGATTCATTCTTCCCATCTGTCGGCTGCTCTGTTGGTTCTATAATTAACAGCCCCTCAGCATTGCTGCAGAAACCATTTGAGTGGGAAACCCGAGCTGGTATGAATTAAATGCTGGAATATGATGTCTGTAGCCAGTTCTGCGCACTACTTCTGGAAATAACCAGTGAATGCTCCAGCAAATGTTGCCCTTGGGATTCCATCCTGCAGACATGGGGGCATGCAGAGTCCGTCGGAATGGGGAGAAATGTGGAGAACGTAGTTGGCTGTGCTCGCTATGGCAGTGTTTTAATAACATGACATCCTTCAGCCTTGGGTTCAGCTGAAAGCATCTGGAGTCTTTGTCTGTCAAGATGTCTGCAAACACTTTGTGCAGCAGGGACACTTCTCCCATTTATGGAGAAGTCAAGGTAAGAGGTCAAGGCCGTTATAGCAGGGGACGCCACCAGGATTGGAAAAGTGTGTACAAGAGGAGGCGAGGTAAATCAGGGAAATACCTGTGAGGTAATGGCAACGGCTACAGCTTAGAGGAGGAAGGCAACTCAGACGGGGCACTTTAAAGCAATTCACTGCTGTAGGGTCGAGAAAAGAATAAATGACTGTGTATTGAGGCTTCCTTTCAACTGTCGAGTTGAAGTGACGGGGGACCATGTGTAGATTCTTTGTAAGTTGTCAGGAACTAGAGAGGGACGATTGTAGGGCATATTGGCCCTCTTGGTGTTGATGACTAGGGAAGATAGAGGTTAGAGGGTCCCATCGAGCCACAGCCATGTTATTGTTGTTCCACCTTTGGCTGAGTGACTGATTGGCAAGGTTTTGGAAGGGCCTTTGCAAATTGTTGGAGCTATTCTGCCATGAGAACCATGTGGGAAGCAGTGATTAACAGAAGAAGAAGGGAGGATCTAGGAGGCTATGTGTGAATGCCTGGCGGTTTGTGAGCTGATTTTGCGAGCAGAGCAGAGAAGCGTTCATCAGTGGGGAGGGTTTGAGACGGAACCATTGGCTGTGAGAGGTGGCAGCTCCTGCCGAGTGTTCTGAGAGGGAAGAAACTTGGATTTTAAGGGTTGTACAAAGAAAGGTTGGAATCTTGCAGAGGTAACTGAGATTTTAGTTGCCACCTAGAGAGCCCCTCGACCCCTGTTCTCAGGAAAGCCCATCACATCGTACGTCAATCTGACACTGGACAGACCAGACGCCCCCCACACTGACAGCTGGGCTTGAAATAATTCCAAGGCGGGTTCCTACGGGAGACCAAGTTCACAGCACCAGCAGCAAAGTAGCTGTTCCATAGGGTGGGGGAGAGTCGGGTGTTCGGATGGTCAGAAGCAAGGGCAGGGCATGTGGCTTTTGATCGTACACAGATTAGTGTAGCTCCAGAGAGCCCCCATTTCCCCATCCCCCCCAAAAGAATAAAAAAAAACAACAGGCTGCACTGAATAACCAGTTGAGCTGTCCAACTCGGCCTTGTCCTGGGATAAGGCCTGTCATTGGTCATTAATTGACCATTTAAGGGCTGCACTGCAGTTGGTGATGGGCAGAGAGACGGATCTTGGGCCCTCCCACCTGAAACTTAATTTGGGCAAAGCTGGTGGGGTTCTGGTTGGTTGCTGTCCTTCCTGATTAGGTTTTGGTCCCATCTCCTGGACTGGAACATTCTTCACTTCATGTCCCTCCCCTTGTTGAGAACTGGACTCAGGCAGGGGCATGTGTGGAGAAGGGTTGTAGCCCAGTTGAGGATATCACTGGACTAGTAACCCAGAGACCCAGGCAAATGTTGTAGAGTTCATGTGTCACCACAGCACTATGGTGGAATTTAAATTCAATGAATTAGTAAATCTGAAATAAAAAGTTAGATGTTGTAAAATCTAATTCACTGATGCCATTCAGAGACATATATTTTCATTATTCATTTACAGGATGAGGGTGTTGCTGGCTAGGCAGCATTTATTGCCCATCCCTAATTCAGAGTCAACTGCATTGCTGTGGGTCTGGAGTCACATGTAGGCCAGACCAGGTAAAGAGGGCAGTTTCCTTCCCTCTAGGGCATTAGTGAACCAGATGGGTTTTTACTGACAATCGGCAATGGATTCACGGTCATCATTAGATTCTCAATTCTGGATATTTTATTGAATTCAAATTCCACCATCTGCTGTGGCAGGATTTGAACCGGGTCCCCAGAATGTTATCTGGGTCTCTGGATTAACAATCCAGCAATTATACCTCTAGGCCATCGCCTCCCCCTAATATCTGTCATAGATGGCCTTTATGTGACTTCAGATCCACAGCAGTGTAAGTGGTTATTCTGAGGTGGTTCAGCAAATCCCTCAATTGTGTGAAACCACTGGTGGAGAAAGCACTTTCCCTACAGCACGTGGATTGCACTGGTTCAAGAAGGTGACTTACCACCACTTTCTCAAAGACTGTTAAGAACGGGCAATATTAGCTGGCCCAGTCTGCAGTGCCCATATTCCCAAGAATTAATTCTAGAGAAAGTTTATCAGGGGAGCAAATGTGATCAGAAGGGACAGTTATCAGAGTGTTGCCTGTATACACTATGGTACTCTTGTCCCACAGAACAGCCAGTTCCGAGGGGGAAAACCATCAAGGCAGTGTTGAGAGTAAGGAATAATCAAGTTATTCTCCCATGTAAAAGTAACGTTCTGTTCATTATTCCAGTGTTGTTCAATAGATACTGTTGATGGCTACATCATTGGTGCATCATTTAAATCACCTGCACTAAAAAATGTGAGTAAAGTACACGCATTGATTGGGCTCTTGTGGCACTGTGGTAGTGTCCTGACCTCTGAGCCAGGAGGCCCAGCTTCAAGTCTCACAGAGGCGTGTAATAACATCTCTGAACAGGTTGATTAGAAAGCATCTACACACATTGGTCAAAAACCACTTTGCTTTTTGTCTGGTATTTTACGAATCAGACACACAGGCTAAAGCACAGCCACATTTAGTCAACACCAATATTTGTACCACCTTTTTTGTTATTAACTGCTCAGAATTTGGATTTCCGACCAACCATATGTGCCTGGCAGCTAATGGATTGGTCAACAGTGCATTTTTAACTCACTAATGGGAATGCCCTTTAGGGGAAGCCAACTAACTGTGTAAAGGCACCATCTGGTCTCTTGCTAAGCCGTTCATTTTTTTTCTTGTGGTTGTGGAGGCAAGAGGAATAAAACAGTGCCGGTCCCAGGTCCACACTGCACGCCTACACCCCCCCTTCCTTTTGTCCTCTGTCCCTACTCAGCCTCCGGTCCTGTCCAAAGGCTGCTTCACCTGTAGCTGTGATAGGCCTCAATAGCTCAAATAAAGGACATGGGGCACTGGAGAAGATACAAACAAGATTTACAAGCAGATCCAAGTGGCTATACCCATTAGGGAAGATTAACAAGGTTGGGTTTGTGCTCTCTGGAAAGAGCTGAAGGGTAACCTTTTAGAAAGGTCTTTAAGATTATAAAAATGTTTGGTCAGGTTGATGTCAAAAAAATGTTTCCACTTGTGGACAAAACCAAGTCTAGGGGTTCAAGATATATTGTTATTTCGAAGCTTGGGATCTGAGGAATGCATGGCTTTTATTCTGGTCTCTGTTCTGTGCCTTGGAAAAGGAGGTATAGAGTCATAGTGTCATAGAGATGTACAGCACGGAAATAAACCCTTCGGCCCAACTCGTCTGTGCCGACCGGATATACCTAAATTAACCTGGTCCCATTTGCCAGCATTTGGCCCATATCCCGCTAAACCCATCCTATTCATATGCCCATCTAGATGTCTTTTAACTGTTGTTATTGTACCAGCCTCCACCACTTCCTCTGGCAGCTCATTCCATACATGCACCACCCTCTGAGTGAAAAAGTTGCTGCTCAGGTTCCTTTTAAATTTTTCCCCTCTCACCTTAAACCTCTGTCGTCTAGTTTTGTTCTCCCCTACCCTGGGGAAAAGACCTTGCCTATTCACCCTATCCATGCCCCTCATGATTTTACAAACCTCTAAAAGTTCGTCCCTCAGCCTCCGACTCTCCAGGGAAAATAGCCCCAGCCTATTCAGCCTCTCCCTATAGCTTACACCCTCCAGCCCTGGCAACATCCTTGTAAATCTTTTCTGAACCCATTCTAGTTCCACAACATCCTTCTTACAGCAGGGAGACCAGCACCTGAACGCAGTATTCAAAAAGTGGCCTAACCAATGTCCTGTACAGCCGCAACATGACCCACCCAACTCCTATACTCAATGCACTGACCAATAAAGGCAAGCATATCAAACACCTTCTTCACTATCCCATCTCCCTGCGTTTTAAGACATCCAGCACCACCTCCTCTGTAATATGGACATTTTTCAAGTTGTTGCTATTTATTTCCCCACGTTCTCTATCTTCCATATCCTTCTCCACAGTAAACACTGATGGTAAACACTCATTTAGTATCACCCCTCTTCTCCTGTGGTTCCACACATGGGGCCTTTAAGGGGCCCAATTCTCTCCCTCGTTACTCTTTTGTCCATAATGTATTTGTAGAATCTTTTTGGATTCTCCTTAACTCTAATCGCCAAAACTATTTCACGTCCTGCTTTTGCCCTCCTGATTTCCCTCTTAAGTATACTCCTACTGCCTTTATTCTCTCCTAGGGAGTCACTCAATCTCTGCCATCTACACCTGACATATGCTTCCTTCTTATTCTTGACCAAAAACCTCAATTTTTCCCGTTATGGTTTTCGCTTTATGGTTGGAGTATTGTGAGTGCTGGCAGATTGTCTGGAAACTTGCTGACAGGCATTTCAATGTGGCTTTTAATATGAAAACCTTCAGGTGAATAGTTCAGTGCCTTAGAAAATAAAAGTAACAACAAGGCGTATTGAGTCACAGAGAGGCAGAGACAGCAAAATGATTTTCTTTTAAAAAGAGAGAACCATCTAAAGGATCAGTGAGTGTCTAAGTTTTCCTTTCAAAAGAAGTAGGTCATCTCAAGAGAAAAGCTTGTAACAAGACATTAGAGACATTTAAGTGTCACTTGGATAGGCACATGGATGATAGTATAATGTAGGGTATGCAGGGTAGTTTGATCTTAGTATTGATAATAGGTCGGCACAATATCGTGGGCCGAAGGGCCTGTACTGTGCGATGTTCTAACAGTAAAGCAGTTTCGCAGTCTCCAAAACAGTCGGGGCAGAAAAAAAATTGTAATAAGCAGCTTAGAAGTTTGTATGAGAAATCCTGCAGAAACAGAGGCTCTAAAGTGGCAGCGAGAAAGAATTCCCACAAGGCTGCTGAATGTATGAGTTGAGGGAGAGCATGTTAAGGAGTTGATGAGCTGTGTTGGCTGTTTGATTAAGGGTTTCCTGAAAAGACATCACTGAAGAAGATAGCAATGATTGAGTAGAATAGAATCCCTACAGTGTGGAAACAGGCCATTTGGCCCAACAAGTCCACACCAACCCTCTGAAGAGCATCCCACCCAGACCCATCCCCCTATCCCTGTCACCCTGCATTTCATATGGCTAATCCAGCTAACCTACACATCCCTGGACACTAATGGGCATGACCAATCCACCTAACCTGCACATCTTTGGCCTGAGGGAGGAAACTGGAGCACCCGGAGGAAACCCACGCAGAAGCGGGGAGAATGTGCAAACTCCACACAGACAGTAGCCCGAGGGTGGAATCGAACCGGGTCCCTGGCGCTGTGAGGCAACAGAGCTAGCCACTGAATCACCGTGCAGCTCCAATTGAATGCAGAAGTTTGCCGGAAAAAAATCTAAGTTCAGCTGAACGAGGAAATCTGGTGGAACTAGAGCAACCTTTCGCCAAGGTTTAAGTATCTGTCGGATTATTGTGAATGCAAAAGGGTTGAATCTTTAGTTTCTGAAGCTTAAAATACAACCGTTCCAAATAATTATTGTTCTGTGTAAAACAGTTCTTTTTTTCCCTTTTGTGTGCAATAAGTGTCGATGTTCTTTTGTTAAAAGTACATTGAAAATCTCTTGTGAATGTGTTCAATGTCTGAGCACACAGTCACCAAATTACAAAAATACAATTTATGGACTCTCAAGCCAGGTTTTACTTTGGTATCTGACTTATCGGTATTACCTTCAACTGGGATCATAATACCAGAGATGTATAATCATTACTGCCAAGGCTAGTGGAGAATTAAGGGGACACTTTATCCTTAAGAATGGTAAGAATGTGGAACTTTCTAGAAGAGGAGTAGTAGAACCAAATAGTAGTTCTGAGGAAGGGTCACCGGACCCGAAACATTAACTCTGTTTTTAACTTCACAGATGCTGCCAGACCTGCTGAGCTTTTCCCGCAACTTCTGTTTCTGTTCCTGATTTACAGCATCCGCAGTTCTTTCGGTTTTCAAATAGTATATAGGTGCATTTAAGAGGAAGCTGCTTAAACAATAGTGGGCAAGAGGAAATTGAGTTTATTCAAATTGGGTTATATGAGGCTTGTGTAGAGCATAAACACCAGTATAGACCAGCTGGGCCGAATGGCCTGTATTTCTGTGATATTCAATGTGATTATGACTGGTCTCAGGCTTCCTGCTGGAGGTGAGCGCTCTGTCGTGTATAGAGCTGAAAATGACCTATAAACAATCTCCCACTTTTGTGAAGATGTTAAACGTAAACAGGTTTAGGTTTGGTTGTGAAACTTTCTCTGATCAAATAGCAATCTTTATAAATGCTCACTGGGCTGAGCAAGGTGGCCCACTGCTAGAGGTGACGCACAGCAGAGAATAGACCAGTTTATAACTAAAAACCCCACAGGAAACACCTGCGGTTTTGAGTGTAATAGCTTCGTTTCGAGTGAAACATTGCTGGTGACATTGTAGTTTAGACCTCTTCTGCGAAAACACTTTAGGTGCGGGTTGTCTGTCCTAAGCCATTACGCCAGACAGGAAGGCATCAGGTGCCAGGCAGTGGACACACCAACTGGACTGTCTTGTATAAAACCAGCTGAGCAACCATCCTGTGGGTTAAAGTGAATGTGGTGAGTACAGAGCCAAAACCCAGTGAAGAGAAGAGTTTTACACAGAGGCAGAGAGAAAATAGGAGGGTGGAGGGAGAAAATCCTAAAGCCACCTCTGGTGCTAAAACATTTGTTGCTTCCAAATACCATGTGGATTTTAAGAGCAAAACATTTCCTGGGAAACAGGAATCAGCACCAACGTGAAAGGGCTCAAAGTGTGATTGTTGTCAGTGATGGATCTGCTCCCCAACAGCAGGTATAAAATTGTGGATTATTTTTTAAACATCTGGCGCCTGTGAGAACTGCCTCTTTGGTTTAAAGACGGAAGCACTGAGCGTGCACATTCAGAGAAATCCCATCATTAGTAATCCAGGATGTGGAAAACCGGAACTTATGTGCTGGAACTTTGGTCATCGTTCACCTTTCTCCAGTAGTGAGATCAAAGAGGTTTACAGGAGAGAGAGAGAGAGAGAGAGGGAGTGTGTGTGTGTTGTGTGTGTGTGTGTGTCTGTGTGTGTGTGTGTGTGTGTGTGTGTCTGTGTGTGTGTATGTATGTGAGAGTGTGTATGTGAGAATATGTATGTGAGTGTGTGTGAGACTCTATGTGTGTGAGTGTGTGTGAGACTGTGTGTGTGTATGTGAGTGTGTGTGAGACTCTATGTGTGTG
>NC_063340.1:80818509-80841009 GCF_021869965.1 Rhincodon typus
GAGACTGTGTGTGTGTATGTGAGTGTGTGTGAGACTCTATGTGTGTGTGTGTGTGTGTGTGTATGTGAGTGTTTGTGAGACTGTGTGTGTGTGTATGTGAGTGTGTGTGAGACTGTGTGTGTGTGTGTGTGTCTGTATGTATGTGAGTGTGTGTGAGACTGTGTGTGTGTATGTGAGAATGTGTATGTGAGTGTGTGTGAGACTCTGTGTGTGTGTGTGTGTGTGTATGTGAGTGTGTGTGAGACTGTGTGTTTGTGTATGTGAGTGTGTGTGTGTTTGTGTATGTGAGTGTGTGTGTTTGTGTATGTGAGTGTGAGACTGTGTGTATGAGTGTGTGTGAGACTGTGTGTGTGTGTGAGACTGTGTGTGTGTGTGTGTGTATGTGAGTGTGTGTGAGACTGTGTGTGAGTGCGTGTGTGTGTGTGAGTGTGTGTGTGTGTGTATTTGGAGGGAGACAGTGAGGAATGAGTATTGCATTGCAATGTACAGACAAAAAGTATGAAGGGTCTAGACCTGAAACGTCAGCCTTCCTGCTCCTCTGATGCTGCTTGGCCTGCTGTGTTCATCCAGCTCTAACCTTGTTGTCTCTTATCTCTTATGAAAAAAAGTAAAAGACCACTTTAATGTCCCATTCAGTGCATCCATGATAGTGGCTTTTGCAGAAAGACTATATGTATCCCACTCCCACCTTCACTCTGCACCCACCACACAGTCTATTCTGTCACAAGGGCTTAATCCTTCAGGAATTTGCATGTTCCTTGGGAAATGGTTAAAGTAAACACAAAGTGTGATCATGAGCTGTCAGTGGCAGAACCTTTGTTTACCTTTCGACAGAGGCATGGGTGGTATGGGGGTTGCTGAGGGAGGAGGGGGTGATGTAATGTGACCGAGGAGCTGTGAATGACACGCTGACCCTGGTACCTCAGCAGAAGGAGTCGCTGATGTGTACATTCTGACACCACTTCTAACATTGCACTTGCAAACAGTACCAACAGGCACAATATGTCAATGCTTGGCATTGCTAGGTCAACAGAGAGGGTCAAGAACATGAGGGAGAACAGTTCATGGTGCATTTGCTGTCTGAAATACAAATACGAACTGGAAGAAAACCTGCTGCCTGTTGACACCTTTGTTCCCAATCTGTTAACCTCACATTGTTTTGAGCAGAAAAGCCCTGCTTAGGGGAGTCGTTCAATCTGTGGCAGTTCAAGCTCTCGCACAATGCCATTAGTGATGCTGACCTGAAGTTTAGAAAGAGGCATCACAGAGCTTAATCAGAAAATAATCGACAGAATCACATTAGGATATATGAAATCAACTGGAGAGAAAGCTTAAGAACAGAAGAAGTAGGAGCAGGAGTGAATCAGGCCAACTCCACCATTCAATACTGTGATGGCTGCTCTGCCATAACACCACTCTCCTGGCCATTCCTCAGATCTGCTGGCCCCAACTCCTCCCCTGCTAGTAGCAGCAAAGATTCCAGGTCACCTCTTTTTCTAAGCTTTTGATATCTCCTTATGTGACTAAATTTTAAGCGCTAACTGTCCTGTGAAGTGTCTTGAGAGATTGTACTACATCAGGGGCACTATGGAAATGCAGTTTGTTGCTGGACCTGACATTTGTCTTTTTTAGATGCTGCTACCTCTCTCACACACTAGTCGCTGCTGTTGTGAAGGGAGGAAATGGGACATTGTTTATCTACTGGAACATGCATTCTGGTGGCAGATGCACGGTTTTATAGGGCTGTTCATCTCTCACCATTTCTGGATTTACAAGGTTTGTGGCAGCAAGGATTTATACTGTGGCCTACAGAAGCAGAAGACCATAATTGAACACAGCAGTTCCCTCTTTCTAAATTCCAAGAAATGCTCAGTATTTGCAATGGTATTATATCAATTCTGCAACCCGGGGCAAGCTGAAGGCTGAATTAAACTAACAGTTTGCAGTACGAGTGATGCTTGGAAGTGGACACAAGGTGCAAGATGAAAGAATTCCACCTTCCCCACCACAGTTATAACTAAACTGCTCCACACATGGAAGTCCAACTTATATCCAATCTCCAGATCGTCAGATATCATAGATCATAGAATCCCTACAGTGTGGAAACAGGCCCTTCAGCCCAACAAGTCCACACTGACCCTTGGAGCATCCCACCCAGACCCATCCCCCCATAACCCCATAATCTACACATCCCTGAACACTATGACCAATTTAGCATGGCCAATCCACCTAACCTGCACATCTTGGGACTGTGGGAGGAAACCAGAGCACCTAGAGGAAACCCACGCAGACAGTCGCCCAAGGCTGGAATTGAACCCGGGTCCCTGGCGCTGTGGGGCAGCAGTGCTAACCACCATGCCACCCTGATGGGACATGGCTTGGAAGGTGTGTGAAAGAACCTTGACACATGGGAATTTCATGGGAAGTTTAAACTTCTGATGGACTGGATTCCACTGCCATAGCCTTATGTGAAAGTCCCTGATGCTGGGCTGAGAGTGGAGGCTAGGGCCACATACGTGTATGATGTGCAAAGCTTTTTTTTGTGGAACTCAGGGTCATCAATAGATTTAAGTCAGATCTCTTTAACTCACAAGATGGTGCCTCTCCTAAGGATGACAATGGCACTTGTCAACATTGGGGAAAACCATTTCCAATAGCTCCTGGTAGTTTTGTGGTCTGCCCTGCCCAGGAAACAATCCAGATCCATGTTGAAGGCTGCATACTGTCAACATCCACTGATCTGGCCTGCCACACATTCCAGAGGCTCTCTATTCTTTAGGAAGAGCATAACTGGAGGCCATCAACAGAAAATAATCAACACAAAACCGGTTAATGGGCATGGAACAGTTGGGCTGAATGGCCTGTTTATGAGCAGCCACTCCTGTGTAACACTTCAGTAAAATTTAATGAACTGCTTTTGAGGAGATTAATTTTTTGTTGGGGGTTATTGTATCAATTATTTGGAACTCAAATGTTCTGCTTTCCATTCATCACACACAGGCAAGTAGTTGCATATTTAGTGATTCAGGCTTTCCTGGTGCTAACGGTTGTCATGGTGATCGCAATGTATAATGATTGTGTTGTCGGTTTAACTGTTTTCTTCAATATTTTATTGTGCCTGGCCCCCACAATACAACTACAGTATGAAGGAACTTCCTTTTTTGAATGGCTGCTGTTTTATTTGTGTTTTGCACAGGCAGAATAATTTTAATCCTAATTTTAATCATAAATCACGTACTCTATTCCCGTTGGCAGGAACAGATGCAGATGTTGGAAGCAAAGGTGGGTGTCAACTGGAAAACAAAGTAGGAACAGGGACAACTGAGCACGATAAGCTAAAGTTTACTCAAACTCTGCTCCATCCCTTCCCTCTATAGAATCCTCATGCCTATCCCTGAGAAAGGGAGAGCTGGTGTGTCTTCAGGTCTAATGAGGGTTGCTAATGGCCCGGATTGTCTAGGAGCCTGCAGGAAATGACAAACAGTCTCCCGGTCACCATGGTGACTGATCCCCTGAAGAGAACTACAAGGGGCATGAAACAACATCATGGGCTTTTTTTCTTCATTTACTTTGAAAACACTCATTTATTAATTACACGCAATTGGAAACCGAGTAAAAGGACTGACCAATGGTCAATGTTAGTCCGATTGGATAACAAAGGCCCTGTTTCTTTTCCAATTGGTATCAAAGTTTGTCGGCCTGGAGGATTGTCCAATGGTGACTACATCATCAGAGGTGAGAGGTCATTTGATGAAGGCTCCAGTGATACATCCCTACTCCCTATTGGATTTCTTGATGACTGTCTTCTCTCGATGGCTTTTCCCCGAAAGTGTGAGTATTCTCTCTGTGTCCACACAGTACACCTTCAGGATTTTGAAGACTCCATTAAGGCACCCATCTGCTTCTTTCAAGCAAAGAGAGGCCCAGCCTTCGTGGATGCTTTCCTGAGACATGTATTTTCCTTTTAATTCACTGGATGAGGGCGTTGGTGGCTAGGCCAGAATTTATGGCCCATCCTAATTGTCCAGAGGACAGTTAAGAGTCAACCACGTTGCTGTGGGTCTGGAGTCACATGTAGGCCAGACCAGGTAAGAACAGCAGTCTCCTTCCCTAAAGGACATTAGTGAACTGATGGGTTTCTGACTATCGACAACAGTTTCATGGTCATCATTAGATTCCTAATTCCAGATTTGCTACTGAATTCAACTCCTACCATCTGCCGAAGCGGAGGTCTCGAGAACATTACCTGAGTCTCTGGATTAACAGTTTGGCTGTAATACCACTAGGCCATCGCCTTCCCATTGATGCATCTGTGTGTCCATGCATTCCTGCTATTTCTGATGCTGAGCCATGCCCATTGATCACAGTTCAGACCCTGGTAAAAGATCATTACTCTTCAGTGCACAGGTTATCAACTGCCTGGTCTGCAAACCGTTCAAAACTGACAGGCAGGGGAGAGACTAGCTGGTGCCTCACACCTGCCCTGCATAGCGAAGTGTAAACATTCCCCTTCCTCAGCCTCTCAGGCCCTGCCCACTCCATCTCCACCTCCACCATCCCCCACCAAGCTCACAATCCCTGTAGCCATTGAACCTGTGGAGAAGAGAGAAGATGCAGTCCCGGAACAGCGCTCCCTGCCGGGACCTCATTTTGGCAAAAACAAAAACCGCACCACGTCACAGATTTCTGATCGGCCTCGCAGCTGGTCCCAGGTCTTGTCAACTCGGATTCTCCACTCCATGGCCACCATTGCTGCCACTGAGCTCACGATTCCAATTTCTCATCTGCCGGAGGTTGGTTGAATATTCTTAATGACCCACCTTCAGCAGCCGTCTGTGGGAGAGAATTCCACAGATTCACTCCCCTCGGAGAGAAGAAATTCCTCCTCATCTGTCTTATTTATTCTGAGATGATACCCTTTGGCCCTAGACTGTCCCACAAGGGGAAGCAACCTCTCCTCATCTACCCTGTCAAGTCCTCTAAGAATCATGTACCTTTCAGTAGGAGATTCCCAGCATCCGCAATACTTTGCTTTAATCAGAAAGTTCCTGCTGACTTCCTCAGACCATTGAAAGCGACATTATTTCCAGCCTCGAACTGCAAAATCTGGGTGAAGGTCAGTCTGAGGTCACTGTGGCAGAGAACAGCTCAGGTTTGAGAAGGCAGCTCACCACCACCTTCTCAAGGGCACCTAGGGATGGGCAATAAATGTTGGCAGGTCAGCGATGCCCGCTAATGAATAAAGAGAAACAATATTAGGAGTAAAGGAGTTGCCAGAGACAAAGAAAAGACTGATCGATCTGGTACATCTTCTGCCATCATGATAGTCACGTGATACACCAACAATAAAATTATTGATTCATCATAACTTCAGCCTTTTATCAATTAGCCAACAACAGCATCCAGAAAGCATCCACTTTTTTTTTATACTTCACACATTCAGCTTGTAAAGTCAGATGAATTTAGTGCAGGGCGCCTCACCCTGGGGTGATTTGGCACTCGATGAAGGTGCAGACACCTGCTCAGCTCTGGATACAGTCCAGAGAGACGGAGGTTGGTAGCGGTGGGTGGAGAGAGAGGGAGGTCCTTCTGACTTCACAGCCCAGATATTGGGGTGGGAGAGTGGGCAACGTTGCGTGATTTCCCCAGACAGCTGCAGCCTACCCCTCCTCCCTCAGTCCGCTTTCTTTCTAGCACAGTGAGCGACAGGAGGGGTACACGTGTGTGCCTCGCCAGGGGCAAGGCAGGCAATTCTCCCTCAAGTGTTGCAGTCACCCCTCCCACTTCGCTGGACGCGCCCAGAATCTATCAGCTGAGGGGAAAGACTAGCTCCTTGTTCAGTCGCTGCTGGTTGCAGCATTTCACTCCAGGTTATAATTATTTACAGAGGGAAAGAAGCATCAGGAATCTTAGCAGAAACCACAAGACATGAGTCAGGCTCTGCTGTGAAGAGCTGATATGTTTGATTCTGGGTTAAATTACAGCATTGTATACAGCACTTGCTCTGTCTACTCTGTGGTATATTCACCTTTTATCTGATTACAGTTTCTGTTTTTTTACTGTTGGTAAAGTTTTGTTTGTTTTGGTTTTTTTTAAATTACATAACCCTTCCAGCTGGCTTCGGAAAGCAGCCTTCTGCCTCCTTACACCTCTTCCGTTCAAATGTTAAATTCTTCAAAGAGGGAATTGGGAAGGCTTTCTGCTTTATGTAGCGCTGAGGTCAGCATTGAATGCACCGTGTTTGCTTTTTGGGGATAGATGTCCTTGCATTTATGTAGCATCTTTAAAGGTAAAGTCGCCATACTCCTAGCAGTCGGTAGGGTTCTCTCTCATTCGACAGAGGGAGAGAGAAAAACGACTGGTGGTGGTTTAACTGCGGGTCACCATGCCTCAGGAGAGGGGTGAGGTTGAGAAGGACAGCTCTTCATGTTTATCTCAGCTGGTGCAGGAATTGAACCCACAATGTTGGAATTACCCTGCATTGTAAGCCAGCTATCCAGCCAACTGAGCCTTTCACCAAGGCTAGGAATCCAAAACATTTTGTAGCCAGTTGCAAACGTGTTTGAAATTCCACTGGAACATCAGACATTTGCATTCAATTTGTGTGCAGCAAGCTCCGACAGAGACAATGGGTTAATGCCAAGCAAATCGTTTTTGCTTTAATTAATTTTTATAAAGTTTTCTTCTTTCTTGGCATGTAGTCTTCACTGGTCAGGCCGGCATTTGTTGCCCTCCCTAATTGAGTGGCTTTCTGATTAAGTGTCAGCCACTATCACTGTCGGTCTGGAGTCACGTGTAGGCCAGGCAGGTAAGTACAGTGAATTTCCTTCCTCAAAGTGTAGGAGTTAACCAGCTGGGTTTTTAACAGCAATTGGTGATAGTTTCGTGGTCACCATTCTTGCAAAATAGCCATCAATTCCTGATTTTTATTGCCTCAATTTAGGTTCAACCAGATGCCTGGGATTTGAACCCATATCCCCAACGTACCAGCGCATCACTACTGCAGTGACATTACCACCATGCCATCCAGATTCTCAGTTGAGGAATTAATATTGACGCCCAGAGCTCTAAAGCCAACACTTTAAGACATCAAATGAAAGTTTCCTCCTGTGATTTGTCAGCTCCAACTGCACCATTAAGGTGAATCCATTTGTTACAATGGCCAACCTGGTGTAAGTTTCCTGTCAGAGGTAAATTGTCAGCTCCTGAGGGACTTGGCCTCTTGTGAACTGAATGGAAGCTGAGAGGGGAATCTCACTGGTGCTGATGGGAGAGTCGGGTGCAGTTTTAATGCCATTAGCCTGACTAAGTGACACTGTGGATCACAGCAATGGATGAAGACAAAACTGACAAGCAGGTGGCACAGAGCGCAAACAAAAATGGTTATGATCATTACGTTCAGCAACTGGCACATTGATGTCACCTTCCATGTGTCGTGTAGAAACAGAAGGCAATACATTTTGCAAGCAATATCACGTGAAGGAAGTACACAATTAATGGTAAATGCATGTAATAAGATACAAAGTTGATAGATAGGAGTGCGGAACACAAATGTAATGAGGTAGTGTTATATCTGTAAAAGACAAATCGTTAATTAGGTTCTGGTTAGAATGTTGTGGCCAAAGTTGGAAGCCCTGCTTTTGAATGTTAAATAGATCGAGGAAAAAATTGCAAAGGAACTTCATGAAGATGACAATAGCCAGTCAGATATAGACAGGCAGGCAGTTTATTGAGGTAGGTGTCAAATTGTAATGATGCAAATAAAACAAATCATCGCAATTCATATATTGTGGACAATCATTTAAATTAAAATAAGGTGTAAAGTACCAGCAGGATTACAATTATGAGTGTTTCAGCATATAAGTAGTTAACTATGTATAGAGCAAAATTCAGGCCTCCATAATCTGCAGAATAAAAATGGAAGGTGCACAGCAATTTGTATTTTGTATTAAAGTCTGGGGATGAGATATGGACGGACATAGAAACCTCTTCCCGAAAGCAGGGAGATTTCGTTGAGGCAATGGAAATTGTGAGGGATCTTGACCGGTACCCGATTCTGTACAAGTATAAGTTAAAATATCAAAAGGAGGGGAGCTTTTAGAACATAAACTGTCATACAGTAAACAGGGGCGAGGACAGAATCTGTGTTTGCTCAGAAAATGAATATTCAGTTGAGGAAGAAAATGTTTGAAATCAAATGGGGAAACGTTAGAAAATGAGACGATGCAAATTGCTCTTCAAAGAAACATACAGACACAATGGGCTAAATGGTTTTTCTTCTATTTCATTAAAGTTATATGTTCTACCATCTCAGAGATAGGAAGAACTGCAGATGCTGGAGAATCTGAGATAACACAGTGTAGAGCTGGATGAACACAGCAGGCCAGGCAGCATCAGAGGAGCAGAAAAGCTGATGTTTTGGGTCTGGACCCTTCTTCAGAAAAAGTACCAACAGATGTTCTACCATCTGCTGTTCATTTCTTGGGTGTGTATTTGTGTGAACGTTAGGTGAGGACAGAGTTAGGTTTGGAAGGAGCTTCCGGGGAATTAATCGTCCTTTGGTGTTATTGTCCCAGGCTGGTTTATGAAAGCTAGCCATTTGGTGAGATATCAGGCATAAACCTCCAGGAAAGGCTGAAATCGGTGGACAAGGAGCAATGGAGGAGTGTAATGGAGAAAAAGATAGAAACTACATCCCTTTGATCCAGGAAAATTGGATGACAACAGTAACTGCCTGGTCCGGCAGCACAGCCAGGGATTCCTGATTGCAGTAGGCCCAGAGTGGGCACTCCTGGCATTGGCAAAGTGGTGGCAGTGTAGTATGCCTGGAGCCAGGACTCCTGGTACCATCAAGATGGCAGCAGAGCAGCTGGGGACGCCGGGTTGTGGGGTGAGTGTGGGTTCAGCACGGGACCCAGCATCAGCGGCAGCGAGGTGCGCCCAGCAGCAAAGAGATAGCGCCTACAGAATGGCAACTCATATGTTGGTGGGTCTGGTGCAGGTGGCAGCAAGGCAGTGGAGGAGAGGTGGTGGCACAGATGTTGTAGGTGCGTTGGCTCAGGGCTCAGGATTCTCTTTCAGTTATATCTTTTATCCTTTTTATTCTTAAAGTATTCAAAATGGCACAAGATTGTGGCTTTTCACTATATTATTCACTGTAAAATGCAAGTGGCAATAAATGAATAAATCATAAATCATTCATAAATACATCATTCATCATTATATTTCTGTACCACCTCTAACACAATGGAACACTCCAATGTGCTTCACAGGAACATTGGAGTTGAAGTTTGGTGCCAAACTGTGGAAGGAGACATGAGGTCAGATGAGTGTGTTACAGGGGGAAGGTGGAACTTCAAAGCTTTGGGTTTTGACGACTGAAGGCAGTACTACCAACGATGGAACAATTAAAATTGGGAATACACGTCAAGAGGCTGGACATTTTCCCAGTAAATTGGACACTGAGATAATTGGAAGACAATAATTTTCAGAGATAACTTCATTAGCTTGAGAACACTTCCTTGTCCTGAGAGTCATTTCAAAATCTTTGACTATGATCGTCACCCCACCCAACGTGGCTTTCACCTCAACCTCTGATTTTACCCCTTTCTGCCCACCACCCCCCTCCCCCCCCCCCAACCAACTCTCATCTCCTGCTGGATTCACACCTTTTGTGTAAAGTGAGCTGTGAGCTAATCCTCACACGGTCTGTTATCGATATTGATGCTGTTCTTGTACGTGAACAGTGATGAAGTGTTCACTGCAATGCGTTAATTTGGCCTCATTTCATAACTGACAGCTTATTTACAAGTCCATGACCCATTTGTGACATTTTTAATCTGCGTCCATGTTCATTTTTTTTCCACACATATACACACAGCCTTTTGGGGATTGAAGGATCACAGTCCACAGGCACGATACACCACCTTCCCTTCCTTCACCCCCTTGCCCTCCCCTCCCTCCACAGCGCTTGTTATGTTTCTGCACAATGTCACTTTGAGAGGGGAGGAAGGAAGGACACAGGCAGCTGTTGTGTATGGCACTGCCTTACTGTCTTTAGAAACCTTCGGGCATTTTGTGCACCAGGGAACAATTTGAAGTACATACACTGAAAATATTTCATTTCTCATTATGGCATGGAAATGAGATGTACTGTATGGATTTTTGCAATAAACAGTCATGAGTCACTCTGTTGACTGATTTGTGCCCTGCTGTCAGATGCACCCTCTCTCTCTCACTCTGTTCTTTATCTCTTTTTCCTTTTACTCAAGGACTTCTTTCATTCTTGCTCTCTCGCACCATTTTTCTCTCTTTCTTTCTCCCTCTCACCTTCTGTAACATTTACTACTTCTATAGTTTGAACATTTTGTTCTTGTAGGAATGTTCCATCAGGCAGAAAGAGCTGACTCCATCTAAGAAAACACAAGGAGCCAGTGCACATCATTCTATGATTTGATCAATAGAAGGTCTGTCTATAAATGTCTTCTTTATTTCCCTTTGTCTTCCCCCCTTGTTTTCTCATTCACTTTGTATATGGTTCGCTCAGATGTTTTCGTCCTGTTTGTCTTGTGAACATTAAACATCTCACTATAAATGTGTGTCACCTTGTTTCCTTGGTTTACATGTAATGTTCTCTACTTAGTCCTTGTTTAAAGTGCTTGTGTTTAATAGCTGTTATAGAGGTATTTACAGAGGTCACATGATTACAGTAAGCCACCTTGCATACTAAATATTAATGCTTTTATCAAACAACCCTCTTTGAAAAAAAAATTGCATGCATTATCACTTGTAGTTACAAGTTATTGCAGATTACCCAATATATTTTTCTATTCATTTTTGTGGGACGTGGGAGTTGCTGACTGGCCAGCATTTCTTGCCCATCCCTAGTTGCCCTTGAGAAGGTGGTGGTGAGCTGCCTTCTTGAACCGCTACAGTCCACCTGCTGTGGGTTGATCCACAATGCCATTAGGGAGAGAATTCCAGGATTTTGACCCAGCAACGATGAAGGAACGGCGATATATTTCCAAGTCAGGATAGTGAGTGACTTGGAGGAGAACTTGGAGGTGATGGTGTTCCCATATATCTGCTGCCTTGTCCTTCTAGATGGAAGTTGTTGTGGGTTTGGAAGATGCTGTCTGGTGAATTTCTGCAGTGCATCTTGTAGATAGTACACACTGCTGCTACTGAGCGTCGGTGATGGAGGGAGTGGATGCTTGTGGATGTGGTGCCAATCAAGCAGGCTGCTTTGTCCTGGATGGTGTCAAGCTTCTTGAGTGTTGTTGGGGCTGCACCCATCCAGGCAAGTGGGGAAAATTCTATCACACTCCTGACTTGTGCCTTGTAGGTGGTGGACAGGCTTTGAGGGGTCAGGAGGTGAGTTACTTGCTGCAGTATTCCTAGCTTCTGGCCTGCTCTTGTAGCCACTGTGTTTATTTGGTGAGTCCAGTAGAGTTTCTGATCAATGGTTTACCCCCAGGATGTTGATAGTGGGGGATTCAGTGATGGTAACACCATTGAATGTCAAGAGTACATGGTCACAAAGAAAATTAGTGTTAAGTAACAAAAGAGTATGGTAAATCTAATCAGTTCCATTTTCATCAACCTTGCATACATAGCCTTTAAATGGTGCCAGGACTCCTAATGGTACAAGTGCATATTGTCATTGGCTGCTCATTCCGAGGGTGATGAACTTTGAGGAATGTTGTTCCTGCGGCAATGTTAATGCCATGCTTACTGTTGTTGCTGATCCATTTCTGATGTTAGGGAATGGTGGACCTTTGGGACTGATGCTGGTTCTGTGCTGGTGATATATTTGTATCTTCCCGAGCAACCATCTGTGGTGAAAGCACAGACTCTCTGGTTGAACGTAGATGACTGCAGTTGTGTTGATGTAGCTGGTTGTTCATGGTTATCACGTACAGTTGAGGCTACAACTGCTCTAGGCCCAAAACGTCAGCCTTCCTGCTCCTATGATGCTGCTTGGCCTGCTGTGTTCATCCAGCTCTACACCTTGTTATCACAAAATAAAATCATGGGTGGCATGATGGCTCAGTGGTTAGCATTGCTGCCTCACAGCGCCATGGACCTGGGTTCAATTCCACCCGCAGGCAATTGGCTGTGTGGAGTTTTCACATTCTCCCTGTGTCTGCGTGGGTTTGCTCCGGTTTCCTCCCACAGTCCAAAGATGTGCAGGCTAGGTGAATTGGCCATGTTAAATTGCCTGTAGTGTTGAGGGGTGTGTAGATTAGGGGGTTGAGTCTTGGTGGGATGCTCTGAGGGTTAGTGTGGACTTGTTGGGCCAAAGGTCCTGTTTCCACACTGTAGGGATTCTACAAAAAAAATTAATTATATGGTTCTTATAGCAAGCACAACAATCAGCATCTCCCAAAAGGCATCCAGAGTGTAGTTAAAAAAAAACAACTGCTGCTTTACTTGCTTGTAGCCTTTACATCGAGGGTGGTAAATATCTTTTGCCTGGAAAGTTGTGGCAAACTTTCTTCAGTAGTTGCCACGGGGTAGTGAGATCTCATCAAGAGCTTTAGTTAGATCCTTTTAATCTATGCAGACTCTCAGTTTTCCACATGTTTTCACAGCTACTATTCAGTGATCCCTTCCTTTACACCCTTCTTTTCAAACTCTTCTATCTTAGTCTTTTAGGCTGGAATTGAGGGCAGCTTCTTGGCTGACGCTGGGGTTGTCTCACTCAAGCATCTACTCTGAGATCCTGAGATGATATTCACCAGGCAATACATCCAGGATCTCGAAGACAAATCTTTGCAATCTTTAAGGATCTGTTGGGCAGTCAGTGACCCTTGGAACATTGCAAATCTCCTCCAACACATTGAGGTTTATTTGTTCAAGCTTTAGACATGCTTCAGCTGGGATGAGAGAATTTTGCTTCACATCTGCTATTGTGAATTCCAGATCCTCATTCTTTCTACTGCATTGGGCTCTCATTTTTCCTCTTGGGATGAAGATTGTTCTGTCTTATAACCTCAATCTTACTGCGAGGGCTACATTTATGGGCCAGCATCACGAGCGACTTTGCACATATCTGCAAAGCTCATAACGCTGTGCAATCTGATACTTCATATTCGCTTCATGCTCTCTTTCTATAGTCATCATTCAATTGGTCATTAACCATTTCTCACCTTTAGACCTGATAATGCCAATCTAGTCTTGAGTGATTCATCAGACTCTTCGGCTGACATCTCTCCAGCAGCTGTTTTTGTAGGCTTGCTTTGCATCTTTCTAGCTAAACACTTCAGGGCAAAGTGATTCAGCTTCTTGCAGTTAAAACATTGTCTTCCCATGCTGGGCATCCATTCCTTTCTTATATGTGATGTTCTTCCCAATATTTACCTCCTGCACAATGCTCGGTCTTTATGCTGGCTTTTCTGCAAATACTTTTTCTTTCCAATATGTTGTTCTCGTCTAGTTTGAAATATCTATCAGCAAAGTGCAAAGCCTCTCGTTCATACCATCGAGCTATGATTGACTACCTCAGAGTCTACACATGTTGATAGCTTTCTTGAGATTCGCTTTCTCCTCTCTCAGCAGATGCGTTCTCATGGCACAATCCCTTACGCCTAACACATTTCTATCTCTGCTGAGATCATCTTTCACTTGTCCAAAGCTCTCAGGATTTAACAGATATATCGGTGTGGCCACGTACAAATTAAAAGTCTTTCTTTCCCCCCGAACTCTGATGTAGAACACATGCAATTCATTAGTAACAATGTTGGGTTCAAAGTGAGTCCTCAAAGTTCCTGTAATCAAACGTTGCTGCTCTTGGACTGCAATATACCTTGTAACATTCTTTCCCCAGCACTGAAAGCAGGATTGCAACTCTCGTTTGCTGAGATTTTCTCAAATTAATCTGTAACTATTCATTGCTTTGCCAGTATGAGTGGAAAAAAAAAACTCCAATTCTGTCTTGCATCTCCTTTACTTTCCACAACAGCAGGCAATGGAAATTACACAGCCATTTTGACTCACCCGGTAATTCCCAGTTGCAGTTTTTTGTTTTGCATCTTCCCTTCCCATTTCTTTCAGCAGTTGGCTCTCTTTGAGCCCTGAAACTCCACACCATTTGAGCTGCACCATTCCTGACACCATGCTGTAAGTGATATGAGTGTAATGGTTATGGATGACTACCAGAAAGGTGCTTACAACACTGTCATGACAATGGATCGTGATCCACATTCTTACGGTCATATTGAGCTTTAATGTTTTTGGGAGTATCCCATCTGGAATTGTAATGAAATGGGGTTGGTCATAATTGGTCTTTCCAAGTTCCCATTCTGATGATTTTTCTCTCTCTGTCTGTCTGCGTGTGTCTCTCTCTTTCCCTCTCTCTCTCTCTTCTCTCTCCCCATTCCTCCCTCCTTCTTGGTGTTAGAAATCCTTCCTATGGAGACCCCTGGGTCCTTGCGATAGGTGTGTCCAGGTTGACAGCTTTATTTTGCAAAATGCCTCCGGCCACTAATTTATGATTGAACATCCTTCCTTTAAACATCTCTTTTTTGGAAAATGGCCCGTTTCCTAAAAGCTGATGGCTGCCATGTGATTCTGGCCAAAACCAGCTGAGTTTGCAGCTGGATTTGACTTTATATCCTCCCCCCTAAAAAAAAGCTGAGGGACAAAATTACCCCTGGGTCCCATGAATCCTTGTGTAGAGGTAATCTTGCCAGAAGTAAGTATCTAAGATGACTTGCTGACTGGATTCTAATCAGAACCATCTGCAGGCAGTAGCTCAGAGGGGAGGCTACAGAACCACATCAAACACAGGCCAGAAAAGTGGCTGCATGTCTGGGAGGATTCAGTGAGAGTGCAGCGTGCTAAACACATCGAGGACTTCCGAGCCTCATGGAACACCCACCATTTATGAGGGTACAAACAGAGACTACTTCAGTCAGTCTTTGTCTTTGTCTAGCATTGGTGTAGTGCCAGACATTACTTCCTGAAGGTTTCTCTCTCTGTTTCTCTCTGATGCACAGTGGAGTGTTTCGACAATAGGGAAAAGAAACTGTGCTGATCTACTGATGTTTTGTAGTGAACTTATAACTGTAAAAATGCAGCATGCACATATAGTATGATGATATAACAATGGAACTTAGAAGTGACTTTGAGTGTGTGTTTGTGTGTATGTGTGTGTGTGTGTGTGAGAGTGTTTGTGTGTGTTCATGTGTATGTGAGAGTGTGCTGTGTGAGAGAGCATATGTTTGTGTGTGTGTGTGTGAATCTGGGTGTGAGACAGCATGTGTTTGTGTGTGTGAGAGAGAGTGTGTGTGTGTGTGTATGTCTATGTGTGTGCGTGTGTGTGTGTGAGATTGTGTGTGTATTTGTGTGTGTGACTGTGTTAGAGTGCATGTGTGCATGTGGAGAGTGTGTGTGAGAGAGAGAGAGTGTGTGTGTGTGTGTGTGTGTGTGTGTGTGTGTGTGTGTGTGTGAGAGAGAGAGAGAGATAGAGAGAGAATGTGTATCTTTCTCTCTTCCTTCTCGCTTGCCATCTGGTAGCAGAAAGCAGCAGCATAACTGGACAGTGTGAATGGTGACCATGGTAGGGAGAAGGCTATGTGATTTTATTAGCCCAAGTTTGAATATTGCCCAGGGCTCAGTGTTTGTAAGCATGGACTGTTTCATTATTTGAGCTGCAGATAAAACTGAACACTGCAGTCAGAGGCCCGCAGTAGGAAAGGTACTGCACTCAGATTTCTTTTGCACCAGAGATGCCTTCTCAGCTGTGGTTTGGTGAATAACATCCTGGTCTCTGAGTCAAACGTTCAAATCCTGCTCCAGAGACTTGAGTAGGTCCTGACTGACTCTCTGGTACAGCACTGAAGGAATGCTGCATTGTTGAAGGTGATATTTTTCAGACAAAAGATGAAACCAAATCCTACCAGTTAGATGTTGTAATGACAACGGGATAGCCTGTCAAATCAAATCAGCCTCCCTATCCCTGTATTCACAACATAGTAAAATTACAATTCTCATTAACCCTCAAAGTAGTCCCCATGGTTCCTAACCAGATTTTGTGAATAACTGATACCAGACACGGAGTTTATAGTTTAAACAGAAGGTTTAACAATTTATTAATAGTACAGTACTTTTAGCACAGAAAAGTGAAGCAACAAGATAATCTAATTCATGTATGATTTAAACCCAACCTTCTTTGAGTCCAGCCTCCACAAGTACAGACAAACAAACAGATACATCAAAAAAGAGAAATAAATGAGATGTAACTGGCCAGTTCACTTAAGCAGACTCCATGATCTGTAACATCACAGGCACTTGGGATTGTATTCTGCTTGGTTTCTGAAGACACTGATGCAAGTAATTTTCAGTAGACTCCAAGGAATATTTACTTAATACTTCTAACTGGTTTGGTTTGATTTGATTTATTATTGTCGCATGTACCAAGATACGGTGAAAATTGTTGTATTGTGTGAAAACCAGACAAATTACATAAGTACATCAGGGTAAATAATAGAACAGAATGCAGAATAACGTGTTACAGCTACAGAGAACGCACAGAGAAAGATCAACTCTAAAATATAAGGGGTCTGTTCATATGTCTGGTAACAGCGGGGAAGAAGCTGTTCTTAAATCTGTTGGGAGGATAGTAGGAACTGCAGATGCTGGAGGATCTGAGATAACAAGGTGTAGAGCTGGATGAACACAGCAGGCCAAGCAACATCATAGGAGCAGGAAGGCTGACGTTTCGGGCCTAGACCCTTTTCTGAAGAAAAGATACACCTTGTTATCTTAAATCTGTTGGTATGTGTTTTCAAACAGATGGAAAAGGAGATTCTATTAAATGAAATGTCATTAAATTGATAATGGGAAGTTAAACAAGGAGCAATCAAGCCTTCATTCTGTAGCTTTTACAGCCACAGTACCTCTGACCCAAACTTGGTTCAGAAACCAGTTCAAACTTTGCTTTCTCTTTGTTAGACTGGTTGCCTCCCAGTGAGACCTCTTGTTAACTTTCAAACATCTGTGATCTGTTTGAGCATAATACATCTCTGGAACTGAAATAGCCTATGACATTCTTCCAGCTAGAAT
This sequence comes from Rhincodon typus, assembly GCF_021869965.1. Lineage (NCBI taxonomy): Eukaryota > Metazoa > Chordata > Chondrichthyes > Orectolobiformes > Rhincodontidae > Rhincodon > Rhincodon typus. Next base: position 80,835,577 of record NC_063340.1, read on the forward strand.
CAACATCCAGGCCTGGCCCCATAAACAAGTATCAGTTTGTTCTTTTTGCTTTAGGAGCAAGCTGCTGCTCGCAGTCTAAATGTCACCTTCAGCTCTCAGCTCACAGTTCACTGCTCCAAGCCAAAAATAATAAAAAATAAAAACAAAATAAAGAAGGTGTCAACAACATAAAAGACAGTGCTGATCTATTAAACTAATCCTCAACTGATAGATTGTTTGAGGTAATCATGGATAGAGTCCAGATCAGAATGGTAATATTACTGAATTGTAATCCAGAGACCTCAACCACTGATCCACAAATGTCAGTTCAAATTCTGCCATGATGCTTGATCAAATTATATCCAATTAATTAAATAAAAATCTGTAATAAAATGCCAGTGCCGCAATAGAACTGCCAGAATGTCTGCAAATCATCTGATTTAATGAAGTTCTTTAGAGAAGGAAATCAGCTGCCTTTTACCTGATTGCATGTGACTCCAGGCTCTTGACTGCCCCTGAGAAATGGCTACTCAATTGTATGTAAACTTGCCCCTGGCATCAGTGTGCCAAGGTGAAAGGCTGCCCAGTTGCAAAAAGCAGGAAAAACCCAAACTGGCCAACTCCCCATTTTTCAATCACCGGCAAAGGGATGGTAAGTATCATTGACAATGCTGTCAAACGACATTTACTTATTAATAACCAGCTCACTGATGCTCAGTTTGCTTTCTGACAGAGCCTTTTGACTCCAGACCTCATTATAGTCATACTGCAAACACAGGTACCAGAGCTGAACAGCGAGTGAATGTCTTTACCAAGACAATTTCCCCGGGAATGAGGGAGAGAATTCTCCGCTGGTTGGAATGGACCCAGCCCATAGAACATTGGTTGTGATTGTTGGAGGTCAGCCACCTCAGTCACAGGAGGTCACTGCATGAGTTTCTCAGGAAAGTGCCCTACGCCCAAACATCTTCATGTAATTCATCAATGACCTTCCCTTTATCAGATGTGGGGATGCTATTTGATGATTGCGCAATGTTCATTAGCATCTGCAAGTTCCCAAAGACTGAAGCACTTGTGATCACATGCAGAAAGACTTGGACAATATTCAGGCTTAGCCTGTTAAGTGGCAAGTATCATTTCCCATGCAGGTGCCAGGTAATAGCCATCTCCAACAAGAAAGAACCTAACCATCTTCAAAGACTTTAGCATCACAGATTCTCCCAGCATCAAAATCCTTGGATTTTCCAGTGACCAGAAACTGAACACGAATAACTTTATAAATACTGTGACCACAAGAGCAGGTCAGACTCCATGGTGAAGGCTTCACCTCCTGATTCTCCAAAGCCACTCCAATATTTACGAGGCAGAAATCAGGAGTGTAGAGGAATGACTGCAGCTCCAACAATAATCAAGAAGCTCGACACCATTCAGGATAAAGCTGCCCTCTTGATCAGCAACCTATCCACCTCCTGTAACATTTACTCCCCACATCCAAGACACACCCTGACAGTCGTGTGCACCATTAACAAGATGCACTATGGTAACTCATCCAGGTTCCTTCGACAACACCTTCCAAACCAGCAACTTGTGCCACTTGGGAGGACAAGGGTAGCTGGCACATGGAAACAACACGTTCCCCTCCAAAACTCTGTCTTGGAAATGTATCTCTGCTTCAATGTTACTGGGTAAAAATACCGGCACTCCCTCCCTAACATTAGTGTCCTCCTGTAATTCAAGAAGGCAGCTCACCACCACCTTCAGGCTAACTTGAACTGGATAATAAATGCTGATCCAGCCAGTGATGTCCAAATCCATCAATGAATAAAACAAATAGATGGATAAATTAATAATGTCTTTCTGGCTGCCCAAAAGCACCTTACAGACAGTTAAGCACTTTTTTGTATTTTAAGTATTTCTTGCAGTGTGGTCCTTAGTTTTGTCCCAGTGTTGTAGGAAGAAAATTAAGAAGGCAGCTGTAGTCAGTCGGTAGAAATTTCATCTTTCAAGAGGCTGACATGTTTAATAATCTTAGGAAAGCACTTTGTCAGCACTAACATCAGACGTAGGTGGGCTTACAGAGCAGTTTACATTCCCAACATCTGTTCGAATAACAACACTGAGGCTCCAAGATTGTCAGATGTAAACTCTTGGTGTTTCGTTGAGCAGGGAGGGATTGAAAAACTTGAGGAGCAGTTCCTAACCATTTCCTCACCATTTGCAGGTAACAGGAGTCGTGTAAAAAGAGAATGTTGGAGAAACGCAGTGTGTCTGGCAGCATGTATGGAGAAAGAAACAGAGCTAATGTTCGGAGTCCAATATGGCTGTTCTTCGGAACACATCAATAGTGTTGAACTCGAGATGTTGATTCTGTTTCTGTCTCTGCAGGCCTGTTACATTTCTCCAGCACTTCCTCTTTTGATTTCAGATTTCCAGCATCCACAGTAATTAGCTTTTTATGTCAGTCAGTCTGGGGTGTTGGGACATGGGGGTATTGGGACACGGGGTGGGGGTGCCATTTGATGGAGTTACCCTAACACGGTCAAAGCTGTGAACTTTCCTTCTCATTCTGTACAGGATTCAGACATGCTGGCGGGTGAGCAACGTGCCTGGAAGGAAATCAAAGAATCAATTCCGAAAGTGGAGGAACTACAGTCTGCAGGAAGTATCCTGATGAGGTGAAGACATCAGCCACCACTGAGACCAGTTCCAGCTGTGTAGCTGATGTGAAATACAGCTCACTCAATAACACTTCCCACATCGAGGTGCATCATGCATGAGGCTCCCCTCTTTTTCCTGGTTTGGTTTTTTTTCTGAACTCCTCCCTTTGTTCAACATCTTTCCATAATTCTAACATCCCCGGATGATCAGAGCAGAGCTCACAGCCAATAGCATGCCCAGAGGCATGGCTAACTTCAGAAGCCAGACAATCTACAGTCATGTAGGCATCCCCACACTCCCACCCAACCACTTCCCTGATCCAACCTCAACCCCTCCAACCAGCCTGATACTGCTGCTGTGTTTTTGGACTAAGTAGTGCTATAGTTTACTATTACCTTCTGCAGGATGGCAGACCAGGAAACTTGCCCTTCCTTGCTGCCTATTCTCAGGTGTATTGGAAGGGCTTACAGGCAGTCAAACTGCTTCACCATTTTATGGGTGCACCTTCTGTGGCCAACAAGCCCTGGCATGGGCTTGAACCCAGAAGTTGGCATAAAAGCTGGAACAACAATAGGGATGTGGTCACACACACAAACCTGAAGAAATCTCCACTACTCTGCTTTGAAATGTCTAGCATAGTACTCTGATATAAAAGAAAACCAATTACTTTGGAGCTTTATTATGTGTCAAATGTTTGCGTAGGAACACAGCAACCAGGAGCACAGTGCCCTCAAGAACAGAGCAAAAACCCCCCCTTATTTAGCATAAACCAGCTGCCTTTTGTAAAATAATATCTTCCGGGTTTTTGTTTCATTTTCCTGCCTGATTCCTTAACTGAAGTTAATAACAGACTGGGAAGAGGTGGTGGATGTGTGCCAGGCTTTTATCGATAAGAGTCGAGATGTTCTCCCAGACACGAACCTCTATCTGTTGAAGATGCTGGATGCTGCTACAGACAGCTGTATTCACCTTGCCCGCTGGGAGGACGCCCTGTGCTACAGCGTCAGGACCCTTCGACCCTATCAGTAAGTGGCAAAGCTCCCATTGCAGTGGGGCCATCTCTGTTTTTATGTGACTGAGATGCTGTGTAACTGAGTGTTCTTACAAGAGAGAGAACGCGAGTATGTATTTAAGATAGTGTCAATGCAGCTCTCTCTGTGTGTGTGTGTGTGTGTGTGTGTGTGTGTGTGTGTGTGTGGAGAGAGAGAATCTGCCTATTTCCAGTCTTGCTGAACGTGAAACTCTCCCATTATCATTTGAAAATGAAATCTATGTCAATTTAACTCACTCTCAATAAAAACTTGGCCCGTGTATCTTATTATCTGTATAATCTCGTTTCACTCTTTCTGATCATAAATCTGATTTAATAATTCCCTGACAGTGATAACCATCCCTTGATAGATATCTCACAGGGCTGCTGTTCTGTAGGACAATGCTGTAGGACTGCAGGAGGGTAACCAAAAGGCCATGTCAGAGAACAGCAACTTTAATTTAAACGGCACATGAAAAACCTGTGCTAAGCATTTCTCTGAAGTCGTTTAATTCAAGTTAACTCCTCCAAGGCTCTTCTGCAATACCAAATGTGACACGATATCCTCAAAAAGTTATTTAGTGTTGTACAGAATGAGGCTATTTGAATGCACTCCATCATTCTCCTAGGACAACTATGTCTTAACTTCATCTCCCTGCTTTCGTTGTGGAATCTTTTAATAACTTTGTCTAACAAATATCTATTAATCTGACTTTCCCCTCTCCCTGCCAGCCTCAACTTACTTTTGGGAGAGAGTATTTTGGTTTGCCACAATCCTACATCTGATTGACTGCCTCCGACATTTTCAGAAGATAAGATAAAGGAGCAGGAATAAACGTGTTGGCCCCCTTGAGCTTGCTGTGTAAATGGCACCTCAGACAGTGCAGCACCCCCTCAGTACTTGAGTGTCATCCAAGACTTGTATTTTGCTTGTTCTCCGATGGGATGTGGGTTTGTCTAGCAGGGTCGTCATTTGTTGTCCGACCCTAATCACCCTTGAACTAAGTGGCTTGCCTGACAATTTCATAGGACAGTTAAAGGCTAACCCCATTGCTGTGGGTCTGGAGTCACGTGTAGGCCAGACCAGGTAAAAATGGCAGATTTCCTTCCTTCCTTTAAGGACATTGATCAACTCGAAGGGTTTTTATGACCGCCAGTGCTGGTTTCATGATATCCTTCATCAAGATGAGCTTTACATTTAAGATTTATGGGTTGAATTTATATGCCCCCAGTTGCCACGGTGGGATTTGAACACATGAATGGAATTTTTACTTCCCTCACGTTCTTGTTGATCATTTGCAACATTTACCAGCGCCGTCCTGGGAGGGTTCTGGATTACTGGTTTAGTGACATTACTACCCACACCACCTTCACTGGAGTGATTTCTGCTTCAGAGGTGTGTGAGTGTGTGAGCCACCCCTGGAATAACCTGGCTCTAATGTTCACATTAATCCAGGAGATTTACATGGAAGAGGCTTTGATCAACTCTGTTCTTGACTGTGATACCTGCCCATGTAAGCAGACTGCAGGTTTATGAACAGGCCCTGCCTGGCAGTTTCTAAAATCCTGACTTTTTTTCTTTTGAAAATTCTCATTTCCCACTAACTTCCCACCGTACCAAGGCTTTCAATTAATGCCCATCACCATCGGTGAAGCAAGTTTCAGAATCTAAACCCTGGCTCTACCTCAAGCCCCTTGCACCTTATGCTAAACGGATAAAAAAAAAGTAGGAAAGATAATTTCCTTGATTGTAGATTTATTCACAG
>NC_063340.1:80846009-80864993 GCF_021869965.1 Rhincodon typus
GAGTAAACCACATTGCTGTGAGTCTAGACTCACATGTAGGCCAGACCAGGTAAGGATGGCAGTTTCCTTCCCTAAGAAATATTAGGGAACCAGATGGGTTTTTCTGACAATTGACAATGGATTCCTGGTCATCATTAGACTTTTAGTTCCAGATTTTTGTTTATTGTATTCAAATTCCACCGCTTGCTGTGTACCCAAAACATGATCTGAGTCTCTGGATTAACCATCTAGCAATTATACCACAAGGCCATTCCCTCCCACTTAGTAAAACAGACTTAAAGCAAAGATCAATAGATTAGTCTGCTCCTAACTTCTCCCAATCATCAATGTTATACAAAGTATGCCCCTTCCCCTAAGAATGCTGGAACTCAGCGAGTTCGGGTCTCATAACTGAGTGATGAAAGTTAGGGGTTTCAGCCCTGCTCCAGACACTTCAATGCAAAAGTCTAACACTCCAGTGTAGCACTGAGGGGGTGCTGCATTTTAGCGATGCAGATTTTCAATGAAATGTTAAACCAAGGCCCTGGTCAATATTGGTCTCTCAACCAACATTACTTTAATAAAGCAGATTATCTGGTTGTTATCACATGCTTTCATTGGAGCTTTCTGTGCATATTTCCCATAGAATAACAGTAACTGCACTTCAAAAGTACATCATTGACTGCAAAGTGCTTCAGCACAATTTTTTATTCACTCGAGATGTGACCTCTGCCAACTTAGCCAGTATTATTCCCTAGCTGCCCTTGAGAAGGTGGTGGTGAGCTGCCTTCTTGAACCGCTGCAGTCCATGTGCTGTGGGTTGACCCACAATGCCATTAGGGAGAGAAGTCCAGGATTTTGAGAGTGAAGGAACAGTGGTATGTTTCCAAGTCAGAATCTTGAGTGGCTGGGAATGGACCCTGCGGACAGTGACATTCCCATAGATCTGCAGCGCTTGTCCTTCCCGGGGGTTTGGAAGGTGCTGAATAAAGGAGCCTTGGTGAATTTCGGCAGTGTCTCTTGAGGTTGTGAGAAGTGCTTATAAATGCAAGTCCTTTTCCCTTAAGGTGCAAGGTCTCAGCTTAGAGTTTATGACAAAACTGTCAGTCCCATTTCCTTGATCAGGGACTTCAGGCTTTCTGTCAAGTAGTTTCCATCCATTCATGTCCGTAAGTGAGTAACATCAGAGGGAACTGAAGCAAGTATATCTTAAAATATCAAACACCTTGCCACCTAAGAAACTCACTGACTAGTGACATTCCTTCTAACAGGTTGATTTTAACATTGAAGTGTTCCTAACTCTTGCACAGACATTGTGTTAATCTTAAACCCCTGAGATTATACAGACTCACAATGCTCCAGGTCTACCCTTGTGACCCTTCACATTGAAACTCTATCTCTCCTCCTCAGTTTCCCCCCAGCAATTTCATTTATTTCTCTTCACCGCACTCCCCCCACCCACCTCTCACACATACTGTATCTGTAAATATCAAATGCTTTTCTGTCTCAAACTGCATGCTGTTATTATAAGGAGGAGATATTGGTCAATGCACTGCTCCAGGGACTGGAATCCTGGTTTTAATCATCTTGACAAGTGCAAAGTATTGAGGAAATTCGGGTGAAATTTTTGGTGATCGATGTTAATCATGTCTATTAAACCCTTCGCTCTCCATACCAAGCTGTTCGTTCTCTCGGATTGGCTTAACCACTAATGACAAGTTTCCAGTCATTGTTCCTGTTTCCTTTTGAGGACATTCTTAAGATTAAAGGCCAGATTTTTGCAAAGTTGTGATGACTCTGAAGCTGTTTAAAAATGGCAGATGGTAGCCATTTATCTCTCTGATTTCTGCTCCCAGCGTTTTTCACCAGCACAGCATAAGGGTATTAGTAATGAGTCTTAACTGACTGGCTCCAAATAGGGACAGGATTTACCAACACCCGCTAGCCACAAACCCACCGCCAACCACATCCAGGATTCTGGAAGCTTTTGAAGCAGTCTTAACCATGCCCTGTCCAGCCCCTGTGGCCCCTCCTGCCCTCCATGCCAACAAACTGGCAACTCATGCCCACTTCCCATTGTTCCTCACATTCTAGATGCAAAACCCATGCCTCCAGCCAGACTTCGAGGCCTCTTAATGACAACTCATGCCCTTCCAGCCACCAGTTGTAGGTTTTCACAGTCTCCAGACCAACTCAACTCTAACTTCTGTCCCTCCTATGCCTTTCACCTCATATGCACCACATACATGGCCAATGAGCCACATAATATCAGCAAATATCAAACTGCTGAAAGAACATAAGAGCCTATTCAGAAATATTCTTTAAAAAATAAACTGCTGTTCCAGCTACCCCATTAAAGTGTTTAGACTATTTGGACCTTTAAAGTATCAATAGCAGAGGCGTCAAACACAGCACACCTCTTGATCTTTTCCAAATAATCTTTGAGACATAGACAAAAGCACAAAAAAAAATTCTGTTATAGCCAATTAAAGATGTCGATCAAGCAAAGCCAACAATTTGCTTGTTGGAGCACAATTCCAGCTGAGCTTGTGCTTTCATTGGTCAGAGCTCCCAGTCAAGCAGGCATAATGAGATAACAAGTAACACATCTTGTTCCTGAGGAACTGTAAATATCCAATATTTTCCACTTGATATACCACCTGGATACCAGGATTCAGCCTGGCTTCCTACGTCTAAGGGGAATATATTGACATGATGACAAGGCTGCCTACACCATTTTGAGGCTGGTTAACCACAGGTGAAGGTGGTTTCAACTGACCCCAGCATAAAGCAAATCAGATCAATGTCCTTGCGTAAGCAAAACATGTATCAAAGAATTGCCTAACGAGGACTGTCGGTGGAGATTTTGCTAAATTATCACATTATCTGTGTTATTGGTAACAAAATGCCTCAGAATAAAGATAATGTTGATGTACAGTCGTTGGGGGAACGCACCTACATAACGCAAAGTGTTGAAGTGTCTCAATATATAACAGCGCTGCTCTGTTCCAAACAAACTGTGTGTCATGAGTCCAAGATGGTTGCAGTTTCATCTTCAGATGACATGTGAAAGTCTTCAGTACTGTGTGTTGTTGCAGTTGAAAGGTGCTCCCCTTGAATATGTGTGTTTAGCAGTGTGGTATAGAACCACAGAGGCTTGAACCATGGCTTAGTATTGGAGACACCATTTTGTAGTGCCATTCTGTGTGGCTGCCCCAGAGGGGTGGGTGCAAAAGGACACAGTGTTGCTGCTGTGGATGCTCTCAACAAAAAGAAACTACTCCTCTGTGAAAAGTTCAGGACCACTGGTGGAGCTAGATGGATTTTTAATTAGAACCAATGTTAGTCTTGTGGTCTCTGTTACTAGTTTTCAATTGTAGGCTTATTAATTAATTGAATTTAAATTCCATTAGCTACCACGCTAGAATTTTAAACCAAAATCGCTAGAGGATTTTGCTGAATGAATAATTTAATGATAGTGCAACGCTGGTTTGCAATGCAGACTGGCACTAGCAGCGTGGTTTCAATTGCTGTACCACCTGAGGTCCAACCTTCTCAAATTTGCCCCTTGTCTGAGGCATGGTGACCCTCAGGTTAAACCACTACCAATTGTCACTCTGTAATTCTGAGAGCAGCCTCATGGTCCTCTGTGACTATGGTTACTGCAGGTCCTAGGCCAGAATGAGGCTGGGGGTATATGTCCTGAGCTAAGGGGGAGCACGGTGGCTCAGTGGTTAGCACTGCTGCCTCACAGCTCCAGGGACCCAGATTGAATCCCAGCCTCGGGTGACTGCCTGTGTGGAGTTTGCACATTCTCCCCGTGTCTGCGTGGGTTTCCTCCGGGTGCCCCAGCTTACTCCCACAGTCCAAAGATGTGCAGGCTAGGTGGATTGGCCGTGCTAAATTGCCCATAGTGTCCAGGGATGTGCAGGCCAGGTGGATTGGCGATGGGAAATGCAGGGTTACAGGGATAGGGTAGGGGTGGGTTGCTCTTCAGAGAGGCAGTGTAGACTTGATGGGCCGAATGGCCTCCTTCCACACTGTGGGGATTCTAAGATAAGGCACCAGGGGTCCTGCTGTATTTGGGCCTGCACCACCTCACAAAGCATTACTCTAGACCCGCACAGTGATATGTTACAAAGTAAAACATGCAGCAACATGCCAGTATGTCAGCTGAAGTGGGTTGCTTTGGGAGATTTTGCATGGAAATCCAAGTAAATGAGGCAGATAGGGGAATAGGGAGGAGTTACAGAAGACTTGGAACTGGTAGATTGGCAGGTATAGTGCTCTCCATTGCATTTGGATGAAATGCAGCCATATAATTAGTAATGTGATACATTTGCCCTGAATAAGTACATTTGAAGAAATAATTCTTCTAATTGCATTCTACTGATTTCCCTGATGAATTATGCTTTCCTGATCTGACAAGTTAAGATGTTCATACAACACAAGTCTAGCCTTTAATGATACCTCAGCAATTATAAGAAATTATAAATTATTTTGTCTAATTTGCTCTTTTAATTCTTCATTGCCTTAATGCTTATAATCATCAGCAAAGTGTCTTACCACGTTCGTTGGCCCAGGAGTTACCCTTGCCCACTCCCCAAGGAGATTTTTAAAGCTTTTGTGATTTGTTCACACATTACAGGGGCTGACTCTTAAGGAATTGCTGTAAGTGTTTTGTTTGTTGCAAAAAACGTTTATTAGAATGAATTCAAAGTGTAAGTACAGCCATTCCTGTATTGCTGGTGCACCAAAGGTCTTCTGCCAAGCAAATGCATATTGTTTACCAGTTTCTTGAATTGAATATTGCTGAGAAGAGAGACACGTTGCTCATCAGGACAAATGCAAGAATGGCAAATTTCAAATTATCACAACAATTTATATTAAACGAGGAAAGAGCGCTGATACATTGGTACATTGAGTCTAATTGGCCATAGGGAAAGAAATGGGGGACATTAGGTCCCCCAGTAATTCCAAACAGGCACCAAGTTCTTTTTTCATTCATTCACAGGAAAAGGGCATGCTGGCTCGTCCAGCATTTATTGCCTGTCCCTAATAGCCCAGAGGGCAGTTAAGAGACAACCATTTTGCTGTGGGTCTGGTGTCAGGATGGCAGTTCCCTTCCCTAAAGGACATTAGTGAACCAGATTAGTTTTTCCCAACAATCTCCAATGGATTCATGGTCATCATTAGACTCTCAATTCCAGATTTTAATTAAATTCAAATACCACCATTTGCTGTGGCAGGATTCAAACCCAGTTCCCAGAATATTATCTGTGTCTCTGGATTAACAGTCCAGCAATAATACTAGGCCATTGGGTCCCCAGGTTTGATTGCATTTGTTTTATTTACATAGAACGATCCCTCTGTAAAAATGTATGTCGCCCTTGGCATGCATGAGTGAGCCACATTACTAGAGACATAGAGTCATACAGCACGGAAACAGACCCTTCGGTCCAACCAGTCCATGCTGACCATAATCCCAAACCAAACTAGTCCCACTTGCCTGCTCCTGGCCCATGTGCCTCCAAACCTTTCCTATTCATATATCCATCCAAATGTCTTTTAAATGTTGTAATTGTACCAGTATCCACCACTTCATCAGGAAGATCATTCTACACGCAAACCAGCCTCTGTGTAAAAAAAATTGCCTCTTATGTCTTTTTTTAAACCTCTCTCCTCTCACCTTAAAAATGTGCCCCCTAGTCTTGAAATTCCCTTTCTTAGGGAAAAGTCAACTACCATTAACTCTATCTATACCCCTCACTATATCTTAAATTGGTTGTTAGTGTAAATATTAGCACATGCAGGATTGCTTAGCAAGTGCTGCCAAATGCAATATTACATTTAGGCAGTGCGGTGGCTCAGCGGTTAGCACTGCTGCCTCACAGCGCCAGGGACCTGGGTTCAATTCTAGCCTCAGGCAACTGTCTGTGTGGAGTTTGCACATTCTCCCTGTGTCTGCGTGGAGTTTGCTCTGGTTTCTTCCCACAATTCAAAGATGTGCAGGGTGGATGGACTGGCTGTGCTAAATTGCCTGTAGTGCCCAGGGATGTTTAGGTTAGGGGGGTTGGACATGGGAAATGCAGGGGTAGGGGAATGGGTCTGGGTGGGGTGCTCTTCAGAGGGGTGGTGTGGACTTGTTGGGCCAAATGGCCTGTTTCCACGCTGTGGGGATTCTATGAAATGAGATCCATGAAAAATGTAACAGTAGATGTGTTGATTTGGGTTTTGCAAGCACAGGTTACTTGTTTCTTAAATTCTGTTCTGAAGAAGGGTCTAGGCCCGAAACGTCAGCTTTCCTGTTCCTCTGATGCTGCTTGGCCTGCTGTGTTCATCCAGCTCTACATCTTGTTATCTCTTGTTTCTTAAATTGTTGTACTGATTCTCTGTGACCACTACAGCAAAATTTGGCAGTTGTGACACAGTTCCACAAGAATAACTTGCAGTTTTAACTAAAAATAGCCACCCCCCAACACCTCACCTTGGCTCAATAAACCTGAAATTCGATCCCATGACCAGAAAAGGAGATCGTAGGAAAGGTAACCAAGCATTTTGGCAAGGTGTTACAGGAGGAGAGGGAAATGGAAAACTTGGGGCCTAGTTTACAAAGGCTAGGACACTGGTCTTGGCCCGGTTTTGGTGTGGAGGCTGGGCTGTGGAGGCAGTGTCAAGAGGGCTGAATTTTACAGGCCACTTGGAGGTGAGATAACAGGTAGTGGACCTGCCATTGGCAGTAGCTGGCTTAGCCCACCATTTTACATTCAGCAGTCCTCACCATGGCAGCTATCTTTGTTCTAACGGAGGTCCCTTTCCCTTGACAGCCAAGCAGTTTAATCGATCCTACATCAACCTCCACAAAAAAAAACCTCACCTCACTTTGCAGAGGGAGTATGAGTCATGGTCAGGCCTTTTGAGAACTCCATTGACAATGTGTTTTATCCAAGGACAGCTTCAGCTAAGTTCAAGTGACCTGGAAGCCAGCGGTGATGGAGTTAAGCTGATGCATTAATTGACAGTGAATTACTGGAAATCAGTGGTAGTAAAGTGCCTGTTGTCGATTACCTTCTCCTTAGTCAAGTTCCCTGAGCCCATTCCTAAAGGCAGGCCTTCCTGTGGGACATTTCTTTCACTCGCTTTGCCTGCTTGGTGTTTGGGAAGCTCCTGTGCTGACTCGATGAGAAATAAAGATACCCTGACAAGACACGTTTTGAGCCAGTTTGCAGACTGGGCCACATATTTGTGGCCTGGCAAACATAGCCAGCTCTCCTCATGACTCATCTTTTCTAATGAATCTGGAGAACAGAGCAGGAGTTGGCTGAGCTTGTGATTCTGGGCCTAGGATTTCATTACCTTTCTGTCCTGAGAGTACATTTATGGGAACATTTATTGGCCTGGTCTGTCTTCTTTAGCACCATGCCAATGGCTAAGTGGCACACGATGCTCCATGTCCTTTTGCTGAGCAAACTAGAGCATAAATTGTGACCTAATTTTGTAATAGTAAGACCAGTCGTAGAGTCATACAGCGCGGAAACGGACCCTTCATCCCAACCCGCTGTGCCGACCAGGTTTTCCTAAACTCTACAGGCCCATATCCCACTAAACCTTTCCCATCCATGAACCTGTCCAAATGTCTTTTAAATGTTGTAATTGTACTCACCTCTACCACCTCCTCTGGCAGCATGTTCCATACACTGTGTGAAAAAGTTGCCCCTCAGGTCCCTTTTAAATCTTTCCCCTCTCACCTTAAACCTATTCCCCATACTTCTGCTCCCATGTCTTATGGTCTTTAGGAGTTCATGGAGGATTTTCCTGATTCCCCCTTTGGAATGGACTTGGAGTGTCTGGCCACAACATTCCCTGACTGAGACACCTCTGTAGCAGCCACCTCACAGCCCCCACACTCAGCAATGTGGTTTCATCATAGAATCCCTACAGTGTGGAAACAGGCCCTTCGGCCCGACAAGTCCATACCGACCCTCAGAGATCCCACCCAGACCCATCCCCCAATCTACACATCCCTGAACATTATGGGCAATTTAACATGGCCAATCCACCCAACCTGCACATCTTCAGACTGTGGGAGGAAACTGGAGCACCCGGAGGAAACCCATACAGACACAGGGAGAACGTGCAAACTCCACACAGACAGTCACCAGAGGGTGCAATTGAACCCGGGTCCCTGGTGCTGTGAGGCAGCCGTGCTAACCACTGAGCCACCGTGCCGCCCCAAAATGTGGAATTATGAGAGGGGTTTTCACCAGTTTGAGCGATCGCTAATCCAGATGAAGTCATTTAAAATCTGAAAGTTGATTGTCAGATACATTAAGGACATTTAAGCGACTCTTGGATAGGCACATGGATGATAGTAAAATGAAGGGTATGCAGGTTGGTTTGATCTTAGAGTAGGATAATAGGTCAGCACTACATCGTGAGCCGAAGGGCCTGCACTGTGCTGTGTTCTGTGTTCTATGATGAAACATAGTCGACAAGATTCAAACCTGTGCAGGGAAGCCCTGATGGATCTCCTAATCCATCGTCTTAAACACCCGGCTGCAGCTACAGGGAGGAGATTCTCGAGATCACCCTGAAATGGGGCTTTAAGGTATAATTTGTGTGTCCGTCTCCTTTCAGCTGGTCACCAGTCTCCAGTGTTGTGAGCCGCTGGTGGTATACTGCCCCTGCTGGCAAGGCCATGCCATGCCATGCCATACCAGGGAGACAGCCCCAAATGTTTATAGCCACTTTGCCGACACCTCACCTCCAAGACATTTGAAATGGGAATTCAGCCCATTTTAGGCTGACCACAGCCAGTGGGAATAACCTTAAATATTTTTTAAACTGGTTAACTCCTTTATAGGACGGGTGTCTATGGCAACACCGCCGCTTGTTGCTATCCCTAACTGCCCTTGAACTGAGTAGCTTGCTCAGACGTTTCAGAAGGAGGTTAAGAGTCAACTAAATCACCATGGGTCTGGAGTCACATATAGGCTAGACCAGGTAGGGATGACAGACTTTCTTCCCTGAAGACGTTATTAAACCCAACAGATTTTTAACAACAATGAATTATATTTTTAAGGCCGCCGTTACTGAGATGAATCATTTTAATGCCAAGTTTATTAATTAGTTAGATCTAATTTCCCAACCAGTGAGGTGGGATTTGAACTTATGTCCCAAAGTATTTACTGAGCCTCTGGATTGCTATCTCAGTGACATTACCTCTAGGCCATCACCTTCTTCCACAAAACAAAAAAAAAACAAAAAGAACCGCAGATCAGAAACAAAAATAGAAATTGCTGTAAAAACTCAGCAGGTCTGGCAGCATCTGTGGAGAGAAATCAGAGTAAACGTTTCAGGTCCACTGCCCCTTCTTTGGTTCAAAACGTTAACTCTGATTTCTCTCCACAGATGCTGCCAGACCTGCTGAGTTTTTCCAGCAATGTTTGGTTTTGTTTTTGCATCTTCTCCCATAAGCTTGCTGAGAAAACTCAAAGCTATACAAGTCGGTGAGCTGATGGATAGGGATATGACAGACTCAAACACTGTCCACCTCCCAAGGAATCCAGTTTCCAGGAAATTGCTTGACCAAAGTGACCAGAGTGTTCTGCTAATTGAACATAGAGTCATACAGCAGGGAACCAGACCCTTTGGTCCAGCCAGTCGATGCTGACCATATTACCAAACCAAACTATTCCTACCTGCCTGCATTTGGCCCATATCCCTCCAAACATTTCCTATTCATGAACTTATCCAAATGTCTTTTAAACATTGTAACTGTACCCACCTCCTGCCTCTCCTCTGGCAGTTCATTCCACACATGAACGAATATCTGTGTAAAAAAGTGGACCCTCATGTCCTTTTTAAATCTTTCTCCTTTCACCTTAAAAATATGACCCCAAGGTTTGAACTCCCCCACCCTGGGGAAAAGACCCTGGTCATTCACCTTATGTATGCCCCTTATGATTTTATAAACCTCAATAAAGTCAACCTCCTACACTCCAGTGAAAAAAGTCCCAGTCTCTCTAGTCTAACTTTATATCTCAAACCTTCCATTCCCAGCAACATCCTGGTAAATCTTTTCTGAACCTTCTCCAGTTTAATAATAATCTTCCTATAGCAGTGTGACCAGAATTGTAGACAGTAGTCCAGAAAAGGCCTCCCTAACATCCTGTAAAACCTCGACATGACGTCCCAGCTCCTATACTCAAAGGTCTGAACAATGAAAGCAAGGTTGCTAAATGACTTCTTAACCATCCTGTCTACCTGTGACACAGATTTCAAAGAATTATCTGAACCCTCAGGTCTCAATTCCTCAGTGAGCTATGAGGTGGTTTTCTTGTGTAATGGATGCTCCTGACCTGAGGTAAAGTCTCAAATGCCCTCCACCCATGAGCTTGTTACTGAGTAAATGACACCCTGTTAATCGGCTTCAGTTCGAAATAATGTCCTGCTCTGAGTGCATTGTCGGAAAAGCATTTGACACGGTCACATTTTTAAAGTATTTTTTAATTGAAATTGAAGATGAGGGCTGTCATTGTAAGGAGAGTGAGGGGATATTTAGCAAACCAATGTCAAATGCTCCCAGGTATGATGGCCACCCATACAGCTTTCAAGTAGACAGTCTGGCTTTTGTTTTCGATGTGCTGTCTGGAAAATTCTTGCAGTCATTATCGAAAATTTCACTGTTTACAATGGAATCCCTTTTCTACCCCGCTCCCATGGAATTGGGTCCATTCCGATGTCACATTGAGCTGGATTTAACAATCATGCTGATGGGTCAGCCATTAACCAGAGAGCCAAGGCATCAATTTCTGGGAGTCTCAAGGGGTTTATGAACCAATCGGGCACCTAGCAAGTTTAGCCCCCTCTCCCCCCACCGGATCCCCGAGTCCTGCAAGGTGGTTTCTCCTGCCTCCGACAGCTGCTGGCCAATCAGAGCTAGGTTACTGCCTAGCACCAGGCGCCACCGGGAGTGGTGGCTACTGCTGGAACTGCAAGTGCCCCCAGATTAGGGGCTGAACTTGAGACCCGCACGGATATTGTTGATGGTGGCCTCCTAAATGCAGGGCTGTGGTACTGAAGCCTTGGCGGCTTCCTGGGGGAGATAGGTACTGCTAAGGCAGGTTGGTGACTGAGGGGGCATCTCAACGTGGAGGGCCCCTCAGGGGCTGGTGGCTACATTTGTGAAATAAAACCTTTTCAGGAGTTTGCAGGACACCCAGGAGGCAGTGTAGTTCTTACAGCTGCTCCTGGGATTGCAGGCTTAGTTAAATATTTATTGTAGAATTTTTTACACTTATTATATTTCACTAATATAAGATTTTTATTCATTTTGTTTCATTAACATTCAAAACAAACAAACAAAAATAATCATGTTCTGAAGAACGGTCCAGACCCAAAACGTTAGCTTTCCTGCTTCTCTGATGCTGCTTGGCCTGCTGTGTTCATCCAGCTCCATACCTTGTTATCTCAGATTCTCCAGCATCGGCAGTTCCTGCTATCTCCAAAAATAATCACTATTTTTTTTCCAAACAGACGTTTTTTTTTTAAATGGGCTTTTCAGGGTCTACAACGAGCGGCTGAGTTTTTTTATTCTAAAAACACAGAAATTAAAAAAGTCAATATGTGCTTTAAAGGGGTTTTTATACATTGCAAACTTTTTCTAAAAAAAAATCTGAACAGTTTTTTTAAAATAAGGAGTTGTGTTTTCGTTTCGGGGAATCCTGCGTGTGGTTGGCCCTGGAGAAGATTTTTTCTTCGAGGAATTTATTGAAGAGCAGTTTTTTATTTAGTTCATCAGCTGAGTGGTTGATTTTATTTAAGTTTTATATGTTTGTTTTTTAATGTTTTTCCATTTAAACATTATTTTCTGTAGGTAATGAAAGGTAGTTTATTTTATATATCAGGTATTACTGAAAGTTCCTTTTCTCAGGTTTAATGTTATTAAGGGCAGATACAAGGCACAGAGTGAGATGGCTCATAGATTTAGAAAAATGATTACACAGCGGGATCAGTCAGATAGATGGGTGACTGTTGGAAAAGGTAAGAAGGTAGTTCAAAAATCTCCAGTGGCTAGTCCTCTATCAAATAGATATTCAGTTTATGGAACTGTAAAAGGGGATAATCTCTCTGAGGAAAATGAAAGGGCTAGTCAGGTATTGGACACTTGGAATGTTTCTAAAGCAACATTTGACAAGATTTAATAGACTTATTGTTATAGGGGACTGTCCTGCCAGGGGCATAGACAGGAGATTCTGTGGCAGTGAGCATAAATTTAGGATGGTTTGTTGCTTTCTCGGTGCTAGGATTAAGGGCGTCTCTAAACGTTTCAAGCATATTGTTAAAGGTGAGATTGAGAAGCCAGAAAATAATTTGTACACATTGGTAGGAATGACATTTTTAGGGAACAGATTAAAGCCGTACAGAGTGAATTTAAGAGGTTAAGTAGAAGATTAAAAAAATAGAACCTTGAAAGTAGAAATTTCTAGTTTACTCCCAAGGCCAGGCTCAAACGAGGGAAGGAACAAAAGGATAAAGGAGATAAATCAATGGCTGAAGAGCTGGTTTATTGTTCAGGGATTCAGGTTTTTGGAAACTTGGCATGTCTTTTGGGATAAAAAAGACCTATTTAAAAAGGATGGGTCTAACCTAAACTGGAAAGGGACCAATATCTTAGCAGGGAGATTTGCTCATTTTATTAGGGGAGATTTTATACCGATAGAGAGGGGGAGTGGAGGAATTCTAAGCAGCAGTGTAAATAAAAGGATTGATTGGGAAGGTTCTGAATGTGAGGAGAGCACGTCAATTAGAAAAGAAAGACAAGAGATAGTCAAACTCTGAAGAATTAAATTGCATTTATTTCAATGTAAGGTGTCTTACATGTAAGGCTGATGAACTCAGGGCATATTTAGGAACATGGGATTGGGATGTCATAGCTATTACAGAGCCTTGGCCGAGGGATGGACAGGACTGGCAGCTCAGTGTTCCGGGTTTTAGATACTATAGGAAGGATAGAAAAGGAGGCAAGAAAGGAGGGGGGGTGGTGGTGTGTGGCGTGTGGCGATTTTGAATAAGGAATACATTGCTTGTGTAACTAGGGAAGATGTTTCTGAAAAGTGTCCAGTGTAAATATATGGGTAGAAATTACAAATAAGAAAGGAACAATCACTTTGATGGGATTGGACTGTAGGCCCCCCCAATATTAAGAGAGAAATTGAGAAATGAATATGTAGGGAGATCTCAGGTATATGTAAACACAATAAAGTTGTAACAATGGGGCATTTTAATTTTCCAAACACTGACTGGGACTGCCATAGTGTTAAAGGTTTGAATGGTGAAGAATTTGTCAAAATGTGTTCAAGAAAATTTTCTTTATCATGGTATGGTTAGTAAGTACACCAAAATTAGTGCCATAGTAAACAGTGAAGAAGGTTTTCTAAGATTACAAAGGGATCTTGATCAAATGGGCCAATGGGCAGAAAATTGGCAGGTGGAGTTCAATCTGGATGAATGCAAGGTATTGCGTTTTGGTACAACAAACAAGCTTAGGCCTTATACAATTAATGGTAGAGTCTTTGGTAGTTTTGTAGAACAGATGGACCTAGCGGTGCAGATACATAATTCTTTAAAGTGAGTGTCACATATAGACAGGATGGTTAAAAAGTCGCTTAGCACGCTTGCCTTCATTGCTCAGTTCTTTGAGTATAGGAATTGGGATGTCCTATTGAGGTTGTACAGGACATTGGTGAGGCCTCTTCTGAAGGCCTTGTGCCAAGGTGAATCATCTCCTCATGGGATTGATCTGTCCTGCTTCTAAACTTCTTCACTCACCTTCTGAATGGCTTTCTTAAGAGCCAGGTCTTAACTGGACTGTAATAAGTATTACAAAAATTCATCAACAATTTCTAGAACAATTCTGCCTCTTTATGAAATCTGACTGGAGTCACGTTTTTCTGAGTAATCTGTTGAGATCATTAATGAAAGCATTATAGATTCCCATGAGTGCCTGAACTCTTTTATTAAATCTTACCATTTAAGGAATTTTATTAGTTGAATGTTATGAGGTAGAAGAGATGATTGTTGTTATGCATCAATACACCAATATTTCAATGAAATGCACTGGAAAGCTTCACAGCCAAGAATGTAGTGAAGGGCACAGGAACCGTGACATACCCTGTTTCACACAGTATCAAAGGTTATGTCAAAGTGGCTGGTGTGTTCCATTGTTATTCCATTGTTTGTGCCATAGCTTTTGCTTTTGAAAGCTCTTTGCTCTCAACATTGATAGTTTGATATTAATGATCGTGTTCATTTCCCTTATTGACCTATTTATTGATAGATATTCAGCAATTATGATTTTCTGCTGTTAAATGGCCCAGGTTACACAGTGGTACCCTTCCTCTTGGTATTTACCTTTCATTTGTTAATTGATCACCCCATTCAACCTTGGAGTTAAAGCATTGATGTCCTATTCTCCGAACTTCCTTTAATTCCCATCTCCTCTGAACAATAACAATATGATCTTGCCTTTATATAGTGCTTTTGATGTAGATTTTTAAAAAAATGCTCCAAGGGTCAGTGTGGATTTGTTGGGCTGAAGGGCCTGTTTCCACACTGTAGGGATTCTATGATCATTATCTGCTTCCTTGTATTCAATTCTCCTCACAATGAACAATGACATTTTATTAGCTATCACAGAATTCTTCAACACATATCAGCTTTGCAAATCATGTAGTTTTGTCCAGGTTTTAAACCACCTCCATATGTTTGAGAAGGAGAGAGATACGTGTAAAACAGATTCAAGTGAATGCAGCTATATTTTATAAGGGGCACTATTGACATGAATTATCTTCAGCAAGCAACCACAGCAAGTTCAGCAAAGTTATCACCCTATCATCGAAACCTCGCACAGTCCTAATAGAAAGATTGAAGTAAGAACTTCATCCTCGGGGACAGCTGTCCTTCGAGTACTCTGTATATTTATCAGTTCAAGGGTAATGATTGTATAACCAAACCTCAGCTATTTCTGCTCAGGCTGTAAGCTTTCCTTGCTAGTTTTCCCATCCTGTCCCTGCTGGAGCTATTATATGTATCAATTGAATCAGAATGTACTATGATTTACTTTATTTTAGTCAATTTTAAGCCCAACCAGCCAAGGATTGGATATAAAACTCATTGGAAAATCTCCTCCTTATCATTTAGGTAGTTTTCCTTGCCTGTGATTGCTGTTTTCATCCATAGATGTGGTGTCAAGTCAATTAATTAATCCCTTGAATAGTGTACAGAGCCAGAAGATTTAATTTCTTTCTTTTTCAGAAGCTGTTTTGTTAAATGGAGGACTGCATTGTTCAGAGGCAGGAACAGTGAGGGGTCATTTTCAGTCAGGTATTCAGTTTTCCAATGCCACACAATAAATTTGGAAAAAATTGTAGCTCGTGGAATAAAGAGGATAGCAGCAACATGGATACGAAATTGGCTGAGGGAGAGGAAAGAGAGCAATAATTCCATTGGTGTTTATTTTAGACTGGAGGAATTCCCCAAGGGGACACTTGCTTTTCTCATATATATTAAAGACCTACATTTTGGTGTGTCAAAGTTTGCTGATGGCACAGAACTTGGAATCATTGTGGAGGACAGTGTGGGACTTTCCAAAAGACATTGTTGAGTTGGTGGAATGGGCAGATAGATAGTAAATGAAGTTCAGTGTGAAGACTTGTGAGGAGGTGATATATTTTGGTAGAAAGAGCATGGAGAGACAATAAAGAGCACCGCCCTAAAGTGAGGGGCAGAGTGTCCTGTGTGTATGTATAGGCAGGACAGGTAGAGTAAGCTGTTAATAAAACATAGCGTATCGTAGACTTTGTTGATAGGAGCAAAGAGTGCAGGAGCAAGGAGGTGATGCTAAACTTGTATAAGACAATAGTTAGACCTCATTTGGAGTACTGTGTACAGTTATGAGTTCCATACTATTGGAAGGATGTTAATTCATTGAAGAGAGTGCCAAATGCTGGCAAATGGAAATAGACTAATTTAGGATCTCTGATTGGGATGGACGAGTTGGGCCGAAGGGTCTGTTTCCGTGCCCCATGACTCTTTAAGAGTTTTACAACAATGCTTTCAGAGATGAGAAATTTCAGTTATGAAGCTGAAGAAGTTGGGACTGTTCTACTTGAAGTGAAGACGGCTGAGAAGAAATTTGATAGAAGGTTTCAAGATCATGAACAGGCTGGACAGAGGAGTTAGGGAGAAATTGTTCCCATTCATAAAAGGATCAAGAACTAAAGAACACAGTAATGTGGAAAAGAAGCAAATGTGATGTGAGATAAAAAGTTCACGCAGCAAGTAATTAGGGTCGGAAAGGACACAGCCTGGGAGTGTGATTGAAACAAATTCAATTGAAACATTTAGGAGCCATTAGAGATTATTTAAATGGAATCAAAATTTAGGGTTGAGGGGAAAAGACAGGAGAATAGCAGTGAGGGATAATGCTCATTGAGACCCCAGTGGAGACATGATGAGCTGAGAAACTTCATAGAATTGTAGAATCCCTACAGTGTGGAAACAGGCCCTTCAGCCCAATAAGTCTACACTGACCCTCAGAGCATCCCACCCAGACCCATCCCCCTATAATCCACCTAATCTACACATCCCTGAACAGTATGGGTAATTTAACATGGCCAATCCACCTAGCCTGCACATGTTTGGACTGTGGGAGGAAACCGGAGCTCCCGGAGGAAACCCACACAGACACAGGGAGAATGTGCAAACTCCACACAGACAGTCGCCCGTGGGTGGAATCGAACCTGGGTCTCTGGCGCTATGAGCCACCGTGCCACCCCTTTGCCCCCTGGCATAGTAAGAATTCTGTGATTGTGATCTTTCACAGTCATTCTCTCCCCGTTGCTGGGATGTTAATAAATATGGAGCATCTCATGATTGACAACCAGCACATTTTTTATTGAGACGTTCAAGCAAAGTTCCTTCAGGTGACGTGTGAAAGATCCCACATCACAATTTGAAGAAGGAACACAGGAGTCCTCTCCAGTCTCCTGGCCAATATTTACCCTCCAATGAACACTCATACAAATTAATTATTGGATCATTACTTTATTCCAGTTTATGGTAACTTGCTGTGCAAAAGCAAGTAAGTATTTTATTATAGTTCCTACATTTGTTTAAAAAAAAAATCATCGGCCTCGGCACTATACAAATGTAAGTCTACCTTCCCATGCTGCTGCATTGGAAATGTGCAGGCCAGCATTTTCACACAATGGGCTGTAAGATTTGACATGCTAAAGAATGGTAGGAAATGGCATACCCAACACTGCAGTACATCCTCAGAGATAACACAGTGTGGAGCTGGAGGAACACAGCAGGCCAGGCAGCATCAGAGGAGCCGGAAAGCTGACGTTTCGGGTCAGGACTCTTCTTCAGACTTTCCTGCTCCTCTGATGCTGCCTGGCCCTGCTGTGTTCCCCCAGCTCCACACTGTGTTATCTCTGACTCCAGCATCGGCAGTTCTTACTATCTCTGATTGAGTACACCCTCAGGACTGCTTTGGGAGAGCCAGCCAAGATTTGGGGCTCAGGAGTGGTACCCCACAGGAGGTATGAAGGCAGTGGGGACATTTAATCGGGTGGGATAGCAGTGGGTAGGCTCCTCACCATTTTTTTGCACCAACTCCGATTTAGTTTGTGGCGGGAAGGCCTATAGGATGGCTTTCCTCACCCGTCATCAATCGAGGCCTTTATTGGGCACCTCGTTCCCAATTGAGGACCACTCCTGCTGTATTGATGCAGGAGAATGGGCAGCCTGACACACAAACTTTTCTCCAGAAAGCTGCTCCTGGCTTAAGTGGCACTGAATGCCTGAGCAAAGGGACTCTGGACGGGAAAAGGGGGAAGGTGAGCTCCATGAGAGCAACTCCCCCTGCCCCTTGCTGCTGAATGAAATTGATGCATTTTTCACAATAGATGTTTTTTTTTTGTAGATTTGAAAGGGAATGGGAAGAATGTGGAAATATGGCATTGAGATGGAGAATCAGCCATGATCATATTGAATGGCGGATTAGGCTTGGAGCAGAAGGTAGTCTGTGAAGTTTCTATTACCCCACCCATTCCCAGTAACTGAATTTCTAACTCAATGAGATATTTACAGCGGAAAGCAGAAGAGGGTGGTGCATGTTTCACCTTAGAATGCCGGCCTAAAACAGAATCCTGCTGGAGCCCATGGAGAGGGCTCAGGAACACCTTCGATTGATTTAAAATGGAGCAGAGAGCAAAGCTAATCAAGGAGCAGCAAAGACTGTAGGGTCGCCTTTAACCCATTCAGAGCAGTTAAAAATTACGCAGTTAAAATTGGGCGCTGTGAGTTCGCACAAGCAGCTTATTACCAGAATGGCATTAATGGATTTTTTTTTCTCTTCACAATTAAAGGAAAGATATCCCAGGGCCATGACCCAGCAGAAGCACAAACAGACAAAACCATGTTGCCGTTTTAAAAAAATGTCTTCATTTTTATGAAGCTGACACGAAGAAAGACTGGAACGCAGACTGCAATAAAGCACAGCATTAATCTGTCATCACTTCGAGCATGTTTAGGGATATTGGAACAAAAGTATGCAGCAGTGCCCTTGTGTTGGACTCTGCTACAGAAATGAATGGCCAGCTCGGACTTGTATAGAGACACTGATCCACACAGGATCCAGCTGCAGGGGGCTTACATTCATATCCATGTGTTTTTATTGTCATTCTGATGGAGTGCCTGTTTCTCCACCCCCGACTCCGAATCCCACCATTTCCAGTAGTTTCTTGTTTTCTTGAGAAAACCGGCCCATTACGGAATAGAGGAATTTAGCCAGCTAACAGTTACAAAGAGATAGTAGGAACTGCCGATGCTGGAGTCTGAGATAACACAGTGTGGAGCTGAAGGAACACAGCAGGCCAGGCAGCATCAGAGGAGCAGGAAAGCTGACGTTTCAGGTCTGGACCCTTCTTCAGTAAT
>NC_063340.1:80869993-80881994 GCF_021869965.1 Rhincodon typus
CCTGCTCCTCTGATGCTGCTTGGTCTGCTGTGTTCCAACAGTTACAAAGATTGTATCCATTGCAGATTAGAATAATCTAGCCCTCACATCGAACTGACTACAGAAAAACAGGCCATTCAGCCCAAATACCTTGCCTGCCAACGCTCTTTGGCTCTCTCTAACAATGTTACATTTCTTTCTCATGGTGAAATCTCAATGGGAGGCCATGACACCCACTTGTACCAATGATATTAGGGTTTCACACTAGCAGAATAGCAAAGGCTGTAGAACGGTGCCCATAATTAGTTGCATTTCCACGGTGGTCAATCCAGTTTCTCTGAACTTCTGAATGGCACTGTCAAGATAAATATTGGTGAAAGCCTTTGTGTCTCTGCAGAGCAGGAGAGTTCACCATGTGTGTCTTGATTAATCAGACTAGGACTTCTCACTGTGCACAAATACCGCTGATGTGTTTGGTTGCACTCAGGTGCAATGCCGACATGTGTGGAATTTATAAACTGTGATATGGAGCCAAATCTTGTAAAAAATGTAAGAAGCACAACAAACACATTGAACAAATGGAGAAAGATTCGTTTAAAAACTCTTAGACACTCCGGCATTAACATGGTGTTTGATGCATCATGGAAAGGTCAAGATGTCGCATTTTTAAAGCAACTGCTTCTGTCACCATATTGGGTTATGTAAAGACTCATTCACATGGTGCTGTGGTCCCCCACACCTATCCCCAAACTCTGCTTAAGCTGAATTTCGTTAAAGTTCTCCTGGGATTTGACTCATCGAGAGATCCCCCTGTATTTGCCCCAACTACTCCTTGTGGTGACAAATTTCACCTTCCAGTTCTCTGGCTAAAGAGGCTGATTCTCGGGCATCTGTGAATGACTATCTTGTACTTAAAACCCCTGGATTTTGGACTGGGCCACAAGAGGAAGCATCTTCTTTGTGTCTCCCTAAAGCATCTTTGTGATCTCAAAGTCATCCCGCAGCCCTTTCTTATAGTATTAGTACTACTGAAGTAACCACTGCAGAGTCTGTCCTGGGATCAAAGGGAAGCCTATTCCTGCTGTCAGCTCAAGAACCGGAGGGGTTTCATGGGATGGGCATCACAGAGAAATGGGTGGAAGCAGGTTGGCAGCAAGGCAAAGGAGGTGGCTTGTAACAGCAACCCTCCCCCACCTTCCCAATGCCTTTGAATGAGGGACCACCTCGCCCCCACATCATATTTGTTGTGCACACACCAAGTTGCCACATCTGCACATAGCTGGTTGGAGGATGAGGCCCCTAAGTGGTCATTCATTGCCTACTTCAGGACCACAGCTGGCGGTGGGTAAGTGGTCGTAGCACTGGCCTTTCTGCCGCGACTTATTTCTGATGGATGTGGGAAGGTGACAGGGTTCCAATACACCGCCATCCCATTGAATTAAATACCCTTCCCATCTCAAACACACACACACACAGAGGCCATAAAATTCCACCTCACCTCTCTCTCTGCTTTTGGTTGTCATTCCTCTGGAACTGACGAGATCTTTCTGCATCATTTGCACTTTTAAAGGTTTTGTTTGAGAACTTCTGCTGAGCTCCCACTCAGTCCTCAGTCAGACCAGTTTCTACGTCTGCTGTTACCCTCTTCAGAATTTTGAGCCCCTCCACTTTGAAAACGTGGTCTCCTTGACCGGATACATTCTAGTATCCTCCTGTGTACCCTCTCATTCTTCCTGGAGTATTGGAGTCAGTGGGTCAGGTTTTCATATACTCGAAGGCCATCCAGCTTTGCAGGATTAAACCCTGGACCCAAAACACCAGCTGAAGTCTAACCTGTGTTTCATGAAAGTTCATCTTGAAGTGTAGTGGACATGACCACTTGCACCTAAAACCATGAAGAGACCACCCAGGGATTTCAGGACAGGAACTTTCAGGATCATATCATCCATTTAGTCAAGGGAGAAAGGATATGTTTATCAAACCCTTGGTAAATTTTAAACTCTCAAAGACATGTTAAGACAATTTTTCAGTCATAATTGCACTCAGACTTGGAATAAATTGATGTTGATTGGCAGCTGGTACACTCAGGCTATGTAAATATTTATGCTGCTAATTGTGTTTTAGTGCTGAACTTTATTTGTTAGCTCAAGTCACGGCTGACACCTGCTCGGAACTTAATTTATTATAAACCAGAGAGTTTTAGATAGACACAGATAGATCTCCTCCTCACAGTTCAAACACCTCACATGAGTCTGTGAGGCCATTAGGGATACCAACTACCAACAAGTGAATGTTGCATAACTATCCTAGTGGGGCCGGCACAGTGGCTCAGTGGTTAACACTACTGCCTCACAGCGCCAGGGACCTGGGTTCGATTCCACCCTCAGGCGACTGTATGTGTGGAGTTTGTACATTCTCCCCGTGTCTGCGTGGGTTTCCTCCGGGTGCTCCGGTTTCCTCCCATAGTCTGAAGGTGTGCAGGCTGGGTGGATTGGCCATGCTAAATTGCCCGTAGTGTCCAGGGATATGTAGATTAGGTGGGTTATAGGGGGATGGGTCTGGGTGGGATGCTCTGAGAGTCGGTGTGGACTTGTTGGGCCGAAGGACTCATTTCCACACCGTAGGGATTCTGGGATGGCAGCATTGCTGGAGGTTTGGTCAAATTACTCACCCACTCTGTATCTCTGATGGTCTACCCTCAGGGAGGGAATGGATGCTAAGGGCTGATCATTTGACCCCATACTTCAATGAGACCCCTCCCTCAGTGCTGAAAAGACTTGCACGGTTTATCTGCTCCACCAGGTCTGGCAGACTGTTTTCCCAGGGGTGGGATGGAGGGTCAGCTTTGTTATTTACCCGTAAGAAGGCAGACAGTGACTCAGCCTATTGTCAGAGGCTGACCGCATTCTCCCAGTCACCCTTTTCCCAGTCCCTGCAGTACTGGGGCTGGACAACCCCCCTCCCCACTCCAACAGGGCAGCCTCCTGGGCATCAGTGGGACAGGGATAGAGGCAAGTGTTCCAGGTAGGCTTTAAGGCCTACACCACCTGCTTGACTTCAAATGATGGCCCACGTACTGAGGGCATTTCAGTGGTGGATCACAGAGAGGGCTTCTCAGAATGGAGACATTGTCTCTTTCTCTCCCTCCCTGTGTTGATTCTCTCTTATCTGAACTGCCAGCTTCACCTCCTGCCAAGCTAGATGCAGGGCTGTAGACCCTCGAGCTTCAAAAGCCCACCCACTATCCCTTGATTGGGAATTCTGGTTAGTAATTGGGGGAAAATCCCTGTCAAGTGACTGTTTGAATGTAGTGCCAAAATCTCCATTTTGTGGCATTGTGGCCCAAACTCCAAAAGGGGTCCTGTTAATGAAACTGTTCACTTCCCCACTGCTACTGCGTGTTCAAGTCGAAAGTGATCTTTGTGTGGATGAGATTAGCCACCTTTCTGGTCTAACTGGAAGAGTCTTATTGGGCAAACAATTTACTTGTTAGAAGTTTATTGGATTACTCCAACCATTTACAGGTTGCATGAATAAGACCTACTTTATGACAGACTCTGTTAGGAACTTGCTAGCTTCAGTTCTGTCCCAACACACTTGTTTCATTACTCTGCCCCAGGCCTCATGACATTTTTTTTAATCCCTACAGTGTGGAAACGGGCCATTCGGACCAACAAGTCCACACCGCCCCTTCGAAGAGCATCCCACCCAGACCCATTCCCCTACCCCTGTATTTCCCATGTCTAACCCACGAGCAGACTCAATGGGCTGAATGGCCTGCTTCTGCTCCTACATCTTATGGTGTGATGGGAAGAGGCAGCAGATATAAGCAGAACAGTGCAGCAGAAATTAGAACCAAACAAAAATTCATGGTAAAAAGTCAAAGCTTAAAGCTCTTGATTGGATTACACAAGATATGTAACAAGCTGACGGCACAAATAGAAATAAATTTATAGCTATTGCAGAGACATGGTTGCAGGGTGATGAAGACTGGGAGCTCAATATTCAAGGGTATTCTATTTTCTAGAAAAATAGGCGAAAAGGGAAAGGAAGTGGGAAAATGCCACAGTGTATTATTAAGGAAGAGCTTGCAGCTCATTTAGAAAAGCAACACAACAAAATAAAGTCAATATAGTTTTGTGAAAGGGGAGGCCATGTTTGACAAACTTGCTAGAGTTCTTTGAGGATCTGCATGGTAAATTGTTTGGTCTTGTTCACTGATTTCCCTGAGGAAATCTCTTACAGGAAATTGTTCCACCTATTTTATTTCTTTGTCTGCATAGCTCTTTGACTTTTTGCTTTTCTATGACTGTATCCTGCTTCAGCACATTTTCAGAAAGTGACATACTTTCTTACAATAAAAACATTTGGTTTTTAAAGCTGGACACTGTTTGTACCTGTGAGGTTACTTTGGTCCACAGCATAAACAAGAACTTTGTGTCATCTGACCAACTGCAGTGGCTTATCTGGCGTATCCTTTGATGTATTGTACCTTGAGAAATTAATAGGTACCATAGATCTCCTGCGCCATGTTTTATATTTTCCTTTGAAGGTGGATCTATTTTGCTTCTGCACCTTTGAAACACTCACCATCTGAATGGCTTTCTCTGGAGTGATGTCTTCTTTGGACTGTAATAAATCTGACAAAGATTCATCGACAATGCCTGTAAGAGTCCAGTCTTATGAATTCTGATGATAGGTCACTATTCTCATCTCTGCATTAATCTGTAGTGATCTTTAATGAAATCATCTATGGATTCTCCTGGATGCCTGATTCTTCTGATAAATCCCATTCTTTCAAGAATTTTATTGTTTCCAATTTCAAATAACAGTGAAAGATTTCATTACCTCTTCAAACTTGCCTGATGTTTCATTTATCCCTTGGCAACTAATAACATTTTCTGCTACACTTCCACTTTTGTACAGAGGTGCATTTAATAGTTCAGTTTCTGTCTTACAATCCAGTTCAGAAGCTATTTTAAGAACTCAAGAATCGTTTTCTTCAATATGTCAAATATTGTATTCTATTTGGCCAATTCTGAAATTAATTCTTCCTGGCAATACTATTTCTGATTCCGCAGCTTCTTAATGTGTTCAGGTATTTTACCTTTTTAAAGATTTTTATCCTGAGGTAGTGGTAGTTCTCATGTGCTATGCTGATACAATGTAGGATTTTCCCACAGTTGGCAGCCATCGGCAATTTTCTGCACTCTAGACTCTCACTAAGATGTTTCTCACTATGTTTTCCTTACTTCCTGAAAGAATTTCTACCTTAGACCAGAATTTCACATGACTTTAAAGCAGTCATCAAAGACTGTTGAACTTTTAACTTTATTCCTTTATTTTTCTAGTTTATATTAATTTGATTGGTTTATTTTGTACTTATTCTATGACTGTCTATAATGTTTAACTTTTTAAGTTTGTTTCTTTCACTACTTTGTACCTGAGTTTTTTGTACCCAGGTCTTTGTACCTAAGATGGCATCATGTGCGGCGACGTTAGACACTTTTCACTGTACTCCTATATTTTTGTACTTGAGTACACGTGACAATAAAATCCAAATCAAAATTAGCCACATGCTTGAAGTGTCTCGGTAAATGATCTCCTCCACCCTCTGCTCCTGGAATATACAAGTTTCTTTCTTGTGACTCTCAGCTATATTTTTCCAGCCCTGGTTTAGTGGAATCTAACTGCTATGGCTCAGAAACACAATCAGAGCTGCAGATTTTACATTGCCGCCCTCTCAACCTGAGTTACTGAGTTACATTTTAAGTTACATTCCCTTTTCTCTGCACACTGTTTTCAGCTTTAATTTCCACTGTCCTCAATGTCTGGTCCATTCACTAACTTAACCCACTCCCACAAACCAGTGCCTCTTATTGCAAACTGAAAGTTTCAGATTTCTTCTGTTCCTGTAAACCTTCTATCAGATCTGAAACGTCTTCCATGTCATTCTTAAATACTCTTCTGTGTCAAGTTTTGCCACTGTGTGTGTGCGGTTCGCAATCAGCAATGTCTGCTTGTCTTGAAGTACTCTGCAACCAGCATTTTATTTTCTCCCCTTTTTCTTGTGAAGGCGTCGAGTCTAATTTCTCTTTGTTGGCACGATTTAGAAATAGTGCCGGTTGCCAAGGTGTGGCAGGGTTGTCACCGCATTGCTATTTGCCATGCTTTGTGTGTGAGTTCCTTCATTTCAGAAGCAGTATAGAGTGGATGAGGACAGCCATGTTTCAGGTCTAACGAGAAGAGCCTTGTTCAGTAAACAATAGGAAGTTTATTATTATCACAGGTGGGCGAGTCCAAAACTAGAGGGCATAGGTTTAAGGTGAGAGGGGAAAGATATAAAAGGGACCTAATGGGCAACTTTTTCACACAGAGGGTGGTGCGTGTATGGAATGACCTGCCAGAGGAAATGGTGGAGGTGGGTATAACTACAACATTTAAAAGACTTCTGGATGTGTGCATGAATAGGAAGGGTTTAGAGGGATATGGGCCAAATGCTGGCAAATGGGATTAGGTTAATTTAGGATATCTGGTCGGCATGGTCAAGTTGGACTGAAGGGTCTTTTTCCATGGTGTACAACTCTATGACTTTGTGACCTACATTACAACAGAGACGGTTGGGAACATGCTAACCTCAGGTCTGACTCCTACAATCTTCTTGTTTACTTTGTACCAACCTTTGTGACATTATCACAGTGGGTGGTGCTTATTGCATTCACTTAAGCATTAACCCTCTCACACTCATCGATGTCAAGGAGAGCATGGATCAAATGATAGTGAGCAATTGATCGTGTGAGGTACTCAGTCAATCTGTCAACGAGAGTCTCGGCATTGTGACTCATAACAACCGTAACACCTTCCCTCCTCCACTTCCTCTTCCCTCAGAAGGACAAGAGTCTTGCATCACCAGTACTTAAAGTCACAATATTTTCTAATATATAATAAAATGAGTGCACAGTTTATTAGATTGTGTGTTCCCAAGGCACATGACAGGGCACAGCTGTTAAATATAGCCACCAAGATCTCCACGCTCTAAGTTGAGCCTCACATTGTGCTAATTGCTGGCTCATTCAAATGAAGCCATTGGCCTTAACACAGTTGTCGTTTTAACATGGTCATTTGTAAAGTCTCAGATCAGTCATTTCTTTTTGGTAACGATGGTGAAGCAGAAATAAGAGCGTCCAGGAGCACCAGGTTGCATTGCAATGGGACACCGGGCCTATCAAATGAGGCTGATTAGGATTGTCCATTGGGCCTTCAGGCTCTTGGGGCGACTGCTTGGGGACTGGGAGGTGACCTTCTGGTGACAGACCAGAGTGGGAGGGTACTCCTAACTCCCTGCCCACCTGTCCACAGAATGCTGCAGGTTACTCCTCCACTGACCCCGGTGGCCCAGAATCAAAGGCCATCGCTTAATTAATCCTCAAACCAGTTGGAGAAGAGTCACCTCCAGTTTGAAGCACTGTCCCCTGCTCCCTGCCCACTGATTGGCCCTGGAGCCTTGAGAAGTTGCCCACCAGTTGGAACTGGGCAATGAATATGGTCCCAGCTACTCACAGTCAGCATCCCCACTTCTGTTCAGGGCTGTACAGGCCTAGCATTGAACATGAGCAAAAACCGATTGGAGCAGAGCCACCTCTTTGGGTTTCGCAAATGTATTAAGAAGGCGTGTCACACTCCACAAACGTCACCCTGCGAATGATATCCAGGTCTGATTTATTGTACAACCTGGCAACATTTTGTGTGCAGGAGTCCTGTTTCCCCAGCCTCCGCACAGTTCATTGGCAATCTCACTTTCCACGCGAATCTTCCTGACCAGCTAGGAGTTTGAATCCCAGATCTCCTGACGTTGGAAGAGCTGCTCTTTCCACAAGTCCTCCAGTGAGAAATAGAGTCATGGAGTTATAGAGTCATACAGCACGGAAACAGACCCTTCGGTCCAACCAGTCCATGTCAAACATAATCCCAAACTAAACCAGTCCCACCTGCCTGCTCCTGACCCATGTCGCTCCAAACCTTTCCTGTTCACGTACTTATCCAAATGTCTTTTAAACTTTGTAACTGTACTCACATTCACCACTTCCTCAGGAAGTCCATTCCACATACAAACCATCCTCAGGTAAAAATTTGCCCCTCGGCATTTTTAAATGTCTCTCCTCTCACCTTAAAAATGTGCCCCCTAGTCTTGAAATGTCCTTTCCTAGGGAAAAGACACCTACCATTAACTCTATCTATACCCCTCATGATTTTATAAACTTCTGTAAGGTCTCCTGTCAACCTGCTATGCTCCAACAACAAAGTCCCAGGCCATCCAGAAAGGAGATGTTATCACCACTGTCCCAGAGGGGTATGACACCTTGTGTGGATTACACAGTTTCTGGGGCTAAAGGAGTTCTCACCTTCAGGGAATCGTGTGTTTCCCCTTCACGCTGTAGCTTCACGCTTTCACAACATGAATAGTCACCCGAATAAAACCAAAATACTGCGTGTGCTGGAAATCTGACCCAAACACAGAGAATGTTGGAGAAAGTCATTATGAAAAAGACTCGAAACGTTGACTGTTTTTCGTTTGACAGCAGCTGCAAGACCTGCTGAGTTTCTCCAGCCTCTTTGTGCTTGATCCCATCTCTCCCTGTGGACCTCCAGGGTTGTGCAGATCGGAAGACGTAGCGGTCATTAAAGTGGTTTGCAGGGGGTGAGATGGACTGAGTGAGTGATGGTTATACAGGAAGCCAAGCCAACCCTTTCAGGTGGATGTATTTACCCAGTATCAGTCCCACAGGAATCATTGAGGCAAGGAGCTCAGCTGCGCTCAATGCAAACTAGAGAAGCAGATGAGGGAAATGGGAATAACATGAAGAGAGTAGAACCTCCTCAAGCCTGATTCCCTGTTCAGTGAAGGCCATGACTGCCTCGTTTCACTGCCTCGTTCCTACCTTCCTGTCACCCTCCTACCCACATCACTCTCAACTCCCTCAGAGTTGAAACCTCTGTCTAACGTGGCCTTGCATGTATTCAGGGTCCCAGTCTCCACTGCCCGCTAGGGGAAAGAATCCCACAGACTAGGGATGACTCTGAGGAATTGAGCAGATATGATGCGCAGCCTTGTTGGGAATCTCCCATCTCCCCTCATTGCCACATGGGAAGCTAGGTGCAGCTACAGTGACAAGATCACTGGGCTCATAATAAAAGGAACTGAATAAACTATCTCCCGAGACAATGAGTATATATAATGCATTTTAGGTATTAATATATAAATTATATGATGTGCTTAATAGAGACAGTTGGTTGATATTGAGATAACAAGGTGTAGAGCTGGATGAACACAGCAGGACAAACAGCATCAGAGGAGCAGGAAGGCTGACGTTTCGGGCCTAGACCCTTCCTGGTCTTCTGATGCTGCTTGGCCTACTGTGTTCATCCAGCTCTACACCTTGTTATCTCAGATTCTCCAGCATCTGCAGTTCCTACTATCTCTAGTTGATATTGACGCTGATTTGTTTGTCTACATATGAAACTAGATTCTATGTTATGTTCTTGATCCCCTTATAATTCTATTTTAAAATATTAAGGCCATTAACTCACAATCCTTACTCTCTCGTTAATTATGTAACTCATTATTCCTCTCTGGTCAGCTGTCAGAATTGATGCTCACTCCATGTCATGAATGTCATACTCTCCTTGCTATCTGGAAAACTGACAGTGCACCCTCTGACGTCTTTCCCCCTACATCCCCCTCCATGTCTTTTCTCCCTGAAAACCCAACCCACCCCCAGCTACTGCACATTCTCACTTACACACGCTCATACATGCGCGCGCACACACACACACACACTCATGCTCATACACTCACATGCCCTCACACATACACTCTCACACACTCATACACACAGACTCTTACACATACACACATTAGCGCACACTCATACATTCTCACACTTACACACTTATCTGCTCTCATTCACACATTACACACTCACATACACAAATACACTCTCACAATTGTACATTCATACACACACTGATACACTCACACTCACATACTCATATAGTCACACTCTCATATACACACACACACTCTCTCTCTCACACACACACAGTCTCACTCTCACACACATTTTCACATTCTCTTACACGCACACTCTCTCTCTCACACACACACATACTCTCACATTCTCTCTCTCACACACACACTCTTTTCTGAAAAACACTGGGAATCTTTTTTCGGCTCAGGACAATTTTGGATGAGATGGCCATAATCCCATTGCCCCTTTTTTTTTTTAAATTTCTCTTTATTGTTGACTCAAGAGCCACTCCCAATAACTTTTCGGATATTAATCTGGGCAGTGAGATGTAGAAAGGCCAGCTGGCCCAATGTCAAAGTGACTCCAGTCTGTTTGGCTTTGCTGCTTTGGCAGGGTTTCCTGTGAGCCAGGCTGTGTGCGGGGCCTGAGTCTTTGAGCTACCCCTCATCTCGGGGTGGGATCGATTCTCACCATGGCACATGGTGAAACTTGAAGTCGATAAAACGTGGAATGTTTAAAAGTATAAGCTAGTCTAATAGCAACCACAGTTTTTTTTTAAATAAGTCATGAAATGTGAGCATCACTGGCTAGTCAGCATTTATTGCCCATCCCTAATTGCCTGGAGGGCAGTTAAGAGTCAACCACATTTCTGTGGGTCTGGAGTCACATGTAGGCCAGACCAGCTAAGGATGGTAGATTTCCCTTCCTAAAGGACATTAGTGAACCAGATGGGTTTTTTCAACAATTGACAATAGCTTCATGGGCATCATTAAATTCTTAATTCCAGATTCTTGGCTGAATTCAAATTCCAACATCTGCCGTGGCAGGATTTGAACCCCCAACCCCAGAACATTAGCTAAGTTTCTGGATTAATAACCTTGAGATAATACCATTGCCTCTGTTAAATATATAGCCGCTATTAATTATTGTAGAAATCCATCTGGTTTGCAATGAGAGATTGTAATGACAGATCACCAAACTTGTTCCCAGAATGACAGATTGCCCATGAATGGCAAACCAGCCTGTGTTCTTCAAAACTCTAGAGAGTGAGGGGTGATCTTATTGAAACCTACAAAATACTTAAAGGTTTGATGCAGATGGTTTCCTCTGGTTGGGGAGTCTACAGTTAGGGGCACATTTTAAAAGCAACTGGGATGCCACCTAAGTTTAAGATGAGAAGATTTTTTTTTACTCAGAGTGTGGTGAACCTTTGGAATTCTCTACCACAGAATGCAGTTGTAGCTCAGTCTTTGAGTATATTTAAGGGAGAGTTTGATAGATTCCTGATTACCAATAGCACCAAGGGATATGGGGGGTGAGGTTGGTAAAAGGTGTGTTCGATCAAACACACAGGGGGCAGGGATGGGAATTTGAGCATCTGCTGACAGTGAGCCCCCCATTTTGAACTGGGCTAGGCTCAATCTGATACAAGTTGACCACCCACCTTGTGACAGCTCATTATTAAAGCCCCCTGCCCATTTACCACCTGCCTTTGTGACTATTGAGATCTCCTCCTGTGCTAGTCCTGGGGCTACAAGTATCAGTTGAGCTCATCAAACACTGTTGCGTTAAGGCCCACTCCCACCACCCCATACACACACACACATGCACACACACACACACACACACACACACACACACACACTCTTACACACACTCAGACACACACAAACACACACACACATGCATATACACACACATGCACATACTCACACCCACACACACACACACATGCATGCACACACTCTCTCTCACCCACACACACGCAAACACACACACGCTCACTCACACACACACGCAAACACACACACACACGCAAACACACACACACTCTCTCACACGCATACACACACTCTCACACACACTCAGACACACACAAACACACACATGCACACACACAACACACGCACAAACACATACACACATACGCAAACACACACACGCTCACTCACACACACACACGCAAACACACACACACTCACTCACACACACAC
>NC_063340.1:80886994-80887225 GCF_021869965.1 Rhincodon typus
CCCAATATGTTCACCCAGTCTGACTGTACCCTGGCCCCAATATGGTTCACCCAGTCTGACTGTACCCTGGCCCCAATATGGTTTACCCAGTCTGACTGTACCCTGGCCCCAATATGTTTTACCCAGTCTGACTGTACCCTGGCCCCAATATGGTTTACCCAGTCTGACTGTACCCTGGCCCCAGTATGGTTTACCCAGTCTGACTGTACCCTGGCCCCAATATGGTTTACC
>NC_063340.1:80887235-80889831 GCF_021869965.1 Rhincodon typus
CCCTGGCCCCAATATGGTTTACCCAGTCTGACTGTACCCTGGCCCCAGACTGTATCCAGTGCCTGACTGTAACCTGGGCTTTGGAGGTCTCAATTGGGCCACAGACTGACAGCCCACCCACTCCATCCTGTCAAACTATGGTGGGGTAGATGGGCTAATGGTGGGCACACCGCCCATGGCACCCCACTATCATTTGCAGGTCCACCCGGCTGTTTTCCCACCTGAGGGTGACCCATGAAATTCAGCTCCATGATTAATCCTGGCATTATCTGCCTTAAATATTGCAAACGTCTGTGGAGCATCCGCCCCTTCAAAGGCCTGATGGCTCAACTGCAGCCTGAGGGAGTAACTGTGCAAAAGGGTGCTATAACATCAGGTCGATATGCACTTGTGGGGTCAACTACACTTCTCCCTGTGCCTGATGCTTTGGTTTCTCTTGAATCAGGCCGTGTGTGGTAGCTATTTGCTGTTAGTTGTCCAACATCTCACACTGGCTGAACCCTCGATTTGCTTCCAGGTTATACTACGTTGGCCCTCATCCTGTGAGAGGAGTGCAACTCATGAGAGTAGGCAAGCTGCAACATCATCAGGGCAAGCTGAAGCAAGCGGTCGACACACTAAAGCAGGTCAGAGATCTCCGACGTCCCCGAGCATATTCCCCGGCTTTACTTGTGAGATCCCTAGTCCAGAATGCATACTCTCTACTTTTCACGTTATAAACTTAAACCAGAGAAGATGGCACAGACCATTGTGCCTGTGATACCTATTTGAAGAACTTTCCCGATTAGACTTTCGGCCTGAACTTTTTCTGCAAATTAATCCTCCTTGAACATGTGTCAAACTGCCTGTTGAAAAGTCTTGTCTAATCTGATGCCACTGCCCTTTGGGTAGTGCATTGCAGATCTCAGCAATCCTCTGTGAGAAGAATTTCTTCTTATTTCCCCTCAAACTCCTTCATAAATCATCTTCCATAAACCTTCACATCATAACCCCCTCCCATTGGAACACCCCTCCTACTACAAACCCTCTTCAATTGCACAACCCTCTCCAATTAGAAACCTTCTTCAATCACACACCCTCTTCTATTACAAACCCTTCTTCATTATAACCCTCCTCCCAACATAATATCTCTTTCCATTATAATGCTACTTCCATGATAAGCTGTCTTTGCATTATAACCCCCCCCACTTCTATTAAACCCCTACCATTTTAACACACCTTCCATTGCTACGTGGCTTTGGCAGAACAGTGGGCAGAATTACACAGCAGGATCCCAAACTGGAGCAGCTTCTGGAATTCCATCCAGTACAATGAGGGCATATGTTCCTGATTGTAATTGAGTGAAATTGTGGAGATTGGTCCCTAAACGCACATTCAAAATTCCCGAGTCCCATTGAATTTGACCTTGATCGTGGTGTGAAAGCCAAGTAACCTTCATTAGAGAATCTCAGTCTGTTTTTGTGTGACCTGCACCTTTAAGGTAAGTGAAGCACTGCCCCTGTTCTGCTACTCTCCCATCTAAGACTGAGTTCTTCTGTTAATTGTTTTAAATGGGACTCTGTTAAACAGAAGACCATTAACAGAACAACAAATTAGGATTTATTTTCAACTGTTCTGTTACTTGTACATGCCATGTCCCAATAGATAGTTCAATCCTTATCTCTTTCATCATACACAGAGAGGAAAAATTATACGGTGTTTAGCAATGCAGCAACCAGGTTATTATCTGTTATTCTTGCTGTTGTGCTAGTTGAGGTATAAATTTGCATAACATTACAGTTCTGTGGAGCTCAGCCTTCGCAGCCTGATTCCGAGCAGATAGCAGGCATGGCCGTTGAGGCATTTGCTGCTATTACATGGCAAAATTTATACGGCTCATCTACCAGTCACCTTGTACAAAGGGAGACATTGTGGACTGCAAGATAGAGGGCTGGGTGTGGGGGTAAGTGAGCTGGGAATGGAGTGTCACACTGACTTGTTTGTTCCCTCTGCATTGCCAGGCATTTGACATTCTGAAGGTGACTCATGGAAGAGAACATCCCCTGACTGACAACCTGCGGCAGGTCCTGGCAGAGTGTGAGGCGGAAATCAGCTGCAGGCCTCAACAGATGTGAACACGTTGATTGGCCACTGTGTGTGTGTGTGTGTGAGAGAGTGAGCGAGTGAGAGAGTGTGTGAGAATGTATGTGCATGAGAGAGGGGGTGTGTGTGTGTGAGAGAGCGCATGTGTGTGTGTGAGAGGGTGTGTGTGTTAATGAGAGAGTGCGTGTGCATGTGTGAGAGTGTGTGTGAGAATGTATGTGCGTGAGAGAGTGTGTGTGTGCGCGCGTGCGCGGGTGTGTGTGTGTTAGTGAGAGAGCGCATGTGCATGTGTGAGAGTGTATGTGTGTGAGAGTGTGTGTGAGAATGTATGTGCACGAGAGAGTGCGTGTGTGTATAAGTGTGTGTGTGTGTGTGAGAGAGTGCGTATGTGTGTGTGAGAGGGTGTGTGTGTGTTAGTAAGAGAGTGCGTGTGCATGTGTGAGAGTGCATGTGTGTGTGTGTGAGAATGTATGTGCGTGAGAGAGTGCGTGTGTGTGTGTGTATGTGCGTGAGA
>NC_063340.1:80889841-80912073 GCF_021869965.1 Rhincodon typus
TGTGTGTGTGTGCGTGTGTTAGTGAGAGAGTGCATGTGTGTGTGTGAGAGTGTGTATGTGTGTGTGAGAGGGTGTGTGTGTGATAGTGAGAGAGTGCATGTGTGTGTGTGTGAGAGTGTGTATGTGTGTGAGTGGGTGTGTGTTTGTGTGTGTGTGTGTGTGTGTGTGTGTGTGTGTGTGTGCACATGTGTCTGTCTGTGTTTATGGAGCACACGTGACTGGGTTTCCTGTGCCTCCAGTGCTAGGCCAAAGCTAAACTGTCAGCAACAGTTGGTGTGACGTTGTCTAAAAGCCGATGGAGACTAACTGTGTTAAATTGCATCATGAACTATGGGCAATAGTTGAAGAAGCCCACACCAAACAGGATCCACAATGGTTATGGATGAACTCTGCATCACATACGAGTCACTGAGCTGTGCGTATCCTTTGTTTGTAACTCCATGTGGTAAACATAGATGAGTCATCCTGCAGATTGAGATTACATTTCCTCCTTTTGGGGCCCAGCCACCATCCTGGTGGCGAATATTCGATATTTTCATGACATCCAGCCAATGTGATCACCTTGAGATCCTTCAGCCCCCAGGACATGTTTGGTACCGGGGTTGTTGGGTGGTGGGGGGCATGGTTGAAGATTCACCCCAAGTAACTTACTTAGACCTTCGGAGCTAGTATCATGACATTGTTTCTTCTGATGGATACAAATAAACTAATACATGGATAGACACAATCATGTACTTCTTTCAAGCATCATGGATGTCAGAAACCATGGCATTACCCCTGCAATGAGAGACCTTCATAACTTTGAGCCCCTTTATCAGATTCATTCCTGTGCTTCTCTGTTCTAATGAGGAAGTTCCCACTTTCTCTTCTCTCCTCGTGAATGAAACCTATCAGTCCTGGAGGGTGTACTCTCAATGAATCTCTCCAGCACTGCCTGGACGGTCTTGGCATCCATTTGGTACTGGAAAGTCCTTCTGTGCACACCGACTGCCCTGCAGTGCCTCTTAAAAGTGGATTAAACTCCCATGCTACAGGGAGAGAGTGCTGCTGAGAGAGTGACCGCAAAGGGTTTTTTTTAATTCATTAGGTGGGCCAGCATTTATTGCCCATCCCTAATTGTCCAGAGGGCAGTTAAGATTCAACCACATTGCTGTGGGTCTGGAGTCACATGTAGGCCAGACCAGGTAAGGATGGCAGTTTCCTTCCCTAAAGGACATTAGAGAACCAGATAGGTTTTTCCTCGCCATTGACAAGGGATTCATAGTCATCATTTGACTCCTAATCCAGATTTTTGTTGAATTCAAATTCCATCACCCGCTGTGGCAGAGTTTGAACCAAGGTCCCCAGAACATTACCTGGGTTTCTGGATTAATAGTCCAGCAACAATACCACTAGGCCATTGCCTCCCTAATTATCCTAATGTGACCCTCACTGAAGGCTGACAAGAAAGCAGAAGACCAAGTTGACTTTGTTTCCTCATTCATTACCTCCCTCACCCTCCATAGTCAATGGCGTTACCCCATCTATCCTCCACCTCTGAGTGTTTGACCCCACTCAGCGCAAACAGACCGGAGGGAATCTGACTGATTCATGGACTGGAGAGCCCTGTTGTCACATTGAGGAACAATCCAGGCTCCACTGGGCCATGAAGGCAGATGAGAAGAGAGCAATATAACCTTCTGTTGCCTGTTCTGCCATCGTTTCCTGCTTTCTGTCTCCTCTCCTACACACAGGGGTCACATTCATGATTTTCCAAGATTTCTTTCCTCTTGCGTTGCAATGTAATGAAGACTAAAACCATCGTTTCCTGGAAAACAGAGACCGAGAATGGATAGCGAACAAAGAGCTAGCCAGAAGTGCATGAAGATTTTATTTTGGAGAAGAATACTGACGAGAAATCTGGTGTGCATTTATAACCTGGTGTGTCATGTGGCAACTCTGTGTCATTGCAGCTTCACTGCCAGTTCTGGATGCCAGTCAACAATGTTTTTGTCTCTGACTGTCAAATGATTAATGTGGTAGCAGCTGCTCACAGTCCTATCATCAATTGTTGATAATGGTGGAACCCTTTGAGGGTGGCTGTATTCTAAATTGCATTTTCACCTGCACTGTGATGGGGAGGGAAAAGTAGCAACAGAGAAGATTGTTGTGTCGTGTGTTCTCTCTGCCCAACCCATTCATCGGCATGTTCTTATGCTCAGTGCTCCACTATCACTTGCTTTCATACTTAGTATTCGTAGCATGTAGGCACCACTGGCGAAGACAATGTTTGTGACCCATTTCTAACTGCCCTTAAGTAGTTTGCAGAAAGCAGTTAAGAGCCACAATTCAGGGTCACATGTAGGCATGACCAGGAAATTTCCTTCCCCCAGAGGTCATTTTTTTATTAATGACCGATGATGATGGCTTCATGATCACCATTACTGAAACTTGCCTTACATTACCGATGTTTTAGCTGAAGTCCAATTCTACCAGCTGCCAAAGTATGTTGAAATCTCAGGCCATAACCTCAGGTCACTTGTAGACTGACTGAACCTTTTATAAAAAAAATCAAATAAATGAGATATAGTGAAAAGGTAACCGTGGGTGTGAACCCAGTGGCTATCTGGAGAGAAATTCTAGAATGTCACATCTTTAAAGAGTCAGGCAAACTACAACCTCAAAAGGAAGAGGTCATGAAAGGCTGACTACCCAAGCTCTCTCAGCAGAAGGCCATATCCTGCAAACGCATTTATGTTTTACTACATTTCTGAAGAAGGGTCCCGACCTGAAACGTCAGCTTTCCTGCTCCTCTGATGCTGCCTGGCCTGCTGTGTTCCTCCAGCTCCACACTGAGCTATCTCTGACAACAGCATCTGCAGTTCTTACTATCTCTATGTTTCACTTTTCCAGGTTTAGAGAAACAGTGGAGTTAAAGGCAGGTTTCAAACCTCATTTGTTCATGGTCTGATGTCCTAATGCGTGAACTGTGTGCTGTGAAGGCTGCAGTGTTGAGAATAGCCATTAAACACCCTCTCACTGTAGGTAAAGAAAGGGAAAATAAATCTCTCACTCTGAACCTTACCAGCCTAAGTTGAGAAAAACTAGGACAAAATAATTTCAATCAACAAGCAAAGCCAAGAATCTTGAACTCAGCTGTTCAGCTACCACCATCTGTGTTACTGGTAATATCTAACAGTCTACTATACATACTTCACAGGCAAGTCAGAAACAGATACATATCTCACTTTTTAATATTTACCTTATTTTGGACTAATATCATAGCATCATACAGTACAGAAAGGCCCTTGGGCCCATTCTTCCTAATCTGCCTATATGTGGGTTGTGTCATTATTTCTTTATGTGTTTAGTAATTAATAAAATCACTCTTGTTTCTTAACTTGAGAAAGCCTGGTTAAATTGGCTCATTTTAAAACCTTAACCTATATGGATCACACAGTGGCTCATTGGTTAGCATTGCGCACTCACAGAATCAGGGACCCGGGTTTGATCCCATCCTTGGGCAACTGTGTGTGTGGAGTTTGCACATTCTCTGTGTGGCTTTCCTCTGGGTGCTCTGGTTTCCTCCCACAATCCAAAGGGGTGCAGGTTAAGTGGATTGGCTGTGCTAAATTGGCCATAGTGTTCAGGGATGTGTAGACTAGGTGGATTAGCCATGGGAAATGTGGGCTTATGGGATATGATAGGGGTCTGGGTGGGATGCTCTTCAGAAGGTTAGTATGGGCTGAATGGCCTCCTTCCACACGGTAGGGGTTCTATGATTCTAAGTTCATTTGACCTGGAAGAAAGGTATCCACAAGGAGAA
The DNA here is from genome assembly GCF_021869965.1 of Rhincodon typus. NCBI lineage: Eukaryota > Metazoa > Chordata > Chondrichthyes > Orectolobiformes > Rhincodontidae > Rhincodon > Rhincodon typus. The sequence continues at coordinate 80,893,647 of NC_063340.1, forward strand.
GGGATTATTTTTAAATTGACCTTGTGACCAACCAAGGGAGCTGGTGAATAAAGGAATTCATTCCCGCCTCACCCAGGAAGTATCCCAATTTGGGGTATCCCATCTGGAACTGTAATAAACTGGGTAACCTGGGGAGTAGTTGTAACAGGTGGGATTTGAACCTATGTTGCCTTATCATTAGCTGAGAGACATTACCACAACATCCACCACCGTTTTGTACAACATCATAGTCCATGAAAATATCCTCTGACAGTAAGGCAAATTTCGAATGCTCTACCTGTCAACTTACTCTGCATGGGCAATGTCCAGTTTTCCTTCAGCCACCTCATTTGTTTTGTCAAGGCCTTTGTCCATTAGGGCCATCGTTGTGATGAAGGTACAGCGGCTAACACTCCAGCTGTATCTGCCAGCTGTCCTCCTTTGTATGTGTGATGTTTGGGGCATTTCTGTGCTCATCAAAGTTGAGCACATTGGACCTGATGGAATCTCAGCTGAGGAGTCTATGGGAAGTGAAAGATGCCCTCTGCCATTTGTGTACCTCAGAACATCCAGCAGTCATTTGAATTTGGCTACTTAGTTGGATTTTTTTTGTTATAAAATCCCACCTGGCTCACCCATAACGTTTAGGGAGGGAAATGTGCCCACCTTTACCTGGACTGAAATACCACGAGACTCCAGAATCATGACAATGCGTTTTACTCCTAACTGCTGTCGAAAATGACCACTCAGTTGTGTAAAGCAGCGCTGACAGCACATGAACTGCAATGATTCAAGAAGGTGGCTCCATACCACCTTCTCAAGAGCAATTAGGCAGCTTGGGGCAGGGAACATGACCATGCCAGTGATGTTCACATCATAAGAATGAATTGAAATATCTTCCTGTGTTAATTTGCTGACCTGCCTCCATCATGTACAGCAGTGCGAGGGGGAACTGGGTAGAGAATGTTTACATTTATTCCCCCAAACAACTCTGCAAAAAGCAATTACTTCATAGTAATCATGGATCAAATCTTTCCATTGCAGGAATATCCCATTGAGAATCTCAATTATACAGGCCCAATCAAAATTTGAGGAAAAGAGTGCGGGCGAATTGGTTATGTCATTTAAATAAAGTGGCCAAATGCAGAGTAGGTTGACAGGTAGAGCACAAGAAGTTTTCATTACTGTCAGAGGATATTTCAATTGATTATGTTGTAAAAAGTACCAGTCTGAGTCCGTATGACTTAGATTCTGAAGTAGAGATTGTTTTTTCCCTTTTAGTGATGACTCTCCCACATTCCTATTGTTATAACTGTGTGATAATCACGTGTCCAGGACACACAATGTTTCTGATTCTATCAGAATCTGCATCAGATCGAATCACCCTGACCTTATTTAGCATACTTTGCCATCTTAAAGCTTGGGGACAGTGCCCAAGACAAATATCAATGGTGGCTTGAGTTATACCAGTATTGCAGGAGATTGCAGAGTGTGAGTGTTGGCACCTTTGAGAAAGCAAGATAAATGAACCTTTTGAATGGAATTCTCAGTAAAGAGCTCCAATGAAAGGGTGTCCACTGATGCATGGATTCTCAGCTGACTTCCCGTCACTCTTCACATTCTGGTTATCATCCTCTTGTGTGTTTCCAAAATGTCCTATTTTATTTCAAGGTGAGTTTGAGAGTTTTTTCTCTTATTGATTTTCTATTGTTTAATCTCGAACAGTTGAGGAATCTGACTTGGTTCCAATCTGAGGACAGCTCTCTGGATTGAACACTGACAGTGGGCTGGAGAATAATAAACACATTTTTTTGAGCAGCTTCACTGTATACACCCACTCAGTTCTCTGTTCTGTTTATTTCACTGGGAGATCCATCGCTGCTCCCGTTGCTTCACTTTCCAAAGCGTCAAAATACACTGTGTTTGATATTTACTGTTCGCATCCCAGCTACACAAACAGAGTAGCATCTTATTCCAAGCTCAATCATCCATTTCCTGACCCCAATTAATTAAAAAGTGCATCTTAAATATCATCAAACTATGTGGGCGGACATGAAGAAATATTAATAAATGGTAATTTATCTAGATTTGTACATGAGAACAAGAGAAATCACTACAAGATGACTCTGATCTCATTGAGAGGCTGTGGGGAATACTGCTGGAGGTTTAATTTCAATGTGAATATATTGTCCACTTGGAGCTTTATTATGGGTACACTGTTTATTAAAAAGCACGTACAGATGAATAGTTAGCAAAGAGAAAGAATAATTACATCATACAACATGAAAAAAATATACAAATGATGAGCGATATAGAAAGCAATATGAGCGATATGAGACTGCACCTTCCAAACCCACGATACTTCCATCTAGAATGCCAAGGACAGCAGATACATGGGAACACCACCACCAGCAAGTTCCCTGCCAAGCCATTCACCATCCAGACTTGGAAATATATCACCATCACTGGGTCAAAATCCTGGAATTCCCTCCCTAACGGCATTGTGGTTTACCGACAGCACATGGACTGCAATGGTTCGAGAAGGTGGCATGGTGGCTCACTGCTTAGCACTGCTGCCTCACAGCGCCAGGGACCCGGGTTTGATTCCACCTTCAGGCGACTGTCTGTGTGGAGTTTGCACATTGTCTCCGTGTCTGCGTGGGTTTCCTCCGGTTTCCTCCCATAGTCCAAAGATGTGCAGGTTAGGGCGGATTGCCCATGGGAAATGTTGGGTTACAGGGATAGGGTATGCGGCAGGATGCTGTGCAGAGGGTCAAGTGTGGACTCTATGGGCCGAATGACCTGCTTCCACACTGTAGGAATTCTAAGGCAGCTCGCCATTGCCTTCTCAAGGACAACTAGAGATGGGCAAAAATTCTGGCCCTGCCAGTGGCACCCATGTTCCATAAGTGAATAAATAAAAACCCCATGCATAGCCATCTTTAGGTATGGTAAAGGGAGAGGTGGTGATTACTAGATGGTACAAGGACTCTCTGCCTAGCAACAAGAACGGTCTAATGAGGTTACAGGTTTAGAGGAAATATGATCGATATTTTTGCGATCTGATTTTCATCTAGATAACAGTTATATTCAGTCTTAATGAAAACAAAATTGCCCTTGAACTGAACGGCTTGCTGTGCTATTTCAGAAGGCAGTTCACCGTCACCTTTTGTGGGTCAGGAGTCCAATAGGTAAGGATGGCAGGTTTTGTTCCCTAAAGGACAGCAGTCAAACTGGGTCTTTGCAACAACATTAAGCCTACATGGTAAAAAGTAGACCAGAAAGTACTGGCACCTCTCTGCATTCTCTCCAACTAACCGTGTAAACTTTGGGTGCATACTTTTTGTCTCAAATGAAGATGGCTTGACTCTGATTTACAAAATTTTTTTTTTACTTGTACCTTATTATAAAATGCTTCAGAAATATTTGTTCAGACCATTTGTTTGTCATCATTGATGTGCTGCAAGGATTGGTGCTGGATCCATTGTTTTTGGTCATTTATATTTGGATGTGAATATAGGAGGATTGGTTAGTACTTTTGCAGATGACACCAAAATTGGAGGTCTAGTGGACAGTGAAGAAGGTTGTCTCAGAGTACAACAGGAACTTGATCAGATGGGCCAATGGACCAAGGACAGGCAGATGGAGTTTAATTTAGATAAATGTGAGCACTGCATTATGGAAAGGCAAATCAGGGCAGGACTTATACACTTAATGGTGAAGTCCTGGGGAGTGTTGCTGAACAAAGAGACATTGGGTACAGGTTCATAGTTCCTTGAAAGTGGAGATGCAGGTAGATAAGATAGTGAAGAAGGCATTTGGTATACTTGCCTTTATTGGTCATTGCATTGAGAATAGAAGTTGGGAGATCATGTCGCAGCTGTACTTGAGATTGGTTCAGCCACTTACAGAATATTGCATTCAATCCTGGTCTCCCTGCTATAGGAAAGGTGTTGTTAAACTTGAAAGGGTTCAGAAAAGATTTACAAGGATGTTGCCAGGGTTGGACGGTTTGAGCTACAGGGAGAGGCTGAATAGGCTGGGGCTATTTTCCCTGGAGGTTTGGAAGCTGAGGGTTGACCTTATAGAGGTTTATAAAATCATGAGGGGCATGGATAGGGTGAATAGCCAAGGTCTTTTCCCCAAGATAGCGCAGTTCAAAACTAGAGGGCATAGGTTTAAGGTGAAAGGGGAAAGGGAGCTGAGGGGCAATTTTTTCATGCAGAGGATGGTGCAAGTAGGGAATGCGATGCCAGAGGAGGTGGTGGAGGCTGGTACAATTACAACATTTAAAAGGCATCTGGATGGGGTATATGAATATTTATTTGATATTGCTGCAATTAGGTATGTAGTGGCTTGTTTTCTAAAACCTCTGTGACCTTAACCATTTGCCCCCTTTGGGTTGTGACAAGTTTCTTGAGTGTTGTTGGAGCTGCATCCGTTTATCGCCTATCTTCCTTGTGAACTCTAATGAGTGCAGTCAAACTTTTTCCACACAAGGCAGTCAGCCCAAGAATCAGCCCAGTGAACCTTCCCTGAACTGTGTCCAATGTAAATATATTTCTGCTTAAGTAAAGTGACCAAAAGCACACACAGTACTCCAGGCGTGGTTTCTAACGTGGTTATAGAGTCTTTTCTATCCACCAGAAAATGTAGACATGGCCTCAGTTTGATGTTGAATTGAAAGCTCTTTGAAAATGAAGCACTCTCTCAATATCTCACGGTGAAGTCCATGAAGAAATCTCCAGTCCCCTGTGACCTCCTGACTGAGAGGCAGGAGTGCTACCACTGAGTTAAGGCTGACAATCCATTGTGATCCATCAAGTGTCCCCTAATCTGGAGAATGGAAATACCCCAACAGTCCAGAGAGAGTAGTTTGAGAAAAACGTCTTCCCATTTGGCCAAAGAGTTGAGAACAAAAGGGACACCAATGTGAAGTGATCGGAGAAAGGTCTGAAGGTTAAGTTTGAAGAAGCTTTTATAACACAGCGAGCAATTAGAGTGTGGCATGTACTGCCTGAAACTGGTGTCATCAAAATCAATCACAGCTTTCAAAAGAAGATTGGTTCATTATCTGAAGAGAAACTGTTTGCAGGACTTCGGGATAAAGGCCCGAAGAGTGGGACTGACTGAGTAGCTCTTGCAGAGAGCTAGTGCAAGATACGAGATTTAGGCATCATATCTAAGGAAGGATGTGCTGGTCTTGAGGGAGTCCAGTGGAGGTTTACAAGAATGGCCCCAAGGGTGAAAAGCTTGTTATATGAGGAGCGGTTGAGGACTCTGAGTCTGTACTCGATGGAGTTTAGAAGGATGAGGGGAGATCTGATTGAAACTTACAGAATACTGAGAGGCCTGGATAAAATAGACGTGGGGAAGATGTTTCCACTAGAAGGAAGGACTAGAACCTGAGGGCACAGCCTCAGAGTGAAGGGACGATCCTTTAGAACTGAGATGAGGAGGAATTCTGCAGTCAGAGGGTGGTTAGTCTGTGAAACTCATTGCCACACAAGGCCATTGAAGCCAAATGATTGAGTGCATTTAAGACAGATATAGTTAGGTTCTTGATTAGTAAGGGGATCAAGGGTTACGGGGAGAAGGCAGGAGAATGGGGTTGAACAGTGTAAGCAGTCTTGATGGGCCGAATGGCCTAATTCTGCTCCTATTTCTTCTGGTCTAAAGTACATGGGAACAATATATTGGCAGTGCAGGCTCAAGGAGTTGACTGGCCTACATCTACTCTTAGTTCTTATGTTGTTTAGTTCACTTAGAAAGCAAAGTGAAATAAAAGTAACAGGAGAATCTGTGTCATGAGCAAACAGAGAGCTTTGCCATGAGCAAGCGCTGATTGAAAATGAGAATTTCCCCTAAGAGGAATAAGCCAATGTCTAAATGAACTAAATAAATTGTCAAAATCTGTGCGTTCCTTTTGATTCAAGTCACCTACAAATGAGCTGGAGCCTGGCAATAAATCTGATGTATCCCAATGATTTGATCCATGCTACAGAATTACCAGGTTCCATCAAGTTCCCCTGCTGTGTAAGCATGTTAATGCATGTAGGAAGTCATTTATTTGTAAAGTACGCATGTCAATCCACAGCTGCATGTCAACATTTCACTTCATGTAAACATCAGAGGCACTGAGCCAAAATGTGAGTCAGTGAAGAAGAGATGCAGATGCAGAACTTTAAACACCAACTTCATCCACTGTGTTAATGCACTTGTCAAGTGAAGGCATTGCTTCCTCACATGAAGTGCACTGAAACCTATCTGTTTCCAAAATAGCTAATAGAGTTTGAAGGTTGCGAATTTTTTATTCCCCTTGAATAACGACCTAGAATCCACCCAGACATATTTTAAATGCACTTTAGGATAATGACTGCACAGGTGGATTACACAAAGAGTACTGAAGGTGTTCCAAATCAAAACTGCATTCACATTGAGAAATAAAAGCAAAGGTAATGAGGTTGCTGGAAATCTGAATGCTAGTTGTGGAAGCATCTGTGGAGAGAGAAAACGCAAGGTTAACGTTCTAGGTCTATGACCTTTCACCTGGAAATGGTCAGATCTAATCAGTTCTGAGAAAGTGAAGCGGAAGAGGATGGGAAACCGGATGGAAGAGAACGTCTATGATAATAGGGAGCGAGAAATGACAAAGGTACAAAGCCAAATAAAGCAACAATCGCAGTGTTTACATTAGAGGTTTCTCTGGTCAAACATCGCTGCTAGTATGATGCTGCTTCCTGATGGTCCATGAGCCTGTACCATGAAGACTCACCAGGAAGGATACACAAGGATCTTTACACAAGGATCCTTGTACACAAGGAGCTTGGTATTAGCAAGTTCAGAAGAAGACTACTTGGAAGAAGCTCCTGTATGAAGAACACCTGACAGCAAGAGGAGGTATGAAAAAGGAGAGAGAATGCCAGTGATCTCCAGGCCAAGGACCAATTCCATGTTCCAGAAACACTTGCCAAATGTGTGGCCCAGGATTGGTCCCATCAGCCACACAAGGACCCAGAGACCCCATGACCAGTGACATGGAATTTCCTCAATGGATAATCATTCGCGTTAGTGAATGATTGTTGTCAATGATAATGGCCGCGATGACTAAGTTCTTGTTGAGACAGAGGTCTTGAAGTTTATTAACACTAACTTTTCACACTGACATAAGATCTCAGGGTTATACCTAGTCTGGCTCCTGTGCTTACTGATGTTGCAGTTTCCAACATGACTGTAACATTACATATAGCTGACTGACTGGACCTGTCTCCAATGCACCACACTGTGAGGTGTGGACTCAGACTGGAACTTCATGATGCAGCTGTATAAAACTTTACTTAGGCCACCTTTGGAGGATCCTGTGCAGTTCTGGTCACCACATGATAGGAAGGCTATGGAGGCTTTGAAAAGGGTGCGAAAGAGACTTACCAGGATGTTTCCTCGATTGGAGTATGTTAGCTTTAAGAAGAGGTTGGACAAACTTGGATTATTTTCACCAGTGTCAGAGGCCGAGGAGCAACCTGATAAAAATATATAAAATTATGAGACGCACGAGATAGAATGGATAGTCAGAGATTTTTTAGCCCCAGGGTAGAAACAGCAAATGCAACAGGGCATAGGTTTAAGGTGAGAGGAGGAAAGTTTAAAGGAGATGTGTGAGGCAAGTGTTTTACACAGATAGTGGTAGGTGTCTGGAACATACTGCCAGGGGAAGTCTTAGAATCCCTACAGTGTGGAAACAGACCCTTCGGCCCAACAAGTCCACACCGACCCATCCCCCTATAACCCACCTAAGCTCCACATCCCTGAATACTACAGGCAATTTAGCATGGCCAATCCACCCTAGCCTGCACATCTTTGGACTGTGGGAGGAAACCCACACAGACACAGGGAAATGTGCAAACTCCACACAGACAATCGCCCAAGGGTGGAATCGAACATGGGTCCCGGGCACTGTGAGGCAGCAGTGCTAACCACTGAGCCACTGTGCCACAAGCAGATACAGTAGCAACATTTAAGAGGCACTTAGACAGGCATATGGACAAGCAGAGACTAGAGGAATATGGACCATGTGCAGGTAGATGGAATTAGTTTAGAATGGCATCATGGTTGGCACAGACATGGTGGGCCAAAGGGCCTGTTCCTGTGCTGGACTGCTCTATGTTCAATTTCCTAGCAGCTAGATGTTATTCTAACTGCTTAAAGGTACACTGCCTGTCTGGCCTACAATCTGTTCAATAATTCAACAATGTGAATGGCAGGAGAGTCACCTGCTGAATACAAAATTAAGAAAGAAAGACAGTGAAGAAACAGGGGAAAGAAACAAAGCAGCAGAAAAAAAGGAGACAAGCCAAAATGGGGGCAGGGATTACGATCTAAATTAATTGAACTAATAAGGTGGAGAAGAGCAGGCTTAAAAGCAAGACAATCCAATATTTTAATATTCCTTAAAGGGACAGGAGGCTCCCTTAATAGAATAGGCAGTGGGTCTAAAGTAGGAACCAAAGTCAGGTTGGTAAGTTTTCCTTAGACGGTAGGACTTTGTCTCCCAGAATTTGGTGTTAGGCTTTATTTTCCTGCCCTTTGACTGAGCCAATGTGTGTATTTAATTTTTCATTTTCTGTATTTAATTCAAACATTATACATCTGTTATTTGGCCTCTCCATCACCAAGAAATTGCTCCTGGCTGGGAATCTTCCAGTTTGGAATTAGGCAAAAGAGTAATGCAGAAATAATTCGGGTGTGGCTGAGACAGACCACACGTTGGATGAAATAGATGATTCAATTAGCCGTAACCTTTAAATTCATGAGAATATCTGATGAGATTGAGAAAACTTCACATGGATGTTGACTTAAATGTGGGATTCTACTAAAAATCATAATTACTGCTAAGCCTTGACAAACTGGAAACCTAGGCCCATAAGCCCCACAGCTCTGTTAATGAAAGATCTCTTCATTGCCCCATTATCAATTATTTCAAAGGTAACAGAAATGTTATTGCTGATGCCTGTCCCATAAGGAACAAACTGCACAGAGGCTGCAAAAGGATTATCTACTGAAATCAGTTCCAAGGTGGTGGGAAAGAATTCCTCACCAATTAAGCCTGAAGCTGACTGTCCTCCCTGTGTATCATATTCCAAGGGCTACCCATAGCTCATCTCTCTCTCTCTCGATCTCTTGCTCTCTCACTCGTACACAAATAGGGACTGTCCAATCTCATCTAAGAAAACCCAGTTGGTGAGGAAAACAGTACATGAATGGAGAAATGTCCACACCCTTGTTCTAATAATGAATTTGGATAATTCACCAGTCACTACACTGCACCCAACAGGGCCAACACTTGACTTAATGACCAGCTCGTAGATCTCCCATATATTTTACGCTCTGTAAACTTGAAGTCACGCAAAACTCTGCTGCCCCGTGTCTTAGTGCACAACAAGTCCTATTCATCTATCACCCCTGAGCTTACAGACCAACATTGGCTCCCAGTTAAACAACATCTTGATTTTAATATTCTCATCCTTGTCTTCCCTATGTTCACTCATGAGATGTAGATGTCACCGGCTGGGCCAGAATTTCTTGCCCATCCCTAGTTGCCCTCGAGAAGGTGGTGGTGAGCTGCCTTCTTGAACCACTGCAATCCATGCACTGGAGGTAGACTTACAATGTCATCAGGAGGAAAGTTTCAAGATTTTGACCTAGCGACAGTGAAGGAATGGTGATATTTTTCCGAGTCAGGGTGGAGACTGACTTGCAGGGGAACTTGCAAGTTTCCATGTATCCGCTGCACTTGTCCTTCTTGAAGGTAGTGGTTGTGGGTTTAGAAGGTGCTGTCTGAGGAATTTCTGTAGTGCATGTTGTAGAAGGTACACCACATTGCTAATGAGCATCGATGGATGTTTGTGAATGTGATGCCGATCAAGCCACTGCATTGTTCTGGATGGTATCAAATCTCTTGAGCATTGTTGGAGCTGCATTCATCCAGACAAATTGAGACTATTCCATCACACTCCTCACTTCTGCCTTGTAGAAGATGGACCAGCTTTGGGGAAGACAATAGGTGAGTTATTTACTACAGGATTCCCAGCCTCTGACCTGGTCCAATTCCGTTTCTGGTCAATGGTAACTCCCAAGATGTTGATAGCAGGGAATTCAGTGATGATAATGCCATTGAATGTCAAGGGTCGATGGTTAGAGTCTCTGTTATTTGAGATGGTCATTGCTTGACACTTGTGGGGGGTGAATGTTACTTACCACTTACCAGCCCAAGCCTAGATATTGTCCAGGTCTTGCTGCATATGGACAGTGTCTATAACGGTATTCAGTATCTATAGGGTCACAAATGGTGCCAAACATTGTGCAGTCCTCAGGGAACATTCTGCCCTCTGGCTTTATGATGGAGGAAAAGTCCTAATCCCATCTCCATGACCTAATTCCTCCCTATGTCTGTATATAATATCCGTCAGCCTCACAGCCTTCCCAGGTACCTGCCCTTTTCCAAATCTGCCCACTTGCAAAATCCACCTTGATTGACCCACTGTTGGTGGCCAAGCATTCAGCTGTCTGGGCCCTAAACTCTGGAATGCCCTCCTTACATCTCTCTGCCTCTTTATCTCACTTTCCTTATTTGAGATACTCTCTAAAATTCCTCTTTGACAAAGCTTATGGCCACCTGAGTAATATCACCCTCTGTGGCTCAGTTTCTTGCTTTGTTTTAAAGGCTGCTGTAAAGTGCCTTGAGATCTTCCATTATGTTAAAAGTGATATATAAATATTTGTTATTGTTGCAAGTAAACAAACTGAATATAGAGTCATACAGCATAGAAACAGATGTTTCAGGCTAACTAATCCATGCCGACCAGATATCCGAAATTAATCTAGTCCCATTTGCCAACATTTGATTCATATCCCTCTAAACCCTTTCTATTCATTTACCCATCCTAATGTTTTTTTTACATGCTCTCATTGTACCCACCTCCACCACTTCCTCTGGCAGTTCATATGCACCAGAACTCTACGTGGGCAAGTTACACCTCACGTCCCTTTTAAATCTTTCCCCCCTCACCTTAAACCTATGCCCTGTAGTTTTGGACTCCCTTACTCTGGGAAAAAGACCAGGGCTACTCACCCTCTCTGTGCCCCTCATGACTTTGTAAACTTCTGTCAGGTTACCCCTTAGCCTCTGACGCTCCAGGGAAAATAGCCCCAGCCTATTCAGCTTTTCCCAAAGCTCAAACCCTCCAACCCTGGCGACATCCTTGTAAATATTTTCTGAACCCTTTCAAGTTTAACAACATTCTTCCTATAGCATGGAGACCAGAGCTGAGCTCAGTATTGCAAAAGTGGCCTCACCAATGTCCTGTACAGCTGCAACATGATGTCCTCATTCAACGCACTGACCAATAAAAGCAAACACACCAAATGCCTTCTTCACTCCCCTGTCTACCTGCGACTCCACTTTCAAGGAACTATGAATCTGCACCCAAGGTCTCTTTGTTCAGCAACACTCCCCAGGACCTTACCATTAAGTGTATAAGTCCTGTCCTGATATGCCTTTCCAAAATGCAGCAGCTCACATTAATCTAAATTAAACTCCATCTGCCAGTCCTCAGCCCATTAGCCCATCTGATCAAGATCCCCTTGTACTCTGAGATAAACTTCTCCATTGCATGGAGTGAGCATGATCAACACGAGGTGTGGCTTTCCATAGGTGTACTAAATAATCTTGACTGTATTTTGTTACCATCTTAGTGTTGTTTGTGTGGTAGATATGAAGAGCCTGAAACTTGGTAATGACACTTGTTTGAACAGCCACTGATGACTGAATCAGCTCAGCTCAGATATGAGGAACATTGTTATGTGTAGATACACAGTGGGACTGCTGCCTGTGAAGGTCACTCAGCCCCACATCTACAGAGGCAGAGGGGATTCAAGATCCCTACAATGTGTCTGAATCCACATAATCCCCACATCCCTGGGATTCTTGCTGCTCTATTCTCCTTTTCAATGGAGGAGTTGGTGAGGGAGAGAGGGTCACGATGCAGATCTTAACAAATCAAGACCAACAATCTTTTATAAATTCGACACATGCTGGAAGTTGTGGGTCCCTGTACAAATCGAAGCTGCCAACATCATTGATTTCAATGTGCTTGGACAAAAGCAAATGAAATTCATTTGTTAGGTCCTCTAATAGCACAGGGGGAAAATTTTGCAGCACTGACAATGGCTTGTTACAGCACCAATGCACGCGTCGCTGATGATAAATGAGGCAGCAGTGAATGAGAGAGTGTGCATGTCAGTGTCTTTTTTTTGTTGTTTTAAAACAAACCAGTGATTTTTCTTGTACAAAGTGAAGCATGGTATTAATAGAATCATTGCTGAGAGAGTTCAGGCACATTCACTCCTCCTTGTTCATTAGCATCCTGTCTGATCTCTTTCCCAGTCCACCTGTCTCTAAGTAAAAGTCTATTACAGTTGAAGCCTCCTTCTCACCTATGGAGTTGACTGGCTTTTTCTGTTGGCCGTTTCTGCAGCGTGCAGATTACAACAACAACCCAGGTCACATTCTGACTTGGTGAAGGTGGGGGACCCAGTGATAATTTAAGTAATTGCAGAGTCCCGGGCTAATGTGCTGGAGATGTGGGTTTGAATCCTACCAAGAGAGACGGTGAGATTTCAATTCGATGAAAAGCTAGTCTAATGGCAACACTGTCCATCGTTACAAAAACCCATCTGTTTCATTCATGCCCATGTGTGAATGTACTGGAATCAGACCAGAGGGGCGCCACAGGGGCTGGTTTAGGTGGTTGATGAAACGAGTTTGGGAAGATACGACCAGAAAATGCATCAGGTCTCATGGCAAAAAAATCCTCCAAACAACTCAAAGCAACTCGCACTTGGCCAATAAAAGTGAGACTCAGTCTGAAGTGTGCAGGTCCTTTACTTATAGAGTTGAATTGTCTACATCATGTGTACAGCGTGCTTCTAGCTCTGTCTGTCTTCCTCTGAATCAAAACTCAAGCTTAACTAATCAACAATTTATGTATTGTACATTTGAGGAGAAGACAATGTGTCAGATTATGGGGAGAACATGGAGGAATGGCTTGAGATGCATTATTTATTTGGAAATTGGGTGAGGCCATGTAACATTTCTGTGAATGTGTGAGCAACAGTCAGTTATCAGTTCATCAAACATTGCACCTTTGAACAGGACTCTTCCTGTGTCACCGCCATTGATGCACAGACACAGTGGAACCTGCCTCGAAGGAATGTTGTCTTCCTGACTGAGTGATCAACCACTTTCTCTGAATATATTTACAAGCAAATGGCATGATAAGACAGTGTGTCCGAGCAGGAATAATCTGTCCATTTCTTGCGTCATGGCTAAAGCAAAGCACTGGAATTCCCTAAACAAATCGAAGTATTTGCCAAACAAGGTGGGACTGCTGCCTGTGAAGGTCACTCAGCCCCACATCTACAGAGGCAGAGGGAATTCAAGATCCCTACAATGTGTCTGAACCCAGTGCATTCATTCCACATAATCCCCACATCCCTGGGATTCTTGCTGCTCTATTCTCCTTTTCAATGGAAGGGCTATTTTTCCTAATTCGCCTCTGGAACAGGTGGGACCTGAAGCTAGGCCTCCTGTCTCAATGGTAGGGATAATACCACTGCACCACAAGAGCACCCAGGCAGGAGAGTGGCCCTTTTAAGACTTGCCAGTGCCCTCAGGATGCCTGCTGTCAATGAAGCTGGTCCAACGTTGTAGATCTGCAGGATTCATGATGGGGTTGTGTTGGCTGGGAGTAGTTGGCCGTTAACCTGTGTGTTTCACTGGAACACCTTGTTAAGATTCTGTGCACCCTGCACAAATCCACGCCGCGGAGAGCTGAGCTGGAGTTCATTCTGATAGCACAGCCACTGAATGTGTAAACGGAGGAGTGCGCTTGGTCAGTAGCGCTGTGTATAATGTGGAGGGACAGTTTCACAGTCCAGACCAGCTCTGAGGGGGTGTGGGTCACAGGTATATTTGGGGAATAGTTTAAGCCTATGCATTCCCCACCCTGAAGGAAAACGGGTTGACATTGTTCAGACCACATTCGCTGTGAACTTTTAGCAGCCACCAGTTATAGAACAGCCATCTGTTTCATATCCCCAAGTCCACAACTATAAAGTTTGATTTATCTTGCTGATGGTCTGGACTAACTAAACCCCGAGGACTAACTAACTCTCTGTTCTGCATGAAAGCTTAAACTCTCTTTTCAGTCAATGGCTGACCCCTCCCTCCAAAGCACTGCCTTATTTTCTTGAAATAACTCAGTCAAGAATTTTGGTAATTAAAAATCTCAAGGGACGCTATAAATCCCAGCCGTGTGAGTGGTGACTGGATAGAATGTCAGTCATGCTGTGCCTGGGTTTAGCAGAAGCTTATTTAAAGATCATTAAAGAGGGCAGTAAAACTACTATAAACAGGAAAGACCTGCAGAGAATTTACGAAGGTACACTCTACCCAGACCTTTAACTGGAAAGCGTTGGAAGCCATAAAAAGTTCAAGCATTGTGACCTCCTGCTGGAGGAGCTACAGTTTTATCAATGGGCAGTGCAACTCCTGGGCAAGAGGGAATGCTCTGCCTGTGGTTACTGGCCACATCACCCTCTGATCTCCTCCAAACCATGAGGAATATAAGGAAAAGACCCAAAGGTTGAATTAAAAAGAGGGAGACTCTTGTACTTGTATAATGTCTTTCCCTGCCCCAGACCATCACAGTGAATTAATTCCTCTTGAAATGTAGTCTCTCCTGTCACATCAGAAATGTGAGAATCAGTTTGCGTGCAGATACTCCGGTGTTGCTGAGGGATGGATAGTGGCTGCTGCATTCCTTCAAAACAATGCCATCGGGTATTATAAATCCACTGCAGAAGAAAGATGGGGCTCGAGATTAACATCTCATCCGGGAAAAACAGTACCACCAACAGTGTAGCGCTCCCTCTGAAGGGGGATAGTAAAAGTCACTTTCCTTACTAAAAGGAAATGGTAGAGGCTGGTACAATTACAACATGTAAAAAGCATCTGGATGGGTTCATGAATAGGAAGGGTTTAGAGGGATATGGGCCAAATGCTGGTAAATGGGACTAGATTAATTTAGGATAGCTGGTCGGCATGGACAAGTTGGATCAAAGGGTCAGTTTCCATGTTGAACAACCCTATAACGGGTGGGGAGGGGGTGGTGGTAGATTATCAGACAGCTCACTTTCTGACATCCTTATAGTTTCACGAGGCTGAGCAGCCTTTAGGGCGGTTATCAGTGTAACTTGTCTGTAATGGGCTAGCCACAGTGAAACAGTTTATTTTGTGGAGAGGAGTTAAGAAAGAAAGCTGAGCAGGGATAATATTTTTGTCATTAACATATTTTGAACCTGAGGATCTTCTTACTGCTGCTGTGTCAAAGGCCATAACGTTGTGGTCTCTCGCCTCAGTTCTGGCCCAAACTGTTCCCTAATTGTGGTAAGATCAGGTCACTACTCGGGAGAGTAAAGATTAACAGGCTTTATTAGACAAAACTACATAAAAGGCGAGGTTAGAGAGGGGAACTTGTCGGAACCTTGCAGACCTGGGTTCCAGTTTCATATGATCAATGGAAATGTTTCTGAAAGGGTTAATACCAAGGAGTTCCAAAAGTACTACCCACTCTGATGATCCACTCGGATAACAAAGGAATGAGACCCATCATCTGGTCTTGTTCAAAGTCTCTGTGACAACATCTACCATTTCACATAGCTGGTTGTTAACGTGCAATAAATTCCATCTCATATACAACAAGAGACTCTTCATGTTAAACCAGGGCCTGGTTTCCCTCGACCAGACTGGACCGACCAAGCCCTGTTGTTTCCTACACAATTAGGAGGATGTAGGCAGTAACCTTCATCACAAACAGCAGCTCATTCTGTATAGAGAGCATACAAGTGTGTCATAGCTCCTTACACACATGCCCAGTTGCTACTCTTAAAGTAAAGGTGGGGTTAACCCTTCATTCCAAGCTAATTGAGTGGCCCAGCTATCTCTCGGGTCATTAAGAAGCTGACCCCATAATAACTGCATTCTCAGGACATATTGGTATCGGTTGCATGTTCGCAACTCAGAATCAGACCCAACCCATGATTCCTGCCTATTCTTTTTGTTAGTCTTTCATGGGATGTGAGTGGCACTGGCTAGGCCAGCATTTATTGCCCATGCCTAAGCACCTAAAGGGCAGTTTAGAGTTAACCATATTTTTGTGGGTCTGGAGCCACATGTAGGCCAGACTAGGTAATGTTGAAATTTTCCTTCCCTAAAGGGTATTAGTGAACCAGATTTTTTCCCTAATAATCAACAATGGTTTCATCGTCACCATGAGACTCTTAATTCCAGATTTTGGTTCTTGAATTCAAATTCCACCTCCCATGGGAAACATCAGTCCAATGGTTGATCTTCACTCTTTGCCAAATCATGGGATCTCGGAGACTGCACTCACTTATTTCTCCAATAGTTACTTCAAGCTCCTGAAGCCTAGAGAAAGTATTACATACTTTTCACCTACTAGATGAACTGCATCGGAAGTAAATGTTTTTCTGCACCAGTTTATCTTGCTTTCTTAAATAAAAGTAAACTGTGGATGCTGGAAATCTGAAACAAACACCGAGAATGTTGGAGAAACTCAGCAGTTCTAGCAGGTTCTTCTGTTCTGAGGAAGCCTCACATGGGACTCAAAATATTAACTCTGATTTCCCTCCACAGACCTGCTGAGTTTCTCCAGCAATTTCTGTTTTTGCTTCCTCTTCCTTTCAGACTGTCTGCAGGAGCTCTGGACCTTGACTTTGGAAGCTGTGAATAAAAGTCACTTATTCTGGGAAAAAATTGGCCTGATAGAAACCTTCCAAAACAAACAGATCCTCAATGAATTTATTAAATTCAGAAATTGATTTGAATATGTACTGGAACAGAATGACCTGGCTCCCTCTCCAATCATTGATTCAGCAATAAGTATATTAAAAATGTGTTACAACATTCAGCAATGAGAGAAATATGTTTTTAACCTGTTACATACCAGTAAAGAGGTTTACACCGAGACTCAATATTTTGGAACGTGTTGAGTAAGGGATTTTATTTAATTTGTCTGACGTTATTAATACAAGGTCAGCTTTAGCTCGTAATAAAGACATGTAGTGAACCATTGGGAGAAGAAAAGGAGAGGATGGACCCTGATGCTTCAGCCTGAAAAAATATCCGCTGCTGATCCATGCAGTTTACAGTCCCAGCAAGAACGTTGTCTCTTTGTTATAATAACCTGATGCGTTTCATTTACACCTACTTTTCAAACAACTAATTTGAAATTATTTCTACCACTTCCTCATTATTACACCTCACCAATGTGCCTGGGGCCTTTTACACTTCTCAACCAAACAGACAAGAACATGATTCGAGACTATTCCGTGACCCTTTCCGTGGAGCTGGAGAGAATCAGATCAGGGCTGATGCGTCTCTGACCTTTGCCCTACGACGGGACTGACCCCTGCAAGATGCTTCTTGGTATTAGCCCTCGTTCACTATTACCTTGGAGTGCAGTGGTTATGGGGACAAGTCCCATCCGGAGATTTCAGCAGAAGATCCAGAGTGCCTCTCCAGCTTGCCCTCCCAGGTTCAAGAACCCACGGCAATATTTCCAAAGAGTAGCAGTAGAGTTCTGCCTGGTGTTCTGGCCCAATATTTAACATCCAACTACAATCAGTACAACACCATTAGCAGGCCATTGTCATATTGCTGTCTCTGGGAGGGTACTTGAAGAAATTGGGGGCTGTTCTCTCTAGAGATCTGACAGGGGTTTCCAGAGTCATGAGCAGGCTGGATAGGGGGAACCTATTCCCACTTATGAAGGGAACAAGAACCAAAAGGGCGCAGATTTAAAGTTATACGCAAAGGGAGCAAAGCTAACCAACATCTCTAAACTTCCTCAGGAGGCTAAGGAAATTTGGCATGTCTGCAATGACTCTTAGCAATTTTTACGGATGCACCATAGAAAGCATCCTATATGGATACATCACAGCTTGGATGGCAACTGCTCTGCCCAAGCTCACAAGAAGTTACATAGAGTCATGTACACAGCTCAGTCCATCACAAAAGTCAACCTTTCCTTCCATTGAGTCCATCTATACTTCCCACTGCTTCGGGATAACAGCCAACATCATCAAAGACCCCTCCCTCCCCTGTTATACTCTCTTCCACTCGCTTCCATCAGGCAGAAGATACAAAAGTTTGAAAACACGTACCGACAGATTTAAGAACAGCTTCTTCCCTGCTGTTATCAGACTTAGGAACAGAACTCTCATATATTAGAAATAGTAGGAACTGCAGATGCTGGAGAATCTGAGATAACAAGGTGTAGAGCTAGATGAACGCAGCAGGCCAAGCAGC
>NC_063340.1:80922073-80944942 GCF_021869965.1 Rhincodon typus
AAACCTTTCTGAAGAAGGGTCTAGGCCCGAAACGTCAGCCTTCCTGCTTCTCTGATGCTGCTTGGCCTGCTGTGTTCATCCAGCTCTACACCTTGTTATCTAACATCCTGGTAAAATTCTTTTGCACCCTCTCCAAAGCCTCCACATTTTTACTATAATGTAGCAACTAGAACTGCACACAATACTCCATGTGCCCTGACTAAAGTTCTATGCAGCTGGAACATGATTTGCTGGTTTTAATATCAATGCCCTAATTCATGAAGGCAAGCAAGCCACATGCCTTCTCTACCACCTAATCCCCTTGTGTTGCCACTTTCAAGGAGATATGGATTTGCACTCCACGATCCCTAAGGATCCTGCCGTTGTCTGGGGCAATTAGGGATGGGCAATAAACACTGCCTAGCCAGCAATGCCCTCATCCCATGAATGAATAAAAACGAATTAGCTGTATACTTTCCTCTTGCATTTGACCTCCCAAAATGCATCACATCACACGTATGCAACTTGTCTGGATTAAATTCCATTTGCCATTTCTCCACCCAAGGTTCCAGTTGATCAATATCCTGCTGTATCCTTTGATAACCTTCTTCATTATCCACAACTCCACCAATTTTTGTTTTGTCTGCAAACTTATTAATCAGACCACCTACATTTTCATCCAAATTACTTACAGAAGTCCCAGCATTGATCCTTGCAGAATACCACTTGGTCACTGACCTCCTGTCAGAAAGACTCCTTCTAGAACTACCCTCAATGATTGTATACAGTCAATTTTGTATCCAACTTACCAACTCATCTTGGAGCCCATTTGAGTCAATTGTGTGGACCAACCAACCATGAAAGACCTTGTCAAATGCTTTAGTAAAGTCCACGTAGACAACATCTACTGCCCTCTGGTCATGAATGTCACTTCCTCAAAAAGCTTAATCAAATTTCAGAGACAAGACCTCTCCTGCATAAAGCCACGCTGACTATTCATAATAAGTCCATTCTTTTTCAAATGCGAGTAAATCCCTTCCCTAAAAATCTTCTTCAATAGTTCCCTTACCACAGATGTAAAGCTCACTGGCCTATCATTGTCTGGATTATATCTGCTTCCTTCTTAAACAAGAGAGCAATGTTTCCTATTTTCCGGCCTTCTGGAACCAAATCTGTAGCTAAACAGAACATGAAGATCTCTGACAAGGCCCCCAGAAATCTTCTCTCTTGCCTCCTTCAGTATCCTGGGATTGACCTCATCACGCCCTGGGCACTTATCTACCTTAACGTTTTTCAAGACACCCAATACCACCTCCTTCTAAAACTGATGTGCTCTAGAATATCAACATACCCCTCCCCAATCTTAGCACCATTCATTCCTTCTTCTTGGTGAATACCAATGTGAAGAATTCATAAAGGACCTCACCCACTTCCTCTGGCATAAACTCCCTCTGTCCGTGAGTGGACCTACCTTTTCCCTTGCTACTCTCTTGCTCCTAATATATGTATAAAATGCCTTGGGCTTCTCCTCAATCACCTGTCAAGGACACTTCATGTCCCTTTTTAGCCCTCACAATTCCTTGTTTAAGTTCTTTCCTGCTTCCTTTATATTCCTCAAGAGCCTTGTCTGATTTCAGTTTCTCAAGGCTCACACATGCTTCCTTTTTTCTTCTCTCAGCCTCAACTGCACTTTACTGCCTGCTCTCCCTAACCCTCAACCCATTACTAATTAAAAATCTGACACCCTCTGCCTGAAACGTAACCTGTATCTTGGCATCCGCCACACATGAATGCCACAGATTCATCACCCTTTGAGAGAAATAATTTTCCCCTCAACTCCGTTTTAAATGTGCTATCTCCTATCCTAAAACTGTAACTCCTCGTTCTAGCTTACCTCGCGAGGAGTACCATGCAAGCTGTTGGAAGCATGGCTCGCGGGTCAGATGGGTGTGCCAGGCAAGGAGATGGGTGCGCTGTACCCGGTGTGGCCTCCTCTACATCGGGGAAACCAAGCGGAGGCTTGGGGACCGCTTTGCAGAACACCTACGCTCGATTTGCAATAAACAACTGCACCTCCCAGTCGCGAACCATTTCAACTCCCCCTCCCATTCCTCAGACGACATGTCCATCCTGGGCCTCCTGCAGTGCCACAACGATGCCACCCGAAGGTTGCAGGAACAGCAACTCATATTCCGCTTGGGAACCCTGCAGCCCAATGGTATCAATGTGGATTTCACAAGCTTCAAAATCTCCCCTCCCCCTACCGCATCCCAAAACCATTCCAGCTCGTCCCCGCCTCCCTAACCTGTTCTTCCTCCCACCTATCCCCTCCTCCCACCTCAAGCCACACCCCCATCTCCTACCGACTAACCTCATCCCCCCCCCCCTCACCTGTCCGTCCCCCCCGGACTGACCTATCCCCTCCCTAACCCCCCCACCTACACTCACCTTTACCGGCTCCATCCCCGCCTCTTCGACCTGTCTGTTTCCTCTCCACCTATCCTCTCCTCTATCCATCTTCTATCCGCCTCCCACTCTCTCCCTATTTATTTCAGAACCCCCTTCCCCTCCCCCTTTTCTGATGAACGGTCTAGGCCCGAAACGTCAGCCTTTCTGCTCCTATGATGATGCTTGGCCTGCTGTGTTCATCCAGCCCTGCACCTTGTTGTGCCAGGCAATGAGATGGGTGTGCCAGGCAATGAGATGGGTGTGCCAGGCAATCAGATGAGTGTTTCAGATGGCAGTATGGGCGATAAAGTGGATGTGCCAGTCAGCAACATTTGCAACTTATACCATTGTAGGCAGGAGCACCTTGTTTCGACAAGCCAGTGACATCTTGTTTTAACAGGATGTAAAATATAATGTTTATTCACAATACCAGGCTACAATATTTGACTATGGTACACATTTTATACAAAGGGGATTAGGTAAACAGCAAGCCTCAACTATTCTGACAAGTAAAGTCCAAGATTACAATGCAAAGGAAACCAAGCTAGAACAAAGGTAGAACAATGTGAATTGGGCGACTGTACATAACAATGCATAGTTAGCACTGGTTAGCTTCTTATCGTGATGTGTAAATAAATTACAAAATACAAGCAACTTTATAAAACAAGAGCATCCTGAGTTCATAAATAAATTATGTCCTTCATACATAACATGACGAAGATGTGTTAGGCAGCAGCTCAAGGTGTGGGATTAATTTAAGTCAAGAGAGAAAAAGAGTTTGACTCATAAACATTCAGAGCTGAAGTTGCCACAAGCACCATTAAAGAGACAAATATCTGGAAAATATAATGCACAACTTTTGAGAAAGACCACACAGAGGCAATGTGTTTCTCAGGCAGACAAACGCCAAGCTCAGTCTCACTCATTCCTTAGGTGTGGAAATTCCCTGGAGGCTTTTGGACTTCCCAGGAAAAAGCCCTCGCTCTGGCCAACAACAGGTGTGAAGTGCTTTGACTCTGCTGCCAAATCTGACAATGATTAGCTTTCTTCAGTGTGGCGCTTGCTCTTTTAATTATGCCCCTTATGGATGGAAAGAGCAATAAAATAATCAACCTCGCCATTAAACTGATGAACCCAAAACTGTGTGTCACCCCGCTGACCTGTTCGCCAGGTTAACTCAGGTCTAATGGTGAGGCCAAGGGAGGGGAGGGGCTGGTGGCTATGGGGCTATGTGGGTGTAACCTTTTAATCTCCATTCAGCGATCTGTCGTCGGCCCACTACCATATGAATTAGATGTATCGTTTTACAAAAGTCCTTTGAGTATGCTACTGTGGTATCATATTGAAATGGAGACAGACATGCTTAAACATGAAGATTATTTCCACCTCATGTCCTGCAAAGCTCTCGGGTTCCAGTCTGTTTTGCATGGGTTGCAAGAGCTGGCACTGGGTCAGGGGATGGCACAGGCTGAATGTTACTTTGGGAGTACATGGGAATGAGGTCAGCTGGTTTTCCGCAGATTAAGGACTGGATGGAAGTTACTGCACTGCAGCCAGACAAGGCAATGGGGACAGAGTCTGATTTGAAAATGGAGATAGTACTGTAGCCTATGACCATGGCCTAAACTGGTCTGCACAACATCGTGGGCCGAAGGGCCTGTACTGTTCTATGTTCTATGCAAACTCTAATGTTTGCCTTACTGATGATTAGTTGGTTTAAATAGCAATAATTCACATTTAGGCATCCAGACAGAGCATATGGAAAACAAGAAGGGGCTTTTATTTTCAAAATAAGCTTCCCAGAATTTAGTTGACCTCAGAGACATCCTTCTTAAATGCCAGATTATCCAGGCCAGAATTAGTCAGATGCCAATTCCATTAATTAGCTTTTCTGAACCTCTCGCTTCAACACATTCCATCAGGGTTTAGGTCAGTTGTATCCCATCCAAACCTCGACTGTAATTCCAGCATATGAACAGCCCGAAGCAGTACTGCATGATGGTAACAGATTTTCTGTACAGTATCCATTGATGTCATTGCTTTGTTGGCAGGACCATTGCTGACCCGAACAGAGATCGGACAAATATTGCCTTGCAGCCTTGTAACAAATGACCTGAGTTTCAGATTCAATAAACGACACACTGACGAGATTTCAGGATGCACTTGGTTTGTTGGTTAAAGCTAACCAGGATTCTGGAGCTGAGGCAGGCTAATGATGCTCGATGTATTGAACAGCCATGACCTGCACAGCAGGTTCACAGGGGGTCAGGAGGAGGTCGGGTGGCCGATTGGCCTACGGAGATGATGGAGTGGCTCTTCCAGTAACATCACTAAACACACACTGCTTGCAAATTACACGTGTGAGTGCAGAACATGGGAGAACCTGGATTACATTTATTGTGTGTGTGTGTGTGTGTGTGTGTGTGTGTGCATGTGTGTGTATCTAGTAATCCCACAACCATCAATAATAAAGATGTCCATATGTGCTTTTGAATTGGTTTTAAATTATACAAAGCTTGCAGGGATCTGCCTGAGAGGCATCACTGGGGCCCTGAGTGGTCTATTCACCATGAGTAAAAGACATTCACTTTAATAATGTGCTGCTTCCTGACTACTGACCTACTCTATAGATACAAAGTTACTTAAAAACAGCAAGTAGTTAAAACACCAAGTAAAACAACCTTGAGCTCATCCTTTACTGAAACATTATTCTTTAATTTTTGTTCAACGTAGCTCCACTGGATTCTTGAAAACTCAACTCCACACTACGACGCACTTTACAGTTCGCCAAACCTTTATATAAAAAAAGGACTACCGTGTAGAATCAGTCAGAATTGGTTCAAAATGTTACGAAATATTCTTCTGTGGACCCACAAGGTAAGCAAGTTCACTGGCATTCTCCCCCTGCTCGTAATCGGATTCTGTGTTAAACACCGAGCTCGGTGAGAATGTTGGGTCTGGGATGGGGTGTAGGTTTAAGTTTGGTTTACAAAATGGATACCGCCTCTATAACAGCACAGTGAAACATTCATCATCTAGCACCAACTGTACAATAATGTGTCGATGTAAGATTTTGGATAATATAATATAATAAAGTTTACAAGGCACTTATTGTCCTTCTGTATATCATTATGGATTTCTTAGTAACAGCCCTTCATTCCCCCTCCCACCCACCCGACTCAGTGAATAAAGGGAAATTGGAGCGAGTGATCCCTATTTACAACATCGCAAAAGTTCCTCAAAAGTGCTTTGACAATCTGATGGAAGAGTGAACATTCTCACACTCCAATATTCAGGCCCTCCACTCATTCTTTTCCATCCCTCCGTGTACATTCCGTTGTTGCCAGAAACAAAACTCATTTCACAAACATGCTCCACACTTTGCACCTCCGTCCTCGTCTTCCTGGTATCTTTGGGTGTTTTTTTTTTAAAGAAAAAAATCCTCCTTCCGCTCCAGTCTCCTCCTCTGCCATGAGCACTCGTTTCGCCCAGCCCCACCCCCCTCTCTAGCGCCTCCCGCACGCGATGTCGAAGCATGTGATCATCATGAGGTGAGCTTTGCAGAAATTGACCCGGTGTTCCAGCCGCTCGGTGATACACTCCAGAGCTTCCAGATATTCCAGCGAGTCTACCTCGAAACCTTGATCCAGATCAACTGTGGAAAGACAAGATGCCCAGAGCAGAACATTTAATTGGGGGTCAGGGACACCCTGGTTGCATCGTACAGTCTGCTATTTCCCCCTGTGTAACTTAAAGAGTCATCGAAGTTTACAGCAATGGAAACAGGCCCTTTGGCCCAACTTGTCTGTGCCGCCCTGTTTTCACAATTAATCTAGTCCCCTCTGCCTGTGTTTGGTCCATATTCCTCCATGCCTATCCCATCCATGTACTTGCCCAAATGTTTCTCAAGCGACAAAACTGTACTCACCTCCACCACTACCTCTGGCAGCCTGTTCCAGACACTCACCACCCCTACTATGTCAAAAAATTGCCCCCCCCCGGACCCTTTTGTATCACATTAACAAACATGTCCATACTGACTGGGAAACCCCAATGGATTGTATCAAGTTGCCACAGTCCCCAGAGGACCACAGGGTGGCTCTCTCATTAGAGAGACAACTGGGTTGAGTTTAACCTGAGGGTCACCATACCTTAGGTGAGGGGAAGGGTTGAGAAGGAGGGACCTTCATGATAACTTCAACTTACCAGTGGATTATACAGACATTTGCAGCTAATGACTGAGAAAATAATAATGTTGACAGTTCGAGTTGAGAATTGTGCTTTGGGAAGCTAAATGCTGACATGGATTGGGGAGGCCGAATGGCCTGTTTGCATGTTGTAAATGTCTACATTATATGTTTCTTATGTCATAGAGTCATACAGCATGGAAACTAGCCCATGCCGACCATGTTCCCAAACGAAACTAGTCCCACCTGCCTGCATTTGGCCCATATCCCTCCAAACCTTTCCTATTCGTGTACCTATCCAAATGTCTTTTAAATACTGTAACTGTACCCTGCATCCACCACTTCCTCTGGCAGTTCATTCCACACTCTCTGTCTGAAAACGTTGCCCCTCAGGTCCCTTTTTAAAACTTTCTCCTCTCACCTTAAAAATATGCTCCCCAGTTTTGAACTCCCCCACCTTAGGGAAAAGACCCTTGCTGTTCACCTTATCTATGCCCCTCATAATTTTATAAACCTCGATAAGGTCATCCCTCCAGCTCCTATGCTCCAGTCTAAAATGTCCCAGCCGATTACTATAGCTCAAATCCTCCATTCCCGGCAACATTCTGGTAAATCTTTTCTGAACCTGCTTCAATTTAATAATATCCTTCCTATAGCAGGGCAGCCAGAACTGCCCACAGTACACTCCAGAATAGGCCTCATCAATGTCCCGTACAACCTCAAAATAACATCCTAACTCCTATACTCAAACATCTGAGCAATGAAGTCAAGTGTGCCTTCTTAATCACCCTGTTTACCTGGGACTCAAATTTCAAAGAATTACATACCTAAACCCCTAGGTTTCTCTGTTCTACAACACTGTCCAGGGCCCTACCATTAATTGTATAAGTCCTGCCCTTGTTTGTTTTCCCAAAATGCAATACCTCGCATTTATCCTAATTAAACTCCATCTGCCACTCCTCAGCCCATTGACCCAATTGATCAAGATCTCTTTGTAAACTTAGACAACCTTCTTCACTATCCACTATACCACTAATTTTGGTGTCATTCACAAACTTACTAACCATGCTTCCTACTTTCTCAATCAAATCGTTTTATGTAAATGACAAACAAAAGTGGCCTCCAGTCCAAAAAAAACCCTCCACCACCACCCTCTGTCTCCTACCATTAAGCCAATTTTGTATCCAATTGGCAAGCTCTTCCTGAATTGCATGTGATCTAACATAACTAATTAGTCTACCATGCTGAACCTTTTCAAAAGCTGTACTAAAGTCCCTGTAAACAACATCGACTGCTCTGCCATCATCAATCTTTTTGGTTACTTCCTCAAAAAAACTCAATCAAGTTTGTGAGACACAGTTTCTCTCACACAAAACCATGCTGACTAATCAGTCCTTGCCTCTCTAAATGCATTTAAATGCTCCCTCTCAGAAACCCCTCCAACAACTTACCCACCAGCAACGTCAGGCTCACAGGTCTATAGTTCCCAGAATTCACAGATGACACAAATATTTCTTCTAGGGGCCCCACAGTTTCCTCCTTAACTTCCCACAATGTCCTGGGCTACACTTTATCATTTCCTGAAGATTTATCCACTTTTATGTTTTGTTAGACATCCAGCACTTCCTCCTCTGTATTGTGAACTGTTGATGTACAAAACATCAATATTTCTCCAAGTTCTCTAGCGTCCACTTCTTTCTTCACAGTAAAAACTGATGCAAAATATTCATTTAGTATCTCTCCCATTTCCTGAGGTTCAAAACATAGAATTCCTCTTTTGTTCTTCATGTACTTGTAAAATCTCTTTGGATTATCCATAACCTTCTCTGCCAATGCTCTCTCATATCCCCTTTTTGCCCTCCTGATTTCCCTCTTAAGAATGTCCCTACACTGTTCACACTCTTCAAGAGATTCACTTGATCTCAATTGTCTGTATCTAATATATGAAACCTTCTTTTCCTTGACCAGAGCCTCAATATCTTTACCCATCCATTGTTTCTTAATCTTACCAGCCTTACCCTTCAATCTAACAGGAAAATAATGCCTCTGAACTCTCATCATCACACTCTTGAACACCTTCCACTTGTCATTTGTCCCTTTACCTGCAAACAGTCTACTCCAATCAACTTTTGAAAGTTCCTGTCTCATACCATTTAAAATGTGCCTTACTCCAATTAAAAACTTTAACTTGCTTATCCTTTTCCATAAACTATTTTAAAATTAATAGAATTATGATCACTAATCCCAAAGTGTTCCCCTACTAACACCTCAGTCACTTGCCTTGCCTTACTTCCCCAGAAAAGGTTAGGTTTTGCTTCTTCTCTAGTAGGTACATTTACAGATTGATAAAGAAAATTATCTTGAACACATTTAATAAATTGCTCACCACCCAAGCCTTTAACACAATGGCAGTCCCAGTCAATGTTTGGAAAATTAAAATCCCCTACTATTACACCCCTATTACTCTTACATATATGTAGGATCTCTCTATATATCTCTCTATACGTATATCTCTCCTCAATTTCCCTCTGACAACTGGGGAGAGGAGGAGGGAGCGAAAGTACAATCCCATCAAGGTGACCATCCTTTTCTTATTTCTAATTTCTATCCATATAGTTTCACTGGACAATCCCACAGAAATATTCTCACCAACTACAGTAGTAACGTTTTCCTTAATCAAAAACGTCACTCCCTCTCCTCTCTTGCCTCTCTCTCTATCCTTCCTACATCATCTAGAACATATAGAACACATGTCGCAGGATCAATGCCCCAGTTGTGTGTAATAATATAGTTGATGTTATTCATAGCTCTAACGCTGGTGTATGGTGGCCTATAATGTGCACCACCTACAAAATCCACTACAGTAAATCACCCAATGTCCTTCCAAACCCCTGACCTCTACCGTCGAGAAGGACAAGCGGCAGCGGATGCAATGGGAATACCACCTCCTGAAAGTTCTACTCATAGCCTCTCACCATCCTGGCTTGGAAACATATCGCCCTTCGTTCACTGCCGCTAGGTCCTAGACAGCATAACATGAAAAGGAATCACAAAATTTTCTGTAAAAGGACCTCATTTCTTAGATGCATCATGCCCTCTTCATTTTTGGTGACATTCTGACTGGTAAAAAATTGCCAAGCCTCCCACTTGTGTGCCTCATGGTTGGGACATGAGCTCATCTTCTCCTCAGAGCAATATCATTGGGCTTCCTTGACCAAGGTGTCTCGCCTGGGAGGGCATTCTTTCTAGCTTTCCCAGTGCTGCAGGAACATGCTTGGGACTGGAAGGTCCATGCAGTACTTACACTCACTGACCCACTTGCTCGGATCCAGCATCAGTCGTTGCTTGGTGGCTTCCAGCTCCTTCTTCAGTATGTCATATTTGGTTTTGACCTCTGAGATCCTCTGCTGCCGATGTTCCAATATCTTCAGTTTTGCGTTGAAACATACAAATCCCCGCAACTGGAATTAAGAACATTACCTTTTTGAAGTTGAATGTGGCCAGGACAGCAGAATGTGGGCTCATGGAACCAAGTGCAAGAAAAGCTAGCATGTAGGTACAACTTAAGGAAGACAAAAGATGTGCGAGTTTACAATAGGTTTAGATAAGGTAAACAAATGAAAGTTGCTTCCATTAGCTGATGGTCTGAGGTGGTGATGGTGGGAGGGCTTGTGGCAGGGTTAGTAGCATTCCTACCTCTGGACCAGCAAGCTTCAAGTTCAAATCCCACCAGGACTTGCAAGGTGTGTTCATAATGTGGCCAAACAAGTTGACAGTCAGCCCATAAATTTTTCCAGGACATCTGATGGCAGACAGTAAGAGCTGGACAGTCTCCTGGTCAGCCATCTTGCTGAAGGCAAGTGCGAACAACTGCAGTCCTTTGCCCAGAAGCAGAGATCAGGCCAATGGAAGGCCATGGTTCAACTTGCAATTGAGGATGGGAGTAAAGTTGACAAATAGACAAGGACTAAGGAGACACAGATGTTCAGCAAGGAAGAACGTGAGGAAAGCTTTTAAACAAACAATGTTAAATAAACTGGAACTTACCAGCTACAAGCGTGGTAGAGGCAGAGATGATGAAGGATTTCAAAAGGAAATTTAATGGGCACTTGAGGGAAATAAACAGGAGTACTGGGATAGAGTTGGGGAATGGGACTGTCTGACTGGGTTGCTCTATTGGGAGCTGGGATGAACTCAATGGGATGAATCGCTACCCTGTGACACTAAGTGGCATGCAGCTATTGCTTTCCCTCAATTCCTCCCGTTCAATCCAAGCAGAACACCCCAACATGACCTTGAGTCATATTCCACATTCTGGACAAAGGGATGAGGGAGGATACTGCCCTTGAAAGCAGGTGATAGATTCAAGATAACACAGCAGGCCAAGCAGCATCAGAGGAGCAGCAAGAAATTTCTGAAGAAGGATCTAGGCCCGAAACATCAGCTTTCCTGCTCCTCTGATGTTGCTTGGCCTGCTGTGTTCATCCAGCTCTACACCTTGTTATCTCAGATTCTCCAGCACCTGCAGTTCCTACTGTCTCTGATAGATTCAAGAGTTGGGTTCTGAAGGTTACAATCTGAAGAGTTCTCCTGTAGCCACGCCCTAATCAGTGCAGAAACAGTGAGGCAAAGGATGAAAATGGGTTGTGGTGAGATGGTGCACAAGCGAAGGGTTTGGGTTTCTGGAGAGCGAAGGTACAGGCAGGATGTACGTTTGCCATCTGAGCAAGAGGTGGGCCCAACATCTGCCCTGGGAAATCTCCATGCGTAAAGGGAGGGGTTGGGTAGAGGATGGGAGGGGTTCCTCTATTGCAGCATGGAGGAAAATAAAATAAAATAAAGATGAACAAGGAAAGTTGGAAAGATAAAAAGATAAGACAGGAGATTAAAGAATTGCAACATGGTTGACCCTTAACTGCCCTCTGGATTGGTCTGGCCAGTGACACCCTTATTTCATCAGCAAATTAAATAAAAACTTGCCTGGATGGGTGCAGCTCCAACAACATTCAAGAAGATTGACACTATCCAGCACAAAGCAGCCCGCTTGATTGGCACCACATCCACAAACATCCACTCCCTCCACTATAGCAACAGGCGCAGCAGTGTGTGCCCTTCTGCAACAACGCCTTGAAGTTCCTTTGACAGCACTTTCCAACCGCACGACCATTATCTTATAGACAAACACGAGGACAGCAGGTACATTGGGACACCACTACCTGCAAGTGCCCTTTCAGGCCGCTCACCATCCGGCCTTAGAAACCTCGAATACAGGAGCAGCAGAAAGCCATTCAGCCTTCCAAGCCTGTTCCACCATTCAATATGATCATGACTAATCATCCAACTCACTGATACCCTGCTCCTACTTTTGCCCCATATCCTTTGATCCCTTTAGCCCTGAGAACTATATCTACATCTTTCTTTAAAGTCTCCAATGTTTTGGCCTTAACAGCAGTGAATTGCACAGGCTCACCACCATTTGGGTGAAGAAATTTCCCCTCATCTCTATTCTAAAAGGCCTACCATTTATCCTTACACCCTAATCTCTGGTCATTGGGAACATCATTACTGTTCAAATTTTGTAGGTTTCTATGAGATCTCCCCTCATTCCTCTAAACTGTAGTGAACGTAGTCCTAACTGATCCAGTCTCTTCCTCTATGTCAGTCCTGCTATCTCAGGAATCAGTCTGGGAAATTTTCTTTGTGCTCCCTCAATTGCCACAACATCCTTCCTCAGATAAGGAGACCAAAACTGCACACAATACTCCAGATGTGGTCTCAACAAGGCCCTGTATAATTGTAGCAAAACATCTCTGCTCCTGTACTTGGAACCTTTCGCTATGAAGACCAACATAGTATTCTCTGTCATCACCACCTGCTGTCCCTGCATGCTTACTTTCAGCGACCTGTACACAAGGCACCCAGCTCTCAGTGCACCATCCCCTTTCCCAATCTATCACCATTCAGTTAACCATCTGCCTTCCCGTTTTTGCTATCAAAGTGGATAATCGCTTAGACTTGGAAGTTTATCGCCATTCCTTCACTGTCACTGGGTCAAGATTGTGCAATTCCCTCCCTAATGGCATTGTGGGTCAACCCACAGCACACGGGCTGCAGTGGTTCAAGAAGGCAGCTCACCACCACCTTCTCAAGGGGCAACTAGGGACGGGCAAGAAATGCTGTCCCTGCCATCGGTGATTTACTAATTTATCGGCCTGAAAATTGGAAGTGAGAACTGATGCTGGCACAAGCAAACAATGGAAAATTGGAAGTATCTCAGAGGGTATGATATTGTAGACATTACAGGGACGATGCCTAATGCTATTTAGAGAGAATTTACAAACCTTGCTGTTTGCTGCTCGCCTCCTCTGCAGTCGTTCCACGTCATCGATCTCATAGACCTTGATCTCAAACGGTTCGGCCAGGCCCCTCTGCATGGGTCGTAGGTCAAGCCAGCGGACCCCGGAGCTGTTGGCCGGTTTGCGGGCTGGAGATGCTGCATCAGGGGACAGGCTCGGGAGGACTCTCCGCCTTTGGGAACCTGAGAAATGACAGAGATGAGATCCTGGTAAAGTGAGGTCTGTCAGGAAGTACCAAGTACCCTACAATGCGGTGGTAGTCAACACTGCTACCATTTTTTACACGGGACATGGTGTAAAGCTCATGTTCACCAAGATCATGCAAGAGAGAAAACAAAGGGTGCAGCCTGATTTAACGATGCCAAAGCTAGAGACATTGCCTTTGCCGCATGGCCTGATGCCTGAATCATCTGCCTGAATCAATGGTGATGCTGCATGGGCTGTGAACTTAACATTCAATTAGCGTCACAGCCTGAGGATGAGGATGCACACAACATTCGACAGGCACTTATCGAGGGTACCGCTCTTCTAGCTACCTCAGGACTGAGTCTTTTCAGTCTGGATTGTCCCGGCCATCAGTTACATGCCTCAAATGTGAATTTGAGGGTGTATCGTACACAGCATTCACCCCAGGCTCACAGCGAGCTGAAGGTCTGTCCATCACCCGGAACATTAAGTCTCGTTTGTCTCACAACAGATGAAACCTGACCATGTGTGTGTGTGTGTGTGTGTGTGTGTGTCTGTGTGTGTTTGTGTGTGTGTATGTGTGTCTGTGTGTGTTTGTGTGTGTGTGTGCCTGTGTGTGTCTGTGTGTGTTTGTGTGTGTGTCTGTATGTGTGTGTCTGTGTGTGTGTGTGTGTGTGTCTGTATGTGTGTGTGTCTGTATGTGTGTGTGTGTGTGTTTGTGTGTGTGTGCATCTGTGTGTGTGTGTCTGCATGTGTTTGTGTGTGTTTGTGTGTGTGTGCATCTGTGTGTGTGTGTGTGTGTGTGTGTGTGTGTGTTTGTGTGTTTGGCCCAGAACAGCAGCCTGTAGTTCCTCTGGTACAGGTGGGAACCCCCTGAGAATGGCTCAAGACGGGAGATACAATCAGCGTGACACTGAAGCTGATTTTGCAATCGACAATTCACTGTAGAAAACTGAGGCAACCCCATTTTTCACCCACAGCTTTGCCACTGCATCCCTGGGGAGACTATAATGGGAATGGTGGGAAGAGGGGGGACTATAATGGGAATGGTGGGGGGGGAGCTATAATAGGAATGGTGGGTAGGGGAGGGGACTATAATGGGAATGGTGGGAAGAGGGGGGAGTTATAATGGGAATGGTGGGAAGGGGAGAGGACTATAATGGGAATGGTGGGAAGCGGGGTGGGCTATAATGGGAACAGTGGGAAGGGAGGGGGGCTATAATGGGAACGGTGGGGAAGGGGGAGGCTACAATGGGAACGGTGGGTAAGGGGGTGGCTATAATGGTAATGATGGGAAGAAGGGGTGCTATAATGGGAACGGTGGGAAAGGGGGGGAGGGCTATAATGGGAATGATGGGAAGGGGAGAGGGAGGAACATTCAACCCAGTGTTGACCCTAAAGGTCTGTTTCTGTCTTCATAGAGGAGGCCTTCCCCCCCCACGTCCCCCCACCCCCATTCCACCCCAATGAGCCTTTTCCAGCACTTTTTGTCACTATTTCCAGGGTCCACAGTGTTTAATTTCATCAGGTAACGTACCAAATTCCAACAAAATTCCAAACGCCGCGTGGAAAGGAATTTTGTTGCTCACAGAAGCATGGCCGGAGGGAATTAAAAACCTCTGAATGGAGTAATATTTGGGCTCAGGGCCTATTTGAAAACAAAGCACTTCCACACTGGACCTTTCCAGCATTCTGTCTGACGCATGGCGACAGGGAGTATTGTGCACTTGAGTTACACCACCTCAAGGAGAGGGTTCACCAAGCTTACCTATCACTGGACCACAGGTTGGCTCGAGGAAAGCAGTAAAGGATGAGAAATTAATGGAATGTTGTTTCTGTGATACCAGGACAGTTCTCACAGCCTCCCACACTGGGAGGGAAAGCCTCAACCTAGCCCACAATTCAACACGAAACATTTGGCACCTTTAGAATGGCCAATGCAGTGCAAAGCAACAGGGCCCCTTGACTTAATTAAGTCAGACACCACAATCAGGGCATGCAGCTCTCCTTCTAACTATGGAATATTAGGCCATTCAGCCCCTCAGGCCTGCTCCCTCACTTGATTCATTCAGGCCTGCCCTGCATCTCAGAAACCCCACCTCCCTGGGCCTTGACACATTTCTAGTGATGTGAAGCTCACAAACTTTGGAGGGAATCATGTTCCACATCTCTGTCTGGCTTTCTGATGAAAACAGCCGCCTGATTTTCCCTCTTAACGGCTTTAACTTTTGCACAATGTTCCCCTCATTCCTGATTTTTCCAACCTGAGGAAACAGTGTCAAATCCCTACAGGAATACAAGGCACGGTGGCACAGTGGTTAGCACTGTTGCCTCACAGCACCAGGGACCCGGGTTTGATTCCAGCCTCGGGCGACTGTCTGTGTGGAGTTTGCACATTCTCCCCGTGTCTGCGTGGGTTTCCTCTGGGTGCTCCGCTTTCCTCCCACAGTCCAAAGATGTGTGGGTTAGGTGGATTGGCCATGATAAATTGCCCGTAGTGTTCAGGGATGTGTAGAATAGGGAGATGGGTCTGGGTGGGATGCTCTGAGAGTCGGTGTGGACTTGTTGGGCCGAAGGGCCTGTTTCCACACTGTAGGGATTCTATGATGATTCGTTTATGACATCAAACAGATCACCTCTCAATCTTCCATACTCCAGGTAAGACCAGCCAATTGACACAGCCTAGCTGCATAATCGAACCCTTTGCTTCTGGTGAAGCTATGCTGTCTAGTAAAATCTCTGGGAGAAAGTAAGTGATGGCATTCTCAACGTAATGGCTCGGATTTTACTGTCAGTGCCTCAGCTGGTCAGTACACTCGCAAATGTCCATTAACTTTCAATGGGGGCTCTGCTCTGGGCCTTGCAGTAATTGAGGACCCTATGTGGGGGAGTGGTGGGGTGGGGTGGTGGGGAACGCGGATCTGGGATCTGCGATCTGGAACAGGGCGAGCAACTGTGCATCGCTCTCAGCAAACAGCAGCACGGAGTCTGAACCAGGAAGTCTGGATAGTGAACTTGCTGTCAAATCACATAACAAAATCTAAATCAAGTGGAGGAACGAAACAGGATCGTGAGAGACGAGAGTCAGAAATAAAAATTTTTTTTTAAAAGTGCTAACTGAAACAATGATTAAAAATGGAAGGAACGGGGCACCGCACTTATAAATGCTAATTTTCACTGCCAAAGAGGTTGTTTGGTGGACTTTGAGATTTAAATAAAGTCATGTAGACCCAGAGGACCGCAGTCCTGCTCTCTCATTAGACAGTGAGAGAGAGAGAGAGGTGACAGGTACTGAACTTAACCTGAGAGTCAGGGGAAGGGTTGAGAAGTTGGAACTATTGTGGTAGTCTCAGTAAACATTTCTGATTCACCACATGATGAAAATGCACTTACACTGGAATGGACGAGCAGCAACATATTCTGACATCCCTGGAGCTTATCGGTCAGGTAAGCTCTCACAGTCCCCCAGATTTTGTTGCTGAGACACTTTGCAACATATAGTTCTGGAAGAACAGGACATTCGGAGCTGGGTTCCAGGGGTGAGGTGCAAGTGGTAAGCTCTTGGCACTGGGGCTGCGTTCGATTGAGTGTGGCATTGAGGAGCTCTGTTGGAGCTGTGGTCAATGGGTATCAGGGGGAGAACACTCCGCTGGCTGAAGTCATGCCTGGCATGTGGGCGGTTGTTGGAGGTCGATCATCTCAGCTTCGGGGGGTCTCTGAGGGGGTTTCCTCCGTAGTGTCCTGGGCCCATCCTTCTTCAGCTGCATTCGTCAGTGACCTTCCCTCCACCAGGGGGTCAGAGGTGGGGATGTTCGCCGATGATTGCACTGCGTTTGGCAGAACTTGCAACTCTTTGGGTGCCGGGGCGGTCCATGTTTGGGTACAGCGGGATCCAGACAGTGCTCAGGCCTGGGCTGATGGGTGGCATTTGATCCACCCAGGTGCCAGGCGATGATCATCTCCAATCTGATCGCTGCCCCTTTTGGAATCCAATGGTTTGCCATCTCCGGGTTGCCCACTGTCAACATCCTTGAGGTTGGTATTGGCCACAGGCCCTGTTGGACTCACCACACAGTGGGGCTACAAAAATCCTGTGGCTATCTCCTGACTCCCCGCGGCCTATCTACGGGGTGTGGGCCAGGGGTTGTGGTGGAATGTTCCCCACTTGCCTGGATGGGTGCAGCTCTGGCAGTGCTCGGGGGGGTGGGGGGGGGGGGGTGGGCGGGTGCTTGACACTGTCCAGGATGGAGTGGCCCGCTTCATTGGCGCCAAGTCTGTGGGCGTCCATTCCCTCTGCCACTGGTAGCTCAGTAGCAGCGGTGTGTGCTGTCTGCAGGATGCCCTGCAGAGGTTCACTGGGGATCCTCCGACAGCACCGTCCGGGCCCACGGCCACTTCTGTCCAAAAGGGCAAGGGCAGCACAAACATCGGAACACTGCCTCCTGCAATTTCCCTCTGGGTCACTCACCGTCCTGACTTGGCAGTGTGTCGCTGTCCCTTCACTGTCGCTGGGTTGGGGGTCCTGGAGTTCCCTCCCTAGGGGCACTGCGGGTCAGCCTGCAGCGATTGGGGAGAGGGGGAGGTCCCACTCACACATCACCACCTTCTCTGGGGCGGCTGGGGACAGGCAGCGAATGCTGGTCTGGCAGCAATGCCCACATTCGCGAGTGAATAAAAACAAAAATTGGTCTCCTTATCATGGGAAGTCTCTTCTTGCCAGAGGCACCAATGCAGGGTCATCAGATTAATCCCTGGGATGATAGGACTATTTTACAGTGAAGAAAATGGGTCTGTATTCTCAAGAGATATCTGGAGAATCTGAGATAACAAGGTATAGAGCTGGATGAACACAGCAGGCCAAGCAGCATCAGAGGAGCAGGAAAGCTGACGTTTCGGGTAGACCCTTGTTATACCTTGTTATACTGTATTCTCAAGAGTTTTGAAGGGTGAGAGGTGGTCTCATAGAAAGTTACAAAATTCTTAAGTGGATAGACAACGTACATGCAGAAAGGGTGTTTACCCTGACCATGGAGTCCAGAACTATGGATTCTTTGTCCCACTTTCCATGGTCCATCAGGTTTAATCTCTGGATATCAATAAGCCAAGGCTGTTGGGGAGGTGATGGCCTAGTGAGCTATTATCACTGAGCTATTAATCCAGAGACCCAGGTAACACTGTGGGGACGTGGGTTCGAATCCCACTTGGGCAAATGGTGGAATTCAAATTTAACAAAAATCTGGAATTAAGAGTCACATGATGACTATGAAACCATTGTCAATTATGGGGGGAAAATCCATCTGGTTCACTAATGTCCTTTAGGGAAGGAAACTGCCATCCTTACCTGGTCTGGCCTACATGTGACTCCAGACCCACAGCAATGCGGTTGAATCTTAACTGGGCAATTAGGGATGGGCAATAAACGCTGGCTTAGCCAGCAACGCCCTCATCATGTGAACGAATTAAAGGCAGTTCTAATAACAGAATGTAGTTGTATTTTTTTTATTAAAGCAAAGTACACTACAAAAAATACTGCAAATATCTTACCTATACAATGCGTACAATCAAAAGGTTTACATGGACTTGTCTGAGGATCAGGCAGGCAATCCACTTGTTCTATCTCAGCCTCCAGCCATTGATCAGAAAGCCTGAGCTTGCTAACTCTGCTCTGAGGCAGGCTATCTTTATACTCTCCTTCTATACAAACAAGCTGTGCATTCAAGCTCTGATACTGTCCAGTCTCCAGTAAATGATCAGTTTGACCACTGGCAAACATCATAAGTGTGTAATCTACCACGGCTAGTTTGTTTAATTGGGTTAGGCCACTTTTGGAATACCGCATTCAATTCTGCACTCCCTGCTCCAGGAAGGATGTTTTGAGACTTGAAAGGGTTCAGAAAAGGATTTACAAGGATTTTGCCAGGGTTGGAGGGTTTGAGCTACAGGGAGAGGCTGGATAGACTGGGGCTATTTTCCCTGGAGCTTTGGAGGCTGAGGGTTGATCTTACAGAGGTTTATAAAATCATGAGTGGGTGTGGATGAGGTGAGTAGCCAAGGTGTTTTCCCCAGGGTAGGGGAGTCCAAAACCAGAGGGCATAGGTTTAAGGTGAGAGGGGAAAGATTCCAAAGGGGCCTAAGTGGCAACTTTTTCACTTGGAGGGTGGTGCGTGTATGGAATGAGCTGCCAGGGGAAGTGGTGGAGGCTGGTACAATTACAACATTCAAAAGGCATCTGGATGGGTATATGAATAGGAAGGGCTTAGAGGGATATGGGCCAAATGCTGGCAAAAGGGACTGGATTTATATGGGATATCTGGTCGGCATGGATGAGTAGGACCAAAGGGTCTGTTTCTGTGCTGTACAGTGACTATGACTCACCACAATTCCTTGATTTCCATTAATTCTAGAGCCTGCCACCTCGTCCACTCCGAATAATAGTGAATGCTGAAATATCCACTACTATTTCTGGCTGAAAACTGAACCATTAACCTAGTTATACTTTAAGAATTTGTTTGAGCTGAACCAGGAGGCTATAAATCATCGTAGCGTGAGAAAGAACATATTAACAGGTCATCCAAA
Organism: Rhincodon typus; assembly: GCF_021869965.1. NCBI lineage: Eukaryota > Metazoa > Chordata > Chondrichthyes > Orectolobiformes > Rhincodontidae > Rhincodon > Rhincodon typus. The sequence continues at coordinate 80,941,806 of NC_063340.1, forward strand.
CACCCCCTCATCTGCATATGTAAATTTAGTTAATTAGCTGCTAAACCTTCTCTTGTAACACTGAGAAACTGCAAGCCTTATCTTTAAAAAAGTTGGACAGAATACTTGTCATGCCGTTAGGGAAAATGGATTAATGAATTATGTTAATTAGACCTCATTTTCTATGCAAATTCAATTAATTACGAAATAATCTTTCCCCTAGAACTCAAAAGCAGCACACCTTCCCGAAACTTACAGGGTTTGTCTTGAATTGAACTTTTGGAAATAATTTATTCAAGACATATGATCAAAAGATAGTTTACAGCATAAACAACAGCTCATTAAAATTTTCCGCAGCACAACTGGAATCTCATTTGAATAAACAAAAGGGACACAGAAGAATCCATTCATTTTTAGTTACAATCGACAGCTACTACTTCACCTTATTGGAACAGCAGGAGAGGAATAATAAAACTCACCACCTGAATTCCCAAAACCTATCCACCATCTACAAGGCACAAGCCAGGAGTGTGATGGAATACTCCCCACTTGCCTGGATGAGTGTAGTCCCAACAACACTCAAGAAGCTTCACACCATCCAGGACAAAGCATCCCGCTTGATTGTCACCATATCTACCACCTCCAACATCCACTCTCTCTACTATGACACACTATGGCAGCAGTGTGTACCATCTACAAGATGCACTGCACCAAGTCCCCTTCAACAGCACTTCCCAAACCCCTGACCTTTACCACCGAAAGAGGCAAGGGCAGCAGATATTTGGGAACACCACTGTAGTGACTGGAATGAAGTCAGCCAGATGGATCTTAGAATATGAATTTTCTAACTGGGGCTGTTAACCTGGACCTGTCAGGGAATCCTGCTGACAGATATAAACAGGAGTGTCAGGGGTTCTGCTCACTCTAGCAACTGGCTCTGAGCTGGCTGGGACAGTGTCATGTACTATGCACATGTAAATAAAGGGTGACTCGGTGATGGGATACTAGTCTTCATGGAGTTATTTCAACCACCACCTACAAATTTCCCTCCAAGCTACTCAGCAGCCTGTCTTGGAAATATATTACTGCATGTTCAGAGTAGTGGGGTCAAAATCATGTAAATACCCCCAGCCCCCAATGACATTGGGGGATTACAGCACTTCAAGGAGGCAGCTCACCACCACCTTCTCAAGGGTTAATAGGGATGGGTAATTAGTGCTGGCACGGCCAGCAACACCCACGTTCCAATGGAAGAATTAAAAATTGCCCCATCTACACAGTTGACTCTATCCCATCACTGAACCTGGTTAAGGTAGTTATCGACATTTCATTTCAACTTGGGAACCAGTTTACGTAATGCCTTTCACAACTTCATAATGCCTATAATCATTACACCTAATGAAACATTTTTTTAAAATCACAGTTGACATTTGCATGCAGCCAGGTCCTGCAAAATGCAATGTGACAATGATTCGATAACCCCATTTTTAGCTGGTGGATGACAGACAGACATTGGTCAGCAAGCCAAAGGTAGGCTGCAGAATTTGGGAGTGTTTTCCTTTGTGAGGGGAAGGCTAAGAGGACATTGATAGAAGCTTTCAAAATCATGAGGGGTTAGGACAGACCAGGTAATGAGAAACTGCTCCCACTTGTAAAAGGATGGAGAACCAGATTTGATTTGATTTATTGTGATTTGTTTTTTAAAAAAAAGCAAATAGCATGTGACAAAACAAAAATTCCTGCAGCAAGCAGGAAAACATTACCTGAAAGTGTGGTGGAGACAGGTTTAATTGAGGCATTCAAAAGGGCGTTGGATGGTTATGAGGATAGAAAAATGTCCCCAGTTACCAGGAAAAGGGCTACAGAAAGGCACAAAATCATGTTGCTCATCAGGAGAGTGGTGCAGACACAATGGGCTGAATGGGCTTCTTTTAGAGCCCCTACTCTTCTCCCAAAGCGTCCCGAATGGGATCTTTTATATCCATGTACGAGGGAGGGCAGCCTCAGGTTTAATGTACTGTCGGGAAGGTGCCTCAGTCACAAGGTGCAGGATCTTGTAGCAAAGGGATGGCACTGCTGCTGTAGATGTTACACATCAGGTAACTGACAGGGTAAGCTACATAGAGGCATGCATCACTGTCCAATGCATGCAATGTTTGCAGGCAGTTGGGCTGTCAGTGCAACAGCGCGTAAAACAACATAGAGAAATGGATGGAAATAATAAAAAGGATTGAGGATGGGAACGCAGGGTGACAATATAAAACTGCTGCTGTGGTGCAAAGAGTTCATATTCATATGAATCCCCACCTATCTCCTTTCTCCCCCCTCCCCTTCTCCTCCACCGTTCCCCCGCCCTTCCCCTCACCCAAGCATCCACTGACTCTCCAGAAGCTCATAGCCCTGTTGAGTTAAGTCGACATAATTAGATCAAACACTACCTCACCCTCTTCAAAGATGCTGGAGCCTGTCTGTTGTCGGGTGATAACACACGCACTGCTACAACAGCATCGCTTCAGCTTGCTCGTGATGGAAATGGAGAGTACTTGTGATGGCTTTATCAGCCAGGGATCTGATTCATCAACACTCAGGTAATGGAGTGATAATTCTTAAAATAAATCAGAATTTTACAGCCTCATATGAAGCAGATCCTCAATCTAATCTCCCTGGGTTTGAAGACCTTCCATGGCCAGACGAATGGGAGGCAAATTCTACACCTGTGTCCAGACAGACAAAACATTTTGCAGTGAGAGTCTATGTAAACCCCTCTGAATTTGCAAGATTAGCATAAACGTACTCAAGCTGAGTAATTCAGTGAGAGATCGATTGAGCTATACAAACCAGGCAGTCAGTAAGAAAAGCTTGCATTTATATAGCATCTTTCACAACCTTTCTCACAACAAATACATTATTTATTGCACAAGAGGAGGCCATTTGAATGATTGTGTCTTTGCCGACTGAAGGAAGTGCTGTCCAAATTAATCCCACTGTCCAACTTAATCCCACTGTCCAAATTAATCACATTGTCCAAATTAATCCCACTGTTCAAATTAATCACATTGTCCAAATTAATCCCACTATCCAAATTAATCCCACTGTCCAATTTATTCACATTGTCCAAATTAATCACATTGTCCAAATTAATCCCACTGTCCAAATTA
>NC_063340.1:80944952-80967286 GCF_021869965.1 Rhincodon typus
ATTAATCCCACTGTCCAAATTAATCACACTGTCCAAATTAATCCCACCATCCAAATTAATCACATTGTCCAGCTCTTGATGTATATTGTCACAGAGACATACAGCATAGAAACAGGCCCTTCGGCCCACCATGTCTGTGCTGACATGCAAAAACCAAACCACATTAATCCCATTTTCCTGAACTTGGTCCATAGTTTACTGTGCCCTGGCATTTTAAGTTCTCATCCAGATGGTTCTTAAATGTTGCGAGATGACCACCTTCAACACCCTCTCAGTAGCACATGCTCCACATCTACCACCCTCTGGGTGAAAAAAAAACATTTTCTAGACCTGAACCACTTCCTCCTTCCCTTAAATGTGTACCCCCTGGTCTTAGACATGTCAGCCGTGGAGAAAAGATTCTCACAACCTGTTCTGTCTATGACTCTCATAATTTTGTATACCTCGGTCAGATACCCCCTCAGCCTCCTGTGCTCCAAGGAAAACAAACCCAGTTTAACCAGTTTTTCCTCATAACTGAGCCCTTTCATCCCAGACAACATCCAGATGAATCCCCTCTGCACCTTGTCCAGTGCAACTACATCCTTCCAATAGTGTGGGTGTCCTGAACTGCTTATTCCACCCATAGCCTAATCAATGTTCTATAAGATTGTAACTAGACTTCCTTGCTCCTATACTCTACATCCTGGCTAATGAAAGCAAGCATCTTGCACGCCTCCTTCACTACCCTGTCTACCAGTGCTGGCACCTTCAGGGATTTATGGACTTGGACAGCAAGGTCCCGTTGTTCCCCACTACACCCAAGGGACCTACCATGCATTGTGTATATCCTTCCCACACTGGACCTCCCAAAAAGCACTTACCAGCTGATCAATAACAGATTGCAGCCTGAGGTCAAACTCCTCTCTACCAAACACTACCAATTTTCACACCATCTGCAAACCTACTAATTAAACCCTCTATATTCACAAGCAAGTCATTAATGCACATAACAAACAGCAAGTGGCCCAGCACCAATCCCTGTGGTACAGGGATCACAGGCTTCAAATTACAAAAACAAACCTCCACCATCACCCTTTGCCTCCTATTTGTAAGCCAATTTTGGATCCAGTTTGCCAACTTGCCTTGGATCCCATGGACTTTTACCTTTTGGTCCAGCCTTCCATGTGGGACCTTGTCAAAGGCCTTACTGAAGTCCATGTAAACCAAATCAACTGCACTACCCTCATCGGTATATTCAGTCACCTTTCCAAAAAACTCAATTAAGTTTGTCAGATAGTATCTGGTTGTGGTAGGCCTAGAGCTGGGGACTCCTGGTTGTGGTCCAGCATAGGATCTGGCATCGGCATCGGTGAGGTGGGTCCAGCGGTGAGGAGATGGCACCTGAATGAAGAAGGACTCTCTTTCAGCTACATCTGTCGACTTGTAAATCAAACAGGGGTTCACCTGTACATCTGTCAACTTGTAATGCGATCCCCTATTCCCAATTCCTCCGCCTCTGCCGTGTCTGCTCCCAAGATGGAGCGTTCCACTCCCGATCATCCCACATATCCTCCTTTTTCAAGGGCCACAACATTCCCCCTGCGGGGGTCAAAAATGCTCTTGACCGCATCTCTTGCATTTCCCGCACCTCTGCCCTCACATCGCCTCCCGCCAACAAAACAAAAATGAAGACAGAATCCCCCTTGTCCTCAGATACGACCCCACCAACCTCCGCATCCGATGCATCATTCTCCGCCACTTCCGCCACCTACAATCCGACCCCACCACCAAAGAGATATTTCTCTCCCCATCCCCATCTGGCTTTCGTAGGGACCGCTCACTCCATGACTCCCTTGTCCGCTCCACACTCCCCACCAGCCCCAACCACCCCTGGTATCTTTCCCTGCAACCGCAGGAGGTGCTACACCTGCCCCTACACCTCCCTTTCCACCTCCATTCAAGCAAAAAACAAACCTTTCACATCAGACAGGGGTTAACCTGTACATCCGTCTACTTGGAACTCCCCACCCCACTCCTGCTGGCCTCATTCCATGTCCAACCCTCCCTCTCATCCACGCCTCCTTGACTTGACACAACCTGTCCATCTTTACTTCCACCTATCCCACCTACCCTTCCCCACTGACCAATCCCCACCACTCACTAACTGCACTCACCTATCATCATCCCTCCCTCTCTATTTATTTCCCAGCTCCCTTCCCCCTCCCCATTTCTGAAGAAGGGTCCTGACCCAAAATGTCAGCTTTCCTGCTCCTCTGATGCTGCCTGGCCTGCTGTGTTCCTCCAGCTCCACACTGTGTTATCTCTGACTCCAGCATCTGCCGTTCTTGTTATCTCTTTCAACTTTATCTTTTTATTCTTAAACTATTCAAAATGGCAGCAACTTGTGGTGACAGTTGAAACTTTTCACTGTATTTTGCTGCATTATTCATCGTAAAATGCAAGTGACAAAAGATCATATAATTCAATTCAACATCCCTTTGTAAGAATCTGTGCTGACTTTCCCCCAGCAATCCCTGCCTTACCAAGTGCTGAATAATCTTACCTCTGTCAGACTAACTGGTCTGTAATTACCTGGCCTACATCTGCAGACCTTCTTAAACAAAGGAACCACATTAGCTGTCCTTCAGTCAGCTGGCATTTTACCTGTGGCCAGTGAAGTATTAAATATCTCTGTCAGGGCTCCAGCAATCTCCTCCCTTGCCTCACATAGCAGCCTGGGAGATACCTCATCAGACCCAGGGGATTTACACATCGTTATGTCTGCTAAAACATCCAACACCTTCTCCTTATTAATCTGAAAATGCTCTAGAACCTCACTACCCCAACCAAAATCCCTGGCTGCAATTTCTTTCTCCTCTGTGAATACAAAAGAGAAGTATTCATTTAAGACCTCACCCACATCCTCAGGCTCCACACACAGACTGCCCATGAGGTCTCTAATAGGTCCCTCTTTTCCTGGTAATTCTCTTACTCTTAATATACCTACAAAAAAGCCTTGGGTTTTCCTTGATCTGCCAAAGATATTTCATAGCCTCTCTTTGCCCTCCTAATTTCTTTTTTAAGCAACGCCCTACAGTCTCTACACTTTTGAAGGACTTCCCCTGTTTTTAACGAGCTGTACCTGACATATACTTCCTTCCTTTTCCTTATCAAATTGCAAGTGACAGCACTTTAGGTATATCTGAGTGTTTCTTCTCAAATGTGATGAAGGGTTTTCTGGCCCTAACACCCTTCCAAGCAGTGAGCTTCAGACCCTCGAAGTTAAAAGAAACAAAATACTTCTCAATTCCTACCCCCTAGTCCTGTGACCAATTACTTTAAAACCTACATCCTGGTTAATGACCTCTGCATTAAGGGAAGGGGACTGTTCCTGGCCAGACCTCTCATCATTTTATGGAGATCAGGTCAATCTCCCTGTAACTTTCTTGATAACAGAGGGAACAAACCCAGGCTAGCCAATCATTATTCGATTTTGAAGAGCTTTCATGTGGCAGTCACAATATAAGCACTGCTTTGCAACATCATATTTTAGGCATTGGTTGATGGACACATCATCAGAGAGAAATCCTCTTCCAACTCTGAAAAACTCCGAGGGATTTGTTTCCATTCATCGGGATGGCAGACGATATTTTGGTTTAACGTCTCACTTGGAATTCTAACAGTGCAGCAGTCCCTCAGGATGGTACTGAAGGAACAGTCTAGATTACACACAGCTACAGCCTTCTGACTCAGAGGCTTAATGGTAAGGTCCTGGGGAGTGTTGCTGAACAAAGAGACCTTGGAGTGCAGGTTCACAGTTCCTTGAAAGTGGAGTCGCAGGTAGATAGCATAGTGAAGAAGGCACTTGGTATGCTTGCCTTCATCAGTCAGGATATTGAGTATAGGAGTTGGGAGGGCATGTTGCAGCTGTACAGGACATTGGTGAGGCCACTTTTAGAATATTGTGTACAATTCTGGTCACCCTGCTATAGGAAGGACGTTGTTAAATTTGTAAGATTTACAAGGGTGCCGCTGGGTTTGGGGGTTGGAGCAATGGGGAGACGATGAATAGGCTGGGGCTATTTTCCCTGGAGCATCGAAGGATGAGGGGTGATCTTATAGGGGTTTATAAAATCATGAGGGGCAGAGTGAAGGTGAATAGCCAAGGTCTTTATCCTGGGATACGGAAGTCCAAAACTAGAGGGCATAGGTTTAAAATGAGATGGGAAAGATTTAAAAGGGACCTGAGGGGCAACATTTTAATGGTGTGTGTATATGGAATGAGCTGCCAGAAGAAGTGGTGTGGGCATGTACAATTACAACATTTAAAAGGCAGCTGGATGGGTACATGAATAGGAAGGGTTTACAGAGATATGGGCCAAATGCTGGCAAATGGGACTAGACTATTCTAGGATATCTGGTTGATGCAGATGAGTTGGACCGAAGGGTCTGTTTCCTTGTTGTACAATTCTTTGACACGAGCCACAGAGTTATGCCTGAACCCCTGGCTGTGTTGAGCTCACTGAGGTGGTGACATTGGGGCTGCTGGAGTTGGGCTTTGTTTGAGAGAAGAATACAACTGGGCTGCAGCAGCTAGCACTGCCCCCTTTGCCTAAGCACACAGAAAATACCAAGCTCCCCATGAAAGTAACAAAAGAATGGGACACGAGTAAAATACCGCAGATGTCGGAAATCTGAAATAAAGCGTGGATTGAAGACGGGAACGTGGGATAACAATGTAAGATTGTTGCCGTGATGACAGCCCTTTTGGTGCCATGAGTGCACACTCCAAACAAGAAAACATTCAGCACAATAATAAGATCCTCTTACATCAATTCAGAGCAATCAAAATTAGCTTAGTAAGAAATGATTGGTCAGTGTTGTACATCATCCCCCAACCCCCACCCAAAATGTCCCCAGATACAAACCACTCTTCCTCTCAGGCTGTCCCTCAGGATCGAGGGTGTCTTGTTCCCACTCCAGTTCGATGGATTCTGACATGACTGATAAGTAAAACATGTGACCTGTGGACTCTGTCACACATGGGCAGTTGGGTGCTTGAAGATTAAGTAGCTGAGTTGGTTGGAGGTTTGTGTGATCCCCTTGTGTCACGAACGTCCCAAACTTGTGACCTCTACCCCCCGCAAAGGACAAAGGCAAAGGCAGCAGACACGTTGGGAATGCCAACCCCCTGCAAGTTCCTCTCCAAGCCACTCACCATCCTGACTTAGAAATACATCATCTTGTCTTCAGTGGTGCTCCTGATTAAGCAGGGGTACCCAGACCCTAAGAAAGGACACCAAATGCCAGCAATGCCCACATCCCATTAAAGAATCAATATGTAGAAAGCGAAAAGAGAAAGTGAAAGCAGTTTCCTGGAAGAAGGAGCTTTGGAAGAAATGCTGATTGTATTTATCACTTCTTCAGCTATCCTAATCCCATTCCTATGAGTAGTGTTCAAATATTTGTATAGATTTTATTGGGATCTCCTTTGATATATTGTCTACAATGGACCCAAGGGCAGAAACTGCTGTGACCCAGGGCATGGCTTTCCAAATATATAAATTATCCTCAGGTTAGGGCCTGTAGCATCTTCAGGACTGCTATCAGGCCAGCAGGTACCACAAACTTATCACTCTGAAAAGGTAAGCAATGAGATACTAAATATTTCTTTGGTTTTTAATTATATTGCCTCCATACTAGAGAGATGCAAGGTCTTACAGTTACACAGCTCAGAAGGAAGCCATTCAGCCAATCAAGTCTCTCCTTTGACTCTTTGAAAGATCCTATCCAAATTCTTATGTACCATTTGTTTATTCTTTCCCCTGTACACTTTTCCAAGCCTGGTCTAGATGCCAATACTACCCAGTGTAACACATGCTGAGTTAGGATTGTACCTAATTACAGTCTGCAGCACCTCACTCCAGTCACCATTCATCCAAACTCTTCCTGGGCAACTGTTACCATTTGGATCTGAGGGCATCCCAGCTCAGCCTGATGGCCAGCTCAGGCCAATGGGGTCAAATGTTTCCTGGTGGATCACTGCAGATTTCCTGCTCCCCAGTCAGGGGGTACTGAGGCTACTTGGATCCAACTTTATCACTTCAACAGAGGCCGGGGACTGAACACGGATCTTGTGTACAAAGCAATGAGTTCTAAAGTCTTTCTGAAATCATTTGGTGCAGTTAAATTATCAGCCTGATTATTTTGATATCCAATACTGGATGAGAAGAAATTTCTTCCCACTGAATATTGGGAAGATGGAATGCCATTACCTTTTTTTTAGTCTCCTATCCAAACTTAGTCGCCCAGCTCCCAGCTCCATTCCTCTCCCTGACATCAGCCTGAGACTAGGCTGGACTGTTTGCATCCTTCATGTCGTTGACTTTGAGATGAGCTAACGGCCACAAAAGCCACCATTAAATCTGTCTTTTCTCGGCTTCAAAACCTCACCCCTCCTACGGGTCTTCAGACTCAACATTCCAAAGCAGCTGAAAGCAGTTAAAACCTCAAAGTTCATTCAAACCTCTGCTGCCTATAACCTATCTATAAGGCACCAAGTCCCTTAAACCCATCATCCCTGTGCTGGCTTCACATAGTCCCTGGTCAAACACAACAGTTTGTTTCTATGATTATCAGCCTTGTTTTCAATTCTCTCCATAGCCCTTTGTTATGTCCTTCTCAATACTCCAAGATACTTGGCTCATCAAATTATTGGGGTCTTGAGAAAGCCCAATTTTACTCACTTCACCATTGATGTCCATGGCTTCAGATGCCTAGGCCCGAAGCTCTGGAATTCCCTCCCTAAACCTCATTCTTTCTCAGTCATTCTGCTTCGGGATGTTGCCTACCTCTTTGACCAAGCTTTTATTCAGTTGTCCTAACATCTCCTTATATTGGATAGTTTCATATGAAGTTTCTGTGGAACATTTTATGGTGACAAAGGCACTATATCAGTATCAGTTGTTGCGGTTGGCGAAGGCTGTGTGTTAACCATGATTCAATGCTGATACTCTCACCTCTAATTCAGTAGGTTGTGGGACATTTTTGAGTTACATAAGGCACCTTATTTCCCGCAACCAACAATAACTACACTTCAAAAGTACTTCCTTGGCTTAAAGCACTTTGGGATGTTCCATGACTGGCGGAATCAGTAGTGCTGTAGTAATGTCACTGGGTGTGCAATCCATGGGCTTAAAAATCCCACCATGGTAGATGGTGAAGTTTGAATTCAATAAAAAGTCTGGAATAAAAATGTAGTGTAAATGTATCTAATGGGGCCTGTGTAGCCACTAACGATTGTCGTAACAAAAAACCCATCTGGTTCACTAGTGCCTTTTACGGAAGGAAATTTGGTAATGCTCTGAGGACTTGGTGGTGAATCCCACCATGGCAGATAGTGAAATCTGAATTCAACCAAAAAATCTGAATAAAAACGTAGCATAATGTTGACCATGTAACCACTGCTGATTGCCATTTACAAAAAAAAAACCCATCTGGTTCACTAATGCCCTTTAGAGAAGGAAATCTGCCATCCTTACCTGGCCTGGCCTACATTTGACTCCAGCCCCACAGCAATGTGGTTGATGCTTAACTGCCCTCTGGACAATTAGGGATGGGCAATAAATGCTGCCTGGTCAGCGATGCCCTCATCCTATGAATGAATTAAAAAAAGCGCTCCTCTTTATTCTTTGATGCAACGTGAGCATCGTCGTCATGGGCACAATTGGTTGCCCATCCCTAACTGAGTTGGAACTGAGTGGCTTGCTCGGCATTTTCAGAGGGTAGTTAGGAGTCAACCCCATTGCAGTGGGCCTGGAGTCACATGTAGGTAAGAACAAGACGTTGCCTACCGAAAGGGACAGAAGTGAACCAGACAGCTTTACAAAAACCAGTGCTAGTTGTCATGGTCACCATTCACTAAGACTAGGTGTATAACTGCACGTTTATTAAATGAATTCAAAAAACCCTAGCTGCTGTGGTGGGATATGAACCCATGAGCCAGAACATCAGCCCAGGCCTAGGCCTCAGGATGTTTTACAACAGCAGCAGTGCTGTTTAAATACAATCTGTGACTGGTATTATAGGAGCTGAGGGTAACAAGGGAAGGGCATTGAAGGCCCTGGAGACTCTAGTGGCTGCATCATTCCAGCTTAAAGTTCCCGTGAAATTAATGGACAGGTCACAAGAGGGACCAGATTCCAGCGGTCTGATGGGATAGAATACATTGCACAGGATCTACTTTCATTGTGCCTGATAATGTTCAATCCCATCACAACTAATGCTGAACGATTTCCATTTTTAACAAAACACTCTTATACGCGGTGAAAGAATTTCCTTAGAATGTGAGCTCAGTGCAGTAGCAATGTACCTCTTAAATCTAGGCCTGATATATATGATTACTTTGATCTCTACTGTACTTATTGTAGGCTTCGTGAATTGGTTCCACACAGATGTACAGAAAGCAACACTTGTTTTACTGAACAGCATCAGTGTTGAACATAAGGACTGTTAATAACCAGATACATTTTAATTCCCTCCATTTGCATCGTCCATTAGTGTGTAGGTTGTTATTTAAAGGGGCATTAAAGGATTTATAAGGCTCTTTAGTACTTCACTCATACTCCTACCCTGCAGATATCAATGAGCTTGCTGTTCGAGAGGTGATCCTTTACTCATTTCTGTCCTCTAACAAAATGTAGGTTTTGGTGCATGGTCAATATTTATTCCTCAGTCAAGTTACGAATATTACTACAGTCTCTACCACTCAGAACTGTTTTTTATTGTTTTTAAAAATGTTACCTGAATATAGCAATTCATTGAACCTTTAACTGATTGGCTTGCTAAACAGATTTCAGAGGGTGGGTAACAATCAACCACACTCCTGTAGAGATGGAATCATGTGTTTGCCAGACCAGATAAGGATTTAAAATATAATTGGTCATGGGATGTAGGCATCACTGACCAGGCAGCATTTATTACCCAACTCATTGTCCTGGGTCTGGAGTCACATGCAGGCCAGACCAGGTAATGATGGCAGATTTCCTAAAGGATAGTAGCAAACATGGTCAACATCAGGCTCCCTTTTTATCCCAGACTTTTGGTGAATACACCATCTGCCGTGGGGAGGTGGTATTTGAACCTATGACTCCAGAGCATTAGCCTAGCATTCTGAATTACTAGCCTGGTGGCATTACCACTATGGCACCACTGCCCCTAGGATGGCTGATTGACTGTCCACACTTATAACGGCTACCATCAGAAAGACTGATTTTACACACCCAGGTTTTATTTATCGAGTTTAAAATCTAGTAGCTGCACATAGAGGTCACAGAATCCCAACAGTGTGAAAGCAGGCCATTTGGCCCATTGAGTCCACACTATCCCTCTGAAGGTCCACCGCCCCCTACCCTAACCCTGTAACCCTGTAACCCTGCATTGCCCATGGCTAACCCACTCAGCCTGCACAGCCCTGGGCACTATGGGTAATTTAGCATGGCCAATCCACCTAGCCTACACATCTTGGGACTGTGGGAGGAAACCGGAGCACCCAGAGGAAACCCACACAGGCACAGGGAGAATGTGCAAACTCCACACAGACTGTTGCCTGAGGCTGGAATCGAACCTGGGTCCCTGGTGCTGTGAGGCAGCAGGGCTAACCACTGAGCCACCGTGATGCCCCTGGCAGGATGGCAGGATTTGAATCCATAACTTTAAGAACATTAGCCTGGGGTCTGGATTACTAGTTCGGTGACAATTACACTACACCACCATTTCACATACCCACCCGGCTATATTTAACTATATTTAAGCTGACACACTCAGCACAGCATAATGCATTAGATTCAGTCAGTCAGTGGCACTCTCTCCTCGGAATCAGACATTTATTTTTTTTAAGATCAAATCCTTATTTAACAGTCAGGGTTATGCTCCAATGCACTGCTGAAGGAGTGCTGCAGTCTCAACAGGCTGTTTTTTTGGCTGGGACATTAAATTGAGGTCCTGTCTGCCCATCCCAAGGCATTAATTTCAAAGTACAGCAGGGGATTTATCCCCGGTGTGCAATCAACATTTATCCTTCAATCAACAGCAAACAGATTATTATGTTGCTACTTGTGCTTTACACAAATTGCTGGCCGGGTTTCTACATGATAACACTGATAAGTTAATTGGTGCTAAATCTCTATGGGATGCCCCAGCATTGTTGGAAGTTGCTATATAAATGCAGATTTTTCTTTTAAAAAATGTTATTAAACCAGAAATGCACCCAGCGAACATGTTTTAAACCTTCACAATCAAATATATGGAAATCACCTTTTCTCACTTCCAGCAGGAGAACTGTGATTCCAAATTCAAACAACTATCTCCCAGAATTTCGAAGAGTTCCAAGGGAAGCTTTTTCGTTCTCCAATCATTTTATCTTGTTTACTCTTGAAAAATGTAGCATTTTGACATTCAGGCTGTTAGATTGGTGCTGCCGTGACTGTAATGTTTGCAATGGGAAGTTGGGCACTGATGAAATATCCAATCTGACCCTCTCTCTAATCTCTCTTTGATTTTTGCTCCTTCTGTGTAAACGGGTTTCTGACCTAATTGCTTTTATTTTAAACTGCTTTGGATGTAGATTTGTAATCACAGCACCACAGGCTTTGAAAATTCCATATATTTGCTTCCGTGTGGAATAAGGTCACCAGCTTAGGTCGGAAGGTACCCCGGAGGTTTCACTACACAAACTCCTGCAAGTTTTAGCTGCCCTGAAAATGCATCGCAATGATGGTCACTCAGTATGTCCATCCTCACTGCGTCACCCATCAGAGAAACGACAAGACAGGCTGATTTCTGGCTGTCATCCTTTTCCACTCCCACCTCCTCCCCCATTTCCTGGAGAGCCCAGAGAAATTCTTGAGGGTTGGCAACCCCATTGATTAACGTCAAGGGCAATGAGTGGCGAATCAAGAGATTGTGGCTGAGCGTTGTGTGTGAGAGCCCGTCTGGAAGTGAAAAGGAGATTTTGGCTTTTGTTAACATTATTTCATCCCAGTATCGTGTCATTCATTAAATACTCCCTCATCTTGTTTCTTCTTCCAAAGTGCACAGCACCTGTGCTTCCAGATCGCAGCACATTGAATATTGTGTCAGCTACTGTTTCCCAATCGTAGGGCATGTTGAGGGCCAGGTACATAGGATGGTGACCACAAGAGATGCAGTCTCAGTAAGGCCCCATAAGATGCACACAGCGCAGAAAAGGTCCCTCATCTCATCAAGTCTGCACTGATATAACAACCACTAATGTTGCGCTAATCCCAATTTCCTGCACTGGTCCCATATCCTTCAATGTTGTGATATTTGAAGTGCTCATCCAAATAGTTATTTAAACGCTGTAAGGTTTCCGGCCTCCACTACCTTCCCAGGCAGTGCATCCCAGATTCCCACCACCTGCTGTGTGAAAATTTCTTTTCCCCAATCCCCTCTGAATCTCCTACCCCTTACCCTAAAACTATGCCCCCTTGTGATTCACCCCTCAACCAAGGGGAACAGCTGCTCACTATTCACCCTGTCTATAACCCTCATAATCTTATACACCTCAGTCATGTCCCCCTCAGTCTTCTCTGCTCTAAAGAAAACAATCCAAGCCTATCTAGTCACTCCTTATAGCTCAATTTCTCCATTCCAGGCAACATCCTGGTGAATCTCCTCTGTACCCTCTAGTGAGGTGACAGTGCTCCAGCTGTGACCTATCCAACGCCCTGTACAACTCCAACATTATTTCCTTGCTTTTATACACTATGCTGCAACTGATGAAGCAAGTATCCCATATGCCTTCTTAACTATCCTATTCATGTTCTCTGCCAACTTCAGGGATCTGTAAATAATTACTCCAAGATCCCTCTGTTCCTCTAAGCTACCCAGTATTGTGTCATTCATTAAATACTCCCTCATCTTGTTTCTTCTTCCAAAGTGCATCACCTCACTCTTATCAGGGTTAAATACTATCTGCCACTGGTCTGTCCATCTGACCAACCCATCTATATCTTCCCATAAACTACAAACATCTTCTTCGCTGTTAACCACCCTACCAATCTTGGTGTTGTCTGCATATTTGTTTAACAATCCCCCACATTTTCATCACTATCATTTACGTATATAACAAACAATAAGGGTCCCAGTACTGATCCTCATGGTACACTGCTGGATACCGGCCTCCAGTCACTCATACAACCTTCTACCACCACCCTTTGTGTCCCATTACTGAGCCAGTTTCTGATCCATCTCACCAAGTTTCCCTCCATTCCAAGTGCTCTAACCTTCTCAATCAGGCTCCCATGTGGGACCTTGTCAAAAGATTGCGAGGGGCTGTGAGTGGGTCTGGAGGAGGCTACTTGAAGAACGTAGAAACTCCTGTGAACATTACCTCTTGCCTTTCTTCTCAGACAGTTGGGATGAAAGAAACGTTTTGAGAACTCCCCAGGAAACCTGCTTCCTTTCCTCCTGGTCCACTCCAATACTAGACGTCCTCAGACTTGGGAATTCCAAGGGACTTCCCTCCCAAAGTTTGGAATTCTCAATCTTAACAGTGCTGCTATCAAACCACCCGTGAACTCTGACAAAAAGTCTGTCACAATATGTCCAGCATTTGGAAATCTGTCTAGCTCCAGAACTGTGTCCAAATCCTACCTCATTAATCAATCCACTAACTGGACCAACTTCAAACAGCTCTCAACGTCATCTATTCTGTGTGAAAACGAGAGCTAATGTTTCAATATTTGGCTTGAATTCAAAAATGTAAATAGAATTTTCTTCTCTTTTCTAGAAGTTTCTATTTGCTGGCACCTGGGAATAAGAATGGGAGAATTACCCCCTCAAGCCTGTTTTGCTCTTCAGTTAGATCATAGCAAATTGTACCTTAACTTTATTTACCTGCCTGGGTTCTGTAACACCTTTACGCAGTATTGGCTTATAAATAAATCCAGAATTATAAACTCAGAGATAATAAGAACTGCAGATGCTGGAGTCAGAGATAACACAGTGTAGAGCTGGATGAACACAGCAGGCCGGGCAGCATCAGAGGAGCAGGAAAGCTGACGTTTCGGGTCGGGACCCTTTTCTGAAGAAGAGTCCCGACACGAAACGTCGACATCCCTGCTCCTCTGATGCTACCTGGCCTTCGGTGTTCCTCCAGCTCCACACTGTGTTATCCCAGAATTATTAATCCTTTTTGAAAACTAAATCAGTCCTGGGATTCCCTCCAGTCTCCCCAAGCTTGTACAGGGGGCTATTAGCACAGTTTTCTACTCCTGACTGCTATCCTGGGAGCTCTGCAACAAAGTCTCTGCCTAACACAGGCTTGGCTCTGAGGGTCCTCATGGGTACCTGCACTGCAGTGATTCAATGTTTCAAGTTCATGCACAAAAAGACTAGTTGCTTACCTTGAGGTGGGGGAGATATGGCCATCATTAAGACAGGCCCCTCGAGGAGGCTCCTTTCGAGATTTCTGTAAAGTCTGCCTGAGTGAGTGAACGGGGGTGCAGAATAGACCTGGACTAGGTCATCCAACCGCTCGAGCCTGCTCCACCATTCAATAGGTTAATAGTCGATCCTCCACTTTCCTGCCTTTTCCCCATCTCCCTTGATTCCCCGAATGATCAGGAATCCATCTATCTCAGCCTTAAATACACACAAGCTCTCTGCGGCAAAGTGTTTCAAGGACTCACAACCTTCTGAGAGAAGAAATTCTTCCTCTTCTCAGTCTTAAATTGGTGCCCCTTCATTCTGAGACTATGCCCTCTAGACCGAGACTCTCTCATGAGGGGAAACATTACCACAGCATTTACTCTGTCAAGCCCATTCAGAATCCTATGTGTTTCAATGAGATCACCTCTCATATTTCTAAAGCCCAGTGAATAACCATCATTCGTACAGCACTGACTTCACACTAAACAATACTTTCAAAACAGGCATTTCTTTTTTTCCTTATTTCTTCAGGGAATGTGGGTGTTATTTGGCAAAAACAGCATTTGTTACCCATCCCTAACTGCCTTTGAACAAGTGGCTTACTGGGGCATTTCAGAGGGCAGTTAAGAGTCAACCACATTGCAGTGGGTCTAAAGTCAGGTGTAGGGTCAAGGCTGGGTGAAGATGGCAGATTTGTCTCCCAAAAGAGAATCAGTGAACCAGATGGGATCTTATAACAATCGATGATGGTTTTATGGTCAGTATCACTGAAGGAGCCTAGGGTTTGGGTTCTCCTCCTGTTATAGAGTCATAGTGTTATACAGCACGGAAACAGACCCTTTGGTCCAACTCGTCCATGCTGACCAGACATCCCAATCTGACCTAATCCCATTTGCTGGCATATGGGACATATTTCTCCAAACCCTTCCTATTCATAAATCCATCAGATGTCTTTTAAATGTTATAATTATAACTCCCTCACCTCCTCTGGCAACTCATTCCACACACACACCACCCTCAGCGTGAAAAAGTTACCCCTCGGGTCCTTTTTAAAGGTCCATTGCAGATGGCAGTGCGCCTGGAGTTACATGTAGGCCACGACCTTTTGAATGGTGGGGCAGGCTCGAGGGGCCGAACAGCCTTCTCCTGCTCCTAGTTTTCATGGTCTTATGAAAGTAATTAAACATCACATGACCCACAATTATTGCAGCCTGTGGAGAATGAGCCATATTAATATGTCTGGTGACAAATTGAACTTCTGGCTTTTACAAGTTAAAACAGAAAGCCCATCATCACCCCCTGAAATTTACTGGAACTAAAAGGTGAAGTAAACTACATCTGAGAATGCCAATAGGCAATGCATTATTCCACAGGTTGGAGTTAAATCCAGATCCTAGCACCTTATTTATTAATTGATTCTTTCACGGAGTGTGGGCATCGCTAGCACGGTCAACAATTGCTGCCTATCCCTAATTGCCCTCAAACTCAGCGGCTTACTCGCCATTTCAGTTGGTCATTCAGAGTCAATAAGACATAGGAGTAGGAATTGGGCCATTCGGCCCATCGAGTCTGCTCCACCATTCAATCATGGCTGATAAGTTCCTCAACCCCACTCTCCTGCTTTCTCCCTGTAACCCTTGATCCCCTTGATAATCAAGAACCTATCTATTTCAGTCTTAAATGTACTCAATGACCTGGCCTCCACAGCCTTCTGTGGCAGTGAATTCCATAGATTCACCACTCTCTGGCTGAAGAAGTTTCTCCTTATCTCCGTTCTAAAAGGTCTTCCCTTTACTCTAAGGCTGTGCCCTTGGGTCCTAGTCTCTCCTACCAATGGAAGCATCTTCCCAACATCCACTCTGTCCAGACCATTCAGTATTCTGTAAGTTTCAATTAGATCCCCCCTCATCCTTCTAAACTCCAATGAGTATGGTCCCAGAGTCCTCAAACGTTCCTCATATGTTAAGTTTTCATTCCTGGGACCATTCTCGTGAACCTCCTCTGAACCCGCTCCAGGGCCAGTACATCCTTCCTGAGATATGGGGCCCAAAACTGCACACAATACTCCAACTGTGGCCTGGCCAGTCACACATGTTGCTGTGGGTCTGGAGTCATGTGTAGACCAAGAGGCAGATTTCTTTCCTTTAAAAAGTCATTAATAAACCAGATGGGGTTTAAATGACAGCTGTTTAAGGTTCTTGGCCACTATTACAGAGATTAATTGGATATTCCAGATTTATTAATTAAAGCCAAATTGATTTGCCATGACGGGATTTGAATCCACAGTCCTCAGAGCATTGACCTACTGGATTACCCACCCAGAGACATTACCACTACACCAGCATCTCCACTGAGAAACGCATGTCAACTAATTTGATCAACTATATCACCAACTGCTCTGTTAACCATGACACACTGTACACAGATTAGGCCATTCGCACCACCTCACATGTGAAAGGGGAAAAAGCATTCTATTTATTGGTGGTCTGAGCAAGTGATTCCCACACACAGATTTGGACTTTATTGTGTCTCCTCATCGCCATGCAAACCAACGTTTCTTAACCAGGTTACAGCTCTTGAAATACCTGTGACTGATTTCAGAATAAGGCTGCAAGGTTGAAAGCTGGATGGGTAGTTGCTATTCCAAGTAATGTCACAGCCCAATATCCCCATCACATTACTTCCCCACATTGCCAAACACTCCGACCTATCCTCCACTCTCCACAGTTTAAGATCGTGGAACTACGTCGTATTTCTAGCTCAGAAACTTGCTGTTTGGCCCAACTGCTCCATTTCCTCCCAACACACCCTTCTATTCAAACTACTACTCCCTGGTACAGTATTGTATGCGAATCTTGCTCAAAAGGGAGCCAGATTGCTGAAGCCTTTTTACTTACAATCATCAGGACAAGCGCGAGATTGCCAAAATCGGGAGGCTCCCAATACTTATCCTACAGGACAACAGGGTGCTGATTGGTTGCCAATCAATTTGCTGAGACTTTCTCCAGTGCTATACATTGCCAGAGAAAAGCCTCGGCCAATTAGAGTTGACTATTGGCACCCTTTCCCCCCGTAGTATAAATTGTTGTGATTGTTTGGAATTTGGCATTCTTGCATGTGTCCTGATGAGTGTAAGATGAAAATCTTTGGCAACGCATCTCTCTTTTCAGTGAAATCCTTTACCCCACGGGTACTTATTTAATTTCTCCTCGGAGATGATTGGATCAATGCATCCGATGTAATAAACACCACAATTTCTAACGACGACAGAGTGAGGATGTGATCTTATTTTACCTGTGTTCATCCTGCGCTTCGGAGATTTCAGACTCCTGGATCTACCCGGCACCGAGTTTCCATTCTCACTCATGGAGTCCTGGGCCGAAGACGTGCTTCCTGTGGCCTCGCTATCCCTGATCATGCTCTCATACCCACTGCTGCCCCCACTGTGGTAGAACAGGGCGGTTTTGCCCATGGCTGGGGGGAGTTCACCACTTAGCACGCTACTGTTGTCACTGCCGTGACCACTGCTGCATCGGTGAGGTTTGCGGGGTGGGGTGACCTTGCTGTAGGGCGACGGGAGGGCCTGGGGGGGGGGCTTCTCACCCGAGTGCGGGCTCCATTTCTCCGAGTCGGCGCTGGCCCGCAGGTGGCTGCCCCTGGAGCCTGCAGTCCCCTGCAGCAGCTCGGAGATCCTGCCGTTGACAGCCCGCAGGGGAAGCTTGGCCACGATGCTGGACCCCCTGCTCTGCTTGCTGCTGAGAGACTGGGTGGACCAGGACATGTTCCTCGAGTTGGAAGGCATGCTGGAGCTGCGGCCAACAGACTGAGGCAGCGATTTGGTGGAGAAGCTCAGGGTCTTTGTGCTGGATGCCGAAAGACTGCGTGACTTGGGTCCGGCTAGGAGCAGCTTGCTGACGGCTGACATTTTGGAGGCGCCTGACTTTGGGGAGGTGCCCACTGATGGCGGAGTGCCAGGCTGCGTAGGTGATGACACAGTGGCTCGATTCAGGCTGCGGCCTGCTCGAGGCATTGTGCTGTCTCGGGACGCGCTGACCTTCGACCCCACGGACGTCAAGCTCCCTGCCCTCTCCAAAGAGAGGCACTCGTACTGGCCAGCGTACCGTCTGTTCAGGGAGTTAGGCCGACTGCTGAACAGTTCACCTTTCCCACTGCTTGCTTTGCCGCAGTTCTCCAAACTTGGGGCCTTGGCTTTGACGTGGACACCGCCTTCGTCTGGCGTAGCCGCCAACACCGTCGTAGCCTGGCTGTTGCCACCCAGCGTGTGCTGGGCACTGGCTCTGTTCCTCTGATCGAGGCTTGACTTCCTGACCGGGGGCAGCGGGGGCATCCCTTTAGGCCGGGCCGGCAGCAGGCCGTGCTTGTTGGGGGAGCCCACTCTCCTCTCCAGGGTGGCTTTGGGGCTGCAAGGGGTGGAGGCCTGCGACGTGGTGGTAGTCGTGGAAGTGCTGCTGCTCTCCGCAGGGAGGCACAGAGGCCTGAGGGAGGCACCCTCCAGGTTGTCTTGTTTGGCGAGCAATGGGCGCGGTAGTGCCTGGGATAAGCTGCCCTCCTTGGCACTGTCCAGTGAGAGGGTGGAGCTCTGACTGCAGGAAGCAGTCGGTGCCACCTCGCAGCCATCCACCACCCTCTTGGAAGGATCTCCCCGCGCGGGGGAGACAGGGGTTTCGGACCTGCCGCTGCCAGGGCTTTCGGCCGCGGTCTGCTTTCGACTCCCTCCTCTGTCAGCACTCTCGTTTCCATCCAGCCCAGCGTCCTCCAGCTCCTCTTCCTCCTCCTCTTCCTCGTCCTCCTCCTCCTCCTCCTCGTCCTCACGCTTCAACCACGGGTCATCGAAGGTCATGTCCTGTGAGGTGCCGGCGGCCCTGGCGTGGTGATGGTGGGGGTGCGCTGGAGGACAGCTGACAGATGCCAACACATCGTGCTGTTCGGGGAAATGCACCGGCTTCAGCCTGATACAGGGGTGCACCGAAATGTTCGTCTGAATGGGGAAACAGCCCTCACCCCTGGGCAGGCCCGAAGCATTTGATATTCTGACCGTGGTCTTCCCCAGAGCTGCGATCTTGCAGTTCTGGTTGGCGGCTATCTGGTAGAGGCCTTTGGCCTCGTTGGCCTTCTCCGACATGCTGAAGAATTTGTCCATGACGGAGTTCTTCCCGCTGCAAGCGTACGCCATACACTCCTCTTGGTGACTGCTCACCACATCCAGCAGCGAGGGGTCTGCCAAGGCTTCACCATTATCGCTGCAGGTCTGGGTGACAAAGCTGTGACAGGACTGCTCACCGTCACTCCCCGTGCTCATCTCACTGAGCCAGGAGCTAATGGATGAGCGGTGGCTGCTCGAAACCAACACTTTCTCGTCTAGGCCCGGCTTGGGGAAGGGCAGGAACTTGGTGATGCTGACTTCGGAGAAGGGGCTAGTGCTCGAATAGCAGTCCAGGTCCTCGTTGATGCTGCTGATGATGCTGACGGGCCTGGAGCCTGAGGCCAAGGCCTGCACCGAGCAGTCGCTGTTGAAGCTGATAATGCTGGTGGGCCGGCCATTCTCCAGAATGCCGCTGATGGTCAACTCCTCGACCAGAGTGAACACCAGCTCGTCCTCCCCATTCAGCTCTAGGGGCTGCTGCAGGGTGACTGTGGCCCAGCTCATCATTTCTTTCTTGTCGATGTCGGAAGGCTCCTGCTCTTGGTCTGAGAGGGTGGAGTCCTGTGAATACTGCGTGCCCGAAGACACGGATCTCTTCATCACCTGGGGGCTCATTCCCACCGGGGCTGCCCTGATTTCCCTCTTGCAGTCCCTGGTCGGTGTGTGGGGTGGGGGAGCAGCCGGGCTGGGCAGGGAGCCTTTCTGGGTGTACACCTTGCAGCGCTGAGAGGGTGAGTGTTGGAGCTTGTAGTCAGAGCTCTTTGACAGGCTTGCTATCCCGAGCCTTGGGGAGCCCATGGGCCTGGGCTTAAGCTCTGCGCTGCTGCCACTGTGTGGGACATCCTTCGTGCTCTGACTCCTCGATGATGCGTTTAGTTGGGTGTTGCCACCTCCCATGATGCTCCGGGGGGAGGACGGTGCTGAACCGCCTTGCAGCACGGCCTGGGCTCGCACGGGGCCAGGATTGGCGTCCTCTGCACTCTCCTCAGGGGCCCAGCGCGTCATGGTCTGTCCGAGCAGTTGCTGGGCCTCTCCCCTCTGGGCCTGCACCTCCTCGCCCATCACAGGCTGCTCACTGCACGGAAGCTCTTCGAAGGGGAACTTGTCTGACTCCTCGCTGCCGTCGATGCACTCCAGTCGCTCCTGCAGCTCAGCGAAAGTGTTGCACTTTAGGCAGTCCTTCTCCGGCAGCACCGCCACAGGCTCTGTGCTGCCTTCGGGCCTAGCCTCATTCTTGTTCTTCTGCAGTGAGGGAATTATGGGCACGAAGTCGGGTGGCCCCTCGTTGTCGGTCAGCTCCTTATCACTCAGGGTGGTGCCGTTAGGGCCTACATAGATGACGGTGTCACATGACTGCTCGCTGCTGGATGAGTAGTCTGGGTCGCTCGACAGGTTTAAGATGGGGAGGTCCGCATCCCCTGCTCCCCTCGGGTGGAATGGTCGGAGTTGTGTGGGCCGACGCATCCTTCCTTCCTCACACGAACTCTCACCCCCGGACGAACTGGAGGTATACTGCGGTCAGAGAGCAGAAGACAGTGAGAGATTAACTATATACAAACCCCAACTCCAACCGCCACTTTTAACATGCAATCACATGGCACATACCAGTCTCCCCTTGAGTGAGAGATAGTCAGCTCATCCCAAGAGCAAATTGTTTTTTTTTTATTTGGGATGTGGACGACGCTGGCTGGATCACCATTTACTGCCCCATCCCTAATTGCCCAGAGGGCAGTTTAGAGTCAACCACATTGCTGTGGGTCTGGAGTCACGTGTAGGCCAGACTAGGTAAGCATGGCAGTTTCCTTCCTTAAAGGGCATTAGTGAACCAGATGGGTTTTTCCAACAATTGATAACAGTTTCATTGCCACAATTAGGTTCTTAATTCGAGATTGATTTTCAAAATGAAAGTAGAATTAGGGGTTGGCCATTGAAAACTGCGATGGAGAAAAATCTCTACTGTGAAAGAGTGGTGAAACTCTGAAATTTGCTGCTCCAAAGGACGCAGTCACTGGATGTATTCAATACAGAGGTGGACAGATTTCTGGAGACTGCTGCCTTACGGGTATGGAGATTATGTAGGAATGTGGGATGGCAGAGTAGGCTTGAAAGGGGCTGAATGGCCTCCTCCTGTTCCTAAGTCTCCAAGTAATGCTGAATTGGAAGTGCTGGAACCAGATGCCAGCCTGGGCTCACCAGATCACTCTGCCCCGTCTGAATGATATTGGATTTAATAGCCACACCAGAGGCCTGAACACAGAATTTAAGCTGGTACCCCAGTATGGAGCAGGGTGCTGCACTGTCAGAGGGGTCAACTGCCCATGAGTTATTAAACTGTGGGTGGGGAGGGATGGGGACACCTGACTCTCTGCTCCGCGTGTCAAGATCAAAAAATGGGGGAGGGGGTTCTCCAAAACAATGCACAACGTTCCCAACAGATTGTCTGGTCGTTGATCACAGAGATCTAGTGTGTGGGATCTTGCGGAGTGTGTAATTGGCTGCCAACTTTCTTATGTTCCTGTAATGACTATACCTGGGAAGTACCCAATTGGCTGCACAAGTGTTTCGGGGTATACAGAGGCCAGGAGAAGCAGGAATGTAGGTTTTTTAAGCTGCAACACAGGTCCTCAGGGTGGATGCACTGGCAGAGAAGACTGTTGGGCTTCCAGGGTCAAGCTGCCCTGCCCTCACCTGGCCCAACCCTGGGGCAATGGGCTGTGAACCCAGGATCACTGCCTCTTCTTGGGCCATACAGACGTATAAGGAGTTGTGGGACACAGCTGGCCCATGGTAACAAACCCATGCCATAACTAGGCAGAAGAATGAATTGTGGTTATTGTAGGATGGCATTAAAACGTATTGAGACATGTTCTGCTCGATGTCTGTAATTTACACCAGCCTTCGATTTATCACGCAGAGAGACTACAAAGTATTACGAGACTGTCGTAAGGAAGGAATCCCCTTCTATTTATTTTCACCAAACCCATTTGCTAACTAAAAGGATCCTCAGATGGATGGACAGGTGTATTTTGTGGCCCAGAGTGAGAATGGAACACGCCAATTTGGTCTGTTATAAAACTGTCTCCCGCTTAGTATTCCATTTTCGGTGTTTTATCAGGTCCTTCGTTTCCCTACTGCGAATGCAGTATTTAGGAAAATAAGGAGGTTTTGTTTTTAAAAGGAATGAAAATTAACTTTCAAATGAAGGTAGGCAAGCTGACAGCTCTCGTGCCAAGCATCGTGGCTACTGGGTCATGGTCATGGGCCTAAAGGATTCAGACAATTGATCGACACAGTGGAATCTACCAGCTCCTGGAAACAGGACTTACTAACAAGTGCTCAGGGGCAGGTCGCAGTCCCCATCAAGTGGTCCTCATTGGGTGGTCCTCAGCAGGTGGTTCTCATTGGGCCACCCTCATTGTGCGGTCCTCATTGGGCGGTTGACATTGGGTGGTCCTCATCGGGTATTCCTCACTGCGTGGTCCTCACTGGGTGGTCCTCTTTGGGTAGTCCTCATTGGGCCATCTTCATTGAGCGGTCCTCACTGGGTGGTTCACATTGGGTGGTACACATTGGGTGGTCCTCACTGGGTGGTTCACATTAGGTGGTACACATTGAGTGATCCTCACTGGGTGGTTCACATTGGGTGGTACACATTGAGTGGTTCACATTGGGTGGTACACATTGGGTAGTCCTCACTGGGTGGTTCACATTAGGTGGTCCTCACTGGGTGGTTCAC
>NC_063340.1:80967296-81060167 GCF_021869965.1 Rhincodon typus
GGGTGGTTCACATTAGGTGGTCCTCACTGGGTGGTTCACATTGGGTGATACACATTGAGTGATCCTCACTGGGTGGTTCACATTGGGTGGTTCTCATTGGGAGGTCCTCACCGGGTGGTCCTCATTAGGTCACTCTCATTGGGTGATCCACATTGGGTGGTCCTCACTGGGTGGTCCTCATTGGGTGGTCCTCATTAAGTCACTCTCATTGGGCGGTCCTTATTGGGTGGTCCACATTGGGTGGTACACATTGGGTGGTCCTCACTGGGTGGTCCTCATTAGGTCACTCTCATTGGGCAGTCCTTATTGGGTGGTCCTCATTGGGCGGTCCTCATCAGGTTGCTCTCATGAGGTGGCTCCTTATTGGACGGTCCACATTGTGGGTCCTCATTAGGCAGTCTTCATCAGGTGGTCTCATTGGGCCACCCTCATTAGGCCATCAATGTATGCAGCAGGCCCTGTCAGAGAGAGCTGCTTTCTCCAGATGGAAGATGGACCACCACCAGAAGAAGAAGAAGAAGAAGAAGAAGAAGAAGAAGAAGAAGAAGAACAGGGGGGAGGAGGATGACCCAGGGAAGAGTTCCTCAACACCTTGGAGAAGGTGCAGGACGGCGCTTTACAAGTTTAACAAGACTAACACATTCCATGCCCATAGCCTCTGGGATTGGTGCACCATCCCCAATTATCACTGTTGTATACTTCTTCTGTCTTCTTAAATAATGTATCATACCTAAACTGCTGCTTCTTAACCAACTCAATAAACTATCTGAACATTGCTACAAATGGCTATATTGGGTAACTGTGATCGCAAGCCCCCACAAACCCCCAGGACACTGACTGTACTGTGGAGTTTGATAGGATGCTGCATCCATTGGCCATGGGGACTCGGATGTGTTGCTGCCCCCTGGAATTGGTGGATTAACAGTTCCTGAGCTCTGCTCACAGCAGCGTTCAGTTCCACCAGATCCAATCAGAGCCGAGTCAGCTGGGGGGTGGTGCGTTCCGAAGGTGAGGTAGACAAGGTGAAATGAAGGCTTACCCACTAGTAGGGTCTGTTGCCAATGAATCGAGGTGTGTGCATTTTGCAGTTAATTTGGTGGAGTCAGACTCTGCCCCTCCTTCCAGGTAGCCATGGCAACATGTCCCCTTAAATCCCATCCAGTCAGCGCTCCGTCACATTTCTAACGGTGAGCCTGCGACAAGCAATGGTTCCAGGCTGAGAGATGAACGTTGGCCAGGAGAACTCCCTTGCTGTCCTGCCAATAACGAACACCAGTGTTTTGACACCCACTGAAGATAGCAGATAGCTTTTACATGATCCAGAAAGATGCCCACATTCGGTACTCCCTCAGCAGCGCAACATCAAGCCAGTAGGATTTTCCTTTGCATTCTTTCCCGGGATCTGGGCACCATTGGCAATATCTCATGTCCTTTAGGGAAGGAAGTCTGTCGTCCTTACCTGGTCTGGCCTCCAGACCCACAGCTATGTGATTGATTCTCAACTGCCCTCTGGCTAATTAGGGGATGGCCTAGCCAGTGACATGCATCCCATGAATATATTTTTCAAGGGTTCTTTTTTTCTTGTTTGAGATGTTAAACAGAGAAGACTTGAAGAAGAGCAGTAGAGTTTTCCCTGATGTTCCAGTCAATATTTCTCCCGCAATAAACATCACAAGAACAGACGATCCGGTCATTATCAAGTTGCGGAGCGTGGGAGATTGTTGTCAACAAATTGTCTGCCGTGTTCCTGTACTGTAGCTTCATAAAGTGCTACATCATCTGTACAGACAGCACTTTGAGAAATCCAGGACTGGTGAAAAATGCCTTATAAACGTAAGTCTTACCTCATGGTTAACACTTCACCCCCACTTGAATCTTTGTTGTTCTAAGTCAGGTGCAACGACTGGCTTTTTATGTACCTAAGATAACACGGTGTACAGCTGGATGAACACAGCAGGCCAAGCAGCATCAGAGGAGCAGGAAGGCTGACGTTTTGGGCCTAGACCCTTTTTCAGAAATGTACCTACACAGGATTTCGCCACGCTATCGTTGATAATTATGGGGTGTAAGAGGCACACTGTACTTCGGTCTAAAGTAGATTGTAATCTCCTCAGGGCAGCGTTATGTACAAGTAACAATTACTCATATTTGATCATCATCGGCAGCATGTAGCGAGGTTATGGGCCATATACACAGCCTATGAATCCCCCTCAGATGTGCAGAGAGCAGTTAACAGACAATCACATTGCTATGGGTCTGCAGTCACCAGTCAATATTTGACAGTGGTTACACAGTGTTACACATAAGGCTAGCATTTTAATCCAGAATTTTTCTTATTGAATTCAAATTTCACCGGTGGGATTTGAACCCAGGAGCAGAGTGTGTAATACTAATGCAGTGCCACTACCAATAGTGGAGCGATTCAAATCCAGACTGTGCCTGGACCATGTGGATAATAGTGGGTTCAAGATGGCAGCTCATCACCACCTTCTCAAGGGGCAGTTTGGAACAGGCAAGAAATGTGGGCTTATGCCAGCCACATCCATATCCCACAAGATAACTTTAAAAGCTATTCCCAAGAGGCTGTTAAATTGAAGGAACGTGGAAATTGTGAAGCCAGAGGGGGTTTCAGAGATAGGGAAGAGAGAAGATTATTAGGCAAGAGTAGTTCAGAGAAGGTTTACTTGACTAATACCTGGAAGGAGTGGACTGCCTTATGAGGAAAGACCAGACTGGTTGGGCCTATATCCTCTGGAGTTTAGAACAGTCAGAGGTCACTCATTTGAAACATGTAAGATCCTGAGGGGACTTGACCAGGTGGATGTGGAAAAGATGGTTCCTCTTGTGGGTTAATCTAGAACTAATGGTCACAGTTTAATAATAAGGGGTTACCCATTTAAAACGAGATGAGAAAACATTTTTGTTTTCTTTTAGAGCATTGGGAATCTTCAGAATTCCCTTCCTCAAAATAGAGCTGATGCAGAATCTTTAAAAGTTTTTACGGTACAGTTAGATTTTTGATGACTGAGGGGGTGAAAGATTATTGGTGATATGCAGAAATGTATGGCTGAAGCTAAAAAACAGATCAGCTACAATCTTATTGAATGGTACAGCAGCTTTGAAGGGCTGAGTGGCCTGTTCTTGTTCCTTCTTCATATTCATCTTGTTCCTTGTCTCACTGCCTCGGGAAAGCAGCCAACATAATCAAAGACCCGTCCCACCCCTGTTATACTCTCTTCCACTCTTCTCCGTCAGACAGAAGTTTGAAAACATGTACCAACAGATTCAAGAACAGCTTCTTCCCCGCTGTTATCAGACTTACGAACCGAACTCTCAGACGTTAGGGTTGGTCTTTCTCTGCGCCTTCTCTGTGGCTGTAACACTATATTCTGCATTCTGTTCTATTACCCTCATCTACTTACGTAAAGTAGGACTTGGGGCAGCACGGTGGCTCAGTGGTTAGCACTGCTGCCTCACAGCACCAGGGACCCAGGTTCAATTCTACCCTTACGCAGCCATCTGTGTGGAGTTTGCACATTCTCTTCGTGTCTGTGTGGGTTTCCTCCAGTTTCCTCCCACAGTCCAAAAATATGCAGGTTAGGGGGATTGGCCATGCTAAATTGCCCATAGTGTTCAGGGATGTGTAGATTAGGTGGGTTATAGGGGAATGGGTCTGGGTGGGATGCTTTGAGGGTCAGTGTGGACTTGTTGGGCCAAAGGGCCTGCTTTCACACTGTAAGGATTCTGATTTGTCTGGATAGCAGCAAGACACTACATTTCACTGTATCTGGATATATGTGACAATAATAAATCAAATCACTGAAGACAAGAGTAAGAATTTTAAACTTTGGGCCAGAGGTGAAGGTTGTTTTCAGCCTCCCAGCCTGACAATTTAACTCAGTCATTGCTACAAGACTGATTCGATCAGAGGGAATAGATAAATAGTCAGGCAAGCAAATGTCAAGGGCGACCCAGTTTTGCATGTATGGGGTCCTCTCACGTACCTTTGTCTTCTTCTTCTTCATTCGGAGGACTCGCGATGCGATCTGGATGGTGGACAGGGTTTCGGAGTAGTTGCTGGAGGAAGCTGAGATGTGGGCGATCATGGTGGTTCGGCAGTTCAAGTTGCCAAGGGATTCCCGCAGCAACATGGTGAGCTTGCTCTCCCTGAAATGGTGAAGCGAGAAGATGGCAATGAATAACTTGAAGCATTTACTGCAACAAAATGTAAAAGCCTGAGGATACTTGTGGGGCTTTTGGGTGGGGTGGGGGGTTGCTGTTGCTCCAAGGATATATCCCTTTGCAGACAGATTCCAACTAAGGGACACAGTTTAAGACAGCGATGAGGGGTATGGTTTTTCCTCTGGGAGGGTTGTCAGTCTATGGAACACGCTTAACCAGAGAGTGGAGGTGAGGCCATTGTATATTTTTTAAGTCAGAGATGGATAGATAGTTTCTTGGCTAGTAAGGGTTATTCGGGAATGTGGATTTGAGGTTACAATCACAGCAGCCAGATCTTATTGAACAACACAGCAGGCTCCAGGGGCACCTACTCCTGCTCCTAATTCATATGTTTAAATGCATACACGCAAAATCACACAGATCTGATCCCTACATTATTAAGAGGGATGTAGAGGGACTGGAAAAGGTGCAAGATAAAAAAAAAGAGGGTTATCATAATCTGGAAAAATTGAAAAGGCTGTGACACACAAATATCCTCGCTAAAGGTTTATAATATCCAGGAAGAAAAGACCTGGTATCAAGTTTACAATAGCCAGAGAAAATACTAAGCAGTGCCCATATAGTGGTCATCAACATTATTCTATACATGGGTTTGATGGGGTAGATGTAGAGACGATATTTCCACATGTGGGGGAAGCATGAAGCAGGGGCCTTAAGTATGAAATGGTCACTAATAAACTGAATGCAGATCACTCAGAGAGTGATGAGAATGTGCAACTCATGACCACCAGGAGGCGGTGTGGTGAATAAGACAGAGGCATGGGGTGATGGGGAAACCAGATGAACGTAAGAAGGAAAAAGGAATAGAATGAAATGTTGATGGGATCAGATGGTGGGGGTGGAAAGAGGCTTTTGTTGAGCTGACATGGATCAGTTCGTGTGTTGCAAACATGCTGTAAAACCTAAGAATTGGCCATGGGACCATTTGACTTAGAGGAAGATTAAACTTATGTCAAGTTTCCCTTAAACCAATAAAAATTTCATTCAAAATTATACACTATAACTTTCTATACCATTCCTCTCTTTTGAAGGAAGAATGCATGCATTTATTAAATATCACAGCTTTCACTCTCACACATATGCTGACACACTGACAGACATACAAACACGCTGACGCATGCACATACACGCTGACACACAAACACACTCACACATGCACTGACACACATACACACACTGACACACACGTGCGCTGACACATACACATGGACACTGACACACACACATGGACACAAATACATGCTGACACACACAAACACAGTGACACACACTCACACAGACATACTGACATGCAAACACAGTGACACTAACACACATACAGGCACACAAACACACACTGACACACAAACACACACTGACACACAAACACACAAATGTTGTGACACACAAACACACACTGACACACAAACATGCTGACACACACACAAACACAGTGACAGACAGACAGACAGACACACACACACACGCAATGACTCACACAGTGACACACACTCACATAGACACAATGACACACACACACACACAGAGTGACACACTATCACATATAAGTGCACTGACACACAAATGCAGACAGGCACACCGACACACACACAAACACACCGACACACAAACAGGGTGACACATGCACATTGTCACACAAACACATGTACACACTAATATCCTCACTAAAGTTTATAATGTCTCGAGCACTGCATGAGGTTTATGTTGCAAAAATTTCCAAGTTAAAACCTCATTGACATTAGTGCCTTAATGTTTGTTGAGTATGGAAGAGCTTTCTTGCCATGTTTGAGCTTTGCTTAATGCTTGGCTGAATATTTCATGTAGTTGCTCAATCACTCACCATGGGTCCCGCATGTGAAAGGCTTTTCACTACATTGAATGAGATTCTGATTACTAATGTAGAAATAATAAACACCATAGTTTGCTGACCTCTCAGATTCACTGGGGCAGTCTCGATTTGTTTCTTTTTCCTTCTGTTCCTCTAAAACTCGACTCTGCCTCTTGAACCCCATTAGCACGGTGGAAATTACAGCTACTGTGGGATCTCTGTCCCTTAATGCCCTACCCTCAGAGGTAACCTTCCAACCACTATAGAGATTGTGGGTGACCCATGCCCTTTGATCTCTCAGCCTAGTAACAGACCAACCATGGAACACAATGGAAAATCAAATAGTGTCTTTTTATCAGTGCACTTCAGGATCACACCCTGAGGCATCAAAAAAAAACGGTTAAGATGCTTCTCCCAAAGCTAGGCAAAGCTGGAAATTATCATGGCCAGAATAGTCCTCTCATCTAGATCCAATCTCCCAGAAGGCCTGGAGGGTTGAAGTCAGAGAAAAGTTTTCAAGAATTTTTTCCTTCCCAAGTTGGCCCGTGTTTTTATCTCCCAGGAGATCATGTGAGTTTACTTTTATTTATTCATTCTTTGAGAGTGTGGGTCATTGCTGCCCTTGAGCTGCGTTCTAGAACCACTGCTGGCCATTTGGTGTAAGTAGACCTGAGCCGCTGTTATGGGGAGAGTTCTGGGATTTTGACCTCGCAATATTGAAGGAACGGCAATATATTTCCAAGTTCGGATGGTGAGTGGCTTGGAGGGGGAACTTGTGGGTAATAGTGCTCCTATGTATTTGCTGTCATTGTCCTTCTCGATGGCAATGGTCATACCTTTGGAAGGTGCTATCAAAGGAGCCTTGGTGAATTACTGCAATGCATCTTGTAGATGGTATACGCCACTGCTAATGAGTGTCAGTGGAGGGAATGGATGTTAAGGGAGGTGGGATGGAGTGCCAAATAAGCAGGATGTTTTGCCCTGGATGGTGTTGAAGTTTGCATTTCACACTATGAGTGGTTCAGGTGCGGAATGCATTGCCTGGAAGTTCAGTGAGGGCAAGTTCAGTTGGGGCATTCAGGAATGTGCAACAGTTTACAGAATGGCACTAAGTTAGTGATGCTCATTTGCAGAACTAGTGCAGACACGATGGGCTGAATGGCCTCCTTCAGTGCCATTATGAATTAAAAAATTTGAACGTGTTGTTGGAGCTGTGCCCATCTGGGCAAATAAATAATATTCTATCATACTCCTGATTTTCACAACAGTAGGTGTCATCTACATCATGATGCAAAATATACATGGATTATGGGGGGCAGGTTGGATGAATCAGAAAATTGTTTCCTATCTGATACGATCTGTAGGTCTGTGTGCGCAACTTTTCCTGTAAATGATTTTGTTCACAGATGTCGATGCAGTTTATATGTACAGCATCCTCTCGCAGCTTAAGCAGGAAAATAAATGAATACAACACTGCACTGCAAACTGACTGATCTGTCTTGAAGATGTTTAACAGAGCATAGTGAGCATGCCAGGACAAGTCTCGTAGGGAGCTACCAACAAAAGGAGCGTACATCAAAATGAACTCTTTCTGTACTTATTAGGAAAAGGGAATCATTTAATCAGGGATATTTTAACTGTAAAATTTTACTAAACCATGATGAGAGGCAGGATACAGAATGTACATAAATGGTGACTGTGATGATGTAGTATGTGATTTTATAAACACTCCCCTACTTTTGCCAAGTGCCTTCTCCTCCTGCAGGACATAAAACTGCAACCACAAGAATCTAGAAATGTTT
The DNA here is from genome assembly GCF_021869965.1 of Rhincodon typus. Classification (NCBI taxonomy): domain Eukaryota; kingdom Metazoa; phylum Chordata; class Chondrichthyes; order Orectolobiformes; family Rhincodontidae; genus Rhincodon; species Rhincodon typus. The sequence goes on from NC_063340.1 coordinate 80,975,169, forward strand.
CTCCCAGTTAAACAAGGACAGCAAAGAATAACAGATGATTTTTCCAAACTAACTCCCAAAGGAAACAAACTTTCTCTTAAATTACAATAATCAGACACTTAAATAAGTGTCAACGCTTCTAATGAGATTGAGTATGTAACTGAGAAGAAAAGAAAGGCTTGGATTTATATGTCTACCTTTCTACCTTGGATTTATACAACACTCTTCACCCCCTCAAGACTTCACAAAGTGCTTTAATGCTAAAAGACTAGTTCTGAAATGACTGGTGTCATGTAGGAAATACAGCAGCCAATCCGCACACCGCAAGATCCCACCAACCACATTACAGTAATGATCAGAAACCAAACAAAACCAAAACTCAGATGCTGCCAGACCTGCTGAGCTTTTCCAGCAACCTCTGTTTTTGCTCCCTCCTGATTTATAGCATCCACATTTTTAACCAAACAATAATGACCAGATGATTTGTTATAATTAGTCATAGAGGTCTACAGCGCAGAAAAGGCCCTTCAGCCCATTCAGTTTAAGCCTGTCAAAAACAAGCACCTAATGATTCTAATCTCATTTTCTAGCACTTGGCCCACAGCCTTGGCATTGCAAGTGCACATCGAAATACTTCATATTATATTGACTATTTGCCAGGGTACCGATTCCAGGATTCCCTCTTCCTTTTTTTTTTAAAATTAGTGCCATGGGATCTTTTATATCAACTTGAGAGAGTTGACAGGTTCAATGTTCTCTGAAAGATGGCAAATTTCAGTGTTGGAGCACTCCCACTGAGAACATCAGCCATGTTTTCTCCAATCAAATCTCTGGAATGGGACTTGGAGTCAGTCACAGCTTTCTGATCGACATGCGAGTGGTATCCACTGAGTCACAGATCACCCATCATCAAGAGGCGGTCCTGGGGGTGATGGTTAGGAAGTCCCATAGATCTAATCATAGATAGAGAAATATTGGACAGACCAAGAGGTATCTATTGAGGGATGTAGCACTAATGCTTTAAGTCAATGCTGCAAGGTGAAGATTTATGTTAGCAATAACTCTGGAATATCTCTACATGTAAGGAACCTTCAAACTTTAGTAAAATTGTTCCTTTTACATTCACTCTGGGATCTGACCAGTTCCTGTGCTGTACTATTCTATGTTCTATTTCCAGGTGATAACCTGGCATTATTGGATAGTCCTGTACTGCAGCTTGTCACAAAGTTGTAACATAAGGTGTGACTGCAACATTGGCTTTCTTCTGCTGAATGGTGCTATATTAATGCAAACCTTTCTTTCTTCAGATTATAACTTCAATGGTCAGGAATATATGACAAACCCATCCAGGACATTGAAATTGTGTTTTGACACATCATTCAGGAGATTCTTTGATTCGAGTACAGCCCCTGTGAGATTCACACTGTTTCTGATAGCCTTAGTGGGCCATTGCCCCCTACTGTTCCACACTGGCTTTTTGTTTTGTGGTCATTTAAAAAACACTGTTTCTTTGATGATCCCCAGGCTCAGCTCAGTGAATGGACCAGTGGCACAGGTTCAAGGGGCTGAATGGCCCACTACTGCTCGTACATCACTATGTTCAGGAGCGATGAGTCTCTGGTTTTCTACAGACATAGATTCAGGGCCATCCATCTCCCCAGAGACTTCTTTACAAAGGAGTTCAATCTCCCTCAGAATTGGTAATTACGGAAGTGGTTCACAAATAGCCATGTGGCCAAGACATTGCAACTACTCACCAGGCAGGTCAAAGCTTTTGCATCCTATGAGACTTGCTTTTACAGCACCGAAACAGGCCATTTGGCCCAACTAGTTGATGCTGGCTCAAACCCCCTCCCACCTTACTTCATCGCACCCTATCTGCACATCCTTCTCTTCCTTCCTCGCTCATGTACTTATCCAGCTTCCTCCAATGTATCTCTGCTCTCACACTCTGGGCCTCGGGGCAGAAGACAGCTCTACTGACACTGTCTGACACTTCACTCTATCTCTCTCCTTTCACTGCGGTGGTTTGGCAGAGTCCTTCTGCCTTTTATTATAGACAGGTGCTGAGCTGCACAGAAACAGTGCAGCAATCAAACGGTTTCACAAGTGCACTGTCCCGCTAGGATACAGCCAGGAGGCTGGATGGAAAAAGTACTGCTCACAACAATAAGTTCAGAGCTAGTAGGAACTGCAGATGCTGGAGAATCTGAGACAACAAGGTGCAGAGCTGGATGAACACAGCAGGCCAAGCAGCGTCATAGGAGCAGGAAGGCTGACGTTTCGGGCGTAGACCCTTCATCAGAAATGGGGGAGGGGAAGCGGGTTCTGAAATAAATAGGGAGAGAGGGGGAGGTGGATAGAAGATGGATAGAGGAGAAGATAGGTCGAGAGGAAACAGATAGGTCAAAGAGGCGGGGATGGAGCCAGTAAGGTGAGTGTAGGTGGGGAGGTAGGGAGGGGATAGGTCAGTCCAGGGAGGACGGAGGGGGGGAGGGGGGGGGGGGTGAGGCAAGTAGGTAGGAAATGGGGGTGCGGCTTGAGGTGGGAGGAGGGGATAGGTGGGAGGAAGAACAGGTTAGGGAGGCGGGGACAAGCTGGACTGGTTTTGGGATGCGGTAGGGGGAGGGGAGATTTTGAAACTTGTGAAGTCCACATTGATACCATTGGGCTGCAGGGTTCCCAAGCGGAATATGAGTTGATGTTCCTGTAACCTTCGGGTGGCATCGTTGTGGCACTGCAGGAGGCCCAGGATGGACATGTCGTCTGAGGAATGGGAGGGGGAGTTGAAATGGTTCGCGACTGTGAGGTGCAGTTGTTTATTGCGAACCGAGCGTAGGTGTTCTGCAAAGCGGTCCCCAAGCCTCCGCATGGTTTCCCTGATGTACAGGAGGCCACAACGGGTACAGCGGATGCAGTATACCACATTAGCAGATGTGCAGGTGAACATCTGCTTGATGTGGAAAGTCTTCTTGGGGCCTGGGATGGGGGTGAGGGGGGAGGTGCAGGGGCAGGTGTAGCACTTCCTGCGGTTGCAGGGAAAAGTGCCGGGTGTGGTGGGCCTGGAGGGAGGTGTGGAGCGGACAAGGGAGTCACGGAGAGAGTGGTCCCTCCGGAAAGCAGATAAGGGTGGGGAGGGAAAAATGTCTCTGGTGGTGGGGTCGGATTGCAGATGACGGAAGTATCGGAGGATGATGTGTTGGATCCGGAGGTTGGTGGGGTGGTACGTGAGGACGAGGGGGATTCTTTTTTGGTTGTTATTGCGGGGATGGGGTGTGAGGGATGAGTTGCAGGAAATGCGGGAGACACAGTGGAGGGCGTTCTCGACCACTGAGGGGGGGGAAGTTGCGGTCCTTGAAAAACGAGGACATCTGAGATGTACGGGAGTGGAATGCCTCATCCTGGGAGCAGATGCGGCGGAGGCGAAGGAGTTGGGAATAGAGGATGGCATTTTTGCAGGAAGGTGGGTGGGAGGAGGTGTATTCTAGGTAGCTGTGGGAGTCGGTGGGCTTGAAATGGATATCGGTTTCTAGGTGGTTGCTCGAGATGGAGACAGAGAGGTCCAGGAAGGTGAGAGAGGTGTTGGAGATGGTCCAGGTGAACTTAAGGTTGGGCGCCTCTTTGACCTGTCTGTTTCCTCTCCACCTATCTCCTCTTCTATCCGCCTCCCCCTCTCTCCCTATTTAATTCAGAACCCCCTTCCTCTCCCCCATTTCTGATGAAGGGTCTAGGCCCAAAACGTTAGCCTTCCTGCTCCTATGATGCTGCTTGGCCTGCTGTGTTCATCCAGCTCTGCACCTTGTTGTCTCTTAAGTTCAGAGCCTCAGGCAGGAATGAAAGGCATATGGTGAAAAATACAACATAGACTTGTAGAGCCCCTAGTGAATCAAAGAATACTACTGCAAAGCCTGCATGATAACTCGGGGAGGACAAACTAGCTACAGAAAGATAATAGCACATATACTTGAGGACAGTTGGCTGGACAATTTTGCCAGGTACTATAGTGGGCTCACACAGTCATTCTGTGACATACTCCTATTCTGACCCACATTCTCTGTACCTCTCAACTGAGGCCATTTTGAATTATAGGCAGACTGAATTTAAAAAAAAAATCCAGAAAACTCTCTTCCTTATTTGATAACTAAAACCTTGCACCATCCTGTGTCAGGCCTGACAGTTTACTACCAGGCCTTCCACTGGCCTCTTAAAGCTTTCCTTTTCATTTCTGAGCTGCTTCTACTGATTCACTTTGCAGGGCAATGGAACATCATGGTGCAGTCACTACAATCCTAAATTCTGGAATTAGTTTTGAACTCCCTTAGCCATATGTTTGCCACTTCCCACAGGAGTGCTCCCTGACAACTAAGGTTGTTTAAGACCATAAGAGACAAGAACAGAAATAGTTATTCGCCCCATTGAGTCTGCTCTGCCATTCAATGAGATCATGATTGATCTGATAATCCTCAACTCCACTTTCGTGCCTTTTCCCATAATCCTTACTGGTTAAAACTCTATCACAGCCTTTTCATGGCCCAAACTCAATAGCTCTCATAGAATCATCATAGAATCATAGAATCCCTACAGTGTGGAAACAGGCCCTTCGGCCCTCTATGGTAAAAAAGGAGGTAAAAAGAGGTCCAAAAGGACGTACTGGAGATTTTGGCGGGGCAGGAAAATGGCTGTTTGACTAACCATTGAGAATCATCCAATCAGGCAGGACTTGGTGACAACGGACAGTTCAGCTGGCCAATCACAAAAGCTTGGGCTGGGAGCTTGGCGGTCAGAGGTCATGTGACAAAATCTCCAGGGTGACAGCTAGGCAGAGTTGGCGACTCAAGTGCCTTTGAGGCAGAAGGTCATAGTTTCAAGCCTCAGTTCAGGGATTTGATCCAAGGCTGACACTCCACTGCAGGTCCTGTGTGAGTGCCTCACTGCTGGAGGTGCCATCTTTCAGATTGAGACATTAAACAGAGGCCTCCACTCTCCCCATCAGATGGATGTAAATTGTTTCCACAGCAACATGTGAGAAGCAGCAGAAGTGGGCCTCTGCACCCCTCTACTCCTCCAGAGTCCTGACCAATATTTATCCTTCAACCAACATGACTAAAACAGGTGACCTGATCATCGAAACATTTGCTGTTTGTGGGAGCATCCCGTGAACAAATTGGTAGCCATGTTTCCATACACCAACGGTGGTAATTTATTGACTGTAAACAATCTTGAGGATTTTGGAAGGTCATCTCAGTACTGGAGACGATGACCATCATCAATGGTAAAAGTCCATCTGGTTCCCTGATGCTCTTCAGGGAAGAAATACTTGGTCTGGCCTACATGTGACTCCAGTCCCACAGCAATGTGGCTGGCTTTAACTGCCCTCTGAAATGGCCATAGCCAGCCATCAATTTAAGGACAACTGGGGATGGGACACAGTTTCTGACCCAGCCAGTGATGCTGACGTTCTCAGAAGGAAGAAAGAATAACAAAAGTGACCAAGCCTGAAGAAACACGGTCGATTCATTAATTGTCATTATGTTAGCCTTTGTCATTCAATTCAAAGTAATAGGACTGGGGAACTCTCCAAAGAGGCTGTGAACACTTGAACATTTTGGTTTTATCTGAATTTAGTCCATAGTCAGGCATTTTGCTACAAGAGCATTTAGTTTCACGCAAGGGGGAGTGACTAAACAACCACTCTAGTATTAATTAGTAATAATATTTTTCAAATTCTAGCTAAAGGTTGCCAGGAACATTGCCACCTGTGTGTTTGCAAACGCAAACCACTTGCAGACGGTTGCAAACTGTTTCGCCTTGTTATGTAGCTGCAAGTGGAGTGGGGGTGAGGGACAGGGAGGTTGGGGCTTTTATCTTGAAGCTTAATCCTGAAGCTTCTTCAGTTGAAGTCACTGTAGATCCAGGTGGAGGAACACGATGAGAAAAAAAGTCTAAACTGACGCAATTTTTCGGTTCCAGCCTTACCCAATCAGAAATGGCACGGCAGCCAGGTTAAGGGAGAAAGGGTACTGATTGGAATAAGGTCAAGTGATGAACAAAGTGTCAAGTGCTGTTGATTTTAAATGGGCGACGGGACACATAAATCTAATTACTGATCCGATGGGAATGTATGGGATGCAAACCGGAGCACATTAAATCCACGCTGTCAAGTGGAGTGAGCAAAGCTTGGAGATTCCAACACAAGAGAATGCGAACATGGGCCTGAGGTGTTCCTAATCAGTGCAGGGGGTTTATTTTCCCCACAAACAACAATGTGATAATGTCCAGATAATCGTGATGCTGAGTAAGAGATAAGTACTGGAGAGGACACTGGGGGCAGCTCCCCACGCTGCTGTTTTTTCTCTCTATTCATTCACGGGATGAGGACGTTGCTGACCGGCAACATTTACTGCCCATCCCTAATTGCCCAGAGGGCAGTTAAGAGTCAACCATATTGTTGAGGGTCTGGAGTCACATGTAGGCCAGACGAGGTAAGGATGGCAGTTTCCTTCCCTAAAGGGCATTAGTGAAGCAGCTGGGTTCTTTAACCAGATGTTCTTTAAATTGACACTGTGCAATCTTTTACATCTACCCCAGACATACAGATGGGGCTCACTGTGTTTCTAATCTGAAAAAAAGGCCCTGAGGACAGCGCAGACACAAACTTTGTGCTGAGGTTTTCCAGAATGGGACTTGAACTAACTGAGCCATTACTGAACACACCGACTGTTTCAAAGAAATGGGCATTGCGGGTAGCTGCTTAAACCAGGAGCACACCTCTTTAACGTTAAATGGAGATGACCATGAGAAACGAGAGCAAGAGTGGACAGTACAGCCCTCAAGGCTGGTTCGCCATTCAATACAAGATCATGCTACATCTTTTGTCTCATAGCCACCTTCCCACCTGCTCATCATATCCACTGATTCCCTGAGAGACCAAAACTCTGTCCATTCCTGCTTTAAATATCTTCAATGATGGTGACTCTGCACCCTGCTGGAGTACAGAATTCCAAAGATTCAGAACCACTTGAGTCAAGAAAATTTCCTTCACTTTTGTCCCAAAAGATCTCTTCTTCTGAAATTGAAGGAACTTAATGAAGAGATTAAAAAAAACTGTGAACTGTGGATGCTGGAAATCAGAAATTGCTGGGAAATGCTCAGCAGGTCTGGCAGCATCTGTGGAGAGAAATCAGAGTTCAAGTTTTGGGTTCAGTGATGCTTCCTCAGAACAGAAGAATTTCTGAAGAAGAGTCACCAGACTCAAAACATTAAAGATTCATAGAATTCCACAGTGTGGAAACAGACACTCTGCTTTCTCTCCAGGCCTGCTGAGCTTTTCCCAGTAATTTCTGACTATGTTGTTAATGTAAGGACAGTTGCTGGTGAGTGGGACCAATACTTGGTCCTGACTGCAATCCTAAATACAGAAACATCAAAACTAGGAGCCAGGAGTAGACCATTCGACCCCTCCAGCCTGGTCCCCCTCTCCCCACTCTCAACTCTAAGCCTTTACAAATGGCCTCTCCTGTTTCCTCCGTGGGAGGTGGGCATTGGCAAATGTAGTTTGTACATTAAACATTCAGAGACTGGAGCCTAACATGGGGATTGAGTCTGAGCCTGCAGATGTGCCTCAATGAATTTCTACGTTGTGGTCTGTGTGGAGCCAAGTGATCCTATCTTGACGCAGTGATGGTGCTGGTTGGGTGTGGCAGGTGGAGTAGGGATAAATGGACTGTGATGTGATGAGCTCCCCAGTTGAATTGCTGTCAACAACTGACTTTCTAGATGTGCAAGCTCCCTGGCAGAACTGGGAAGTTTTAAATTGCCACATCGAGGACAGACAAGGAATCACTATTAACATGAGACTGCAGTTCGAGTGAAATGGTCATCACCTTGTGGCGTTAATCATTGTTTGTGAAAGGATAACTTACTGATACTCGGGTCACATCACTGAATGGGCTTGTTCTCTAAAGGAGTCTGGAGGATATTTACGGGGAATCATTTGTTAAGGTTATTCACACAATCCTCCTTCCAGATACAGTTATTGGACATGCAGACTTGTGTCAGCTATGCTCATTCTCAAATGAAGCCTCTGCTGATGGGGAGGAAGGTCATTCATTGTTTAACTGCCAATCTTTACAGTTCACAGGCTACAGGAAAAACTTTAGTCTAATCCCATTCCCAAAGTTCTGGTTATTTTACTCGGACCTGTTGACTTTATTTCCACTCGGAGCTCCCTTGAAAAATATAAATATAGATAAGTACACACAAATATATATAAATCAGTGCACACATAGCCTCTCATTCACACACACACACACACACACACACATACACGCGCGTGCACACACATACATACACGCGCGCGCACGTACAGACACGCGCACACACACGCCATACAATACACAGACACACATATAAAGCCATACACTGTCACACACAGACACACATACACAACCATACACTGACACACACATACAAAGTGACGCGCACACACACAGATATACAGCCATCCATACACACAGCCACACAAATGCACACACAGACTTGCTCACAGATGCCGAATCATGGGCACAGTGAATGAGGATGAAATTCAGTCACTAGGAGGGTTTAAAATTTGTAAGGAGGTCATATTGGAGAGTCTGTCCATGATTAAGGTTGACAAGGCACTAGGAGATGCGTCCAAAGATACAGTGGAAAGTAAACACGGAAATTGTAGAGACAGTGACAATACTTTTTCAGACTTCCTTTGACTTGGGGTGGTGCCAGAGTTAAAGAAAGTGAAACATTCCCGTATTCAAAAAAGGATGTAAGCAGAAGATAATAAATTATGTACCAGATTAACTTTGGTAGTTGTGAAACTTGTAGAAATGATAATTTGGGGCAAAAAGAATAGTCACAGGCATGAACGCAGATTGTGTGTGGATTTATTAAATTGAAATGATGTTTCACTAACTTGCTGGAGTTTTTGGATGAAGTGACAGAGAGAGCTGTCGCAGGCTCTCCGAATTGTTACAGTGTGGAAGGAGGCCATTTGGCCCGTTGTGACAGCACCAGCTCTCTGAATGAGTATCTCCTCGTTACCCTGCACACTGCTCCTTTTCAAACACCCATGGGTCTCCCTCTGCTCCAATTTCAAACGTTGGGGATGAAACAACATTTGGAAGCATTGTAAACTGTGGAAAGGACAGTGCAGAACTTCAACAGAACGTTGACAAGTTGGAGTGGACAGACAGGTGGGAGACGATTTTCAGTGCAGAGAAGTGTGAGTGATACATTTTAGTAGGAAGAACATGGACAGACATACAAAATAAGGACTACAACTCTAAACAGCATCAGGACAGGGGACAGACTGAGAGAATGGTTAGTAAGTTAGTAATAAAACGGAGGCAGTGTACAGGAGCAACGATGTGATGCTAAACTTACATGTGGCACAAGCCTAGCCTCAGCTGGCCTGACCATTTCTGGGCACCACACATCAGGAAGGATGTGAATAAGAACAAAGAACAAAGAACAAAGAACAAAGAACAAAGAAAATTACAGCACAGGAACAGGCCCTTCGGCCCTCCAAGCCTACGCCGATCCTGATCCTCTATCTAAACCTGTCACCTATTTTCCAAGGATCTGTATCCCTCTGCTCCCTGCCCATTCATGTATCTGTCTAGATACATCTTAAATAACGCTATTCTGCCCGCCTCTACCACCTCCGCTGGCAACGCGTTCCAGGCACCCACCACCCTCTGCGTAAAGAACTTTCCACGCATATCTCCCTTAAACTTTTCCCCTCTCACCTTGAAATCGTGACCCCTAGTAATTGAGTCCCCCACTCTGGGAAAAAGCTTCTTGCTATCCACCCTGTCTATACCTCATGATTTTGTAGACCTCAATCAGGTCCCCCCTCAACCTCCGTCTTTCTAATGTAAATAATCCTAATCTACTCAACCTCAGTTCATAGCTCGTGCCCTCCATACCAGGCAACATCCTGGTGAACCTCCTCTGCACTCTCCCCAAAGCATTCACATCCTTTTGGTAATGTGGCGACCAGAACTGTATGCAGTATTCCAAATGTGGTCGAACCAAAGTCCTATACAACTGTAACGTGACCTGCCAACTCTTGTACTCAATACCCTGTCCGATGAATGAAAGCATGCCGTATGCCTTCTTGACCACTCTATCGACCTGCGTTGCCACCTTCAGGATACAGTGACCTGAACACCCAGATCTCTCTGTGCATCAATTTTCCCCAGGGCTTTTCCATTTACCGTATAGTTCGGTCTTGAATTGGATCTTCCAAAATGCATCACCTCGCATTTGCCTGGATTGAACTCCATCTGCCATTTCTCCGCCCAACTCTCCAATCTATCTATATTCTGCTGCATTCTCCGACAGTCCCCAAATGAATGTTTTGGAGACAGTGCAGAAGAGGTATATGAGAATGGTTCCAGCAACGAGGAATATTAGGAATGAGGATGGATTGGAGAAGCTGGAGAAGAGAAGGTTGAGAGGAGGTCTGATTGATATGTTCAAAATCATGAGAGTTCTAGACAGAGTAAGTTGGGAGAAAATGTTTCTGTTCATGTAAGGTTCCAGAACAAGAGAGAACACATTTAAAATAATTACTAAAAGAAGCAAAAACTACAGGAGGAAGAAACTTTCTCATGCAGTGAGCGCTAAGGGTCCAAGAACTGTCCGAGAATATGGGGGAGTCAGGCTCAATCGAGGATTTCGAAAGGGAATTGGATGGTGATCTGAAAAGGAGACATTTTCATTGCTATGGGGAGATAGCAGGAGAATGGTACCCGGTGAGACACCATGATTCAGAGATCAGGAGCAGGCAGGATGGGCTGAATGGCACACATACATATAGACACATGTTGACACACACAGGCCTGCGTAGACTGACGCATGTGCAAAGAGACACACACACACACACACAGACACACCAAAACCTCCCAGTTAGACACACTCATGATTGCAGTCAGAGATGAAAAGAGGCAGCTTACTTGTAGGGGATGTGCTTGGTCCCATTGACGAGAGCCAGGATGACATTCCCCAGTGCAGACAGGGACAGGCAGAGCCCTGAGCCCCCCTCGCGGCTTTTGCTCAGCACTTTTACACAACTGCCCAAGTCAATGAGGTGTAAGCGGCTGCGACCTCCTGACACTGTCAACAGAAGAGGATAAAATCAGTCAATGGCTATTAAAACCCGCCTGAAAGAGTGGCGCCTGTTTAAACCCCTTGAATGCTGATCAGACGTTTCACCCTGTTACCAGCCTGCAGTCTTTCAGGGGACAGTGGAGTTAATGTATCCTGAAATGCACAGCCCTTCCTTTATAGAGCTCTTCCCAAACAAGCCAGTGCTGTTTGTACAGTCCTGCTTTCAATATTCCAATGATTGCCAACTAAAACGTCTCTCAGGCCCATCTTGCACAACTGCACTGATGATCGAAGTGATTCTGTCAATGTTAATAACCTGAAGTAAAACCCCTCTCGTTCACTCTCTGAACCATTGCTACAACTGGAAACGGGTTGGGGTGGGGGCTTTGGCATAAACATAACAATGATCCAATCAGCAGCTTCGCACTGTGCGATCTCATTGGTCTAAAATCAATAAGAGTGCTAAAGTCAGCCTCAATGACACTGGCTACAGACAAATGAATCAGCTCAACAGCATTAAAATAGATAGGGACGGCAAGTGACAGAAAGCTGTGAACATAGGACAAAGGAATATAGGAACAGGAGTAGGCCATTCAGCCCCTTGAGCCTGTTCTGCCATTCAATGCTATCATGGCTGATCTGTGACCTAACCCTATAAAGCTGCCTTTGGCCCATACCTCTTAATATCTTTGTTTAACAAAAAATTATCTATTGTAGATTTAACATTACAACTGATCCTGCATTCTCTGCCGTTTGTGAATGAGAATTCCAAAACATCTACCACCCTTTGTGTGTAAAACTGCTTCCTAGCATCTCTCCTGAATGGTGTGGCTCGAATCCTCAGACAATGACCCCTAATTCTAGAATCCCAAACCAGTGGAAATAGTTTATTTTTATCTACCCTGTCTTTTTTCTCTTCATATCTTGAGGCCTTCGATCTGATCACCCTTCAAACCTTTTAAATTCTAGAGAAAAAGGCCTAATTTGAGTATTACTTCCTCACAAGTTAACCCCTGAAGTCTAGGTATCATGGAATGCTGCTGGAAGTCCTCCTACAGGGCACCTAGGAGAGATGTAGTTTTATGCAATGTCCTAAACTGGGTGATAACAGGTTAGCTACCTTTTGCACACCTCCTCCAGATCTTTTACCAATGTTATGGAATGATTATCAATTGGCTACAGCGCACAAAGAGGCCACTCAGCATGCCTGGCGTATACTAGCTGTCACCAAGGATAACTCAGCTAGTCCCACTCACTTGTCCTTTTGCTGGAGCCCTGCAGACGTTTTCCCTTCAGGTGCTTATCCAATGTCCTTTCGAAAGGGAAGACTGAAGGTGCCTCCACCACGCTTCAGATCAAGTATTCTCAACCCTAAGCACTAGCTGTATGGAAAAGGTTGACCTTTAGCCCTTTTGCCTTAACTCTGTGCCCTCTGTCTCTTGATCCCTCCAACAACAGGAATAGTTTCTTCATTTCTACTCTGTCCAGACCTATCGTGATTTTTGAACCTCGATGTGATCTCCTCTTGGCTTTCTCCCAGGACAGAAATGTCAGTGTCTCCATTCCTTACTGAGACAGCTGGCTCCAAATAAACAGGGACAGTAATGTTAATCCAGCTACTCAGCAGTGAGTTCATCACCCTGACCTTAGGTCTAGGGTTCAAGGGGATTCTAAACAGGGTGAAACAGGCCTGAGCCAATTCCTGAGTGAGGTCACAGCTCAAAACTGCTTCAGGACAGGAACGTTTAGTCTTGTTTACACTCTGTGTCCTGACAGCTCTTGAGCACATTGTCCAGGAGGATTATTCTTCATGTGGCATCTATGGCCAAGTGTCCCCTGAAATCTACAGCTACTCCATGCAAGGATCACTGAGTACCTGTAAGGGGTCTGACAGTAACACTGTGGGGTCAAAGAGTAACACTGAGGGGTCACTGAAAACAGTGAAGTTTCACCCAGTAAATGTCAGTGATGAGATAGTAACAGTGAAGGATCAGAGAGTAACACTGGGGGATCACCAGGCCACACTGAGGAATTGGTGAGTAACGGCAAAGGATCACTGAGCAACAATGGTGGATCTCTGAGAAACATTGAGGGATCAGGCCAACAGTAAAAGATCAGTAAGTATAAGCATGAGAACAAGGTAACCAAACGCTCATTAACAGAAAGGCTTCACTAAATACCAGGGAGGTATTACCAGGTAATAGTGAGGGATCACAGAATAATAGCCTGGAGCATTGAGTAACACTGTGGGAGCACCAGGTAACAGTAATGAGAGCACTGAGTAATGCTGTGGGAGCACTGAGTAACAATGTGGGAGCACTGAGTAACACTGTTGGAGAATTGAGTTACACCGTGGGAGAACAGAGTAACACCATGGGACCACACAGTAATAATGTGGGGGCACAGAGTAACACTGTGGGAGTGCTGAGTAACACTGTGAGACTACAGGGTAACACTGTGGGAGCAGTGAGTAACACTGTGGGAGCACTGAATAACACTGTGGGAGCATACAGTAATAGCTTGCGAGCACTGAGTAACACTGGCAGTACTGAGTAACACCGTAGGATCACTGGGTAACATCATGGAGTACTGAGTAACACTGGCAGTACTGACTAACACCATAGGATCACAGAGTAACATCATGGAGCACTGAGTAACACTGGCAGCACTGAGTAACACTGTAGATCACTGGGTAACATCATGGAACACTGAGTAACAATATGGGAACACAGAGTAATACTGTGGGAAATTCTCACGAATGGAGTCAATATCTTTGAGCAGGGTGACAGTATAAAGCTATTGAGAGAATAGACAAGAAAGTGAAGTAGTTTACAGATCACCCACAATCTAGTGGAATACTAGCACAGGCTTGAAGGGCCGGATGGCCTCCTGTTGCTGCTGGTCTATTTTTGTCTACGGTCGCTTTATGCAGGGCCTGTTTTTAGGCCGTTGAGGTACACCTGACTCTGTAGGAAGTCACATGAATTGATATCATTCTGTGATGGTCCACTGAACTAACCCAGCAGGGAAGATTCCGAAGGTTTTGAAGCTAAGATTTAAATTCGTCTTGGGCCTAGGCTTTGGGAGTGGGTGCATGAAAGCCAAGTGAAAGATAAATAAATGAATCTAACACCAAGAGAGCCGAGTTTGGTGTATTAATAAAAAAACTCCACTCGAGCCAGCCAACTTCGCACATGAGGCTGTTGAGGATTGGTACCTCACAGGTAGAAAATCACCCACTAGCCAAATTCCTCAAGGGGCTAGCTCCTCAAAGACACTAACAGGCCACGTGCTGGAGGAGAGCAGGTTTCTGACTCCCTGCCCCTCATCTTGAAAATTCAACTGCACCACTGGGACACTGGTTCCCCACTATTGGGTAGTGCCACCTTCAGAGGGCATCCCACTCATCTTCCAGCCAGCGAGCACAGTGTTACTCTGTGCCCCCACCTACGTTCCCACATTGTTACTCAGTGCTCCCACGTTGTTACTCAGTGTTCCCACAGTGTTACTCAGGCAAAGGCTGTGGGTTGGGGAACTGCATCGTGGGGAAGTGCCAACACTTTGTCAGAACTAATCGAGGGCCACAGCCTGCACGACGATCAAAGGGAGCTTACTTCCCCCCTTGCTGCTCTTCTCCATGCGGTACTGGTAGATGTGCAGCGTGAACAGCATGTGGGAGTTCCTCTGGTCCTCCTCGTCGCACTCAGGCCGGCTGCACCGCCTCGCAGCGATGGCAGCGTCCAAAAAGAAGGCAGCTTTGTCCGCTGTGGGGGCACGGAGCTCGCTCTGGTTCTGGAGCTGCCGAGAGAGAGAAAACAAACACAGGCGAACACACACAGTGGCAGGACGGAAACCAGCATTAATCCGCAGCCAACAAAAGAGAAATGCACATTTGTAGAGTACACTTAACGTGGTCAAGGCTCTCCGTGACGCGATGGTGCCCTCCAAACACAATTCCACACCCCATCCAATATAATACACCATTAGGACAAGAGACTCAACGCTTGGTACGCAAGTCAGGTTTTAAGGAGCATCCTACAAGGAGACATGAGGTTTAAAGAGGAAATTCCAGAGTTAAAAGAAAGCCCCTATGCTCTATACAGGAGATGGGAATGACGCCTCAGAAAATAGCCCGAATACGGTGAGTCTCTGTTTCACCGTGAACATCCAGCCAGGTGCTAGCTGAAAAGCATCAATTGGGTAGACCAGGAAAGCACTGGAGGGAGAAAGAAATAGCACGGGTTGATAAAAGTTGTGAAGAAGGATGAGAGGAAACGTCTGTGGAGCACAAACACCGACATGGGTTATGTGGGCCAAGTGGCCAGTTTAGGCTGGAAATGTTGTGCAATCGAACCTGCCCTCTCTTGCAGTGTGAGTAAAGCATTACCGCCAACCAATTCGAAGATTGGGCTTTGGGACATGTTGGGTGGCAATTGAGGCCTGTGTGGGCTTGAGTTCAGGCCTGGGCTGCAAGACCCATCCAAGACGCTCATCCAGGCCCCCACATGAAGAAGACCCAACTCTCCAATTTCATGAGAGGAGAAGAGGTTTATAGAACAGACAGGCTACATAGATAAAGACTTGGGGCCTCCGAGCAAATTTAGGGATGGCACCAACAGCCAAGCTCACAAAGTTTATCCTCATAAAAAAAGTATATTACCTGCATGCCACAGATTGGGTCCTCGCAGAGATAGACTCCAGGGGACTGGCCGTCTTGCAGGCTGCCTGTCGCTACCTCGGACAGTAGATCTTTCAGGTTTTCCTCCTTCCCCCAGACTTCCACGGCAGAGACTCTGACTGAGAAACGCGCTCCTGTCTTTTCTTTCCTCTCATTAATCAGTTTGAAGAGCCAGGAGATGGCACAAGGGATGATACCAAGATTCTGCATGGAATCGTCCTTTCCAATCATGGTGTATGACTTTCCTGTCACATCAGATAAAGTTCATAGATTGAGGTCACAGCAACAGTTTCTGAATCAGATTTAAACTCTGCACAGATCACATCCCAACACAGTGGCTTAAAGAAGAAAGAAGTGAAATTTTCCCTCATTGCTCAGCCTTGACTTTCAAATCACTCTCACAAAAAAGAAGTCCTATTGGACTCAAAGCATTAGCTCTATTTCTCTTTCTACAAATGCTGCCAGATCTGCTGTGCTTTTCTGGCATTCTCTGTGTTTATTTCAAATTTCCAGCATCCGCAGAATTTTGCTTGTATTTCAAATGACTGACTTGTGCCATATGCTTCTGGCAGACAGAATTTCAAGCACTTGGTGCACAAGGTCCATGATATTCTCTCTGAGTTTAACCATCACTACATTTTGAGTCTTCAATATTCAGCTAAATTACAGAATGTGGTAAATGGCTCATGGCAGGTTGAGGAGCGTGGAGAATATCCTTCAACATTGGGATAACTTCTCCAGCATAACCTTCACATGTTTTGAAATCCTGCAAACTAATAACTGCCTCTGAGCCAATTTCAGTTACTTCCAGCTCTTTTCCCTGTATTTTTTTCATCTAATATGGCCATCACTGTCAAGTCCAGCACTTTATGCCCATCCATAATTGTCCTTGAACTGAGTGGCTTACTGGGGCATTTCAGAGGCCGTTAAGAGTCAACTACATTGCTGTGGGTCTGCAGTCAGAGGCAGGACAGATAGAGTAACGATAGCAGTGAATCAGGTGGGAGGAATGGGGTGGGATGGGGGTGGGATGCGGGTGAGGAGGGGTGAAGTGATGTGGGGTGAGGGTGATGTGTCGGGTTGGTGGGAGTGGGGGGGTCGGGTGGGAGTGGAGTGGAAGTAGGGGTGAGATAAGAGTAGGGTGGGGTTGGATGGGGCGTGGGTTGGGGTAAGGTGGGGATGGTGTGTGTGGTGGGGTGGGAGTGGGGGTGGGATAGGTGTGGGGTCAGGGTGGAATAGGGGCGTAGGTTGGGGTAAGGTCGGGGTGGTGTATGTGGTGAGTTGGGAGAGAGTGGGTATGAGGTAGGTGTGGGGTCAGGGTGGAATGGGGGTGGGGTGGGGGTAAGGTGGGGGTGGTGTGTGCGTGGTGGGGTGGGAGTGGGGGTGGGGTGGGCGTGAGGTGGGAGTGGGGTTGGGGTGGGAGTGGGGGGTGAGATGGGGGTGAGGTTGGAGTGGTGTTGGGGTGGGAGTGGCTCCTCGTTTCAGCTCAGTGGGAGAGACACCATTGACAGGCTTACACTTCCCAAAGTCAGATAACCTGCCAGAACCATGACCTGTTACTCACCCAACTTGGTATGTCCGAAACAGAACACACAGCCATCAGCACCATTCACCACCGACTGGATAACCTCTGCTACCGTTCCTGCACACACCTCAGCCTTTTGTGGAAAATAAAACATGGAGCAGTTATACAGAACATAGAGCACAGACACAGGACATTCAGCCCACTGATCTATACTGTACCCTTCTCCCTCTTTAATTCTCAAGAATCCCTTAAAATCTATGCTCATTTTGGGATTTCTGTAACAACGGGCCCAGATCAAGGTCAAATACAAACAGCAAAGCAAACACATGGTAACCCGAATGTGTGGTGCAGGATGGTGCATCCAAGGACACTGAAGGGAGTGAGAGTTGGAGATTGTAGAGATGCTGGCCATAATGTTCCAATCTCCCACAGACTCAGGGGTGAAGCCCGCACACACTGGAGAATTGGCAAGGGGCACAACCTTGCTTAGAAAGGGATGTAAGGATAATTCAAGCAACTTGAGGCCAATCAGCTTAACTTTGGTCATGTAAAAATCTCTAGAAACAAGAAATAGCACAAACACTGATGAATCAAGGAGAGCTAGCAAGGATTTCTTGAGTGAAAATCACGCTTTTAAGTGACCTGCTGGAATTTTCTGATGAAGTAACCACAGGGGTTGACAAAGGCAAGTACATGGACACAACAGACTTGTGAGAAAAATCAAACATGGATACAAAATTGGTTGAGTGGTAGCAAAGAGAGAGTAATGGTTAATGGATGTTTTTCGGGGTGGTGGAAGGTGTGTACTAGAAATGGGCAATGGGACCCTTGTTTTTCCTGATGTATGTTAACCATCTAGACCTTGGGATATTGAGCACAACTTCAAAGTTTACACCTGACACCAAAGTTAGAAACATTGTGAACTGTGAGAACAGTGCAGAACTTCAAAAGGTCATTTACAAGTTGGTGGAGTTGGCGGGTGAGGTTCAATACGGAGAAATGTGAAGCAATTGATTTTGGAAGGAAGAACATGAAGAAACAGCATAAAATAAAGACCGCAATTCTAAAAGGGGTGCAGGAGTAGAGAGACCAGGATGAATGCGTGCATAAGTTGTTAAAGGTGGCAGGCAGATTGAGAGAGCTGAAATTAAAGCATGCAGTACCCTGAGCCTTATTAATAGGGGCAAAGAGTTCAAGACCAAGGAATTTGTTCAAAACTGCGTAGCATTAGTTTGGTCTCAGCTGTGTCCAGTTCTGTGCACTGCATTTTAGGAAGGATGCAAAGGCATTGGAGAAAGTGCAGAAAAGATTCATGAAAATAATTCCAGGGAAGAGAAACTTCAATTATGAAGATAGGTTGGATAATCACAGAAACCCTACTGTGCAAAAAGAGGTTATTCAGCCCATCAGGTCTGTAATGACTGTCTAAAGAGCATCCCACCCAAACCTACTGCCTCCCACAACCACACATTTACTGTGGCTAATCCACTGGGATGCTCTTTAGACAGTCATTACAGACCTGATGGGCTGAATAGCCTCTTTTTGCACAGTACGGTTTCTGTGATTATCCTTTGGACTGTGGGAGGAAACCCAAGCACCCGGAAGAAACCCACACAGACACGGGGAGAATGTACACATGGACAATTACCTGAGGCTGGGATTGAACCCAGGTTCCTGGCACTGTGAGGCAGCAGTGCTAACCACTGTGCCACCTGAAAAGTAGGGTCTGGATTTCTTGGAGAAGGTCAAGAGGTGATTGGACAGAGGTATTCAAAATCAGGAGGAGTATGGGCAGAGTAGATGGGGAGAAACTGTTCCCACTTGTAAAATGGATTGAGAATGAGATAGTGTTTAAAAATCATTAAATCATTGATTAAATCAATCAATCATTAAATCAATGATTAAAATCATTGGCAAAAAATGGATGAGTCGCATGAGGCAAACAAAATCAGAGTGAATAGCTAAGGTCTTGAATGCACTGATGGGGAGTGTAGTGTAGGCAAGCTGTGTTCAACTGAGCCATTGAAAAGGGTTCTAAATGTTTATCTGAAGGGGAAGAATGTGCAGGATCACAGAGTGATGGTGGTGTGGGATGGCCCAAAGTGAGACATTCATTTACAGATGGGCCAAATGGTCTCCATCTAACAACTCTGTAATCCCTACCATCTAAAATCGGACATCGATAGGTTTTTGCTCTTCAAGGGCTCAGGTGTTGAGCAAATTCAAGATTGAAAATTATTAGTTTTCCCAACACTGAAGGAATTAGGGATGAGGAGAAAGGTGGGATAGTGGAGTTGACCCCAGAGGATAAATCATGATGTTACTGATGGTGCAGTATGCCTGACAGAGTGTGTAATCCACTCCTGCTCCTATTGTTCTTGGTCTTGTAAAGGAGCTGAGACCAGTGGATGGAGCTAAGGCACAAATTAGGCATGATCTCATTGAACAGTGTCAGAGGGTCATCGAGTTACACAACAATGAAACAGACCCTTTGGCCCAACTCTTCTCTACTGACCAGATATCTTAAACAGATCTAGTCTCATTTGCTGGCATTTGGCCCATATCCCTCTAAACCCTTCCTATTCATATACCCATTCAGTGCCTTTTAAATGTTGTAATTGTACCAGCCTCCAATACTTCCTCTGGCAGCTCATTCCATACATACACCACCCTCTGTGTGAAAAAGTTACCCTTCAGGTCCCTTTTATATCTTTCCCCTCTCACCTTAAACCTGTGCCCTCTGGTTTTGGACTCCCCAACCCTGAGAAAAAGACCTTGGATATTCACCTTATTTATGCTCCTCATGATTTTATTAGCCTCTATAATGTCACTCCCCAGCTTCCTACCCTCCAGGGAAAATAGCCCCAGCCTAATCAACCTCTCCCTATGGCTCAAACCCTCCAATCCCAGCAACACCTTTGTAAATCTTTCCTGAAACCTTGCATATTTAACAACATTTTTCCTATAGCAGGGTAGGGCAGAATTGAATGTCGTGTTCCAAAAGTGGCCTAACCAATGTCCTGTACAGCTGCAACAATGACATGCCAACTTCTATACTCAGTGCATTGACCAAAGAAGGCAAGTGTGCCAAACGCCTTCTTCACCACCCTGTATACCCGTGACTCAATTTTTAAGGAACAATGAACCTATATCCCTTTGTTCAGGAATATGCCCCAGGGCTCTACCTTTAAGTGTATAAGTCCTGCCCTGATGTGCCTTAACAAAATGCAGCACCTCACATTTATATAAATTAAATTCCATCTGTCACTCCTCAGCCCATTAGACCATCTGATCAAGGTCGAGGAATAGTCTCAGGAGGGAGCCACTAAATGGTCTACTCTCTCTCTAAAGAAACAGACAAAAGAAATACCTAGCCAAGTTTCAGAGACCTTGATGTGCAGTATAATAAACATTCAACGATCTAAGACTTCAGAAGATACAGTTAATTGTCTCATACTTGGAATGGGCTGTCGAGGCTACTGTGGTATTTACACCCTAATGGTTACAGAAGATTGTGACTGACCTGCGATGTATCTTGTGGGAAGACAGCGTCGAAAGCAAACATCTTTGGTGGCACCAGGCCCCCTCTCTTCTGTGAAGAGTTCTGGAGCCCATTCACCGGTGGGTCGTACAGTGTGATCTGCTTTTTGCGGGGGTCGACTTTAAAGAAGCAGCTGGATTCTGACGTGTCCCCAACTGATGCTGAGCAGATCCGCAACATGACCTTCACCTATTGGGCGAAAAATAGTGGAGAATAACAGTACAAAAACACTCCTGTTGACCTTTGAAGGATGGCCTTCTCTTTCACCTTTTTAAGACATTTTAATAAAACACCACATTCATTTTACACAATGTGCTGATTCCTCACCAAATTTACCACATAACAGTTAGCGCTGCTAACATTTCTAGAATCTTCAGGAATTCAATTCTAGGCATACATCAATCAGCAATATCCAAGGAGACATATCACGTGGGCATTAACAAAACTACCGACATCACTTTCTTTGATCACTCGTACCACACAAATGCCAGGGAATGATCACCCCAATGAGAGGGAATCTATCTAACTTGACATTCAATGGCATTACCAATAGTGAATCCCCCAACATCAGCATCCTGGGGTTTAACCATTGACCAGAAATTCAACTGTAAATAACAGTAGGTCAGAGGCTAGGAATCCTGCAGCAAGTAACTCACCTCCTGACTCTTCAAAGCTTGTCCATGTATAAGGCACAAGTCAGAGTGTGATGGAATACTCCCCACTTGCCTGGATAAGTGGAGCTCCAACAACACTCAAGAAGCCTGACACCATTCAGCTTGGTTGACGCCACATCCACAAACATCCATTCTCTCCACCAATGACGCTGTGGTTGCAGTGTGCACCATCTACAAGATGCACTGCCCTGAAATTCAGCAAGTTGCCTGAGATGGTACTTTCCATGCCCAGACCACTACCACCCAGGACAGATATCTAATAACGATGAGTCACACTACAGAAGGGCTTGGTGAGGTGGTGTGATGAGAACATCCACTCTCTCAACTGGCCATTGACTTCAGAAAGATGGGAGAAGAGCACATCCCCGTATACATCAACGGAACTGATGTTGAGAGGATGGACAGCATCAAGTTCCTTGGAGTGACAAGAACCGACGACCTGTCCTGGACTTCCCATGTAGAAACGACAGTCAGGAAGGCACAAACACACCTCTTCTTCCTCAGGCGGCTCAGGAAATTTGGCATGTCCAGAAGGACCCTCACCAACTTCTACAGATGCACCATTGAAAGCATACTGTCCAGGTGCGTAACGGCCTGGTACGGCAACTGCTCTGCCCAGGACCGTAAGAAACTACAGAAGGTTGTGTGCACAGTCCAGACCATCACGGAAGCCAACTCCCCATCCTTGGGCTCTATTTACATGGCTCGCTGTCGCAGAAAGGCGGCCAACATCATCAAAGACCCATCACACCCTGGTAATGATCTTTTACATCCTCTTCTATTGGGCAGAAGATACAGAAAGTTGAACACACGCACGGGCAGCTGTTATCAGACTGTTGAAAGGACTCTGTAGCCTCAAACAATGCTGATCTTGCTAATGTTGATCTCGCCTAGCGCACGCCCTGTGCAATGTAACATGTATGCCTCTGTCTAAGTCTTTTTGATCTGCTTGTTCTTGCTTACTATGATCTGCCTGTACTGCTCCTAAACAAAGTTTTTCACTGTACTTCAGTACATGTGACAATGAATCAATCATCTGAAGAACAAAGGCAGCAGATACATGGGTACACCGTCACCTGCAAATTCCCTTCCAAGCCACTCATTATCCTAACATAAATATATCACTGTTCCTTCACTGTCCCCTGGTAAAGAACCTGAATTCCTTCCCTAATAGCACCTTAGGGGTATCTATATCAAATAGACTGCAGTGGTTCAGGAAGGCAGCTACCCAGCATCTTCTTAAGGGCAGTTAGGGCTCATCAGCAACACTTATGTCCCATGAACAAATAAACAAAAACTGTCAGGTAGTGTGGCTGAGCGGTCTAAGGCGCTGGATTAAGGCTCCAGTCTCTGAGGAGGCGTGGGTTCGAGTCCCACCACTGCCAATTGTTTAAAAAAACTCGCACCTCCATCTCCTACCTACCAACCTCATCCTGTCCGTCCTCCCTGGACTGACCTATTCCCTACCTACACTCACCTTTCCTGGCTCCATCTTCGACCTGTTTGTTTCCTCTCTTCTATCCGCCTCCCACTCTCTCCCTATTTATTTCAAAACCCCCTTCCCCTCCCCCTTTTCTGATGAAGGGTCTAGGCCCGAAACGTCAGCCTCTCTGCTCCTATGATGCTGCTTGGCCTGCTGTGTTCATCCAGCCCTGCACCTTGTTGTAACAAAAACTGTATAGTTGTTTGCACCATTAGTTAAAAATCTATGCATCTTCACTTGAGAAATTTCTATTTGTAATAAATTTGCTCTTTCATGTGTTCATAAAGGAATCTGTCTGCATTTTCCGATACTGAGCTAGGCACGATCTGATATTTATATAATTGACAATAAGTATCACCTTTTTTTAAAATCCAAACTCTGTTCTGTTCAGAGAGAGTCGGCCTGAGGAAATGAACCCTCGTAGCCCAGTTGTAACAATTTTTTTAAAAAAAGACATCCGCTGCAATACATCGGATTATAAAGAGCCTCTAAATCTTCTGCAAGTCCCCTCGGAAGTCAGCTTTATTGGTGCTATCCAGGCAGGGACAAATAGAGAACATCAGGAGAGCTAAGATGCCCCGAGAGAAAGGGCACAGTGAAATGCCGTGAAATGAAGCAGTGACCAGAAAGGGGGCTCTGAAGGCCCCGATATTTAATACTTCCCAAGCTCAGTGGAAAGACTGGACCAAGAACTGAAGGCAATAGATTAAAAAAAATGCCTCTTCGTGCTTGGCATCCTGACCACCCTTTTCCTTCTTTCAGACATTTCTCTACTAAGCTATTGTCATTAAATAGCTTTTAAAAGAAACCACTTTTAGTTAAAAAGGCTGCTCATGCCTTTAGCCCTGGTCAACAACGCCAACTTGTATCTCTTCCTATTAAATATAAAAGGACTCTTGTTTTTCTTTTATTCATGGACTGGGACCATTTTCTCTTCGGTAATAAATCATTAGTGTGTCTGTAATGCTAACGATTTAGGAAAGTTTTTACACAATGTTAAACCCAAGTACTTGCTGCGTGCTTTCCCTAGAAGTGGGGAGACTTTGAGGTATCCTAATTGAAACTGGGGCAATTTGCCAAGATCAAAGTCAATCCAGACAAATGATTCACTGCAGAAAGCCACACGGATACTGAGTTACATGTTTAGGAGTTAAAACTTTAGGAGTTTGGAAGTGAAACGCATTCAGAGCCAAAGGGTCACAGAAGCAGACAAGAAGGTAGCAGAAAAGGCCACTGAAGTGAAGGAAATAAATGGGTCGGAGGAGTAATTAAACATGCTTCTTTGGAAAGAGACGGGCTTGAGCATAATGTGTGAAGTGTCTCCACAGCAGAGGTCTGTGACAGCTTTGTTGAGGCCTAACAACCATTTCCTGTTCTTAAAAATCTTGATGTTCCCACCCACTGCCAAGTTTCCACTCACTTTTCATCTAAAGGTTCTAAGAAGTGACTGGTTTGCTGCAGATCTCAGCTCCCTCTCCCACTTAATAACCTCCACGTACAGTCAGCCAGATAACACGACTTCCCCAAAAATTAATCATTTGCCAGGAGTTTACATTAGCTACCTCGGCCCAGCAAACGCTATCTGCAATACATATTCATGAACACTTCACATAACTGCATGATTATTCTTAACACAATGTACCTGTCTGATGTAATGAATATAACAATATGATCTCCTGAATATAATATATCTGCATGGTATACTATGTTTCATATAATTAATGCAGCTGTATGCTACACTTAACTTAATGTACCTGTCTGATATACTGAAAGTATCTGTACTGCATACTTAAAATAGTTGTGTAATATACTTTGGTACAGTTTTCTTAAAACATGAAATCCCCCACCCACCCCCTTTATCTCTCCATGGCCAGCTCAACAGCATAGAAACAGACCTTTCGGCCCAACTTGTTCATGCCGACCAGGTTTCCTAAACTGAACTAGTCCCATTTGCCATCCTTTTGCCTTTAACCCTCTAAACCTTTCCTATCCATGTACCAGTCCACCAAATGTCTTTTAAATGTTGTAATTGTACCCACCTCAACCACTTCCTCTGGCAGCTCGTTCCATACATGCACCACTTTCTGTGTGAAAAAATTGCCCCTCAGGTCCCTTTTAAACCTTTCTCCCCCTCACCTTAAACCAATGCTCTCTAGCTTTGGACTCCTCTACCCTGGGGAAAAGACCTTGGCCACTCACCCTACCAACACCCCTCATGACCTTATACACCTCTATAATGTCAGCCCTCAGCATCCTACGCTCCAGGGACAGAGGTCCCAGCCTCTCCTTATAACCTAGACACTCCAATCTTGGTAACAACCTTGTAAATCTTTTTTGTACTCTTTCCAATTTAATAACAGCCTTCCTATAGGAGGGCAACTTGAATTGTACACAGTACTCCAAATGTGACCTTACCAATATCTCGAACAGCCGTAACATGACATCTCAACTCCTGTACTCAATGCTCTGATTGATAAAGGCAAGTGTGCCAAATGCCTTCATCATGACCCTGTCTACCTGTGACTACACCTTCAAGGAATTATGTTCCTACACCCCTAGGTCTCTGTTTGACAGCACTCCCCATGGGCCTACCATGAACTGTGTAAATCCTGCCCTGGTTTGCCTTACCAAAATGAAATACCTTGCACTTATCTCCATTAAATTCCATCTGCCATTCCTTGACCCACTGGCCCAGTTGATCAAGATCCTGTTGCAACCTTAGATAACCTTCTTCACTGTCCACCAGCAATTTTGCTGTTATCCACAAACTTACTAACCATGTCTCCTATATTTTCATCCAAATCCCTTATATAAATGACAAACACAGTGGACCCAGCACTGATCCTTGCGGCACACTGCTGGTCTCAGGCCTCCAGTTCTGAACAACGGCCCTCTACCACCACCTTCTGTCACCTCTCATCAAGCCAATTTTGCATCCAATTGGCTAGCTCTCCCTGGAACCCATTTGATCTAACCTTACTAACCAGTCTACCATGCGGAATCTTGTTGAAGGCTTTGCTAGACAACATTTACTGCTCTGCCTTCACCTATCTTTTTGGTCACCTCTTTAAAAAAAATCAATCAAGTACACCCCGATCTAGAATACCTTTTCTGAACATCTCTATGGCAAGACTAACACATGCTTAATCACAGGCAGCTATTGTTGAACAAACCCTCCATACCCTTTCCCAACAGAAAGGGCAGCAGCGTGGATATATAATAAAATGCTCAGATCTTGCATATGACGCTTCCTCCTCACTGAAAAAAATCAAATTATCCATTAAAATGTAAAATGCTATGGGCATGTAAGTTCCAAAAAAAATCATCTGACAAAGCCGACATTGTCAATGTCTGAAAATTTAACAGGTCGGGTTGTAAACTTGTTCTTAACGTAATGACAAATGATCCATACGTGGCCGATACGGTCAGAGTATTTTTCCTTAACACCATATGTGTTTAACAAAAATATAATCTTTTGACAGGAAATAATGGAAAGAACAACCTTTTTCTTCTTATTCCTGCATACCTCCAAGTAATTTATATCGCTTCTTTCTCTTTCTGGCTGGGTGCCTTTTTCTATTTCCGTGAACTTGATTCTCCTCTTCCATCATCTATGACTGTGCCAACCCTGAACTTTGACGCGATTACCAACTCCAAATAAGGGTTTGTGACTGTGCCATTGATTTAGTTCAACCAAAGATACTGACTTGCTTGGGTCTCCAGGTGTATTCTGTGATACTGGAACCTGTCAATTTCCTTGTGACTTTCACTTTCTCCTCAACTTTCACTTTGGACTGTCGAAGGAGATTGGACTACAGGTGGTATGTCATTCTCTCCCTGGCCAGATTTCCTCTTTCACTCAAAGGACGGACAGGTCATTGTTGGAGACTCTCTTCGATCTTCATTGGATATGTGAATGCATCAAGTTTCTTTAAAACAATTCCAATCACATACTTCTCGCTATCAACATGGTAGCTTTTCACAATGATCTACTGTCCAGCACCAAGCTCTCTGCCTTTCATGACTCATCTTCAATTTGTCTGGCTTTTCTCTTACTTTTCTATTGACGTCAAACCTAAGGCCTAAAACCTTGACTTGGGGCCACGTTTAAGCACAAACCTGTAACTCAAGCAACCTGTTGTTGAGGTTAATTAATGGCAACCCAAGGGCTACTTTCTGCACCATTGCTGCTTGGGCTTTTGGCAGGAAAGGTAGGGGACTTGCCTCCGTTACAGCCTTCCTATTCAGATCGTAGAGCCCCCAAACTCCACCTCCAAATCCTCAGATACCTCACTTCCTCTGCTTTGCCCACCCTGCCTGCAGTTCCAGGGGTGGTCACTGCTCCCAGTGATGGTCCTGCAACCAAATAGCTGCTGGTCAACCGACTGGCTGACAGCTTTTGGGAGGCCATGCTTCCTCTTCAAAAAATGTGTCGCATCAGGATAATTAGTGCCGCACCAGGCTCTAAATCAATGCGAGGCCACAGGACTGAGGAAGGGATTGAAGTATACACTTGCTTCTGTAACCATCTTGTCACCTGCTCATAGATGTAACATTCAAACGTTGAAGGAGTGGAAACAGAGATGGGCAAGGCAAAGTTAGGGAGGGAGTTCTGAAGGACACAGGCAAAGAGGATTAGCTTCTGACTTTCAAGTGCAACGACTGAGGCTGAGTAAGCAGTGAATCTGAGGGCGAACATTTCGACATGCCATAAGTGAAGTTTACACATTCATCTGGCCTACATGTGACTCCAGACCCACTACAATGTGGTGGACTCTTAACTGCTCTCTGAGCCGTTAGGGATGGGCAATAAATGCTGCCTAGCCAGCAACGCCCTCATCCCAGGAGTGAATTTAAAAAAAAAGGATTTTGGAAATTCCCAGGCGTTGATAAAAATGTAACAAACAGGAGAGAGACTGAGAGCCTGCCACTCCAGTGGTGTAATCGGTCAGTGTGCAGTACTTATATGATAGTGTAGAGGCACGTGCAATGCCGAGCTTGTGAGTTCAAGCCTCACCTGGAGCAGTTTTAATTTGTAAAATAAAAGTGTACAAAATGATCTGAGGTATAGATAGAGTGGATAGCCAGCAATTTTTTCCTAGGGTGGATGTAGCTATTATGAGGGGGCATACTTTTAAAGTGAGTGGAGGTAGATATCGGGGAGACGTCAGAGGTAGGTTCTTTACTCAGAGAGTGGTCGGGGCGTGGAATGCATTGCCAGAGAGGGTAGTGGAGTCGGCCTCATTAGGGGCATTTAAGCGGCTATTAGATAGGCATATGGATGATAGTATGAGGTAGGGTTGGAGGTTAGATAGGCCTTAGGTTTAGGGTAAAAGTTTGGCACAACATCGTGGGCCGAAGGACCTGTACTGTGTTGTACTGTTCTATGTTCTATGTCCTATGAAACTGTGGGCCAATCACTCTAACATCCAACATTGGGAGAATGTTGAAATCCAGCATTAAGGAACCAGTAGCAGGGCATTTATAAAATCATAAATCAGGCAGAGTCAACATGGTTTTGTGTAAGAAAATATTGGTGTGTTCTTTGAGGATACAACTAGCAGGGTGGATAAAGGGGAACAAGTAGATGTGGTGCATCTGATTTTTTTTTTGAAAGGCATTCAATAAGGCATCGCATAAAAGGTTATGACCCAAAATAAGAGCTCATAGTGTTGAGGGAATTCCCAACCACAGAGAGCAGTTGAGGCTGGATCACAGAACATATTCAAGGCTGTACTGCCGTTTTTCAGCTACAAGGGAGTTAAGAGTTGCAGTCAGGAAAGTGAAGCTGAGGCCATAATCAGGTCAGCAAAGGTCCTATTAAATAGTGATTGAATAGTGCAGCAGACTCAAAGGGCTGAATGGCTTGCTACTGCTCCTATCTCTTATGTTTTTGAGCCAGCATCAGTGAAGGAACAGCAATATAGTCAGGATGATGTGTGACCTCGAGGGGAACTTGCAGTTGGTGACATTCCCATGTATCCGGTGCGCTTGTCCTTCTAGATGCTAGATGTCGTGGGATTGGTCGGTGCTACTAAGGAGCCTTGCTGAGTCGCTACGATGCATCTTGTAAATGGTAAAATCTTGGGCCGCAATGCATTAGTGATGGAGGGAGTGAATGTTAAATTTTGTAGATATGGTGCCCATCAAGCAGGCTGCTTTGTCCTGGATGGTGTTGGAGCTGGTGCGTGGGGAATATTCCATCGCACTCCTGACTTGTGCCTTGTAGATGCTGGACAGGCTTTGGGGAGTGGAGAGGTGAGTTAATTTGTTTCTAATTGATCGCACAGTTAAGATGGGAGATACATCCACCTACTCAAGTACAGAGCTGAAAATTTTTAGTGAACAATATATATTTACTGATGTTTAAATTTTAATTAGTCAGAAACATACCCTTAACAGAGTCAATTTGGTGAAACATCTGTAAGAATGAGAAGCACAGGAGCTGCAACACACAATGGGAAATTTTGTTCTGTATAGCTGTTATTTAAAGTTACTATTTGATAGCAAAACTGCCTCCAATTTCAGTACCACAAAATGTCTGCCACAGAAAACTGTGGAACATGCCATTAACTGGTGATTATGTGTTAAGGAATTGAGCAATTTGTCTCTTTCAGAGAATGTCAGCTCACTAGCCGATTATTTTACCCAAAAAGGACGTCGTAGGTCATACAGTTTGGACCAATGGAACAGTAAACAAGCTGGGATATGTCAGGACAAGGCAATGTTTTAATTGCTCCGTCAGCCATGATAGCATAATCCTTGCAATCTAACAGTCAGTACTTCCCAAACGTGACCCCATTTTAATACTTCACTTAGTGTGTCCCAGAGTGAAAACTGAGGGAAAGGGGAGGCAGAGCAGAGGAGGGTTAGGGGCACTTCAAACAGCTAAGACACTGACCATTTCTCGGGTTCCCTTGGAGTTTCAGAGCTCATCGGATTAGGCCTAGCACGTGGACAAAATGAAACAATCCAGCAGCCATTTCCCTGGACGATCAAATAATTGGAGACTCCACTCCACAGCTGCCATTAGAGCTGGAGACCCCAACGGCTTTTCCTGTGACCTCACTGTGGAGCTGGGTCACTACCCATCGTTTTGGAATACACGTTGTGTGTGGGACACAGCCGTGTCTGTAGGAGCCCATGTTGTGAAAGAGTTGTTAACAACTCTTGGCACAGAGATTGACCCTGGAATTTCCTGCCATCTGGTGAACACTCAGTGACTACAGCAGCTCTTCAAAACATACATCTCTTTGTGACTAATCTGAATGATGGACCAGAAACAAAGACCAACCACAAGCAGCATTCCTTTTTTCCTGGCTGGCATGTTTCCAATGAATGCTTTATTTACCGCTTTGCTGAAGTGTTCTGAGACATCCCCTCCGCTGAATCTAAGGAATGTGGTCCATTCAAGCTACAGCAGGGTCACCTTCACAACTTAGCTCAATGTGCACCCTATAAATGATATATCAAGGCCGAAAGTTACAGTGCAAATAAAAACACCTCCTTGATCATGGAATGGGATAGGCTTTGAAGTGTAAATGATTCCATCCCTGACCTGACCCAAGGCTGAATTCTTGAGAACATTCTGAAGATGTATGTTGGACTCAAAACATTCACTGTTTCTCCTCTCTCCACAGTTGCTGCCAGGCCTGTTGAATTTCTCCAGCATTACCATGTTTGAGACAGGAAGTATGGACCCACTGGGTGAAGTCTTCATCAGACTCATGTGGTGCCCCCACAGTCAAATAGCATGTTGAATGGCACCCACTACCAAATCAGCTCTGATGTACAGCCCACGGATTCGCAGCCCAAAACAGCAATTAGGCCCAAGAGGAAGCTTAATGCAGGTGCTAAACAGTGGCAACGTCGCACATAAATCGTGCCTTGGAAACATTAGCAGGACCATGTGGACAGTATACAAGAGTGGGATGAACTGGACAGGCTCTTTCAGCTCAGTGGACTGAATGGCCTCTTCGATGTTACCATTACTCTACGACATTGCAGCTCTCTAGTGTGGAGTGAAGATAACTGAAAAACAGACATTTCACACGTCATTCATCACCTTTTCAACACAATGTCTTTACAGCACTCAATATTCCCGATAGGCATCGTGTTTAGTCTAAGTACAAAACCCAGTTTTCCTCTTTCATATCTGACCACCGTGCACACAATGTTAGGTTGTCTCCTTTTCCTCAGTAGGTCTTTCCCTTTGGGATGACAACTGTTGTCCATGTGGTCATCTGCAGGTTTTGCTTCAGGATTACTAATGTCAGCTCATCTCAGCTGTTACAGACAGCGAGTCAGTGGTCTCTACAGCTCCCTGCGCTACTCTGCTCATCGATCAATCCCAGGCTGCTCCCATCTGGACACAGAGAGGAGTGACACAGCTGCCCATTCAGCCTTCGCACAACTCTATCAATCCATTAGCAATTAAGTGGCTGTGGAAACAAGCTTATTGAAGGTTAATGAAGACTGGGCCCAGTAATTACCCATCATTACTACTATGGAGAGTGCATTCAGAGACTCTGTTAAAGGCCCACAAGGACTGGAGGCTTGAGGTTTGCAACTGGCACATTTCAAATCACAGCAGTTAGCATGGACGCCCAACCCCCTCAGTGATCAGCCACCATCGTACCGAATGGCTGGAGCAGGTGAGGGGTCAATGACCTACTTCTGCTCCTACCTTCTATGTCTCTATGGCCCTTGGAGAGGCTACAATATTCTCCCTTGGCCCAAAGTCTGCACACAGTACCCTCCCTAAGTCCATATGCCAAGCAGTCCATCCTGGAAGGCCATCAAGAACTCAACATGTTATTCAGAGGGATGATAAATCAGTAGCTAAGCAACCTCAAGTTGCTATGGTAGCTATAATGGGGCAAGACAGTGCTGGAGGAGCAATGGCATTGGATTTGTAACCCTGAAGCTCAGGCTAATGTCCTAAGGACAACAATTAAATCCTACCTGGTAAACCTGGAGGGGAAAACTACACATGGTGACCATGAAAACATCATCAATTGTGGTAAAAACCCATCTCATTCACTGAAGTCCTTTAGAATGGCTTACATCAAACACCAGACCCATAGTAATGAGGGTGACTCCTAACTGCTCTCAAAGGGCAATTAGAGATGGGTAACAAATGTCGACCATGCCAACGATGCTCACTTCCCATGTACAAAGAATCTATTAAAAAAACCCCTGTATAGTCAGCACTGACAAAGATTTGTGAACAGATGATTCTTACAGCCTAAAATAAATAAATAAACTGAGAAGAGTAGGATATCAATGCTCCGCATGTTATTATTACTCAAACATCAGGAAAGTACATCACGAGGCTGGTTCCAGGGAGGTGGAATTTCAGTTATGAAGACAGATTGGAGAAGTTGGGATTGTTTTTTCTCAGAGAGGAGAAAGCCGAGGGGAGATCCGATCGAGGTACAGAAAATTAGGAGGGGTGTGGACAGGGTGAAAAGGGAGAAATTGACCCTTCTGAGGAAGGGTCACCAGACCAGAAACGTTAACTCTGTATGTTTTCTTCACAGATGTTGCCAGACCTGCTGAGCGTTTCCAGCAACTTCAGTTTTTTTCCTGGCGTTGTTGCCAATGAGGAAAGGATCAAGAATGACAAGACACAGATTTAAAGTAATTGACAGAAGAAGCAACGGCAACATTCTCACACATAGGATCTGGAACACACAGCCAGGCAGTGTAGTGAAGGCAGGGTCAAATGAAACATTGGAAAGGGAAGTAGAGAGTTATTCAAAAAGGAAGAAAAGGCAGTGACAGTGGTCGGTTCATTTGGAAAGCCAGTGCCAACACAATGGGCTGAACGGCCTCTTTCTGCACTGTAACAATTCTGCGACAATGACACTTGGGAGCAGGAGAAGGCCAGTCAGGCCTCCGACCTTGCTTCATGATTAAATAAGGTTATGGTTGACCTAACTATGGTCTCTGTTTCACTTTCCAGTCTGCCCCCACAACACTGCCCTTGACCCTGTCATACATCAAAAATCTACTTAAGCCAGCTTTGATTAAACATAAAGACCCAGTCTCCACTACTATCTGTGGAAGATATATCCTCTGAGGGAAAACACTTCTGCCATAAGAATGAAACCCCTCAATCTTGAACAATGTCCTTTAGTTTTAGACTCCCTGACCAGAAGAAACATCCTCCAGATATCCACCTTATCCAGGCCCCTGAAGATCCTTTACGTTTCAATATGATCCATCTCTTCTCCTTCTGAGCCCAACAGATCTAGGTCTAACCTATTCAATCTTTCTTCATAAGATAGCTCTTCCTCACAAGATTGAGTCAAGAGACCGGCTTTGGATTGCTTCAAAAGCAAATATGTTGTTTTGCAAATAAGGAGGCCAAAATTGTACAATCCAGACATGGTCTCATAAGAGCTCCAAGCAAGCACTGTAAAACTTCTGGACATTTTTATTCCATTCCCTTAGCAGTGGACAACAATATTCCACTTGTATTCCAAATCACTTACTGCATACATCTGTATGCTAACCTTGTGATTCATGTATCAGGACACCTGGATTTTGTTTGTAGTTCATTCATGAAGTTTGGGTAGTATTGGCAAACCTTCCCTAATTGTCCCCAAACTAAACAGCTTTGCATGCCCATTTGGGAAGGCATTTAACATTTAAGAGCTGACTGCATCGCTATGGGGTATGGAGTCATAGGTAGGCCAGACCAGGTAAAGATGGTAGATCTTTTCTCCCCCCAAATGATTTTGGTGAAACAGATGGGTATTTACAAAATCAGGCTAGCATTTAATTCCAGATTTTTATTTGCCACAGTGGGATTTGGACCCATGTCCCAGAATGTTTGTCTCGATCTCTGGATTACTAGACTGTGACATTACTGCTACGCCAGTGCCAACCCAAACCACCTGTACTTCAAAGCTCAGCAAATTATCTCCATTTAAATGGTACACTGCTTTTGTAGTCTTCCTGCTGAAGTGGAAAATTTCACATTTGTCTCACATTATACTTCATCTGTCGAATTTTTGCCAACTCACTTAACCTATCTCCATCTGTGCTTTTACGAGTTCATTGTATTTTTGGGAACAGTCTGGAACTCCCTCTAAGTCGCTGACTGCTACATCAGACATGGATCATCCAAAATTAAACACAGAAACTGGTGGAGAAACTCAGAAGGTCTGGCAGCATCTGTGGAGAGAGACAAAATGAACGCTTCGAGTCCAGTGACCCTTCTTCAGAACTCAACTCAATTCTAAAGCAGAGATTTTAGTCTCAAACTTTAACTGTGTTTCTTTCTCCGCAAACGATGCCAGACCTGCTGAGTTTCTCCAGCACTTCCCACTTTTATTTCAGGTTTCCAGCATCCGTGGGATTTTATCTTTGTTTGGTACTACTTTGGCCCGATGTGCAGGACAGAGCTAGGGACCTGACTGAGATCGAGCAAACACCAAATTAAGCGTCAGAACTGGGAGTACCGGTTTCACAAGAACACATGGTCTGACCCAGCCGCTGATCCCACACCAGCAAGAAATTCAATATTGGAGGCAGCAGCAAATTTGGGTGAAGTGCAGAAGGCAGCAAATGAAGTCCAACCTCCAGTTTCTTCTGAAAGGTCTGATCTAGAGGAGGCACTGGAGAGACAGGAGAGACTAACTATCCTAACAACAGCGATAACAATTTCTATTTGTATAGTGCCATGAATGTAATGAAACATCTCAAGGCTCATCATAGGAGCATTATCGAACAAAGTATGACACTGAGCCACGTAAGGAGATGGACAAACAGGTGCGTTTGGAAGGAGCATCTTAAAGGAAGAAAGTGGCATGGGGAGGAAATTCATGAACCTAGGGCCGAGACTCCTGAAGCCATGGGCAGCAATGGAGGATGGATTATAATGGCGAATGTACAAGAGGCCAGAGTTAGAGGAGTGCAGGTATCTTGGAAGGTTGTCAGGATGGAAGAGATCACAGCAGCAAGCAGGTGCAAAGCCTTGGAGGAATTTTAAATCAGGATGAACTTCATCAAATTAGGAGCAGATATAGGGCCCTCAATAAGGTCATTCCTGCCTAACCCTGAAAACATTTCTCCTCCCCTTCCTGCTTACCAAGAATCCATCCATCTCTGCCAGCAAACAATATGGTGAAGATTAGTGGGTGCCTAGAGGATTGGGAAGCCTTTAAAAAACTAGCAGAGGACAGCTACTGTTAAGGAAAAAATAAGCGGGGACAGGATGAAATGCAAAGGTAAGCTAGCTAATAATATGAGCTTGCAAGAGCTTTTTTAGATAAAAGAAGGGTAGAGAGGGGTAAGAGTAGACATTGGAGCACTGGAAAATGATGCTGGAAGAGCAGAAATGGAGAACAAAGAAATGGCGGAGGAACTGAACAGGTTCTTTGCATCAGTTTTCACACAGTGGAAGGCACCAGCACACACACAGACATACACACACAGACACAAATGTGTGCGCATACACACACACACTTGCACGCGCACACACACACACACACACACACACACACACACACACACACACACAGACACACACATGCGTGCACATACACACACACTCACACACAGACACACATGCGTGCGCATACACACACACACTTGCACGCACACACACGCACATACACACACACTTACACACACATACACAGACACACATGCGTGCGCATACACACACACTTGCACTCACAAGCGTGCACACACACACACAGACACACACACACACACAGACACACACATTCACACTCACACAGACACACACATACATTTATCACTTATGTGCACTATGCAGGACAACATTCAGTTTTTATTTCTAAATGAGATAGGCTTGCTTCACACAGGGTCCAATGAGGAAAGGGATCAGTTTGCAGTCAACACTACCCAGTCAAACAGACAGAAGAGTGCATTGGGGGTTAGGTGACTATCATCCTGTGCTCATTAATGGTGTGACTGATGGTAAATGGAAATGCTAAAATGTTGCATTTCATTTATTTATTCAAATTTCTTTTATTTCTGGGAAACTATCCCATAGAAAGCTCTGGATACCAATTGAGGGAGGAGATTCCCATTGCCAATTCCGCACTGATGTATTTCTGGAGCTTTGCTCATGTAGTATTTGGTTACGTGATCTCTTCCCTGTATAACCTCAAAAACTAAAAGCAGTTCAGCATGTTTCTGCATCATAAACCAGAAGACAACAGACACAGAGCAGAAGGAGGCCATTCAGCCCATCGAACCTGCTCTGCCATTCAATGGCTAATCTGATAATCTTAGAATCCCTACAGTATGGAAGCAAGCCATTCGCCCAATTAGTCCACACCGACCCTCCAAACAGCATCCCACCCAGACCCAACCCCCCCTAATCTATCCCTGTAACTCCCATGGCTAATCCACCTAACCTGCACATCCCTGGACACTACGGGCAATTTACCATGGCCAATCTCCCTAACCCGCACATCCCTGACACTACGGGCAATTTACCATGGCTAATCTCCCAAACCCGCACATCCCTGGACTCAACTCCAACTCCAATCCTCGACTTTCTTGCCTTTACCCCATAACCCCTTGATTCCCTTTTTGATTAAAAACCTATCTCAGTCTTGAATATACTAATGACCCAGCCTTGATTGCCCTTTGCGGTAAAGAATTCTTCAAATTCGCTACTCTCTGAGAGAAGAAATTCTTCCTCATCTCTGTCTTAAACGTGTGACCCACTACTCTGAAATTATGCCCGAGGTCCATGACTCTCTCACAAGAGGAAACAATCTCTTTGCATCTGACCTGTCAAGTCCCCTAAGAACCTTACTTGTTTCAATAAGGTCACCTCTCATTCTTCTAAACTCCAGTGATTACAAGCCAAATCTAATCAACCTCTCCATATAAAGCAAAATCTGTATAAAATATTTAGTTTTTTAGAGGTAGGATGGACTATAACTTTCTTTCAAAGGTAGACCAAAAGAGAATAGAAAGATTGAAGGATAATTAATGTTTGTACAAAAACTAATTTATTGTGATGTTTCTACAATACAACTGCAATGAAGAGCACCAATACATCACTGATTCCCACAACAGCATCGATACCAGAAACATCTAACTAAAGTTTATAACACTTTATGATGTTTTGCAATGTACAGTAAGTTATAAAAGCAATAATACAACCAAAGTCAAACAAAGAAAGTAGAGCCAAAAACAGAAATTGCTGGAAAAGCTCAGCAGGTCTAGCAGCATCTGTGGAGAGAAATCAGAGTAAACGTTTCGGGTCAAGTGACCCTTCCTCAGGATCCTTGATTCCCTTTTCTGAAGGGTCGCTCACCTCAAAATGCGAACTCTGATTTCTCTCCACAGATGCTCCTAGACCTGCTGAGCTTTTCCAGCAATTTCCATTTTTGTTTATAATTTACAGCATCCGCAGTTCTTTCAGAAGAAATTAAAACCCTTTGCTGCAGATTTTGATGATGGAGTGGGTATTTACTTGGATGGGAATATGGGAGCTCGTACCAGTTCCTTCCCATTTCTGCTCCGTTCCAGTCCTCACCAGGAAGGCTCAGCCCCAGTGGAGGCCTGTGAGTGGACAATTCAGGGGCACTTAAGGCCCTCATGCTGCTGCTGGTAGTTTAATGGAGTCCCACCATCCAGCTGCAGATCCTCCTGTTGCTTAGATTAAACCTGGATAGCAGTTGGCGGTGAGGGACTCAGCCCAGCGCAGAGGGAGAGTGTGCCCTCATGGGGAGTGTGGGCCAAGTGAGGGGGAGAGCAGGCCCTCGTGGGGAGTGTGGGCCCTGTGTGGGGACAGCAGGCCCTTGCGAGGAGTGCAGGCCCAGCACAGGGGAGAATGTGCCCTTGTGGGGAGTGTGGGTCCAGTGCGGGGGAGAGCAGGCCCTTGTGGGGAGTATGGGTCCAGCACAGGGGACAGGAGGCTCTCCTGGGGAGTGTGGATCCAACACAGGGGAGAGGAGGACCTCACGGGGAGTATGGGCCCAGTGCGGGAGTGAGGAGGCCCTCATGGGGAGTGCAGAAAAGCCAAGTTTGGGGACAACAGGCCATTGTGGGGAAAGCCCAGTGCAGAGAGACTGCAGGCCCATGGCTACAGAAGGGCTATAATGTTCAACTTTTAACTTATTTCTTTATTTTTCTATTTTGTACCGAAGATTTTGTATCTGGGTACCTTTGTACCTAAGATGGTGCCAAGAATGCTGACTTTGTACACCTGTACTTGAGTACATGTGACAATAAACCTAATTCTAACCCGAATCTTGTCACTAATTTTATCCAATCCACAGACTCTCCCAGCCCTCAGTGAGGTCCAGCTCAAATCACAGGCAAAAGGCAGCGACCCTAAAGCTGCCAGGCGTACACAACAGTTCAAACCTCAATCTGAAATGGACTCTCCCTCACTTCAGTTTGTGCTTCTTGCTCGTCTGCAGTTCTGCCTTTCTCTGGCTCTGCCCCTCCCACCTCACTTCGTGGTTCGCTCACACTCAATCTTAACCCCTCCTGTGTGCGAGTGTGTGTGTATGTGCGCGCGCATGAGAGTGTGTATGTGTGTGAGTGTGTGCGCATGTTAACCCATACCATTAAAAGCAGACAATCTGGTCACTGGCACTATGAGGTTTGTGGGAGCTTGCTGTGTACTTTCTGGCTGCTACATTTCCTGCACGGCAAGGGTGTTGATGCAACGGTGAAAGGTCATCCAGTGACTCTGGTTCGTAAAGGCACTTTATCAATGCAGGTTTGTTCATTCTTTCAATACCAGCTAACCATAAATGAAAATATCAAACACTTTCCCCCAGATACAGAACAACTGAAGGAACTTGTCATTCCTTTCACTAATTTGCCTCTGCCCACATTGAGCACAGTTCCACATTAGCCGTGTTCAGGTGAGCTGCAGAATATTATTTATGCCAATTGGGATGGTGCAGAGTAAACTACGTAAATGGGCTTTAAAAGTTGCCCTGTGAATCCTGCATTATCCTCCAGAAGGCTATTGCATTAAGTTAGAAGCATCGAGGAGGATTTGCCGCTATTTCCATCATTACACTGTGAATGACATGGAACTAACGGAACTCTGGCACGAGCAAGCTGCGTGTCACTGGGATTAAAAGTACCATGGGTGAACTTTTATCCTGCCCGAGGTAAACTGAGGCTCGGTATAAGACAGTTTAACCTGCTGTTTGATGATAACTCGGCCAGTATGATGGAACAACAATCTGCTGCTGTCAAAGCAACATTTAGGCTCAAAACTTTGAGGGCATATTGAGATCCATGATGTACACACACATTCTCTCACACACACACTTGCACCCATACACACACACATACACATGCACACACATACACATGCACGCGCACACACTTACACACACACACACACACACACACACACACACACACAGATATTCACACATACAAATTCATTCCCACATGCACACACACATATTCATTAATGCCTCAGATGACACCTCCTGCAGTCCAAGTGGCCAGTGAGGTGATGGAGGTGTCAAATTTCCTTCAAAACACAATATCATGGTGTGATAGAGTCGTAGAGTTGTACAGCTCAGAGACAGACCCTTCAGTCTAACTTGCCCATGCCGACCAGATATCCTAAATTAATCTAGTCCCATTTGCCAGCATTTGGCCCATATCCCTCTAAACCCTTCCTATTCATATACCCATCCAGATGCCTTATAAATGTTGCAATTGTACCAGCCTCCACCACTTCCTCTGGCAGCTCATTCCATACACGCACCACCCTCTGTGTGAAAAACTTGTCCCATAGGTCCCTTTTAAATCTTTCCCCGCAAACATTGAACCTATGCCCCTGTAGTTTTGGACTCCCCTATCCTGGAAGAAGACCTTGGCTATTCACCCTATCCATGGCCCTCATAATTCTATAAACCTCAATAAGATCACCCCTCAGTCTCTGATGCTCCAGGGAACATAGCCCCAGCCTATTCAGCCTCTCCCTATAGCACAAACCCTCCAACCCTGGCAACATCCTTGTAAATCTTTTCTGATCCCTTTCAAGTTTAACAATATCTTTCCTACAGCAGGGAGACCAGAACTGAGTGCAGTATTCCAAAAGCAGCCTCACCAATGATGTGGTAAACCTGCCCACTAAACATATAACTTCTTGAAAAAAAATCCCAGGTTAGATTGCGAACTCTGCTGTAACCCTCAGGTGGGACCTATAGGCATCATGCCAGCTCCTTGAATGGTCAATCAGGTAAGAATTCTCAGAGGTGGTGATCCCTGTCCTGTGTCCCAAATGATTCAGGGGTGAGCAATCGTATTGTCCTTCACTATCAATATCAGCTGGGACCCAGAAACATTCACCGCCATTCCATCAGAACAACCAAGCAACTTTGATTTGAACATATACAAGAATTTGTGTTAACTCATAGCCACACGAACAAGGTAATCAGCATGATTAACAAGGTTACACTGACACACACAATATTATCAATGATGGACTCTGACACTCAGTATTATAGCAACCATTAAAGACGCATTTAACAGGAGGTGAAACTAGCATCTGAGGGGGAAGGGAATGAGGGCTTGCGATGAGAGTGAAGGAAAGATGGATGACGCTCAAGGGGAGCAAAGAGGCGGACACTGACTGGTTGGGCCGAATGGCCTGCGGCTGTGCTATACATTCTTTATAATCCTACGTTCAATCTCATTTCACCATGAACAAGAAATAAAGGCTTGCATT
This sequence comes from Rhincodon typus, assembly GCF_021869965.1. Lineage (NCBI taxonomy): Eukaryota > Metazoa > Chordata > Chondrichthyes > Orectolobiformes > Rhincodontidae > Rhincodon > Rhincodon typus. The sequence continues at coordinate 81,015,910 of NC_063340.1, forward strand.
CATATAGCACCCGTAGGACATCTCAAAGTGCATTACGAAACAATGCACTTCTGAAGCATAGTTGCTGTTGTATTGCAGCAAGCGCAGTAGCCAATTTGTGCACAGCAAGCTCCCAATCTTTTCTTGATAAAAGTGCTATTGGTTGCGATTGGCCAGCCACCTTTCCATATGTGACATCTTGCCAATAAAATGTAACGTCCAAACCCCGCAATCTGCTAGGAGCTACCTCTACCTGAAAGGACAAGCTACCTTGTGCTGCACACGCAGAGGATTGTGGGAGTTTTAGCAGAGACCCGGGAACGGGTTGACCATCTGCATTCTTTGTACTTGGGGTAGTAGGAACAAAATATAGAACAGGGGACAATAATAAAGCCATAAGGAGTTTGGCAGCTGAAGGGTTAAACTGGTCTCTGCAGCAACATTATTAACTTAACTTTGGTTAGAAGATAAGAACAATATTGGAAACAAGAAGAAGCAAGAATGATTTAGTGAAGGATGAAACAGCCTGGGTTGAGATGGATTATAGCATTATATTTTAGCCAGGAGTGTGTTACAGAAGACATCAATTGAGTGTGACTTTGCTAGTAGCTGTTTGAGCATGGTGAAATGCACACAGATTGCAAGCTATGGGTTAGCAATGAGATTAATGACCTGATTTCATATTCTTCATGCTTCTTTCAGGCTGAAGCGACCATTTCCCCAGTCACCACCCACCTCCACAATCCACAGCGTCATATTTGTCAGCATCCCTTGCTGATCAGACAGGAAAGGGGACTTGCATTGATATAGTAACTTGCACCATCTCAGGACATCTCACTCAATGATGTATTGTTTGAAGTGGAGGCACAGAGGAAGTGGCTGCCATTTTGTGCACAGAATGCTCCTGTGCCATATTGTCAATTTTATGAGCTGCTTGAGGAGTGTATGTTGGCTAGGACATCAGAAAGTAAACCCCTTCCAGCACCCGCCCCGACCAACCCCTGCTCTTCTCCAAAATAATGTCGAACGTTGTCTAATAACACTGTTGCGAAGCACCTTTGGGAGGTACAAAGGGATCTTTTACCCATAACTGAAAAGGTAGTGTAGACGTCAACACTTCTGGTAGTTCTGCACTCACTGCCAAGGCTCTAACCACCCCGATTTGGAAATATATCGCCACCCCCTCAGTGCCCCTCGGCCAAAGTCCTGCAATTCCCTCCCAAATGGCATAAGCTGTAGGGACAGCAGTGGTTCAAGAAGGCAGCTCAACACCATCTTCCTGAGGACGAGTAGGGACATGTAATAAATGGTGGCCAAGGCAACGGCAGTCACATCTCCCTGACTGAGTAAAAACATACTCCCTCAGCACTGTACTGAAGCCCCAAACTTGTTCAACTCTACTCTTAGCAGAGCAGCAGATATTTAGACCAACAGTTCGATAACAGCAGATACTCCATGTTGTACCCCAGGCGCCTCCAAGACAACAGGGGAAGGCCTGCTAAAAGAGCCCCAATTATTTATAAAACAAGCATCTGCTTGACTTGCAGAAGCTCTGACACACTGGTATTGCCTCCAGACTACATAATCCTTACAACAGCTTAACAGGCACGTCAATACTCATAATTAAATTTTTAACAGGCGCAGTAAGCTTCAGAAGAACAGCTAATTCCTTACAATTTGCTGCAAAAATTATTTAATATTCATCAATAAATCACAGCAGACAGTTATAATGGCTAAGTGTCTTCAGGATTAATAGATTGTCCTCTCCTCGAGGAAAGATGTAAGATCCAGAGGGGAGCTGACAGTGTGGATTCTAAAAGGATGATTTCCCTTTGGAGGAGAAACTAAATCTGGTGACCACAGCTAGAGAATGAAGGGTTTCAATTTTAAGATGGACAGGGAAATGGTTTGCCTCTCAGACGACTGTTATTCTGTGAAACTCTCGTTCCTGGAGCTGTAGAGGGTGTGTGTATGTGAGAGAGAGAGTGTGTGAGTACGTGTGTGTGAGAGTGCATGTGTGTATATGTAAAAGTGTGTGAGTGGGTGGCTGTGTATATGTATGTGTGGAGTTGTGGGGCTATGGATGTGGGTGTCTGTGTAAAAGTGTGGGTGTGTGTGGGTGTGTATGGACGTGTGGGGGTGTGTATATCTGGGTATGTGTAAAAAGCGTGTGTGTGTACGTGTGTTAGAGTGAGAGTGTTTGTGTGAGTCCGTGTGAATGAGACAGCGTTCATGAGAATGTGTATGTGCGAGTGCATGTGTGTGTATGTGAGAGTGCGTGCGTGCTTGTGTGAGACAGTGCATGTGTGTGTGTGAGACAGTGTGTGTTTGTGTGAGACAGTGTGTGTTTGTGTGAGAGTGCGTGTGTGTGTGTATGTGTGCGCGTGTGAGAGAGAGAATGCCTGTGTGTGTGTGTGTGTGAGAGAGAATGTGCATGTGTGTGTCGTGTGCGTGTGAGAGAGTGCGTGTGTGTGTGAGGGAGAGTGCGTATGAGTGTGTGAGCGTGCGTGAGGGTGTATGTGTGTGTGTGATTGAGTGTGAGTGCATGGGTGAGAGTGGGTGAGTGTGTGTGTGTGTGTGTGAGTGAGTGAGTGTGTGTGTGAGAGTGAGTGTGTGTATGTGTGTGTGTGTGTGTGAGTAAGTGTGTGTGTGTGAGTGAGTGTGAGTGCGTATGTGTGTATGAGTGTGTGTGTGTGTGTGTGTGCGAGTGTGTGTGTGCGAGTGTGTGCGAGTGTGTGTGTGCGAGTGTGTGTGTGTGTGTGTGTGTGTGTGAGAGTGAGTGTGTATGCGTGTGTGTGTGAGTGAGTGTGTGTGTGCGAGTGTGTGTGTGCGCGAGTGTGAGTGTGTGTGTGTGTGAGTGTGTGTGTGTGTGTGTGAGTGTGTGTGTGTGTGTGAGTGAGTGTGTGTGTGTGTGAGTGTGTGTGAGTGAGTGAGTGTGTGTGTGATTGTAAATAGAAGAGCAGCCATGATCTTGCTGAATGACAGAGATACCTTGAAGGGCTGGACCGCATTCTGCTCCCATGGTTACAGGAAGAGTGTAGTGAGGGAGTTTTGGGGCTGGGCTGTTTTATTCACTGATACAAACCAAGGGATAAATCAGATGTAGAGCTGGATGAACACAGCAGGCCAAAGCAGCATCAGAGGAGCAGGAAAGCTGACGTTTCGCTTCTGGACCCTTCTTCAGACCCTCTTCTGAAGAAGGGTCTAGGCCCGAAACGTCAGTCTTCCTGCTCCTCTGATGCTGCTTGGCCTGCTGTGTTCATCCAGCTCTACACCTTGTTATCTCAGATTCTCCAGCTTCGGCAGTTCCTACTATCTCTGAAGGGATAAATCCGCTCTTCTTTGAAGTAATATCAAACCTTTTCTGATAACGGTCCTGGAAGGCACTTTTGGAACGTTTTGACTGCATTAAGGGGTGCTACATAAATGCAAGCTGCTGTTGTCATGCCATGGAATCCTTTGCCTCCAGCCAGAGTCAGTGTTACAGCAAACACATGGTACTCCTGCCAACACAGCTATTCCTCAGTTGTGCACTGCAGGCCTTTGGGGGGTTTTTGTACTCTTTCAATGGGATGGTGGTGTCAGAGGCAGGACTGGCAGGTGCCCCCATCCTTGACTGTCTGGCCATTCCAGTGGGCAGGTAAGAGTCGACCGTGTTGCTGTGGGTCTAGAGTTGTGGAAATATCGAGTACAGGAGCAGGAATAGGCCATTCTGCTCTTTCAGCCTGCTCCACCATCCAATATGGTCATCCAACTCTATTGCCTGTTCCCAGTATTCCCCTCCATATCTCTTGATCCCTTTGGCCCTCAGTGCTGCATCCAGAAATCATCGTGTTTTGGCCTCAACTTGCTTTCTTTGGTAGCAAATTCCATGGGCTCACCACTCTTCTGGGTGAAGAAATATCTCCTCATCTCAGTCCTAAATGGTTTACCCCCTTATCCTTCGACCGTGACACCTGACTCCCCCCGTCACTGAGAACATCCTTCCGACTTCTACCCTGTCCAGTCCTGTTAAAATGGGTATTTTTTTATTCATTTTTGTGGGATGTGGGCGTCACCGGCTGGGCCAGCATTTCTCGCCCGTACCTAGTTGCCCCTTGAGAAGATGGTGGTGAGCTGCCTTCTTGAACCGCTGCAGTCCACTTATTGACCCACAATGCCATGAGGGTGGGAATTCCAGCATGTTGACCCAGTGGCAGAGAAGGAACGGCGACATAAGTTTATCTGAATAATGCTCCACCCCAGGAGCATTATGCTGCAGCTCCGCGTCCAGTGACATTACAGCAACTGTGCAGCTGCCCCCACATTCAGTGTTTAGCCCCCTCACTGGGACCTGAATCTACCACCTTGTGATCCCATCAAACAGGCTGCACAGTGGCCTGATGCCAGTAAATTGCATCCTGTTGGCAGCAGTGACTAAGATATTGCAATTGATACCCATCACACTGAAAAATAATACGGCTGCCCCACTCCTTTCTGTTAAGAAAACGTTTGCATTAGTTCAACGCATTGCGCAGAAAAGTGACAAATGCCCCACTGCGGTGGCATCCATCATGCACGGTGTAAAACCAGCTATGAAATTGGAATTATTCACCCCCAGATCACTTCTCTGGCAGTGACACTTCAAGTGGAGCATCAATTCACTAATTACCACAAATTGGAGCTGGAGATTGTTGACGCCCCTGTGGGAGTGCCTTAGCTCATCAGTCTCTGCTGCAATATTGACAGTTTGTTGATAATTAGCGTTGTTACTCCGTGTATAACAGGCAATATGAATAAGAATCACAAACTGCCCAGCCTGCTTTACATTCAAACGTCCTTCATTAATTGTCATTAAAATACTCCCCTCTATCAGCGCATTGGTTTGAAGCTGAAATCAGGAGAGGCACTTAAATGGCTTTCTGCGTGGATTGTGTACATATTACACACCCATCCAAAAGTCAGCACTTTTTCCTCCAGGCTGGGCCCAAAATCCACAACGTCAACACAGAAGGATGAAGTGACTGTCCTTTAAGGACGAGCAAGGGAAGCCAACAATAAAACAAGCGGACAACGCTGAAGGGAATACAGGACCATAAGGGTGCAGGGTTACACTGCAGGAAATTACTAACAGTTGCAGGGCAGAGCGGTTAGTGAAGCATATAGGACGCTGGGTTGAAGGCTCTTGTGGTAGTGTCCCCATCTCTGAGCCAGGAGACCCAGGTTTAGGTCCCACTTCCTCCAGAGGTGTGCGATAACATCTCTGAGCAGGTTGACTTGGAAAATATGTATGGGATACTGGACTTTATAAATATAAATAAATAATAATTAATATATATAGCACAGAAACAGACCCATTCGGCCAACCAGTCCATTCCAGTGTTTTGTTCATGTTCCACTTCAGGTCCCACCCATCATTTTGCATTGGAACTCTTTATTCTCTCTTCCCTTAAATTGTTTGTTTTTCCTTAGAGACATTCAAACTATTCACTTCAAACCCACCCTGTGATAGCACATTCCACATTCACTCCACTCTCTGGGTAAAGGCGTTTCTTCTCAGTTCCCTATTAGATTCCATAGCGAAGATTTTGATGGGCTTTCATTATGCTTTGCACCACAAGAGAATACATTCTCTCTGGACCCACTTGATTGAAACGTTTCACAAGTTAAAGACCTCTGACGTCAACCTTGAGCATTTTCCTTCAAGGGCAAAGAGACCTAGCCTGTCAAACCTTTCCTGATGGGTAAACCCATAGATTTCAAGGATCATCCTTGTACATCAGTCCAAAGATGTGCAGGTTGGGTGGATTGGCCCTGCTAAATTGCCCATAGTGTCCAAGATTGTGAGGGCTAGGTGGATTAGCCATGGGAAATGCAGGGTTACATGGAGAGGATAGGGGGATGGGTCTGGGTGGGGTGCTCTGGGGGTCAGTGTGGACTTGTTAGTCTGAATGGCCTGTTTCCCCACTGTAGGGCTTCTATTCTGTGATTCTATCTCAGCACCCTCTCCAGTGCCCCTATATTCTTTTCAATATATGGTGACTAAAACTGCATACAGTATTCAAAATGCACACTCTAAAGTCAGGGATACAATGAATCACAGAATTATTACAGTATAAAAGGAGATTATTCATCTGAACCAGCTCTCCAAATTAGCATTTCACATAGTGTCATTCTCCCACATTTTCCCCATAACCCTGATCATTCATCCTTTGCAACTAGAGATTGGTAAAGACAAATGTAGGTCCCCTACAGACAGAAACGGGGAAATGTATAATAGGGGTCAAAGGAACGGCTGAGGAACTGAATACATACTTTGGTTCTGTCTTCACAAAAGAGGAAACAAATCAGATACCAGAAATGTTGGAGAACGTAAGATTTAGTGAGAGGGAAGCACTGAGGGAGATCCATATTAGTAGAGAAATGGTGCTGGGAAAATTGTTGGGATTGAAGGCAGATAAATCCTCAGGGCCTGATAATCTACATCCCAGAGTAGTTAAGGAAGTAGCTCTAGAAATAGTGGATGCATTGGTGGTCATCTTCCAGGATTCTGTAGAATCTGGAATAGTCCCTGCAGATTGAAGGGTGGCTAATGTCACTCCAATATTCAAAAAGGGAGGTGGAGAGAAAACAGGAATTATAGACCGGTGAGCCTAACATGGTTAGTGGGGAAAATTCCTGAATCCATTGTCAAGGATTTTATAGCAGATCATTTAGAAAGCAGTGGTAAGATCAGGCAGAGTCTGTGGATTTATGAAGGGGAAATCATACTTGACAAATCTGTTGGAATTCTGTGAAGATATAACTAGTAGAATTGACAAGGGGGAGCCAGTTGATGTAGTATATTTTAGAAAGCGTTTGACAAAGTCCCATTTAAGAGATTAATGTGCAAGATTAAAGCCCATGGGTTGGGGAAAGTGTATTGAGATGGATAGGAAACTGGTTGGCAGAGAGGAAACAAAGAGTAGGAATTGATGGGTCCTTTTCAAATTGGCAGGCTGTAACTAGTGGGATGCCACAGGGATCAGTGCTGGGACCCCAGCTATTCATTCATATATATTAATCATTTGGATGAGGGAACAAAATGCAACATCTCCAAGTTTGCAGCTGATACCAAGTTGGGCAGCGGGGGGGGTGCGGTGGGGGCTGGTGAACTGTGACAAGGATGCAGAGATCCTTCAGCATGATCTCGACAGGTTGGGTGGCAAATCAATGGCAGATACAGTATAATTTGGATAAATGTGAGGTTATCCACTTTGGAAGCAAAAACACGAGGCAGATTACTACCTGAATGGCTGTAAATTGGGAGAGGGGAGTATGCAGCAGGATCTGGGTGTCCTTGTGCACCAGCCGCTGAAGGTAAGCATGCAGGTGCAGCAGGCGGTAAAGAAGGCAAATGATATGTTGGCCTTCATTGCGAGAGGTTTTGAGTAGAGGAGCAGGGATGTGTTGTTGCAGTTATACAGGGCCTTGGTGAGGCCACACGTAAAATATTGCGTGCGGTTTTGGTCTCCTTTTCTGAGGAACGATGCTCTTACTCTCGAGGGAGTGAAGCGAAGGTTTACCAGGCTGATTCCGGGGATGTTGGGTCTGACGTCTGAGGAGAGATTGACTAGGTTGGGATTGTTTTCGCTGCAGTTCAGACGAATGAGGGGGGATCTCATAGAGACTTATAAAATTCTAACAGGACTGGGCAGGGTAGATGCAGGGTTTCTCATCATACCACTTCTGCTTATTTTATAAATTACTTTTAATGTGTGGCCTCTCATTCTCCATACTTAAACGCATGAGGACATTTTCTTTCTATTTACTCTGTCCAGACATCTCATGATTTTGCGTATTTCAATGACATCTCCTCTCAGCCTTATCTTCTCCAAGGAGAACACTCTGTTTCTTCAATCTATCCTCATACCTGATATTCCCTCATCTCTCCCTTGATTAAACAGTTTCTTCTCTGAAGGTAGCCAAACAGGAGGCTGGAAGAACACACCAAGCCAGGCAGCATCTAGGGGAAGGGAGCAGTCAACATTTCAGGTATTATGCTTCTTCAGGACTGGATGTAGGAGTAGAAGGAGCTGCAGATAAAGAGAGGGGAGAAGGAGTGGAGGCGAAATGGTGGTGATAGATGGACACTGGTAGTAGGCACGACCTGGTAGGTCAAGGGGAGGGATGAACCCAGTTGGTAGCTGGAAGGGAGGGTCAGAAGGTGGAATGGAAGGGAGAAGGTGGGGCTGGAAGGGGAGCCGGGGGATGGGTGGGAAGGTTATTTGAAATTGGGCAACTCAATGTTGAGTCCTTTGGGCTGTAGGGTGCCCAGGCGGAAGATAAGGTGTTGTTCTTCAAATATGCTGGAGGAGGCTGAGGATAGACATGTCGGAGGGGGAGTGGGGCAGGGAGTTGAAATGGGCGGTGACTGGGAGGTTAGGTTGGCCATTATGGGCCAGGCGGAGATGCTCAGCGAAACGGTCACCTAGTCTATATTTGGTCTCTCTGACGTAGAGAAGACCATATCGGGAACACCGGATGCAATAGGCTAGGTTGGAGGAGATGCAGGTGAAGCTCTGTCTCACTTGGTAGGATTGTTTAGGGTCTTGAATGGAAGTGAGGGAAGTAGTGTGTGGGCAGGTTTTGCATCTTTTACAGTTTGTCTACCTTGGATTCCAGCATCTGCAGTTTTTTTGTCTCTTCTCTGAAGGTGGTCCATTGTTCAGATACTGTTTCTCCTGCCAACTGTTGATTCAAATTTACTTAACCCAGATCCATTCTTACTCCATTGAAGCTGGTTTTCTTCCAATTAATTACTCTCACATTGCATTGTTAACTATCCCTTTCCATTGTAACCCGAAACCTTACAATACAGTGATCACATTCCCCAAATGCTCCCCCAATGACACTGATCAACTTGATCCACCTTATTCCCAAGGTCTGCACTGTCCCCTTTCTCTTTGGACTGAAGCGAATTGAAAAATTCTCCAGGACATTATCTAGGAACTCTCGTCACTTTCTGGTCTTTCCCCTACTACTACCTCGTTTAGATTTGGATAAGACCCATTATAATTACACTATAATGTTTGCAACACCAAATCCTTCTCTGTAGTTGGTAGGCTGTAGACTTCACTGAACGATGTAATTACATCTCTTTTTGGTCCTTAGCTCTAACCAAATTGATTCTGTTCTTGCCCCCTCAGGGACATCCTGTGTCTCTATCACTGTAATGTTCTCTTTCACCAATACTGCAACCCCTCCCCCTTTTCATTCTTTCCTATTGATCATGAACATCCTGTACCCAGGAATATTTAAATCCCAGTCATGGAGTCATAGAGTTACACAGCACAGAAACAGACCCTTCGGTCTAACTCGTCCATGCCGACCAGATATCCTAAACTAATCTAGTCCCATTTGCCAGCATTTGGCCCATATCTCTATAAACCTTTCCATTTCATATACCCATCCAGATGCCTTTTAAATGTTGCAATTGTACCAGCCTCCACTACTTTTTCTGGCAGCTCATTCCATACATGCACCACCCTCTGTGTGAAAAAGTTGCCCCTTAGGTCCCTTTTAAATCTTTCCATTCTCACCTTAAACCTATGCCCTCCAGTTTTGGGCTTTGCTACCCTGGGAAAAAGACCTTGGCTATTCACCCTATCCACGCCCCTCATGATTTTACAAACCTCTGTAAGGTCACTCCTCAACCTCTTATGCTCCAGGGAAAATAGCCCCAGCCTATTCAGCTTCTCCCAAAGCTCAAATCCTCCAACCCTGGCAATGTCCTTGTAAATCTTTTCTGAACCCTTTCAAGTTTTAACAACATCCTTCCTATCACAGGGAGACCAAAAATAAATGCAGTATTCCAGAAGTGGCCTAACCATTGTCCTTTACAGCTGCAACATGACCTCTCAACTCCTGCGGTCAATGCACTGACCAATGAAGGCAAGTGTACCAAACACCTTCTTCACTATCCTGTCTACCTGTGACTCCCCTTTCAAGGAACTATGAACCTGCACTATGAACCACACAAAGGTCTCTTTGTTCGGCAACACTCCCCAGGACCTTGCCTGTGTGTAAGTCCTGCCTTGCTTTGCCTTGCCAAATTGCAGCACCTCACATTTATCTAAATTAAACTCTATCTGCCACTCCTCGGTCCATTGGACCATCTGATCAAGGTCCAGTGTCTGCCCCATTCCTGAGTCAGGTTTCTGGTTTAGCCACTTTGCCAAAGTGGAAATATGATAATCTCCACTTGAAGCTCACCAATCGTATTTACCACATTTGATGAGTTCACATACATGTATATTGATGCTGATGACATTTAGATGTCATCACTTTCTCCCTTACTCTGACCCTATCAACGTACTATTCTCCATTCTAGGATGGTCCTTCACTCCCAGTATCCTGCACATCTTGGCAACCTTCTCAGATATTATCTCCTGGTTACCACACCCCTGCCAAATTAGCTTAAACCCCACTGAACAGCACAAGTGAACCACCCTGCGTGGAAATCAGTTCCCATTCTTCACATGTGAACAATCTGGCCTGTGCAGGTGACATTTTCCCAAAAGCAATCCCATCATTCCATGAATTTAAAGCCCCTGCCTCCTAAACCCCCTGTACAAAGTTTCCAAACACTCATTCACCTGAGGGGTACTCCCATTTCTATATTGACTTGTGCGTGGAAACTGGAATAATGTGGAAATTACTATTTTTGAGGTCCTACTTTGCTAATTTTCTACTTAGCTGTCCAAACTCAGACTGCAGGACAAACAGGCCTTTTCTCAGCCATGTTGTTGGTTTCAATGTGGATCACACCAGCCATGTGTTCACCTCAGGATTCTCTGAAACCATTTAGTGGCATGCTGGATTCATGCCCACAGATGCAGAAACATCTATCTCTTCCCCTAACTTTAGAATCCCAATCATTTTGGCTACTTCAGTCTTCTTTGTAGCACCCCTGCTCAACTGAGTCACCATGGACTTACCTCTAGCTGCACTCCCTTTGTGAACCATTATCACTGTCGTCAATAGTTGGAACTAAGGCCTGGTTGGAGAGTGGGATGCATCTGGAGGACTTCTGTACTACCTGCATAATCTTTACTGATTGTCTGGCGGTCACCCATTCCCTCTCTCCCTGTGTAGTCCGAATTTGCAAAGGGCCACATCTATAACATGCTATCTGCATGGCTCTCAGCCTCACGGAGTTAAAAGCAGCGTCATTGGCTGCTAAAACCCAGAACTGGAGCTGCTACATCTGATGCCACTTCCTTCGCAAATGGTTGCCCACTTTACAGGAAACGTCCTGGAGATCCCACGCGGCACAGGATACACACTCTAAAGGGTGCAGCAGTCTTGACATTTCTTTAAGATTTAACTTTGCCCTCATTAAAATAAATTTCATCATTACTAATAAATGTATAACTGATCATAAAAACTTCCTGGTATTGATAAGTCCGAAAGATCATAAGAAACAGGAAGGGGAGTAGGCCATTTGGCATCTTGTGCCAGCTCTGGTATTCAAGGGTATCATGGCTGATCCAAGATTTCCACTTTCCTGCCCTTTCCCCATAACCCTTGATTCCCTGACTGTTTGAGCATCTATCTATCTCGGCCTTAACTGAAGCTATCTTCAGTTTTGAAAGAGAGCTCCGTTGCCAGGGCTCACAGCTGGATTTTTAATGGTTCACCTGGGTAAGGAAGCCAGTGCACAGGTTTCTGTTGTCATAGAGAAGCCTAAAGGCAGAGTGGCAAGAAACATGATGCACTCCCATGATCACCTAATGCCCCTGAACAATTCTCACGGCCCCTGGAGCTCTGCCACAATAGCCAGCGAAAAGAGCACTGCGAGCTTCCCCATGAGAATCACGGATACAGAGAATGAAATCGGACAATTCATAAGCCACTGATCAACTACAGCTGTGATCAATTAAAAATGTTTCTGTTCAATTACGTGGAAAACCATCACTGCTTCTGCTTGCTTTACTGACTCCCTCTCTCCTGCTGCTTCCTTCATGCTCAGCGTTTACAGCATCAGCAAGGTAAATGATTTGTCATACTGCAAGATACAAGGAACTAGACCAGCTCACAAAATGAGGGGAGGGACGGAGCGGGGAGAGAACTTGGAGAAGAGCCAGTGTTCCCTCACCAGCACGGATCAAGATTCATTTCGAATTCAGAGCTCCCTCTTTCTTCTTCCAATTTTAGCCGACAGAAATATTTCCCACACCAACAAAAAAAACCTGCATTGATATAGTGCCTCTTACTACCTCAGGAAATCTCGAAAACCTGAACAGCCAATTCAGGAGATGTAGGGGCTAACTCGCATACATCAATCCAACAAGGCAGGGGAATTAGCCTCTGTGTCTTCAGAACTACTTGTCCCTCAATTAAAAATCACACAATCTTGCCATTACCTTTTTGCTATTTGTGGGACCTTGCTGTGTACATAATTGGATGGCACATTGCAACAGTGACTAGAGCCCTCAGAGATACTTCATCAGCTGGAAAACACTTTGAAACACACGGTGACAGAGAAAAATTCACATCTTCCGTTTGTGCATCAATTATTTCAGGTAACATCTGAAATACAACTTAACATTGCAACAGATGTAAGAATTCCCTAAGAAGACTGTAAAGACATAGCAGTAGAAAGGAATCTGACTGTTACAGTCTCGCACAGCAATCCCACGTCATCAAAATGTGTTTAGGATTCATATTCCAAAAAGACTGTTTGGAGGGGAAGATTAGTCACAATGTTCAGGATTTGTTCCGTAATGTGGGGAACAATCTCTTCAGAGTCATAGAGCTGCACAGCATGGAAACAGACCCTTCTGTCCAGCTCGTCTACGCCATCCAGATATCCTAAATTAACCTAGTCCCATTTGCCAGCATTTGGCCCATATCCCTCTAAACCCTTCCTATTCATGTACCCATCCAGATGCCTTTAACTGTTGTAATTGTACCATCCTCCAACACTTCCTCTGGCAGCTCATTCCATACATGCACCACCCTCTGTGTGAAAAAGTTACCCCTTAGGTCCCTTTTATATCTTTCCCCCTCACCTTAAACCTATGCCCTCAAGTTTTGGACTCCCTGTCCTGGGGAAAAGACCTTGGCTATTCCCCCTATCCATGCCCCTCGTGATTTTGTAAACCTCTTATAAGGTCACCCCTCAGTCTCTGGTGCTCCAGGGAAAAAAGCCTTTCAACCTCTCCCAATCGCTCAAACCCTCCAATCCTGTCAACATTGTTGTAAATCTTCCTGCACCCTTTCAAGATTAACAACATCTTTCCTACAGCAGGGAGGCCAGAACTGAACACAGGATTCCAAAAGTGGCTAAAGCAATGTCTTGTACACGCTCAACATAACATTCCAACTCCTATACTCAATGCACTGACTAATATAGGCAAGCGTACCAAACACCTTCTTCACCATGCTATCTACCTGCCACTCCACCTTCAAGAGACTATACACCTGTACCATTAGGTCTCTTTGTTCGGCAACACACCCCCAATCATTTGAAAGAGAACTGGTGAAAGTGAACATGAAATCATTGTCCTCACTGCCCCTCAATGCAACTGACTGAAAGTCAGAAAGTCGAAGAGGACAGGAGGTGCAAATCTTTTTTGCTTTATTTCCACCAAGGGTAACGAAAACCAGAGGCAGTAGTTTTAGATAAACTTGTCATGTGGGAATCTCCCCGGCAGTGCATAGCCATGACTTTGACAGTGATTTAAACAGGGTGTGGGGAAGGGGAGGGGACTGAGTGAAAATGCAAAGACAGCGTGGCATTCAATCCCATCACTGTCCTCAGTGGGCAGAGAAGGCTAAAGTTGTGCACCATGGACTCAATAACAAACAAAGGAACACGAGTGAACCACAAAGTGCCAAGAGCTTCAGAAAGCAGTGGCTTTTGGCAGGAGTGAAAAGGGAGTGATGAAAGATGAATAGGTGGAGGTCGAAGGGACAAAGGGCCCCGTCTATTTACAGTGGCTACATATTCCCTTGGCCTCGCATCACTGCCCTGTGTCATACAGCCCCACACAGATTGCAATTAGTATATTATTTTTGGAACTGACAAAGAATTCTTGGGAGGACCTCAAGCGGTTAATTGCGTTCAATAATTACAGAAAGCAAAATGCTGAGTTTTCACAGACCCTACTTAAAGGAGCAGATGTCTTATTCTGGTGGGTGGGGAATAAGGAGGCATGTTCAGACTAGGGCAGCACCAGCCTCATTGTGAAAACTCACCTGGAAACATCACTGTTTAATTCACTTAACTCTGCATGAAAGAAAACAAACAAAACTATAACCTGAGACGGGCACACTTATGAGACCTGATGTGTGAAGCAATGTCCTCAGCAAAGCACACACCAAATTATTGTGTTTGCCTCCATTTTTTAAGTCGGCAAATTGACTCATGAGAGAAACTACTGGACACAAGGGGCCCAACTTAAGATAGACCTGGCCTACTACTTGAAGGAATGTCTCTCACGTGACTAGCCTGTCCCAGTTTTTACCCAAATGGCTGCCAGTTCAAGATGACGCTTGCTAAAACCAAAGTAATAGGTGGAAGCAGGCCCAAAAAACATGACACGAACACCTGATGGTAACTATCAAGCCACCCACATTAAAAGCAGATAATAAATGCCAAACTCCTCAAATGCAGATCTCCCAGAAAGCCCTCCCATGGGATCAGCAAAGGTTCTGGCTGGGCCAAAAAACCAGTGGAGGCTAACCAATTAATCACCTACAAATAGCTATTACCCTCACTGTGCGCCTGGGGCTCTACCATCCATCTCATGGGTTAATTTAATTGAGCTGTTTCCACTTCTGTCTCGTGCCTTAAACTACAATTATATTCCTGCAAACAGAGAGAAAACACAGACATTCAGAAGGAGATGCCTGAAGGTTTTTTTTTGTTTTGCCTGTCAATTTTCTATAAAAATAGACCTCTTCATGCTCTGCGGTGTAAAATCTGCTCCATGATTTTGCCATTAATGGTCTGGCAGGCAAATTTTAAAAAAGCAACGCAAGGTTGGTAAAACAAGGCAGGGCAACAAAATCTCCTGTGGCCTACATCTATCTCCAACACCACCACTACCCCCACCCACCT
Organism: Rhincodon typus; assembly: GCF_021869965.1. NCBI lineage: Eukaryota > Metazoa > Chordata > Chondrichthyes > Orectolobiformes > Rhincodontidae > Rhincodon > Rhincodon typus. Next base: position 81,030,977 of record NC_063340.1, read on the forward strand.
CAATTGCTGCAAGGCCAAGACCAACATTTCAATACTTCACCCAAAGTCATTGTCCCTCTGTTTGTCTGTAGTAATTTTTGAACTCACATGCAAAACATTGAGATAGAGATTTCAACAGCCACAGACATGAGAAAACATTCCAGTTTGCTGGAATAATATCAAAGAGATACCAGAGGGAACCAGAGGTTAGATCCTATAACACTAGCTGGTAGTGCAAAGGATAATTACTGAGCAAGTCCCCTGGAGGAGGCAGATAACATTCATTATTGAGAGAGCAAGCAGGGTCCTGAGGCAGAAGGCGAGGGAGAGAGTGTGACAGCAAGAGCGAGAGAGAAAGCGATAGCAAGAGGGAGCGTGAGGGAGTGAGAGTGAAAGAGAAAGCGAGAGCAATAGAGGTGGGGGGGGGTGAAGGGAGAGAGAGAGAGAGGGAAGGTTAAAAAGTCAAGGGAAAGAGGAAGAAAGGAGGGAATAGTGAAAACAGTGAAAAAGATAATAAGATACAGAGCAATAAAGAAATAGCGTGAAACATGGACAAAATAAATAAGTTGAGGAATGTACAGAGATGATAAACAGCACGACTCTGAAATGGGTGAAATATTTTTTAAAAAGGAAACAAAATCAAAGAAATAGTGGCTTGAGAAATTCTAATGCAGTCTTTCTTGATGACAAGGGAGATCAATAACAAGGGTAATCCAATTTCCTAACTCATGCTGCACAGGGTTCTGCTTCATAATATTCATCAGGATCAATTAGAGACAAAACCAGATATTGGTTGTGGTGCATGCTGAGAGCAGAGGAAACCCTCAGAATGTTTCATTTGCTGACGCTGCCTGTTGCCATTTCCAAACTGAGCTGATCGCATCTGCACATGCTGTTATCAACCAGTGAGCATATTTCTCCCATCTGTGTGGATTATTCCTGCCTCCTTTCCTTCAGATGTTTTGCCAAGACATACCTTCGCCTGGTTTCTCATACCTGACAGCCATTTGAAGGTTAAAGTCAAGAGATTATGCATATTTTGCATTCAAAGTTCCCAAACTGAAAAAAAATATCATGTTCCTCTACACGCACTCGTGAGGAGTTTTGGAAAAGTACTGCCCTTATAACACAGTCACTCTGCACAAAGGGCATGACCGCTAGAAAGAGATATCGTTGATGCTGAGGACAGTAATGGATTGGGAATTTTTTATGTCAGGAGAACTTGGAGTTGATGATGATCCCATGCATCTGCTTGCCCTTTTTGGTGGTAGATGTTTCCAGTTTAGAAGGTGCCCACAAAGGAGTGTTGGTCGAGTGCTGTGGTGCATCTTGCAGATGGTACACACTGCTGCCATGGTCATCATGGTGGTGGAGGGTGTGAATGTTGAAGTAGGTGAATGTGGATACCAGTCAAGCAGGATGCTTTGTCTCGGATGCCGCTGACTTTCCTCGAGTGTTGTTGGAGCTGCACTCATCCACGCACATGGGGAGCACTCCATCACACTCCTGACTTATCCCTTGAAGATGGCGGACAGGCTGTGGGGAGTCAGGAGGTGAGTTACTTGCTGCAGGATTCCTAGCCTCTGACCTGCTCTTGTAGCCACTGTATTTAAATTGCTAGTCCAGTTCAGTTAACTGGTCAATGGTAACATCCGAGATACTGATCACGGGGATTTAGTGATGAGATTTTTTAAAAAATTAATTCATGGAATGTGGGCATCACTGGTTAAACAGTTTTTATTGCCTAACTGCCCTTGAACACCTGAACACCTTAGGAAAGGAATTCCAGGATTTTGACTTAGCTCCAGTGAAGGAGTGGCAAAATAGTTCCAAAAATTTCACAAGTTTCAAAATCTCCCCTCCCCCTACCGCATCCCAAAACCAGTCCAGCTCGTCCCCGCCTCCCTAACCTGTTCTTCCTCCCACCTATCCCCTCCTCCCACCTCAAGCCGCACCCCCATCTCCTACCGACCAACCTCATCCCGCCCCCTTGACCTGTCCGTCCTCCCTGGACTGATCTATCCCCTTCCTAACTCCCTACCTACACTCACCTTTACTGGCTCCATCCCCGCCTCTTTGACCTGTCTGTCTCCTCTCCACCTATCCTCTCCTCTATCCATCTTCTATCCGCCTCCCACTCTCTCCCTATTTATTTCAGAACCCCCTTCCCCTCCCCCTTTTCTGATGAAGGGTCTAGGCCCGAAACGTCAGCCTCTCTGCTCCTATGATGCTGCTTGGCCTGCTGTGTTCATCCAGCCCTGCACCAAGTCAAGATGGTGCGGTGTTTGCTGAGTAACTTGCATGTTTATGTCTCGTTCATCACATTACTGAGTTTGTTAAAGTCTTTATTCAAATTAAGAAGAAACGGGTGGTAGCTATCAATGTCTGAGGACAAGGGAAAACCCTGTAAGATAGTGGGGAGTGATGGAGCTGTAAGATGAGAAATCAATAAACTTAATCCACAGAGAAAGTTGTCTTGGTTTTCAGTTTTCTGTCTCACTGGCTAGCTTGGATCCAGATAAACATTGCAGCTGGTGGCATCACCATATCTCTACTGTTCTTGTCTTTCTGCTTCAGTTTATCCAATACCCCTTGCACTGAATAAGGGGAGGTGGTGAGAGTTAGAAAGCTGAAGAGATAGCAGCAACAGCATGGGCTGAGATTGCTGACCTCCAACAACAACGACGATCTTCCTTAACCCCAGCAATGAGAAACAGCCGCAAAAGATGGATGCCCTTCCTTCCTTTTTTAGTTAATCTACGTAACAAGCAAGGGATATAGGGATGTGGTAAGAATGCAGTGTTGGTGTTGGAGCAGGTTAGAGGGGCTGCATGAATGTTTTCCTCTGTGCTTTAGATTCCTGTGTTCATACTTCTAGGGCAGGTAAGAAAGCACTTGGGTGCCTTTGAAGGAGCAGCCTCTCCCCAAACCCCATTTGCTGCTGACATGGAAGATGGGTTATTTTAAGAATAGAATCATTCTGCTGGCGCAAGATATGTTGGGTTTATTGTAAATATTATCCAAGTGGGGGGGAAGAGATGGTGGCTAGTTGTATTAACCGATAGACTATTAAATCCAGAGGCCCAGGTAATGTTCTGGGGAACCTGGGTTCAAATCTTGCTATGGCAGATGGTGGAATTTAATTTCAATAAAAATCTGGAATTAAGAGTCGAATGATGAACAAATTTGTAAGGTAAATGATGCTCTTCAGGGAAGGTAATTGCTGTTTTTACTAGGTCTGGCTAAACGTGACTCCAGACTCACAGCAATGTGGTTGATTCTTAACTGCCCTGTGGACAATTAAGCATGGGCAATAAACACTGCTCCAGTCAGGCACGCTCATCCCATGAATGAATTGAAAGAAAAGGTTGTCAACTACTTATTTAGTTCTCGTGCTGCTAACGCTAAATATTTTCAACTTGGCATCCAATTTCGTTGGACTCAGCAGCATGTGCCAAGGATCCAATCTCTTTGGTGCCAAATATGCTTTGTTTGCCTCACTCTCTATGATAAAACTGCTGAATGCATATTCCAGTAAGCTGCAGGGCAATTTCTGATCAACGCGAACATTTCTTGGCAAACAGAATTGGCTCTTTGCTGTCCCTCAGTTAGATGCCAGACGAAATTTGCTCTTGCAGTGTTGGAGCCCAAACCTATTACCATTTCCTAGTCTAGCTCATCATTTGTGAGCGATCCAAACAGTGGATCCACTCAATGGATCCTGTGTCCCTCTACTCGGAGGCTTTTAAAAAAGCAAGTTGCTTCAACACCACATAATGATTGAGTCACTGTCCACAACACCCACCCGTTACTAGGGAATCGTCAGCGTGGTGAAAGGCACTCTTTGGTCTGTGCAAAGCTGTTGGTCTTCTGAAGAGTTGCCAGCATCCGAGCCTGGCAAACAGGCACACTGCCCATTTTTGAGGCTCCCTGCCAAGGGGTGCATTGGTGCTCGGGGCAACAAGTGGAGAGGCTCGATGGGTAAAGGACACCACTCTGTCAGTCAGTGACACAAGGCTTTTCAGCTGCAGCTTACTAAGGGGCCAGCTTAGCCAGCACGGTGGCTCAGTGGTTAGCACTGCTGCCTCACAGTGCCAGGGACCCAGGTTCAATCCCAGTCTCGGGCGACTGTCTGTACGGAGTTTGCACATTCTCCCCGTGTCTGCGTGGGTTTCCTCCGAGTGCTCCAGTTTCCTCCCACAGTCCAAAGATGTGCAGGCTAGGTGGATTGGCCATGATAAATTCCCAAAATGTCCAGGGATGTGCAGGCCAGTCGGGTTAGCCCTGTGAAATGCAGGGTTATAGGGATAGGGCAGGTCTCGGTGGAATGCTCTTCGGAGGTTCAGTGTGGATTTGATGGGCTGAATGGTCTGTTTCCGCTCTGCAGGGATCCTATGATTTAGTGAAATGGTTCTGAACCCTCAGACTGAATGCCTGACATGGGATACATGTCATAAATATCAGTAGCATCACAATAGTACAGCAGCACTACAGAATGGGACATGCTGCATGGAGAAAAGTTGAATCAAAAATTGGTATGATACAGAAAGAGGCCATCCAGCCCATCATTTCTGCACCAGCTAAGTAAACTAGTCCTTTGTGGTTTTGTATGCAATGGCATTTCAAGTGCTGATCTAAATAGTTTTTCACTGCCTGGAGAGCTCCTGCCTCTACCACACTTTCGAGCAGTGAATTCCAGATGTCCACCATCCTCCACATGGAAAAAAAATCCACAAACCTCCTTTAAAACCTCCTGTTCCTTACCCTAAAACTGTGCCATCTGGTAACCGACCCCTCCTATCCATCCCTCTCATAACTACGTACACCCAATCAGGTCTCCTCCCACCCTGAGCCTCCATCGATGGAAGAATTACAACCCTACCCTTGCCAATTTTTTTCTCACTGTTGTAATTTCCAAGCCCTGACAACATTTGTGTAAATCTCCTCTATACTCTCTCTAAAACGATCATGTCCTCCCTGTAATGTGGTGTCCAGAACAGTATTTGATGCTCCAGCTGTAGACTAACCAGTGTCTTACATAGATCCTGCTTTTGTATCCAAAACCTTGCCCTTTCTATAATTTGGGTGCTCAAAGGAAATAAGCTTGCAAGGCTACGTAGACCCAGTAGGGGGAGTATGACAGCCTGGATCATGCCATGGGAGCCAGACAAGCTGGATGGTCATTTTCTTCGCTGTAAATGACTCTACAGCTCTATATTAATTTTGAAATATTTTGCAAAGCGCTTTTGCAAATGTTATGAATAAAGTAAATCAAAGGATTGCGAATGCTGGAAATGTGAAAGAAGAACAGAAATTGTTAGAGATACTCAGCAGGTCTGGCAACATCAGCAGAGAGAAAGCCAAGTTAATGTTGAGTCCAGTGACATTTCAACCAGACTTGCTGAGTTTCTCCAGCGATTTCTGTTTTTGTGAAGAATAAAGTATATTTTTGAATAAATAAAAGTGCCCTGCTCCCCAATTTGTCTCAATCTAGTTGGCGCTAGCCTATTCCATCTCGGTTTCCCAATTGAAACAACAGACCATGCACTTTACACAAGATCCCCTCAAACAGATTTTATTCGTCATCTTAGGCCCCATCTCCCATGCTTGGACTCTTCACCCTCAGTTGAAATCCTTCAAAACAGAACTAGAGTAGGGCAGAGATAGTAGGAACTGCTGGTGCTGGAGTCTGAGATAACAAGGTGTGGAGCTGGATGAACACAGCAGGCCAAACAGCATCAGAGGAGCAGGAAAGCTGACATTTTGGGTCTGGACCCTTCTTCAGAAAATGTAGGGCAGTACGTGCCTGACTGCTTTTCAGAAAAGGGAGCTTTCTTCGGTTTCTGACTGTTGTAACTTGACCCTGGATGACGACATTATAAAAGAAGTTTTTCACTCCCCAGCACAGTCAAACCCAACATTTCAGAAGATTTGATGAGCCTCTTTGATATTCAGGAACAGCAGAAATGAGAGGCAAGAAAAGTCCATCCACCATCAGGCCTACCCACACTCTCAATGATTGAAGCTTCACAACTTGACACCTGCTACTTCCCCACCTCTCTACCCCTACACCCCTCCCCCTGCTACCTCAGCAGCTATGTGATCTCCCAGGAGAGGCAAAATGAAAGAGCAAAACCACCCAGGGACATAGACACTGGAGAATTTCTCTTGGAGTCTAAAGGTGTAGGCTGAGAGATCACTTGGATTTCACCCAGGGGCTTCTGAATCCCACCACCAGGGTCAAAGGGAGGTTGGAAGCCTCGCATTGCTTGGGAAACAGTCAACCATCAAGATTTTTCCCAATTTGGTCAATTATTAGTGGAAGGGCAGGATCATCACCCAATTATGAATTTGTACAAGTTTCTGTGGGCTTCAATGGAAGGACAACACACGTTGCCTGCCCCTAACTACCCTTGGCTTGGCATTTCAAGGCCATTTGCTTGGTCATTTCAGAGTCAAACACATTGCAGTGGATCTGGAGTCACATGTAGGTCAGACCAGGTAAGGCTGGCAGATTTCCTTTCCCTGCCAACCATGTGTGCCTCTCCCGGCACCAGGTGAGTGGAATTATGCTGGCCAGCAGAAAGAAATTCTATGCTCACCAGCTTTCGTTCCCACCTCCATGGGGGCTAACAATCATTTCCCTCGTGTCTTATTATTTTTAAAACGGAATTGCGCAGAGCATGCGAGAGCTGTTCTATTTTAGAATGGGCTCCCATGCTGTAAATCCATCCTCTGGTCAGCGTTATGTGTTTCTAACACATTTTGTCAAACATCCAAGACTGATGACTTAAATGTCTTTATTTTTAAGACAGACACGCAAATTCTCTTGATCATCAGCAGCTTTTCAACTGTTTAGTGGTCGCCATTTGCTCACAGAAATAATTCAAGAAGGCATCAGCCACACTTAAATGGCTGGACCTCTGAAGGAAACCGCTACTTTCTCCAATTCCCTCCCGCAGTTACTGCATGAATTGGTCCAGACGGTCTTGCTAAATTAAAACCGAAAAAACTGCGGACGCTGTAAATCAGGAACAAAGACAAAAGTTGCTGGAAAAAGCTCAGCAGGTCTGGCAGCATCTGTGAAGAAAAAAAAAAAAAATCGGAGTTAACGTTTTGGGTCCGGTGACCCTTCCATCGAGCTGACAGATCCGAAACTCTGATTTGTTTTTTCTCCACAGATGCTGCCACACCTGCTGAGCTTTTCCAGCAACTTCTGTTTTTGTTGTAGATGGTCTTGCTAAACCTGGCTGATTTAAGAACAGAGCGGTTTCATTAATAAAATGATGCCATTAGACTCCTGGGCCTTTTAAATCACATTGCCTCGTTTTGTCCAACATCTGGAATCTGGGAAGTCAAAGGGAAGCAGATTCCTGCCTGGTGTACACAGTACTTGATCAGTTGGTTGAGAAGTGAAGTGGTGTTTTGTCCCTTGACAACGAGCAGCATTTGAATACAAATTTATAACACAGGTAATTTTTTTAAATAATCTGCAAGATAAGGTCACGGTTGCCGGAGGAGGGGGGGTTGTTGTTAAGACTGATGAGAGACTTTCCCTAGCCTTTAAAGGTGCTGCTACAATGCTGAATTCTACCAGACGCAAGGACTGCTCTGCATTCTTTCAAATTGGAAGTGACCAGCATTGGTTGCCCATTTCTAATTGCCCTGGAGTTGAGTGGCTTGCTGGGGCCTTTCAGAGAACAAGTTAAGAGTCTGCCATGTTGCTGTCACATATAGATCAAACCAGGTAAAGGTTTTCTACCTTATGGACCCAATGGGGGTTCACGAATATCAATTATAGTTTTCAGGAGTACCAGCCACGAAATTATCTTTCAACTTCAGATTTTCTTACTCGAATTTAAATCCTGACATTTGAACCCATGCCCCTGGAGCATTAACCTGGGCCTCCAGTGACATGATCTCCACACCACCAGCTGCCACCCAGGGCAGGGCTAATGATTATATAAAGATAACGCGTCCAATATACAACAGTAAGAATGATACTAATTTGACTCAAATCAATCCCAATATCAGAGCCAATGTTGAGGACCAAATGCTGCCCATTGCTCCCAAACTGATAATATACAAGTCTGTACCTAGTTTCTCTCTTCCATGTCCCTTTGCCCTTTCAGCTCACTCAAACCCCTGCCTAATTTCCTCTCACCCACTGGAGGGATATGGTTTCAAATACCAGTGATAATTTTTCCTGTATGGACTGAGTCACTGGGTTTGCTATTGAAACATGCATTGTCAATGTCGCCTACCAGCTTATCCTCAACTAACAGGTGCATGCTGTCTATAACCTGGGCATGGGAAGGCACTCAGTTGAGCATCCTGTCCACTCACTTCGGCAAATATCACCTGCCCCACTTGTGGCAAGGTGTGTGGATCCACTATCGGACTATTTAATTACCTTGTCTGCGTATGTTTCCTCCCGGTGCTCCGGTTTCCTCCCACAGTCCAAAGATGTGCAGGCTAGGTGGATTGGCCATGATAAATTGCCCGTAGTGTCCAGGGATGTGTAGGTTAGGTGGGTTAGCCATGGGAAATGCAGGGTTACAGCTACAAGGTAGGGGTGTGAGTCTGGGTGGGACGCTTCGGAGGGGCAGTGTGGACTGTTGGGCTGAATGGCCTGTTTCCACGCTGTAGGGAGTCTATGAAAAATATGGCAGACAGTGTATTATGTGCGAAAAATGAACGTGTTCACTTTGCAGGAAGAATGGAAACCAGCACACAGTTTGAATGGAGAGAGATTTACAGAGCTCTGAGGTACAGATGGACCTGGTGCCTTGGTACAGGAATCACAAAATGTTAGTCTGAAGGTACAGCAGGAGGTAAATGGAACATTGGCATTTATCATAAGAACATAAAGATAGGGAAGTTTTGCTACGGTTATAGAAGGTATTGATAAGACCATATCTGGAGTACAGTTTTAGTCTTCTTATTTAAGATGGGATATCATTGATAGTAGACACAGTTCAATGAAAGTTCACTCAACTGATACCTGGGCTGCTCAGGTTGGGCCTGTATCTATTGGACTTTAGCAGAATGACAGACAATCTTATTGAAACGTATGAGGTGCTGAAGCATGTTGACACGGTGAATGCTGAAAGGATGTTTGCCCTTGTGGGAGAGTCTGAAACTAGAGGACACAGATTAAAAATAAGAGGCCTGTCATTTGAGACAGAGATGAAGAGAACCACTTCCTCTCAGAGAGTCATTCATTTGTGGAATTTCTTCCCCAGGGAGCAGTGAAGACCAGGTCATTGAATATTTATAAAGCAGAGTTGTATACATTCTTTATTAACTGGGAATGACTGGATATTTGGGGGATCAGGAAGCATGTGGAATTGGGGCCACAATCAAGTCAGCCATGACCTTACAAAAATGGTTGAATTGGCCAGTGAGAGAACTAATAGCCTATTCCTGCATCCTAATTTGTGCTCATAAAGGTGCCTCACCCAACCATGACACCACATTTTTGTTACAGAGAGGTGGAACAGAATGGAGTCGGGATCTGTCAATTCCAGGTACAGCTCAAGTGGTGGCCAAGGAGGTGCATGGACCAAGGTGAGCCAGTTAGAGGGTCTCTGGGACCTTGGTTTAATTATATTCAAATGTTAGAACATAGAACAGTACAGCACAGGAACAGGCCCTTCGGCACACAGTGTTGTGCTGAACATGTCACCAAATTGAACTAATCTCTTCTGCCTGCCCTTGGTCCATATCCCTCCATCCGTTGCATATTCATATGTTTATGTAAAATTCCCTTAAACACCCCTATCATATCTGCCTCCAACCCCATCCCTGGCAGTGCGTTCCAGACTCCTACCACTGTCTGTGTAAAAATCTTGCTCCACACATCTCCTTTGAACTTTCCCGCCTCTAACCTTAAATGCATGCCCCTTAGTATTAAACATTTCAACTCTGGGAAAAAGATTCTGAACGTCAACCCTGTCTATGCATCTCATAATTTTATAGACTTCTATCAATTTGCCCCTCAGTCTCCACCGCTCCAGAGAAAACAACACGAGTTTTTCTAGCTTCTCCTTATAGCTCATACCCTCTAATCCAAGCAGCATCCTGGTAAGCCACTTCTGCACCCTCTCCAAAGCCTGCACATCCCTCCTGTAATGTGGTGACCAGAATTGAACACAGTACTCTAAGCGTGGCCTAACCAAAGTCTTATAAAGCTGCAACATGACATCCTAACTCTTGTACCCAATTCCCTGACCACTGAAGACAAGCATGCCATATGCCTTTTTTTACCACCCTATTTACTTGCGTGGCCACTTTCAGGGATCTGTGTACTTGAACCGCAATATCCCCTCTGTACATCAACGCTGTTCAGGGTCCTGCTATTAACTACATACTTTTCCTTAACATTTGATCTCTGAAAGTGTAGCACCTCACACTTACCAAGACTAAACTCCATCTGCCATTTCTCTGCCCATATCTGCAACTGATCTATATCCCTCTGTATCCTTTGAGAACCTTCTACTCTATCCATAACTCTGCTAATCTTTGTATCGTCTGCAAACCCACCCATCTACATTTTCATCCAAGACATTTTTATATATATCACAAGCAGCAGAGGTTCCTCTTGCCTGATTTCATTAATGAGATATGGAACTCAGTCAAACATTCATAATGAGGCCATCTGGCAACTTTATCAACAGAGACATGGGCAGATATTTGTTTCTCCAAATGGCCCATTACGAATGCCTCATTGAGTTAAAAGACACTAATGGAATGGGTTCTGTCTACACAGCTTGAAGGTGAGTGTTAGCTTTGACTGATAGACATATTTATGAGGTTCTAACAATTTATTCTTTCTTGATGTGGTTTTTCAATGCCTGTATAATGTGTGGTAGATCTTGTGTCCTTGGTGCTATGAATGGATGTGTCAGATTCAATTTTAGAAGTTTGAAAGAGCAGAAGATTTAAACGAAAGGAGATTGTGGAATGTTTTTTTTTTCAGTAGCATTTCAAAGGCGTGCCATTTTTTCTGTTCAGAGTGCATAATGGGTGGGTGGTCATGGAGGATATAGGGAAGCATGCAAGAGCCATGGGTATAACAAATCGATTTGGGGGGACGTTATGAGAGGGCATGAGGAAGACCATTTAAACCTTCCTGTTCAAACATTCCTGGCTTCAGGTTGTGATTTACCTCCAAGGAGCTACAAACGGGCAAAACAGGGAAACCAGCCAGACTTGGAGATTGCCAGAAGCGAGCTGGGTCAAAAATCCTGGAATCAGCTCCCATCCACCATTTATAAAAGTCTGCAGAGTGAACCTGACTCCACGAGAATCCAGGCCCATACATGTGAATTAGCTACCTTGCTGCCCAAATACACATCAACAGCACTCCATGACTGTAAAGTGGTTTGGGATTTCTAATAATTGTAAAAATCACAGTAATCACAATGATTACAACTCAGGAGATGGCCATTTGACCCGTCCCATCTGTGCCCACTCTCTGCAAAAGCAACTCAACTTACACCACCTTCCCTCCATAATCCTACACCTCCTTCCTGTTCAAGGAAAGTTCCCTTTTGAAACATTTGAATGAATCTTCCCTCACCACTCTCAGGCAATACATTCCAGGGAGAGAGAGGGGGACAAAGGAAAAGAGAGACAGAGAGAGAGAGAGAGAGAGAGAGATGGGGGGCGGAGGCGAGTAAGTAAAAGAGACAGAGAAAGAGAGAAGTGGGGAAAGAAAATGGGGGGGCCAAGGAAAAGAGAGGGGGGAGGAAGAGAGAGGAGAGGAGGGGAAGGAAAGGAGAGAGAGGGGGGAAAGAAAGGAGAGGGGGAAGAAAAAGAGGGGGGATGAAAAAGTGAAGGGGGAGAAGGAAAGCGAGCAAGGAGTGATAAGGAAAAGAGAAGAAAAGAGTGAGAAAAGAAAGAAGAAAGTGAGAGAATACAAGGTGAACTACCCATTTCAAATTGGAGGGTTTTTTGATTTGATTTGATTTGATTTGATTTATTACTGTACAGTGAGAAGTGTTGTCTAACATGATTTACAGGTGGATCGTACTATATAAGTACATCAGGGTAACAGGACAGTGTGCAGGATACAACGTTACAGCTAGCAAGAAGGTACAGAGTGAGATCAACATTAACATTAAAGAGGTCCATTCAAAAGTCTGATAACTGTGGGGAAGAAGCTATTCTTGAATCTAGTCATACCTGTGTTCAAACTTTTACATCTTCTGCCTGACGGCAAAGGGTGGAAGAGAGTATAGCTGGGACGGGAGGGGTGTTTGACTATGTCGGTTGCTTTCCCAAGGCAGCCGGAAGTATAGGTGGAGTCAATGGGTGGGAGGCTGGTTTGTGTAATGGACTGGTCTGTGTTTACAACTCTGTAGTTTCCTGTGGTCCTGGGAAGGGCAGTTGCCGTACCATGCTGTGATGCATCCAAATAGGATGCTTTCTGTGGTGCATCTATAAAACTGGTAAGAGTCCTTATGGACGCGCTGAATTTCCTTAGCCTCCTGAGGAAGTAGAGACATTGTTGTGCTCACCTGACCATAGTTTCACTGTGGGTGGACCAGGACAGATTGTTGGTGATCGCCTGTCCCAGGAACGTGACGCTCTCAATGACCTCTCCCTCAGCACCACTGATGTAGTCGGGGCGTGCCCTCCTCTCTGCTTCCTGAAGTCAATGACCAGCTCCTGCATTTTGCTGATGTTGATGAAGAGATTGATGTCTTTACACCATGCCGCTAAGAACTCAATCTCTGTGTTCTGTTCCGTTGTTGTTTTGAGATCCGACTTACAACGGCGGTGTCATCAGCAAACTTGTAAATGGCATTGGGGTGGAATTTGGCCGCATGGGCGTGCATGTATAAGGAATACGGCAGGTTGATAGCTTAGTGTTATCTGAAGCTATTGGAGCTGGGTAAAATTAAGATGGGTCACTGATCAGCCAATGATCTCACAGAATGGTAGAACAACCTCTCATGGCCTCCTCCTGTTCTTGTCCTCTTTGCAGACTTTTTTTTCCCCAATATTTCATCTCTGGAACTTCCTTTGCACTATTTCTTTAAACTGTTGATAATGTGCAATGTAACGTGCTTGAATGAAATGAGATGCACTTGCTGAATGTTTGAGCTGTAACTCCACAAACAGAGCTGCTGTTACGTGGATTCGCATAGGGTTATTGTGTAGCCAGTAATCTATGGCCCAGCTTAAAATGCTATCAATCAGACCACTTGACACAAATGAATTAGCAAAAAAACAAGGTACTACTTCTACCTGATCAAACTCACGCCTGGGAGGTAGTTGTGTCTGCCTGACTGCCTTCTTTCTCATCAGAGTCGCTGAGTATGGGTGCTTTTGCTTGTGTGCCTGTGTTGATCCCTGCAAGGGGGAGGTTAGTGGATAGCTGACTCAAGGCAATTTGCCCTTGAACACTGTGGCATCAGTTAAAGAACTCACAAAGTACCTATCCAGGCCTACACTGTGAATCCTGGGTGTAGTTTTCTCAATCATAAAGTCCTCTATGTTCTCTGCAGAAAGCTACGTGCTTCAAGCAAATCCTTAGGGTACTGTGACCCTCCTTCTGTTCTAGTCATTGGGTGTTGATGGACTGTAGTGTGTATTGTAGACCAGCCTGATCCTGCCCTTACTTGCTCTTCTATAACTTGAGTCACCAGATCGAGCATTGTTCATTAGCTGATACAGACGTATAGTCATGCTCAAGCCTGAGACTGACAGGTTTCTAGACATTAAAAATATGAAGGGATACTGGAAAATAGTGCTGAAGTAGATCTGTCAGGGTCAGAATGGGTTTTAAAGGCTGAATGGTCCACCACACTCCCATTTATGCTTTTAAGTATCAAGAAAGAGCAATGGGGTGCACATATAGTACCTCATCATCTTATTTGTACAGCGAGTGATACTTATAATCAGTCAATAAGCTCTTTAAACAGTAGCAACAAAGCTCATGTAGAGTCACAGAGGCTTACAGCATGGAAACAGGCCCTTTGGCCCAATTTGTCCATGCTGCCCAGTTTTCACAATTAATCTAGTCCCATTTGCCTGCATTTGGTCCATATCTCTCCATTCCTATCCCATCCATGTACCTGTCCAAATGTTTCTTAAATGACAAAAGTGTACTCGCTTCCACCATGCCTCTGCACAGCCCGTTCCAGACACTCACCACCTTCTGTGTGAGAAAAATTGCCCTTCTGGACCCTTATCTACATCTCCCCTCTCATCTTAAACCTCTGCCTGTCGACACTCCACTCACACCATTTGTATGATCTTTTGATCTCTCTGAATATAAACTCTGTGCCTGTGTGCTCTCTTCATTTCACCTGATGAAGGAGCAGTGCTTCGAAAGCTTGTGATTTCAAATAAACCTGCTGCACCATAACCTGGTGTCGTGTGACTTTTGACCTTGTCCACCCCAGTCCAACACCAGCACCTCCACATCGATGCCCTGTAGTTTTAGACTCCCGTACCATGGGGAAAAGCTGTTGGTTATCTATGCCTCTCATGATTTTATAGACCTCAGCCTCCTACGCTCCAGGGAAAACAGTCCCAGCCTCAGTTTAAAAAACAGAGTGGCTTTAAAATTGGCTGCTTATGTTTTGATTATAATATTTCTATACTGTGGTTTTACTCCATCCCTCTCTCTATTGCTGGGTGTTTGAATCCTTCTGTATAATACTCAAGTGAGGCATTACACATATCCCTTAACTGTCCCCTCAACACCTTACAATGACTCCAACTGTTGCCCAACCCCTCACGAACCTGCATCTCTCACACAAACTCCATGGTTTTTAATCCAGTAACCTCCTCTCCTGTGAGCGCACACACCTCTTCCGCATCACAGCCTCACTCTGTGCAAGAGGAGATCAGAAGTCGGTTATCTTCACTCTGAGAATGTACTGGTAGTAAGCCCCATAGCTCCCTCAGTAACTCCAGGGTGCTGCTCTCCCTACCCACTGGGGGACTCTAGTGACAGTGAAACGCTACGGACAGGTAACAACCCTCTGCCATCCCTTTGCTTCCCTACACCTCACCCACAAAATCCCCATCCACTCCCACACACTCTGGTCCCAACTTCACACGACAGCAAGGGCAACTGGTAGAATGTTAAAATGAGTGAACAGGTGGAAACGTGCACTGTACAGACCATTGGCCGAATATCCTTTAGGGTTGCTGTCTGAGGGTCAGCCCTAGACGTTGCAGAAGATCCTAATGAAATGAAACCATGGGTAGTGAGAGGAGCTCCCTGGAGTTACTGAGCTACAGGGTTTACTCAAAGCACAGCTAACTGACAGTGGATTTCCACTCATATGGAGCGAGGCTGTGATGCGGAAGAGGTGTGTGCGCTCACAGGAGAGGAGGTTACTGGATTAAAAACCATGGAGTTTGTGTGAGAGATGCAGGTTTGAGAGGGGTTGGGCAACAGTTGGAGGCATTTTAAGGTCTTGCCAACCCCCACCTGGGTTCTCCTGTATCCAGTTCACCCACATTCCCACCTCCCACCACAATGCGAAACCAACTTAGCACAAGCAGGTTAATTATCCTTTAATGCGTGGCAGTCAGATGATTTTCATAATTACAAGTGATTAAATCAAACAGTGACATCTGCAGTGAAACTCAAATTAAACAGAATTATTGGCCCACTATTACAGAATTAATTGGTACCTCATACTGACCTTTAATTCAATAACTGATTAACCTGAACAGTTCCATTTGTTACTGACGCAGGTAAATGTAACTCAGGGCCTGAAGGGTATCCTCCAGAATAAGGAATGTCCCCACCAAACCCGACAAGGAAAAATGAGGCCTTCATTGCCCATTCTCTTTCAAAATGTGGGAGCTGCTGCAAAATGTGCCCCATCCCAAAAATCCCTGCTCATCGAAAGATAGGGTGGGAAAGTTACTCGCCAGAAATTGTAAAGTAAAATAATATGGACCCTGGAATTCTGAAATAAAAGAGAAGTTCAGTGGCTCAGACAGAATGTGTGGAGAGATGACACAGAGACAGAGACAGAGAGACAGAGACAGAGACAGACAGACAGAGAGACCGAAAGAGAGAGACTGGGAAGAGTGACAAATGTATTAGGTTATGAGTAAGGGTGGGTGGAATAAAAATAAACAGAAGGTCTGTGATAGGGTGAGAGACAGTTGTTAGAGAGAGTCAGAGAGATGTTTTACAGTGCAGAAAGAGGCCCTTCAACCCATCAAAAGGATTGAAAAGGTAGAAGAGTTAGTCCTCCAGGGTCATAGGGAATGAAAATTGGGCACGTAGACAAAAGAAACAAAAAAGAAAGTGTCAAGACCAGGTGTGCTGCTGGCTGAAGACAAAAATAAGAAACAGAAATCAAAACAAGTGAAGAAGAAGCAAAATAAAAAAGTCCCAAGGTGATGGCACAAGTATTGTCAACACTGCTTCTGGCTAAAAAGCCAAGGGTAATTAAATTCCAGCTTGTTCTCTATTTTCCTTACATGCCTGTCTTGGTTATTAAAATTGGACTAAAATTTAGTTTGCCTTAAATACATCCGACTCCCCGTCCACTGGCTTCAAGATCCTTATTGACAACTTCTGATCTGTCCGGGAATTCTTCCAGGCAGCCCTGGCTCGATTTTCAGGAAACATCCTCCACTCCTTGAGCTTCTACACCTTGTCCCCACCTTCACTACTGTAATCAATAACCAACAGGGAAAAAGCCTGTGGTCCACACAGTGTATCCCAGGCCAATGGGATGTAATGGTAACATTGCTGGGCTCGTAATCCTAGGGGCCCTGGCTGATGTTACAGGGACACAGGTTCTAATCCCACCACAGGCAGTGATGGATATTAAATTCATTCAGCTACTCCCATTGAACATGACAGTCATTATTGGTTTACTAACGGGCTTTACAGAAGGAAGCTGGCCACCCTGAATTAGTCTGATCTACATGCGAGTTTCAGACACTCAGCAGACATGCCCTCTGAAATGGTCTAACCAGACACTCATGGAGGGATGGGTATCAAATGCTCATCTTGCCAATGATGCTCACATTAGAACTTAAAACTCTTCCCAAAGACCACATGATCCCCTTGGGAGAAGTGAACAGATTAAAATTCAGACCAATCTACAACCGAAAAAGATCTGGAAAATTTGAAGGGTGGGGGAAGAGCCTCCTAATGCCTTGACACGTAATTACAGTTAAAAAAAAACGTAATGTAATAGGTTACATGGTTACCATTGAGTTTCTGTTTTGTGGGATCTTGCTGGGTGTAAACTAACTGTATTGTAACAGTGTTGACATTTCAGAAATACTCCTCTGGCTGTGAAAGCCCTTGCAACGACCTGAAATTAAGTCTGTGCTGTATAAATGCAAGATAAGCATAGCCTGGTCTTTCTTCGGTGCTGGTAGGGTGCAGGGAGCTTGAGCTCTCTGAGAGACCGGCTCAGGAGTGAAATTTCTGTTAAAAAGAATAATCATTTTCAGAAGACATTTGGCACCCTAGCTGAATGTGATTCCAAACTGACCTCAATGTAATGGAAACCGTTTGTTCTCTTGCCTGGAGTTGTTAAAAATAGGTCCTAAGTGAAAAAGAGTCAGGACAGTTGCACACTAGTTGTGTGTCATATCCAAGAAACTGTGCATAATCAGAACATAATTAGTCAGCTTCATCTCACAGTGATCATGAGAACAGCAGAAAGTGTGAAACGGAGGGACATGTGATCCTCATTCAAGGTTAGAGCTTAGTCTCTGATCTGCAGGAGACAGAGACACAGGTACAGAAAGAGATTTACTCTGTCTCTATTATACATGATTTGGGATAAATGGGTCTGATCGTCTTGTACTGACATCCGTTCCTCTGATGCATTCAAACATTCACTCCAGCTCATTTTTACCGATAGTAAATGTAATTACTAAATAGATGCTCACTCAAGGAGTAAGAACAACACATTTTTCTTTCCATAGATTTATTCACAAAATGACACTAGGGTTTATGTCAGGTATAAATTTGACCAGACTGAACAGGCACAGAGAGAACCCATCGCGTCAGTCCCAAAAACAGACAGATAGAGAAGGCGGTAAGAGTACAAAGTGGCCAATGACAGGAAGTAGGGTGAAAATGATAGAGCCCACTGTACCTCAGTGACCTGCTGCCCCTCCAGCCATCTTCTAGCACATCTTCCGGCAATGAAGCTCACTCCAGTTGCCAGCTCTGACCATCACGATTCCAAATTCCCCACACAGATTATCAACCCACATTTCTAATATCATCCTTGTGCACCTCTGCAGCTTCGCTAGTGCCTCTACATCCTGTTTAGAATCTGGTGACATCAGCTGCAGATAGTACTTAGTGTAATCTAACCAAGGATCAATGCAAGTTCATCAAAACCTCCTACTTTTCAATTCTCTTCCTCTAGTAATAAAGCCTAGCACTTTGTTTGTTCTCTTCATAGTCTTGTGAACCAACTTACAGCAGATAATATACTTGTGCTCCAAAATCCATTTATTCCTGTATCCCACCTGTACCTGCACCTGCACCTTCCAAGTGAAAATGACACTATTTTAACAGAAGATTATAGGGAAAACAGTAGAGATTTTGGCAGTCTAGTTTGAGGAGTCAGAGAGATTTGGGGATCATCTGTATCAAGACTTGAAAATAGCAGGACGTGGGGGAATGATTAATTACACATAAAGATCCAAGCCTTCATACACAGAGGTATACAGCATATAAGCAGAGACATTAAGCTGAACTTCTATAAAGTTTAGATAGACCACATCTAGAGTACTACATTAATTCTGGTCACCGCACTCAAACCTCCTTTGACCTTCAAACCTCAGAAGGGCAAGGGCAGCAAATACCATCCAACACACCCTGCAAGTTTCCCTTCAAGCCACAGACCAGCCTGACGTGGAAAGATATTACTGTCCCTTCAGAGTCGCTGGGTCAAAATCCTGGAATTCCCTCCCTATTGGCATTGTGGGTCAACCCACTGCACATGGACTGCAGCGGTTCAAGAAGGCAGCTCACCATCACCTTCTCAAAAAGCACTAAGTGATGGGCAATAAATGCTGGCCAGCCAGCGATGCCCATGTACCACAAGTCGATGAAAAAGAAAATTTCAGGAAGGGTACAAGCTTCCTTGGAGGGCACAGAGGAGATTTACCAGAATGGCTCGAGTGACGGTGAATTTTAGCTACGAGACTAGGCGAGTGAAATCAGATCGTTTTCCTTGGAGTAGGGAAGATTCAATAGAAATGTATAAGATTATGACAGGTTTAAGATTATATAGACAAAGCTAAACTGCTCCCATTATTTAGTAGATGAAACAAGGACAAGGGGGACACATTTAAGGTTTTGGGAAAGAAATGTCAGAGGTGTAAGGCAGTAAAGTTCTTTGTTTGTTTATTTATTTATTTATTCATTTTGCAGGATGTGGGTGTTGCTGGCTGGGCAGCATTTCTTGCCCATCCCTAGTTGCCCTTGAGAAGGTGGTGGTGAGCTGCCTTCTTGAACCGCTGCATTCCTCCTGCTGTGGGTTGACCCACAATGCTATTAGGGAGGGAATTCCAGGATTTTGACCCAGCGACCGTGAAGGAACGGCGATATATTTCCAAGTCAGGATTGTGAGTGGCTTGGAGGGAAACTTGAAGGTGGTGGTGTTCCCATATATCTGTTGCCCTTGTCCTTCGAGATGGATGTGATCATGAGTTTTGGAAGGTGTTCTGTGAGGATCTTTGGTGAATTGCTACAGCGCATCTTGGAGATAGTACACACTGCTGCTACTGAGCGTCAGTGATGGAGGGAGTTGATGCTTGTGGATCTAGTGCCAATCAAGCGGGCTGCTTTGTCTTGGATGGTGTCAAGCTTCTTGATTGTTGTTGGGGCTGCACCCATCCAGGCAAGTGGGGAGTATTCTATCACACTTCTGACTTGTGCCTTGGTGAACAGGCTTTGGGGAATCAGGAGGTGAGTTACTTGCCACAGTATTCTCAGCTTCTGGCCTGCTCTTGTAGCCACTCTGTTAATGTGGTGAGTCCACTTGAGTTTCTAATCAATGGTAACATCCAGGATGTTGATAGTGGGGCGTTCAGTGATGGCAACACCATTGAATGTCATGGGGCAGTGGTTAAATTGTCTCTTGTTGGAGATGGTCATAGCCTGGCATTTGTGTGGCGTGAATGTCACTTGCCACTTGTAAGTCCAAGCCTGGATATTGTCCAGATCTTGTTGCATTTGAACATGGACTGCTTCAGTGCTGAGGAGGCACAAATGGTGCTGAACATTGTGCAATCATCGGCGAACATCCCCACTTCTGACCTTATGATGGAGAGAAGGTCATTGATGAAACAGCTGAAGATGGTTGGGCCTGGGACATGACCCTGAGGAACTCCTGCAGAGATGTCCTGGAGCTGAGATGACTGACCTCCAACAACCACGGCCATCTTCCTATGTGTCAGGTATGACTCCAATCACCGGAGAGTTTGCCCCCTTATCCCCACTGATTCCAGTTTTGCTAGGGCTCCTTGATGCCACACTTGGTTGAATGCAGCCTTGATATCATGGGCTGTCACTCACCTCACCTCTGGACTTCAGTTGTTTTGTCCATGTTTGAACTAAGGCTGTAATGAGGTCAGGAGCTGAGTGGCCCTGGCAGAACCCAAACTGAGTGTCACTCAGCAGGTTATTTCTGAGCAGATGCTGCTTGATAGCACCGTTGATGACACCTTCCATCACTTCATTGATGATCAAGAGGAGACTGATGGGGCGGTAATTTGCTGGGTTGGATTTGTCCTGCATTTTGTGCACAGGGCATACCTGGGCAATTTTCCACATTGCCGGGTGGATGATAGCATTGTAACTGTACAGGAACAGCTTGGCTAGGGCAGCAGCAAGTTCTGGAGCACAAGTCTTCAGTACTATTGCTGTAATGTTGTCAGGGCCCATCGGCTTTGTAATATCCAGTGTCTCCAACTGTTTCTAGATATCACGTGGAGTGAATCGATTTGGCTGAAGACTGGTATCTGTGATGTTGGGGACCACTGGAGAAGGCTGAGATGCCCTTGCCATCCTCAGTGCTTCCTCCAAGTGTTGTTCAACATGGAGGAGTATCAATTCATCAGCTGAGGGAAGACAGTATGCAGTAATCAGCAAGACGTTTCCTTGCCAATTTTTAACCTGAAGCCAAGAGACTTCATGGGGTTCAGAGTCAATATTGAGGACTCCCAGAGCAATTCCCTCCTGACCATATACCACTGTGCCACCCCTTCTGCTGGGTCTGTCCTGCCGGCGAGACAGGACATATCCAGGGATGGCGATGGTGGTGTCTGGGACATTGTCTGTAAGGTATGATTCTGTGAGCATGACTATCTCAGGCTGTTGCTTGACTAGTCTGTGAGACAGCTCTCCCAATTTTGACACTAGCCTCCAGATGTTAGCGAGGAGGACTTTGCAGTGTCAATAATGCTGTTTCTGCCTTTGTCTTTATCGATGCCAGGTGATCCGTCTTGCTTCATTCCTTTGAGACTTCATAGCACTTAGTGCAACTGAATGGTTAGCTAGACCATTTCAGAGGGCAATTGAGAGTCAACCACACTATTTCGGGTCTGGAGTCACACGTAGGCCAGACCAGGTGAGGATGACCAATATCCTTATATAGCAAAGGACAATGACCTGGAACTTGTGGCCTAAGAAAAAGTGATGGACGTAGAGTCAATTAATGATTTCAAAAGGAAACTGGATGGGCAGCTCAGGGAAAGAAACTTGCAGGGCAGTGAGGAGAGGGGAATAATGGGAGTGACCGATTGCTCCACAGAGAGCTGACTGTCTTCATGAGCTGAAGTCCCTCTTTCAGTGCTGTTACAACTCAGCTGGAGCTGTGCCATGGAGCCACGAGGATTGGGTGAGGAGATGAGTGGGCTCATCTGTGATGTACCACTAGTCAAATAGTCAGTTTTGGTGTAGCATCAAAGGCTCACACGCCACAACAGATACCAGGGTGCCCAGTGGATCAAATGAAATTAGAGTGCCTGGCAATAAAATTGGATAAACACAAAAGTGCGCAATAAGGTGCTTTTTCTCTCGATTCTAACCCTTGCTAGTCCCAACACTGTCAATTCTTATGCCCTCAAATCTCGAAACTTCAGATCCTGAACAGCTAGAAGCAATTAGCACTAAATAAATAGAAACCAAAACAGGGCCGATTCAACTAAACTATCTTTATTAAGAGAGAAGCTGTAAGAGCCTGACTACTTGTTGTTAACAGCTGAACTGCACTGTTTGTGGCTCACTGCTAGATGGGCCGAACTGAGCGGATGTTTGAGTCTGCACTCAGCAGCTTCCTTCCCTCCCTCATTATAGCCGAGGTTTAATCAGAATAAACTGAGCTGAGCCTAGCCCTTCGGTACCAGTCAGACAACAGCACCTTCGAAGACAAAGCTCAAAACGATAATCTTGATGTTTGCACCAGGTGTGGAAAATCCCTCATGTGATCTACCTAGTTTCAGAACTAGCATCCCCCTCACACCAAGAACAAACAAGGTGACAAATGCAACCCTGGAAAAAGTGCAGATGCGGGCCTCTGTAATTGATTGGCCCTCTGTTGATGGGGAGGCAATGGCCTACTCGTGTTACCACTAGAATATTAATCCAGAAACTCAGCTACTGTTCTGGGGACCTGGGTCTGAAATCCTATCATGGCAAAATGGTGGAATTTGATCTCTATACTAAAAAAAAGTCAGGAATTAAAGGGTCTAATGATGACCACGAAACCATCGTCAATTGTCAGAAAAAGCTGTTTTGTTCACCAATGTCCTTTAGGGAAGGAAACTGCCGTCCTTATCTGGTCTGGCCTACATGTGACTCCAGACTCACAGCAATGCAGCTGACTCTTAACTGCCCTCTGGGCAATAAATGCTGGCCATTCCTTTGAGTGAATAAATAAAAGCTCTTCCTTACGCAGCTTGGGTCCTGAACAACATTTTTCATTCATGATGTGTAAATGTGATCCACTGCCTGTGATATAGAAATGGGGTACACGTTTGTGACCTTAATAAATCGCTTTCATTCAACTGTACCTTTCCTTTAACATCCCGTTCACCACTTCCTTGTCAGGGCTGAATTTATCTGTTTACTTTTGTTACCCCATCTCAGCGACACATTGCCACGTTTTCAAGCATGCTTTGTTAACTCTTCGAACCAGGGCTTCACTATGATACAGCCTTCGAGCAGCAAACCAGTTTCTTGAATAAAGTGTCATTCTTAAACTGCAGAGAGTTTCTCCTCACCATGACCGCATGGACACAGCAGACCGACTGTGATCAACTCCAAGCGCCTGGAATCCAGGGCCTACCATCAAACGACCTCTACCCCCATTCCACCTCTCCTCGAGTCTGTGATAATTGATTTTGATTTTATAGTCACAGTGTGTTTTACAGTAAGAATACAATAAAATATATCGAAAGGCTTTCATTTGTCGCCATGAAACAGTGCCATTTTGAATAAATTTAAGAATGAAGAAATATAAAGCTTGAAGAGAGGTCATCGCCATCTGCACCACTGCTGCCTACACTGGACCTAACCAACATCGACGTCACCGACCCTTGGGCACCATCTTTGCCATTGGGACGATACTAAACCACCCCCCCAACCCCCTGCCTCGGCCAAAATCAGAGTCACATCTCTCACCACTGGGCCCACCTCGATGTTGTCATGATGCCCTTCAGCTACCACCGGGCCCAACCAACAACGAAGTCCACCTTTCCCACAGCCAACCAGGAGGAGACGGGCAATTCATCTCTCCTTTAAATAAAAAAGCAGCTTGTTCCCATATCTCCTGGCACCTCCGGAGTGGGTGGGTCTGGAACCCCAGATCTCCGAGCCAGAGGTCAAAACCCCATCACTGTGCCACCAATGACTGGCGGCCAAGAATAGACCAAACCTCTTCTTTTCAACCCCCTTATCTCCTGTTATTGTAAAGCAGATTTCAATATTGGAAATAAAAAAGTGAAAAATAAAACAAAAATAACATGTGTCTCTCCCTCCACAGTCGCTGCCAAGTCGGAGTTTCTCCAGCACTGCATTTATATTGAACTAGTCACCCTTGGCCACTCCAGGGAAATGCTACAGTGAATCGGAAAACCCGCTGCATGGTGTTCTCTGCCAGCTGCATTGCCCTTACCTTTCCCATCCCTGGGCTCTCCTTCACCTTGTTGATAGCTCGGAGGAGGCAGGGGGGTGCCGGGGGTGGGGACGTCTGCAGGATTCCGCTGAAGTTGGTCGGGAACAGCGGGGACTCGGGCACATTCGCAGCAGGAGAGCGATGGTGTTTCTTCTTTTTGGAGGACAGGTTGAGTTTCTGGGCAGCCCTGCAGGAATGGAAAAAGGAAATGAAATTTTTTTTAAAAAAAATATAATAATAATAAAAAGGAAGAGCCAGACGCACTGAGCAGCTGCACCTCTGGGCTAAGGAGCAGAGTTCATTTGGAACCGGTCCCATCTCCACCCCCAACCTCCAAGGGACAGACTGCAAAACCTCAAAACAGCATAGCCTCACCAGGAGGTCAGGGGTGCCATTCCCCTCCCTGCAGTTGGGAAACTTCACTTAGTGGGAGCGCCCACTATTCTCAGCCTTTGAGCATTGCTCCTGACCTGAGGTGGTGAATTGACCCTGAAGCTAAAACTATGACAACCAGTAATATCCCAAGGACACACAGAGTCAAAAATCACGACACCAGGTTACAGTCCGACAGGTTTATTTGAAAACAGTAGCTTTCAGAGCTCTGCTGAGGAAGGAGCAGTGCTCCAAAAACTAGTGTTTTCAAATAAGCCTGTTGGACTGTAACCTGGGCATTGTGTCATTTTTGACCTTGTACACCCCAGCCTAACACCGGCACCTCCACATCATCCCAAGGACAGAGCCAACAGCTACATTCAGGAGGAGCATGTTAACTGCCAGACTAATGGTGATTTTACCGATTTAACTTCAACACAGTCTTACCAGACCACAGGGCTGCTCTGACAGACAGCACGCAAGAGAGAGAGAAACTGGTGGAGATTTAACCAGAGGGTCACCACGCCTCACACAAAAAGGGGAGAGATTGAGAAGGAGGGTACTTCCTAGTAACCTCAGTCTTTGCAGGAATTGAACTCACTGGCTTCATGAAGGTTTACCTTCAGCATCAAAGGCGCAGCTAAAAGCAGCATGTTTATCAAAAAGGGATACTGGATTGTCGAGGGGCTGAGGGAAGACCATGCCCCTTGTTCTAGCACAGGGAAGTATGGCTCATGGACATCCTGATTCACTGCAGAAAGGGCAGGAAACATTTCAGAAACAAGTGACACTGTTGTCTCCTGTCGGGTCTCCCCAGCTTTAGACAGGGCAGAAATGCTGCTATCTGCCATCTTCACCCACCCAAACCAATCTGTATTACCATCATGTTTAGCTGAGATGTATTGAACAACACCGCACTGCAGTTCAAATCCCGCAGCATAAAGTTTTGTTTCATGTGTCATTGTAACCAGCACATTTTGTACCAGATACAGTTAATACGATTACTAAAGCCAACTTTGGTTCTTCGCCACCTTCTATTATGCAATTTGATTTGCTACTGCTGTGATTGGCTTACCAACATTGTTGCTCCAACCATGTTCAGACAGCATGACAGAAGGCCATATCAGTCATTGTGCCTCTGCTGACCTTCCTATGCAGCGCTGTGACTCCACGAATGAGACTGAAATGCAAATCCCACTGGATCCTTCGCCCATCTAGGGGCGATGTTAGACCCAACTAAAACCAATCCAATCAATAAAAACCACAACTTGTTGAAGAAATTCAGCAGGTCTGTGTGGACAGAGAAACCAAGCCAGTCCGACAGAACTCTTCCTCAGGGAAGTCACATTCCTCCCACTCACATACTTTTTGTCGTATCAGATCACATTTCTATTGAAGGGGTCAAAATGAAGATAGGTTGGAGAAAGCATCAAGTTTCTTTCCACGACACCAATCTCAAATAAATCAGAGACACTTAAACCACAGAGATTTCCAGAAATAAATTCCTCCACCGTGCTATCAATCCAACAATCAATACAGATTTCATCATTCAACTCAGATTGCCTCCATTCCTAGCCTGGCTGTTGTCTTCCATTGAGTCTTTGACTGATGCCTTCACTCCCATTCACAACTCAACTCATTTTCAAAGGTTTAACTCAGTCAGTCATTGCTAACTGTCTCCATGGCCACAGTGGCAGCTGCTCGATTTTGGGAGGCTGTGCAGGTGTTGAAGATGCAGTTATACTGCTACCTCAGGTGGTATCACCTTCACCTACAATTTGGATTTATACAACATGTTTAACCCACTAGAGAGGGAGTGCAGACTAGGTTCACCAGGCCGATACCAGGACTGTCCTACAGTTCAGCTGAGCCTGTATTTACTAGAGTAGAGAAGGATGAAAGGGGATCTGAATGACATGTATACAATTCCAACAGGGTTGGATAGATAAGCTGCAGGGAGGATATTTCCCCTGGTTGGGGAGTTTAGAACCAGGGGCACAGGCTCAGGATGAGGACTAAGCGGAGGAAAAATTTCTTCACTCAGAACTAAAACTGAACTTGTGGAATTCTCTGTCACGCGAGACTGTGGAGGCCAAGTCACTGGATATATTCAAGAGAGATAGACATATTTTAGATTTTGAACAAGTTATTTGTTGTCACATATAATCGAGAAAGACAGTTAAAAGCATCAGTTGCCATGATGCAGTGCCATTGAGTTACAAAAAGAAAAATTACTTAAATAGATTGAGTGTTCTGTACAAGGGGGTTCTAGGGCTTTTGCAACGTGTTCCGAGCCTCAAGGCTTCCTTGCTCCAGGTACAGCAATGACGACCCAGCCAAGAGTCCACACTTTGGGCATACCACAGCCAATGACCCGCTGAGTCCATGCTCTGGGCATCAAAAGGTTTTGGTAGAAAATAGGAAAATGGCATGGAGATATAGGATCAGCCATGATCATTCTGAATGGCAGAACAAACTCAAAGGCATGAATGGCCTACTCCTTGTTTCTATGTTTTCTCATAGAAGCATTCCCAAGACGTTTTGCAGGAGTGTTATACAGGAACAATGGGCACCAAGATCTAGGAGCACATCTTAGGGCAAGTGAGACCTTAGGTGAGATCAGTGTGTGGTCAGTCTGAAGAACATCAAGCCACTGGACAACCAAAATATGAGGGCTTAAGTACAATTTTTATAATCTATGGGGTGTAGGGGTAACATCACTACACTGGTAACCAACAAATCCAGGCCAATGCTCTGGAGATATGGATTCAAATCTCACCTTGACAGCTGGTAAAAATCTGAATTCAGTTCATAGATCTGGAATTTTATAAAAAGCTGGACAAATGGCACGTAACGAGCGTCAATGGTCTTAAAATCCAATTGTGTTCACTAACGTCCTTCAGGGAGGGAAATCTGCCATCCTTACCTGGTCTGGATTATACAAGGCTCTAGACTCACAGCATTGTGGTTGACTCTCGATTGTCCCCTGAAATGGCCAAAGCAAGCTACTCATTTCAAGGGCAGTTAGAGACAGCCAACATGTGCTGATCTTGCTAGCAGCACCCACCTCCTAATAAGTGCATCACTTATTCAGAGACTCAGGGCACACGTAATGAACCAAATGCCTGCCTTCTGTGATTGGGGTTTTAAAAGAAATCACAAAAAAATGCATTAAACCGGCCATTTAAAAAAAAAAACACACAAAGTAGAATGACAGTCAACCTTATTGAAACTTCCCAGATTCTTAGAACCAACAGGGTGGATATGGAAAGGCTGTTTTGCCTTTGTGAGACAGTCTAGGGCCAGAGGACATCATTTCAGAATAAGGGGTTGCACATTTAAGACAAAGATGAGAAGGAATTTCTTCAGTGAACCTGTGAAATTAATGGGGAGGCAATGGCCCAGCAGTATTATCGCTGGACCATTAATCCAGAGAACTAGATACTGTTCTGGAGACCCAGGTTCAAATCCCACCTTGGCAGATGGTGGAATTTGAATTCAATAAAAATCTTGAATTAAGAGAGAGTCTAATGATGACCATGAATCCATTATCAATTATCTGGTAAAAACCCCAGCTGGTTCACTAATGTCCTTTAGGGAAGGAAACTGCCATCCTTACCTGGTCTGGCCTACATGTGACTCCAGACCCTCAGCAATGTGTCTGACTCTTACCTGCCCTCTGGGCAATTAGGGATGGGCAATAAATGTTGGTCCAGCCTGTGACACCCTCATCCCGTGAATGAATTAAAAATCTTTCCATTTCAATCTGTCATCATGACAATTTCCATTTCCTGCTTTTACCTATCCAGGCTTCCCATAAATGCACCTAAACCAGAATCAAATTGTTAGAGAGCAGAAGGAAGCCAGTTGGCCCATCACATTTGTACCAGCTCTCCAAATAAGCATCTCACTTAATGCCATTCTCCTGCCTTCTCACTGCAACCCTCTACATTCCTCCTTATCAAACCAAGGTCTAAATCCCTTTTGAATGCTTAAAAACCCCTTCACTTCAACCACTCCCGTGCTACCATTGTGCATTCTAGCCACATTTTGGGTCAAGAAATTCCTTCTAAATTTCCAATTTGATTTCTTGATGACTGTCTATACTGATGACCTCTAGTAGACCTCTTTTCACAAGAGGACATACCCTCTCTGCATCCACTTAATCAAAACCTAAGGAACTCAGCGGTAATCCCTCAACATTCCTACTTCAAGAAAGAAGAAAAAAAACCTAACATCTCCTGATAGGTGCACATCTGCATCATAAATTTTCTTTGTGTTCTTAAGTGCCTCCACATCTTTGTCTTAATATCACGACAATGGTCCTTGTCCAGTAATAACGAAAGCCAAAAATAATGTGGATACTGGAAATCTGAAACGAAACAAACTGCTGGGAGAAACTCACCAGGTCCAGGAGCATCTGTGGGGACGGAAACAGTTAACAATGAGTGTGGTTCGAGTCTTCTCCGAAAAACATTTGATAACATGAAATAGTAGGAACTGCAGACGCTAGAGAATCTGAGATAACAAGGTGTGGAGCTGGATGAACACAGCAGGCCAAGCAGCATCAGAGGAGCAAGAAAGCTGACGTTTCGGGCCTTGACCCTTGTTCAGAAGAGGGTCTGAAGAAGGGTCTAGGCCTGCAATGTCAGCTTTCCTGCTCCTCTGATGCTGCTTGGCCTGCTGTGTTC
>NC_063340.1:81060567-81066472 GCF_021869965.1 Rhincodon typus
AATGTCAGCTTTCCTGCTCCTCTGATGCTGCTTGGCCTGCTGTGTTCATCCAGCTCGACACCTTGTTATCTTATATTTGATAACATGAGTCTGGTAAACTGATCTACGTTCCCCATGTTTGGTTGGTGAAGGCTGGATGTGGACTCAGTCAAATAAAAAAAATAGTTTTGCTAAACTAATGTTGAACCTTCAGACCCCAAAGCTGCTGCGAGTGTGACAGCAGGCACCTTGTGACTACAGAGGTATTCAAAAAATTCAAAATAAACCTGTTGCACATCGTCTCTGCATTATTTATTTATTTCACAGTGAAAGTATACAACAGTTAAGGGTTTGGAAAGTGCTGTCAAAGTAGCCTTGGTGATTTTCTGCTGAGCATTTTGCAGGGAGTATATACCTCAGCCTTATCTGAAGTATCTCATTCACTGTACATGACAGGGTGAAGGATCATCCAACCCGATAACTAGCTGCTCAGTAACGCAGTGAGACTGAAGAGCATCAACACATGCACCATCCTGTGCATACTAACTGTGAGTAAGTATCAAGCTCAGAGTTAGAAACAGAAATCCCGTCAATCCATTACATTCTGGAAACTATCAGTCCTGAGTACTAAAAAGGGGTCAGTCACCTCAGAGAATGTGGGTCACAAATCCACTTGACCCAAACACGAAAGAGAGCCGTTGACATGCCAAAACGATGCTCTCTCAGCTGTATGAAAAATGACCAGGACATTTGTGGATTAGTGGGTTACAATTAAATGGCTTCTTTGAAACAGATGTGCCCCGATTACAGCCCTGTTGAGCAAATTAGCTCCACAAACAGTAAATAAAATCAATTGTTATCATTAGACCAATGTAGGGAGTGGTGGGGGGGGGGGTGGTGGCAGGATTGAGAAAGATGACTAACTATGCTCACAAGTAACATTAATGCAATCAGACATCAAGATGTATCTCAATTACTGGTACTGTTGCTAGGCAACCTGGTTGGTGAAGCACTAAACAGACCATCTGTATTTTACCTCACCACATGAAGGATTGGAGGCTTCCCCATGAGGTCACGTCAAAGATTAAGCTGTCTGAAATGAATATTGCAGCAAAAAAAAGAAAGAAAGAAGTGCTCACGTTGCACTGAATGTTATTACTAAAGGAATACAACGTTCTCAACATCAATCGTGAACAGGCAATTTCACCCAAAAAAAAACTTGCCTTTTGTTTTGAAAAAAAAAAAAATTAATGGTACTAAAATAGAGCCAGGCGTGATCTGCAACACTGGGTAGGGGGGATTCTAATTAGATGTCATGGAGGAAATAGGAATGGTCTTCAACTATCAGCCTTCACTCTGTAATAACCTTTTCTCCAGCCTCCACTGAAGAACAGTTTAATATTTTATGGAAATAAAAACAAACAATTTCCATCAAGACTTGTGCCACCCCAGTGACCAAGGTGCTTTGTGTTCAACAAGAGTAGAAGACTGCAGCTTCTCTGGTTTTTGATGCTTTTTATTCTTCTGGGAATTCCACTGGAAATGGAAGTTAATCCAGTAGGCCCACAAAAAGATATTGGTAATGTCAGCAAACAGAGCCTCCATGTATCTTGCATGGCCTTGTCCACCCCCTTAGTTCAGGAGCAGTGAGATGTACTTATCTAGCGACTTCAGCACGGCAGAACCTCCCAAAGTGCTTCACTGGAGTGCTGACAAGCCAAAGAAAATTTAAACGCCAAACCAGACTACTGCCGCAGATGACCCAGAGCTCGGCCAAAGCTGCAGGTTTTAAATAGTAACAAAATATTTGAGTTTTAATAAAAAGGAAGAAAGTCGGGCAGAGACCTTTTGAAAATATCTTCCAGCTTCTATTATGCGAGGCATAGTCAATGGTGGGGCAACGTGAACCCAGAATGCACGGATGCATTAGAGGAACACAGTGCCAGTCAGTTCCTGGAAATTAGGGGCAGGCAACAAATGCTGGCTTTGCCAATGCCTCTAACATTCCAGGAAAGGTTAAATTTATAAAAAAAAAGTCATGGGCCAGTTTATAGTAAACGGGAGAAATGGCTTCATGAACGTACAGAAGTGAGGAATTGCTAAAGATCCTGTTGCTTGCATGGCCACTGGTAATTTTTTTTTCCCGGGAACAGCTCACAGAGAACACACAAGAGTGGAGATCAGGACTGCCAAACCTGCCTCATGCTCAAACTCTGGGAATGGAGGACAGCCAGTTAGGTGAGCCAAGAACTGCTTCCTCTCAAGGCTGTCTGGAGCTGTGCTGTGTTCGTGTGCAGAAACAAAGCCACTTACTTCACAGCACTGGGTGCTTGTTATCTCTTGCCCCTCTTCAATGAGCCATCGCTAAACAGGGCAATGCATTAAAGTGATCCACATTACCACATGCTGTCAGCTCAGCTTCACGTTTTACTGGGAAACAAAGAATAGGCTGAGTCACCACCTCCTGTGCTCTACAGTTCTATCAGGTGTGCTAGCTCTTGACAAGGCCTACTCAAGTAGTCCAACCCCCTCTGCCAGTCACCAATTGTCTTAAATCTGTGCCCTGTGTATTTGTTTTTTTTTCCTGGAACAAAGGTGATCACCAGCAAGGCAGCCTCTGTGCCCCAGCCCTACCTGCCCTCAAACTGAGTGACTTGCTCGGCCGTTTCTGAGGGCAGTTAAGAGACAACCACATTGCTGGGGGCTGAAGGTGTGTGCAGGTTAGACTAGGCCAGGATGGCAGAATCCCTTCCCTAAATTAAGGGCGTTAAATGAACCAGATGGATCTTACTGATAATGGGAGAACATTTTATGGCCACCGTTATTCTGCCCAGCGTTCTACATTTTATGAATTGAATTTAAATACCATCAGCCATCAAAAGTGGGCTTTTTAAAAACCATGACCTCAGAGCACCAGTCTGAGCTTGTGGGTTACAAACCCACTGACACTGCCACTACGGTGCCAACTCATGATTACTGGCCATCCTGCCAATGGAAACAGTTTCCCCGTCTATTTTATCAAATAACGTATCAGTAAAACAAACAAGGGCAGGACTGATACAATTAAAAGTAAGGCCTTGGGTAGTACTGACCAAGGGAGAGACCTAGGGGCTCAGGCACATAATTCTTTGGAGCTTGCATCATAGCTAGACAGGGTGATTAAGAAGGCGTTTAGCATGTTTGCCTTCATTGGTCAGACCGTTGAGTTGGGAAGTCATGTTGAGTTTGTACAAGATGTTGGTGAGGTCTCTTAAGACCATAAGACATAGGAGCAGAAATTAGGCCATTTGGCCCATCGAGTCTGCTCCGCCATTCAATCATGGCTGATAAGTTCCTCAACCCCATTCTCCCGCTTTCTCTCCTTAACCCTTGATAATCAAGAACCTATCTATCTCAGTCTTAAATGTACTCAATGACCTGGCCTCCACAGCCTTCTGTGGCAGTGAATTCCATAGATTCACCACTCTCCGGCTGAAGAAGTTTCTCCTTATCTCCGTTCTAAAAGGTCTTCCCTTTACTCAAAGGCTGTGCCCTCAGGTCCAAGTCTCTCCTACCAATGGAAGCATCTTCCCAACATCCACTCTGTCCAGGCCATTCAGTATTCTGTAAGTTTCAATTAGATTCCCCCCTCATCCTTCTAAACTCCAATGAGTATAGTCCCAGAGTCCTCAAACGTTCCTCATATGTTAAGCTTTCCATTTCTGGGACCATTCTCGTGAACCTCCTCTGAACCCACTCCAGGGTTAGTACATCCTTCCTGAGGTATGGGGCCCAAAACTGCACGCAATACTCCAAATGTGGCCTGACCAGAGCCTTATAAAGCCTCAGTAGTACATCCCTGCTTTTATATTCAGGTCCTCTCAAAATAAATGCCAACATTGCATTTGCCTTCCTGACTATTGACTCAACCTGCAAGTTTACCTTGAGAGAATCCTGACTAGAACTCCCAAGTCTCTTTGCACTTCAGACTTCTGAATTTTCTCCCCATTTAGAAAATAGTCCATGCTTTTATTCTTCTTACCAAAGTGCATGACCTCACACTTTCCCATGTTGTACTCCATCTGCCACTTCTTTGTGCACTCTCCTAACCTGTCCAAATCCTTCTGCAGCCTCCCCACCTCCTCAAATACTACCTGTCCCTCCACCTATCTTTGTATCTGCAAACTTGGCCAGACTGCCCACAGTTCCTTCATCGAGATCATTAATGTACAAAGTGAAAAGTTGTGGTCCCAACACCGACTCTTGTGGAACATCACTTGGCACTGGCTGCCATCCTGATAAAGACCCTTTTATCCCCATTCTGGCTGTCTGGCAGAAAGCAGAATCTCCTATCCATGCTAGCACCTTGCCTGTAACACCGTGGGCCCTTATCTTACTCTTGTGTGGCACCTTATCAAAGGCCTTTTTGGAGTACTGTGTCCAATTCTGGTCACCCTGCTATAGGAAGGATATTATTAAGCAGGAGAGAATTCAGAAGAGATTTGCCAGAATGTTGCTGGGAATGGAGCATTTGAGTTACAATGAGATATAAATAGGCTGGGACTTTTTCCACTGGAGCACAGGAGGTTGAGAGGTGATATCAGAGGTTTATAAAAAAAAAGTCATAAACATGGTGAATGGCAGGTGTCTTTTGCCTACGGTGGGGGAATTTCAAGACTAGAGACCATATTTTTAAGGCGAGAGGAGAAAAAAAGACATGAAGGGCAACCTTTTTAAACAGATATTGGTTCGTGTGTAGAAAGAACTTCCACTGAAAGTGGTGGATGTGGGTACAGTTCCAACATTTAAAAGACATTTGGATAAGTTCATGAATAAGAAATATTTGGAGGGATATGGGCCAAGCATAGGCAGGTGGGAATAGTTTAGTTTGGGATTATGGTCAGCATCGACTGGTTGGACTGAAGGGTCTGCTTCCATGCTGTGACTCCAGAAAGCTTAATGGTGGCCCCTTTAACTGTAGCAGACACCAGCACACTATAGCAGACCATTGGAGTTTGTCAGGCAATGTGTCCTCACTGTTGGGCAGAGGAGGACATCAGCATTTAGCAACAAAGACAAAAAAAAGTGGTGGGGTATGGGCCATTCCCTTGTCAACATCTCACTCCCTATATATCTCAGGGCCAGTTAATGAGGACAGCACGACAGTTAGAATTTTTGTTAGAAAAACATCACAGAATCGCAATAAACAAAACGTGAGGAATGGGAGGGGGAGGGCCGTGTAGATGAAGACGACATGTATGTTTTGTGGTGGATCTTGGATTGAGCTAGACAGGTTCAGTCAGGGAAGCTGGTGCTATAAGTCTTTCTGATATGACAGAGCACCAGGCTGCCCTCTCGAGCGAATGTGGAAGATCCCACAGCTATTTCTGAACTGTTTTGTGTGGTGGTCTTGTGTAAATTGGCTGTTACATTCCAACTATGACTTCAATAGGATTTCATTGGTAGTGCGGGGGGGGGGGGGGGGGAGGGTGTGCAGGGGTGAGGGGGGGTGGGGGCGAAGGTGTCCAAGGGTTCTGAAGGTTCTATATAAATGCAAATAAATAAGTCCCACTTCCTGTCTGCGTGGGGCTCAAGTGTAGCATAATTCAGGACATCACTGAACGTGCGCAGAAACCCTACCCTCAATTCTGAAGGAATCTGCCGGGAACTTTTACACATTGACCACAGCAGGAGAAAAATAACAAGCCCCTTCCCTTCCCCTCAAAGCACCACCTCTGTTTGAACACTCCCTGCCCTTCCATCTACCCCCCCCCCCCCCCCCAACTTCTCCACTCCATCATCTTCCCCAGTTCTATCCCTTCTAAACTCCTCACACCTTCTCACCTGCCCCAACTCCCTCCTCTCCCAAGAACCCCGTCCTAGTCTGTTTTACTTACACACCTTTAGTTAGCACCAAATCCCACCCCTTCCATCCATCCATTCTCCT
>NC_063340.1:81066572-81082858 GCF_021869965.1 Rhincodon typus
CCCCCCCCCCCCCAAAAGAAAGGACATCATATTATCCTGACTAACTAACTGAGCAATCCATCGATTATAGACGTGCTGCTGTGTTTTTTTCCCCCCCGAACAGCCATTAATGGCTCTCTAATGGCTGAGCAGAGTGATCAATTAATGAGGTGATTATTCCCAACCCGGGCCAGGCTTGGCTCAGAAATACATCTTCATTGGAATGAATTACTTAATTGTTTTGAGCTACTCTCACGGTGCCAGAGAAATACCCGAGTTCGCTGCCTTCACTAACAAGTTTCTTCTGATCTGCAGCAGCTCAGCCCTTTTCACGGAAATCTTTTTAAAAAGGAGTTCGACATTTACTCTGCGGGTGCGGGTGCGGGTGCGGGGAGGACTGCTCCCCACTCAGTGACCTGCTCCCAAGTTTCAACACCATCTCGCCCAGGTACACTGGGTGTAGTCTGCTCCCACTAGTCTAATTCCTGCAACAAGCACACGATTGGGAAAAGGCTATCCTTTTTTCTGAAGGAAATTCCAAAGTAATGCAAAGGAAGAGGGGTAGAGAGAGGGAGAGAGAGAAATAAAAAACACGAGTAATTATCCAGGTTTTTTTTTTGGTTAAATTTACTGAGGTTCACAAGTAAATGTGAGGGGAATACTGACAGATATAAACCAGTGTCAGACAAAACACTCGCTTATTGAACGGACGGGAAGCTCAGCTCCAAAAGTCTATATTACTCGCCTCCCAGTTGTGGGACGGTTATGATTTAGAGCTCACGGAGCAGAATGATCCCTCCCAAGGCTACTGCATGATTATAATCTTAGTCCCCGCACTCCCTGGGCACCACAGAGACAAAAAAAAAGTTAAACGAAGATACAGTCGTATAAAAAGGCACTAAAAACTTACAGCTCGGAGCTGTTCATAGTTATAGCCACACGACACACACGACCAGCTCAGCAATTTAGGGCCATTCTCCGGAGTCTGGATTCTCCCCTCACTTCTACTTTGCAATCACTGAGACTCCGGCGCAGGGAGAAGAAAATCCTTCGTCTGCTGCTAAGTTAAAAAAAAATCCATACTGCTCTCCGCAAATTAGACTCTGTGTGTGTGTCTCGGTCCTATGCACTGCCCAGCTGGTCCTCAGTTCCCCAGCTGATATACCCACTGCCGCTCTCCCATACTAAGACACGGGGACCCTGTATGCCCAGAGTTGCTGCTTGTTACAGGGGCTCTTCTGTCACCCTGACGCTGGAAGCAGACAGGGGCTCTGTCCTCTCCCACTCCTCCCAGGGCATCTGCAACTCCTCGGGACATTTCCCCCCCGCCCCAATCCAAGCGGACAAAGCCAGCATTCATTTGTGGCAGCTCAGGCAACTTTCTCTTCCCTCCCCAGCCATAAGGGACTCTTCCTGCTCGCTGCTTCAAAAATAACGCCTCTCTCTTCATTCCAAGCGAAAAGCATTAAGCTTCACTGCCCCCTCCATCTCCAGAGTCCCCTGACAGCATCTCGTTGAGAAGGCGAGTCAGAGATCCCAGAAACAGGCGCTCCTGTGCTGGAACTATCCCCTCCTCACTCACTCAGGAAAAATTCAACCACTTTTACACTCCCCTCCCTCCTCTTGTTTGGTCCTGATTTCAACTAGGTTGAAGAAGGGGTTAAAATTTAGCCCATTTGTCCTTTTGACGCGTTTTTCGTTACCGCAAATCACTTTTCGCTAACGCACAGCCGGACGGCACACCACTTAATTATGAGAGTCAATGACTACCTTTAATTGCGGCAGTTAATTGCTGCTGTTTTGTTTTAGTTTGACACCAGTAATTTTCTGAGCTTGGCACTTTCAGCGACTCGTGTCCCAGTTTGAATCAGCTGTCAATTAAAACTCACATGCAAATTGGGCTGCGTTGCATTTTTTTCAAAAAATATATTGTTGCTTTCCCTTCTCCCACCCAACAAGAGTTGCGACTTACTCTTTTGCTGGCAGTTCTTCCAGCCCAAATTATATGAAAAACAAGTCCTCTCTGCAGTGTCTTTCAATAGCCTCACCAGGCAGTGCCAAGCACAGTTAAAAAAGAGTAGTACCGAGTGAGCGATGTGGGCATTGACAGTGGGCGCTCTCCTCACCAAGCAAAGGCTCTGGCACAATTCATGTCACACATTTCACGGCACCCGCCTCTCCTGCCCCCTCTGAGTTAGCAGGCTTGGGAGGAAAGTAAAGCACATGCCTACATCTCTTCCCAAAACTCTCACCAGCCTCAAACTACAGCCAAACCAGAGCAAATTAGATCCAAGATAACAAGGTGTAGAGCTGGATGAACACAGCAGGAAAGCTGATGTTTCGGTCCTAGATCCTTCTTCAGAAATTTCTGAAGAAGGGTCTAGGCCCGAAAGGTCAGCTTTCCTGCTCCTCAGATGCTGCTTGGCCTGCTGTGTTCATCCAGCTCTACACCTTGTTATCTCAGATTCTCCAGCATCTGCGGTTCCTACTATCTCTGAAACAAATTAGATCCAAAACTGGCTTAGAAGCAGAGGGTGATGGTCTAAAGGTGTTTTTGTGACTGGAGGCTTGTGTCTAGCGATATCCCACAGGGTTTGGGGCTGGGTCTCTTGTTGTTTGTTGCGTATGTTAATGATTTTGACACAAACGTGGGCATGATCAGTAAGTTTGGAAATGACACTAAAATTTGGTGGCGAGGTAAATAGCGAGGAGGAAAGCCTTTAGGATACAGGAAGATATAGATGGGCTAAACAGTGGCAAATGGAGTTTAATTCTAAAAATTGTCAGGCAGTGCATTCTGGGATGACTAATAAGGCAAGGAGGGTAGTCGCCGAATGATAGGACCTTAGGAAGTAGAGAGAATAAGAGGAAACTTGGTGTGCATGTCCACTGATCCTTGATGGCAGCAAGACATACGGATGAAGTGAAGAAGACACATGGGATACCTGTCTTTATTAGTCAAGACATTGAATACAATCGCAAGGAGGTTATGATGGAGCTAGATATAATGTTAGTTATGCCCTCCTGCTGGAGTACTATGTGGAGTTCTGGTCACCACACGATAGGAAGGGAGTGAATTCACCAAGAAGGTGTAGAGGAGCTTCACCAACGGCAATTCATCTATGAAGGGAGATGAGATAGGCTTGGATTGTCTTCCTTGGAGCATAGAGTGATGAGGGATTGAGCTGTACGTGATTATGAGGTACATCAATAGGGTCAATAGGAATAAACATTTCCCCTTCAGTGGAAAGCCATGGAGCAAATATTTAGGCTAAGGCAAAGGAAGTTTACAGGGGATTTAAGGAGAATTTTTTTGAGCCAGAGGGTGGAGTCTATCTGGAGCTCACTGCCTGAAAGGTTCTCAGAGGAGGGAACCCTCACAACATTTATGAAATAGTCAGAAGAGCACTTGACATATCGTTGCATCCAAGGCTATGAACCAAGTGCTGGAATATTGTACTTGAATAAATGATTGGCATGGATACACTTGGCCAAAGGACTTATGACTTAAGCATGACTGACCAGGGCTGTGATATTTAGGCGCAGAATTAGGCTGTTCAGCCCATTGGGGAGCCAATGCTCTGCCAATCGATCACGGCTCATATGTTTCTCAAACCCATTCTCCTGCCTTCTCCCCATAACCCTTAATCTCATTACCAATCAAGACCTATCTATCTATGACTTAAAAATACTCAATGACTTATACTCAACAGCACTCTGAAACAATGAGTTCCACAATTAACTACCCTTTAGCTGAAGAAATTTCTCCTCATCTCAGTTCTAAAGGGTCGTCCCTTCATTCTAAGGCTGTGCCCTCGGGTCCTGGTCCCTCCTGCTAGTGGAAACATCTTCTCCGCATCCACTATCCGGTATTCTGTAAGTTTCAATCAGATCCCTCCTCATCCTTCTAAACTCCATCGAGCATACAGCCAGAGTTCTTGACCGCTCCGCATAAGGCAAATCGTTCATCCCTGGGATCATTCTCATAAACCTCCACTGGACCTTCCCAAGGCCAGCACATCCTCCCTTAAATACTTGGCCCAAAACTGCTCACAATATTCCAACTGTGCTCTGACCGGAGCCTTATACAGCCTCAGCAATACACATTCGATTGGCACACATAGAATCCAGCCAGAATTGAGGCTGGAGCCCAACTTGATTTGCACATCTCCCGAAGCCATACAGTTCACGGCTGAACAACTGAAGATTGTGTCGGGGTGGGTGGAGATGAGTGTGTGACAGGGAAATAGTAGTCGGTGCACAGCACATAACTAAATTATAAAGAAGTCTCTTAAAGGCAGAAGGAGAGAGTTTGGCTGTGAGCGGAATATCTTTGTTCACCTGCGCACATACTAACTAACTATGTTTGAAGGCAATACACTCATCAAAGTCAACGTGTGCTAATTTTACAAGAAACGCTACCTAATTATAAAGAACATTATTCTCTGCCCTTTCCCCCAGACAATGGAAGGAACAATCACTCTCAGTCTTTTATTTTCTTTGCTCTTCTCCCCTGGCTTCAACAACTGATTGCTCCTTTCTTAATTCCTTCAGAACGTGGTGTTACACTGTCTTCGCACTGCACCTCCCATCACCCCACCCCCCTAACCAACCCGTGTTCCTTTGCTGTCAGATTCACGTAAGCCTCTTGATCTTCTCCCCACCTCCTCATCAAGGCAATCTCACTGATCCCTTGAGAGATTACACCATTGCTGAAACAGAAATTAACCAATGTGAGTGAGTCAGACCGAGATGAGTGGAATCATGAAGTTCTAAGATGGTTACAGCACAGAGGAGACCATTCACTCTTGTGTCTCTGTTAACCCTGATCTTGAATCAGCTGGCCACTTAATCTCACACCCCTGAGCGTTTTTGCAAAACATTTTATCCTTCACATCATGCTCCTATTCTTTCTTTACAACTGTATGATAGTTCCCCTTTCATAGTCCAAAATCCCATGTTTCATCGAAAGATCAACTAACTGTCTTCCTAAGGCACTGCGTCATCAAAGCTGTGTGGGAGATGGTCACACTTAGAACCTGGCAATTGGGAGTTCAGCGCTCTCCCAGTCAAAGCTGCCTGTTCACTTTCAGTTATTTCTACTGTTTTACAAAACCTTTACAGTGTTGAATTACAGAAATGCAATTATGCGATTACATTTGGAGAGAGATTAAGAGTTGGGGAGATATGCACACTGCAGCTCTAAATCACTGGAAGTCTCTCTCCAGCCCAAACAGAGAGGCCAGTCAGCAGTGGAGAACAGAACTGAGACATGACTCAGATCTCAGAATAAAACACCATTGAGTTCATGCTCTTTCGCTAATGTGATGTGGAAGTCGGCCATTCAGCCCTTCACACCCGTGCAAGGACTTTGAATGAGCTATTACCCTCACTAAGTCATTACAGAAAGAGGCCATTCTGCCAATTGAGTCCATGCCAGCACTCTTCAGATTACTTTAGCTACTTATCATCCCCCTTCTCTCCCTGTTATCCTGCATATTTAGTTCCCTCAAGTCCCCAACCCAATTTCCTTTTGAAATCCTTGAATGTTTCCACTTCCACCACCCTCCTGGACAGTATGTTTCAGGCCATTGCCACTCGCTATGGAAAAAGGCTTTTCCTCACATTCGTCCTGCATCTCTCACAAAAAAAATCTTAAAACATTCCCCCCCACCCACATTCTCCAAACTCCTGCAAACATTTCTGTGTGGTTATCCCGTTCCTCTTTCAGAAGTTACAATGGAATCTGCTTTTGCCGGCTTTTCAGTCAGTGCATTTCAGATTATAATAGATCATCACGTTTTTGAAAATGAAACCTCTCTTCACATTTTCTGAGTTGATGCTAAGTCAGGTTTGCAATCTGTCTCAAAGGTTTACCTTGAGCCAGGGCATTTTTAAAAAAAAATTATTCATTCATGAGATGAAGTTGTCACTGGCTAGGACGGCATTTATTGTCCATCCCTAATTGCCCAGAGGGCAGTTAAAAGTTGACCACATTGCTGTGGGTCTGGAGTCACATGTAGGCCAGACCAGGTAAGGATGGCAGTTAGTGAACCAGGTGGGTTTTCAGACAATTGGCAATGAATTTATGGTCATCATTAGATTCTTAATTTCAGATTTTTATTGAATTCATATTCTACAATCTGCTGTGGCAAGATTCAAACCCAGGTCTGGCCCAAGCTACGCCTGCCTCTTTGTAGGTTACGTGGAACAATCCCTCTTCCGTACCTACACCGGCCCTAA
Source organism: Rhincodon typus (assembly GCF_021869965.1). Classification (NCBI taxonomy): domain Eukaryota; kingdom Metazoa; phylum Chordata; class Chondrichthyes; order Orectolobiformes; family Rhincodontidae; genus Rhincodon; species Rhincodon typus. The sequence goes on from NC_063340.1 coordinate 81,072,795, forward strand.
ACCCCACCTCTTCCTCCGTTACATTGATGACTGTATCGGCGCCGCCTCGTGCTCCCACGAGGAGCTCGAACAGTTCATACACTTCACTAACACCTTCCACCCCAACCTTAAGTTTACCTGGACCATCTCTAACACCTCTCTCCCCTTCCTGGACCTCTCTGTCTCCATATCGGGCAACCACCTAGAAACCGATATTCATTTCAAGCCCACCGACTCCCACAGCTACCTAGAATACTCCTCCTCCCACCCACCTTCCTGCAAAAATGCTATCCCCTATTCCCAATTCCTTCGCCTCCGCCGCATCTGCTCCCAGGATGAGGCATTCCACTCCCGTACATCTCAGTTGTCCTCGTTTTTCAAGGACCGTAACTTCCCCTCCTCGGTGGTCGAGAACGCCCTCAACCGTGTCTCCCACATCTCCCGCACCTCATCCCTCACACCCCGTCCACGCAATAAAAACCAAAAAAGAATCCCCCTCGTCCTCACGTACCACCCCACCAACCTCCGGATCCAACGCATCATCCTCCGACACTTCCGCCATCTGCAATCCGACCCCACCACCAAAGACATCTTTCCCTCCCCACCTTTATCTGCTTTCCGGAGGGACAACTCTCTCCGTGACTCCCTCGTCCGCTCCACACTCCCCTCCAGCTCCACCACACCCGGCACTTTTCCCTGCAACCGCAGGAAGTGCTACACCTGCCCCCATACCTCCTCCCTCACCCCCATCCCAGGCCCCAAGAAGACTTTCCACATCAAGCAGATGTTCACCTGCACATCTGCCAATGTGGTATACTGCATCCGCTGTACCCGGTGTGGCTTCCTCTACATCGGGGAAACCAAGCGGAGACTCGGGGACCGCTTTGCAGAACACCTACGCTCGGTTCGCAACAAACAACTGCACCTCCCAGTCGCGAACCATTTCAACTCCCCCTCCCATTCCTCAGACGACATGTCCATCCTGGGCCTCCTGCAGTGCCACAACGATGCCACCCGAAGGTTGCAGGAACAGCAACTCATATTCCGCTTGGGAACCCTGCAGCCCAATGGTATCAATGTGGATTTCACAAGTTTCAAAATCTCCCCTCCCCCCACCGCATCCCAAAACCAGTCCAGCTCGTCCCTGCCTCCCTAACCTGTTCTTCCTCCCACCTATCCCCTCCTCCCACCTCAAGCCGCACCTCCATCTCCTACCGACCAACCTCATCCCGCCCCCTTGACCTGTCCGTCCTCCCTGGACTGACCTATCCCCTTCCTAACTCCCTACCTACACTCACCTTTCCTGGCCCCATCCCCGCCTCTTCGACCTGTTTGTTTCTTCTCCACCTATCCTCTCCTCTATCCCTCTTCTATCCGCCTCCCACTCTCTCCCTATTTATTTCAAAACCCCCTTCCCCTCCCCCTTTTCTGATGAAGGGTCTAGGCCCGAAACGTCAGCCTCTCTGCTCCTATGATGCTGCTTGGCCTGCTGTGTTCATCCAGCCCTGCACCTTGTTGTCTCCAGAACATTATCTGGGTCTCTGGATTAACAGTCCAGCGATAATACCACTAGGCCATTGCCTCTCCAGACTGGCAACAGTTTGGTTCGGTGTGTTCTCATTACAGAGGCATAACATTCCCTGTCCTCTTTGATACCTTTGGAGGAACATCTCTCTCAGAATGAGTTAGCTCACACATTGAATCATGTGCTCACCAAGTAAAGGTTATATTAAGGTCAGTTCCAACCTGTCAGTGATCACAAACAAAAACGGAAGGTGCTGCAGAAACTCAGCAGGTCTGGGCAGCATCTGTGGAGAGAAAAACAGAGTTAACACTTTGAGTCCATCTCCAAGCAAAGGGTCACTCGAAATGTTGACTCTGTTTCTCTCTGTACAGATGCTGCCCAGACCCATTGAGTTTCTCCAGCACCTCCTGTATTTGTTTCAGACTTCCAGCAGTTCTTTATGTTGTTTTAGAGATGACAAATAACCTTAAAAGGGTATTACCATCCAGCTGGCAAAGGTCAGTCTCAATATCTGAATCAGCCAAAAGGTTTTGGCGAAGAAAACTAACCTCTGGGATTCTCTTCAAACGTTTTTCATTTTTCTAAAGTTTATTTATAGAAAGTTTTGTAAAATAAATCTTTTTCCGCACATCAATCTCCCCTGCTTTTCTAAGATTCCTTGCAAGCAACACCTGGAACATAGCCTTTCTTCCTCTTCACCACTGCCCTCATCAGCTCCCACCCACATTTCACTGGAGTAGCCATTATTCATGATATTAGTGTTGACAATATGCCACTGTTAAGTATTTGACAGTGGTTGAAATCTGATTGAGAACAGAAACATTGGTTGATTGCTCACTGGGCAGATGGGAACTTATGGTTAATAATCCTGAGGCTGATACTTATGTTCCGAGGATATGGGTAAAATCCCATTGTGGCAACTGGTGGAACTTAATTTCAATTAATAAATCTGGAATCGGAGTCTCAGTAATGGTGACCATGGCGATGATTACTGATTGCTGCAAAAACTCTATTTGCTTCATTAATGTCCTTTAGGGAAGGAAATCAGCCACCCTAACTGGGTCTGGCCCATATGAGACTCCAGACCCAATTCCACGCGGTTTTCTCTGAAACGACCGAGTGAACCACTCAGTTCAAGGGGCAATTAGGGACTGGTAACAAATGCTAACCTTGCCAGCAATGCCCACATCCCATGAATGAATGAAGCCAATCAGTAACACTGAGCCCACTGCAGCAGTGCAGTAATGACCCTCCACTCAGGGAGGTGAGGTTGGTAATGAATAGCTCCCTCCCAAACCCATCACCTCCCGTATCTAAATGTCTGTTCCCCCCCACCCCACACTTGCTGCATTTCCTTGTATGCTTTGCCCCTATCTGAATTATGTCTTACATTCCAGAAATTCAACCCACAGGGCTCCTGTTTGGCATCAAAGAGACAGTGATTCAAGCAGGTTGGTCATTGCTGGCTTGCAGTGTTCTGGACTATTTTAAGTGCTTCACAAAATGAGCCCTACATCCCAGGAATGTCAACAGCTGACAGTCACCACCGCCTTACTGTGTCCTTCAGTACTGCTACCCTTGATCTACTTGGGTTATTGAGTCGGTTCCGGGGAAGCAGTGTATCTTTAAGACAGCTGTACGACATCATTGGCTATTTTTCCCCACTCACCTTCAGTCACTCTCTCTGAGCCATGGATTCAATGTAGTACCTTTAGCCAGCCAGTTACATGCATGTGATTAGTATAACATTGGTCAGCACAGAACCCAGACTATGTATAAGTCTATATGTAAGTGTTGTTAATAAACTTCAAGACACCTTCTCAATGAGAACTTATTCTTTGTGTTATATGTTACCTGGCTAACACATAGGGCAGTACTGAACCACATCATACTGGCTGTGATGTTTGATCCAAGAAACAACAACAGATCTATTTACTCAGTGCATGTAAGTACTGCCCATTTTCAAAATCAGGCTAAAGAATGAATGAATCAAACTGAAATAGCCAATGTCCTTGTCAATGAAAGTCACTGTTATCTGGGACTGGCTGAAAATTTAACAGAGGTACAATATCAAAGCGAGTAAGTAGATATGAGTCTCACTTTTCCTACTTGCATGCTGCTTGCGATCATTTGCCTCATCTGCATTCCAAATGATCTAACATTGCCATTAATCACCAGGAGTAAATAGATCTGTTGTTGTTTCTTGGAACCTGGTACAAATGAGGAATGAAACTTCCGAATAGCATTACTTGACGTCTGCGGCTGTAGCTTCAGCCCTTGACGGGGTAACTGAAATAGGGCTCCCTTCCCCTAATGTTCTTCCAGCTCTCTGACCTCCTTCACCCATAGTCACCCACCTCAATCTGGCTGAGCAGGTGAGAGGGAGTGCTAAATCCTCCAGAATATTCTGGCAAGGGAGCCCTGTCAATCAATGGGAAACAGACCTACCCTCAAATCTGCCGCCTTCTTACTGCGCCCTTCACAGAAGCCCATAAAGGATAAGCAACAAATATCAGTGTCCTGGTTCTTTCTTCCTTTGAGCAAGTTCTTTGTCTGCGCAAACTATCCCGATGTTTGACGTGTCTATGTAAATGTGCCAGTTCATGGGGGATTTGATTCCAGAACTTTAGGAAGCCTGGACTGCAGGGCCCCTTGACAAGGAAGGTACGTCATGGCCCAATAACCAGGGTCCGGGGATCGTGGTGGTGGTACAGGGGGATGCTGGGGGCCGGGACAGGGTCAGCGCCAGGGGCTGCTCCTGCCTCTCCTAGACTGAGATGTTCACCTACTCCTTCATTCAGAAAGTGCCGCACAGGAGGACTGGTACAAAAAGGAGAAGCAACATGGCCAATAAGTGAGGGGCATAATGAAAGCGGGATCTCTCTCACTACAAGGGGTCCTGGAGCGGGGGATGGGAAGGCGAAGTGATTGGAGCTCCTTTTGGAAATTCTTACACAGATAAGGAACGACAGAAAACTCAGAACATTACTCTCAAGTGATGTAGGGAAAAAGGATGGGAAAGATGCTCTATTAAAGCAGTAACAGAGCTGGCAGTCTGGTACTCAGTCAGGAAGAAAAATTTTTCTGCCTTCACTACAACAGACCATCCTGTCCTTTCCTCACTGTTGATAGTGGAAGCTTGCTGTGCGCTAATTGTCTGCCACGTTGCCTACATTACAACAGTGACCGTGCTTCACAAAGTGCTCTGTTGGCTCTCAGGTGCTCCACAAGGTTGCGAATGGTGCCATTTCTAATCTCTGCCATGGTATTAACAGAGAGGGTTTAATTCCCGTACCAGCTGGAGCCCCTTTCGAGAAGTTACAACAATGATTTTTGAATTTTGCTCGATCTCGGTGTGAATGAATCCAACTAATGCTGGTACGGTTAGAGAGGGGACCTGCATTAATGTGGCAGCGATCACTACTACAGAATGTTCCAATGTGCATTGCAGCCACTGAAACGTGTCTCTATTTGTTCTCAGGAGGTTGGCATCGCTGGAAAGGCCAACATTTGTTATGTACTCTCAATTGCTCTTGAAAGAGTAGTGGTGATCACCATTTCAGTTTGTGGTGGATGGAGTCATCAGTCTCAAGGTGGGGTCACCTTTCACTTTAACTCACCCCTGGTCCTCTCTCTTTCTCTCTCTCTAAAGAGAGAGGAGACATAGTCTTCTGGGACGATGATGACTTTCACTCCCTTTGTTGTAAACCCGGAGCTTAGTCTGAGCCAGAGGCACATCCATGCTCTCAATACTGCAAGGAGCTGTTAGCATCGACATTTCCAGCAGTTTTATATCAGCCAGCACTCACAGGTTAAAAAGCAATGCCCTTTTCTTTACTTTATCTTATTTTAAGAGGTTATTAAAGCTGATAGATTGATTGATCGTATACTAACAAGGATAAATATTTAGTTAACAGACAGAGACAGAAAGTATGAGCAAAAGGTTATTTTCAGGGCTGCACCTGTAAGGATCAGTGCTTCAGTATCAGCCACTTACAATGTATATCAATTAGTTGATAGGGGCTGAACGTGAAGCATCCACTTTGTCTGGTGGTACAAAGTCAGATGGAAAAGTGGATTTTTTTTAATCAACCTGTTCAGGCATATCACGACATGCCATTGGAGGGGGTGGGATTTGAACCCAGGCCTCCTGGCTCAGAGGTAGGGACACTACTGCTGTACCACAGGAGCCCAAATGCCCTGTGTTATCATCAGCAGCATGTCTGGAGTTCATCAGGGTTCACACTGACACAGCAATCTAAACATCAGGCACAGATGATGAGCTGGTTTGAAGCTGCACCTTCTCAGAGTCCAACACTGAGCTGTTGACTGGGAAACAACAAAGCTCACCTTTCACAAGGCACAGGGACTGATTATTTTCCTGGTTGTTTGTTGCCTGTTGGCACAGCCCTGGCTTAGCAATGTTACAATCATTGCACTGTGTACAATCAGATCCCATTCACACCCTCCTACAGCTCACAGCGGGATGATGGCAGAGACAAGGAAGACTCTTCTACAAGTTACAACAATGGCGTTTAAATTTCACTTGATCTCAGGGTCAATGGATCCAGGCAGAGGGGGCCTGCATCAGTATGGCACTGATCACCCCTGCAGGACCTGCCAAAGTGCCTCACGGTCGCTGACTTACCTTCCTGATTTGTTCTCAGGATGTCGATACCGCTGGCAATTTGTCACCCAGCCTCAACTGTGCTTGTGAGGGTGGCATTGTACACCACTGCAGCCTATAGAAGGTCGTGCTATTAAACAGTACCAGGATTTTGACCCAGCAACAGTAAATGAAATATGCTTGAAACGTAAGTGTTGTTGTAATGTCAGAATTTTTTTCCAATTCGTTAATGGGACGTGGGTGTTGTCGGATAGGCGAACATTTATCCCCCAGCTGTGATTGCTCAGAAGGCAACTCAGAATCAACCACATTACTGTAATTCTGGAGTCACATTTGGACCGACGGCTGATTTCTTTCCCTAAAGGACATTACCGATCCTGGCGGGTTGTATAATGATTAACAATGGTCACATGACCTGCCATGAAGCCAGTTTTTAATTTCAGACTTTCACTCAATTCAAATTCCACCATCAACCATGGTGGGATTCGAACTCGTGTCCCTCAGGGCATGAGCCTCAAATGCTAGATTATCCATCCAGTGTCATTACCATGACTCCACTACTTCCCCAGCGACAGTCCATTCTTGCACAGCAGGATCCCACAAAAAGCAACATCTGACTGGATCACCTGTTTTAATAAAATTGGGCGAGGGGTAATATTGGAAGGATCATTACCACACCCCTCCCCCTCCCCGCGCCCCCTCCAACCCCACCTTGCCTTTCTTCCCAGTGGTACTATGGGATCTTTTCTACACTCCTGAGAAAACAGATGGAGCCTCAGATGAACATCTTGTCAAAAACTTCAGCAATTCCAATAGTGCCATTCAGCCCCGGTCTCGAGGGTGTGCTCAGATCTCTGCAGCGGGACTTCAACCCACAACCTTCTGACTCAAGAGGCTGCATTTCTAATACTCGAGGTGTTTATTCACAAAGTTCTGCCTGTGAGAAAGCAAGCTGCATGCATAACTTGTAGAAACTTGTGGGGTTCTGTGCTACGCGGAATCACTTAGCCACAGATGCAAATAGCTTTCCCTGAAATGCTCTTCATGTAAGTAGTCTCTGAGTTGTGGCTCACTTGCTACCAATCCTAGCTTTTCGGTCACAAGATTCCAGCTGTCAGGTAACATTCCACAGCAGTACTGAGGGCGTGCTGCAGTGTTGGAAGTGCTACTTTCTGAAAACGACACTAAACTGAGATCCCATAAATCCCCAATCCGGTAGACGTAAAGTAATCGCATGGCTCTATTTCGAAGGAGGGCAGGTGGTGATCCCCAGTGTCCCGGTCAATATTTATCCCTCACTCAACATCACGAAAAATGGAGCAACTGCCCATGATTGCACTGCTGTTTGTGGGAGCTTGCTGTGCCCAATTTAGCTGCTGAGTTTCGTACATGAAACAGTGACAGTGCTTCAAAAATACTTCATTGGCTGAAAGTGCTTTGGGACGTCCTGAAGTTGCGGCAAATTTGACATAAATGCAAGATTTTAAATCAATAGCCATCAGGTAATTTTTCAGCATTTTTGAATGGGGTGTTTATTGATACTCTGAATCCACTCATGGGCTCAGTCCCAGTAAAGTGCTGCTCCCAGTTTGTCAGACACCTCAACTCCAAGGGGGAAGCTCTGAATCTGACCTGACAAATGGCTGCAGACCTTAAGGAGTGTTGCCTTGTCAGTTGTGCAGGCTTCCAGGCCAAGCTCATTGTGCCTGCTACAAAGCTTTGTAAAGATCCTGTGGTACAAGTGACTCAGCAGCAGATCTTTTTACCGGAACTATTTGCAGGGGTGATTGTCAGGTCACATTTATTTTTCATCCCCTCTACTGCCCTGGTCAACTCCCTCCCCCGCATTTATCCTCCAATCCATGGTACCATGTCTCAAGCTACAAACTGACTCAAATCCCACACCAGTAAGGCGTTTGATAAGATTCCCCATGGTAGGCTGATGGAGAAAGTGAAGTCGCATGGGGTCCAGGGTGTACTAGCTAGAATGATAGAGAACTGGCTGGGCAACAGGAGACAGAGAGTTGTAGTGGAAGGGAGTTTCTCAAAATGGAGAACTGTGACCATTGGTGTTCCACAGGGATCCGTGTTGGGACCACTGTTGTTTGTGATATACATAAATGATCTGGAGGAAGGTATAGATGGTCTGATTAGCAAGTTTGCAGATGACACTAAGATTGGTGGAGTAGCAGATAGTGAAGGGGACTGTCGGAGAATGCAGCAGAATATAGATAGATTGGAGAGTTGGGCGGAGAAATGGCAGATGGAGTTCAATCCAGGCAAATGCAAGGTGATGCATTTTGGAAGATCCAATTCAAAAGCGAACTATACGGTAAATGGAAAAGCCCTGGGGAAAATTGATGCACAGAGAGATCTCGGTGTTCAGGTCCATTGTACCCTGAAGGTGACAACGCAGGTCGATAGAGTGGTCAAGAAGGCATACGGCATGCTTTCATTCATCGGACGGGGTATTGAGTACAAGAGTTGGCAGGTCATGTTACAGTTGTATAGGACTTTGGTTCGACCACATTTGGAATACCGCGTACAGTTCTGGTCACCACATTACCAAAAGGATGTGGATGCTTTGGGGAGAGTGCAGAGGAGGTTCACCAGGATGTTGCCTGGTATGGAGGGCGCTAGCTATGAAGAGAGGTTGAGTAGATTAGGATTATTTACATTAGAAAGACGGAGGTTGAGGGGGGACCTGGTTGAGGTCTACAAAATCATGAGGTATAGACAGGGTGGATAGCAAGAAGCTTTTTCCCAGAGTGGGGGACTCAATTACTAGGGGTCACGATTTCAAGGTGAGAGGGGAAAAGTTTAAGGGAGATATGCGTGGAAAGTTCTTTACGCAGAGACGGTGGTGGGTGCCTGGATCGCGTTGCCAGCGGAGGTGGTAGAGGCAGGCACGATAGCGTCATTTAAGATGTATCTAGACAGATACATGAATGGGCAGGGAGCAGAAGGATACAGATCCTTGGAAAATAGGTGACAGGTTTAGATAGAGGATCAGAATCGGTGCAGGCTTGGAGGGCCGAAGGGCCCGTCCCTGTGCTGTAATTTTCTTCGTTCTTTGTTCTTTGTACCAGGCCTGGCTGGAAGACCAAACATCAGTCTCTTCCACCTTCTCTCCATCCCCGAGAGACAGACCACTCATTTCCACCTTCTCTTAAATTCAACTTAACAGACAGTTGAAGGGATGGTCCAGGGACAGGGCACTCAGGATGAGTTTCCATCCAATAACTGAAGGCTTGCCATGAGAAAGCGCTAGTTGTAATTCTGACCCCATCGCATGTAACAGAGGGAACAGAAACAGGCCATTCACTCGGCTAAATTAGTATTGATGCTGCATACACACCTTCTCCCAGTTCTCTTTTATCTCATCCCATCAACATAATCCCCCAATTCTTTCTCCCTTTTTCTAACTGTCTAGCAATTTTTCTTCCATGACCTTTTGTCAGAGTCCTGCAGTATTTCAGAATAAATTGCACTGGAGCTCCAACACATGGTTCTAATCCTGTACTGCAATGCTGAAATAAAACAAAATCCTTTATGATCTTAACACGCTTCTCGGTACCAAACTCAACAACTTCCAGTAACCCCACCATTCTGCAAAGGATCTGAGCTGAATCTGCCAGTGCAGCACTGTCAGAGATAACAAAACTTTCCCTTCAACACACTGCGCTGTTCCTTCTCTGCACTGCGCCAATCCCTCACTGCAATGCACTGCGCCACTCCCTCAGTGTGCTGCACCACCTCCTCTTTGCACTCCTGTACATCCGGTCTACACTACACAACTCTTTCAGTACACTGCACCACTCCTTCACTGCAATGCACGGCGCTGCTCCCTTACTGCACTGCGCCACTCCCACTGCACAACTCCCAGACTGCACTGCGCCACTCTCACTGCACAACTCCCATACTGCACTGCGC
>NC_063340.1:81082868-81109702 GCF_021869965.1 Rhincodon typus
ATACTGCACTGCGCCACTCTCACTGCACTGCAACATTCCCTCGGCACACTGAACCTACCCTCAGCCCACTGAACCACACCCTCTGCACACTGAACCACACCCTCGGCACACTGAGCCACACCCTCGGCACACTGCGCCACTCCCTCGGCACACTGCGCCACTCCCTCAGCACACTGCACCACTCCATCAGCACACTGCGCCACTGAGGCTGCCTCATTGGACTGCTGATATCAGCTCCTTTACAGACAGTGGATTAAACCATCCTCTGTTTTGAAAACTAAAAATGAAGATCTGTCTTTGCATACTATCCTTCACGACATCAGTAGGTTCCAAACCACTTTACAGCCAATAAGTCATGTTTAAAGTGTAAACTGTAGTATTCTGGGAAACAAGGCAGCCAATTTATACACAACCAGCTCCCACAAACAGCATTGTGACAATGACCAAATCATTATTTTTTTGTGCTGTTAGTTAAGGGAGAAGTTCCCTGCTCTCCATGTTAGCCCTCTGGAGTTTTTAACTTACACCTGAGAGGGCACATGGATCCTTAATTTAACACCTAAGACATGGCACCCCTGGCATTGCAGCACTCCCATTGTCCAGCACAGCACGGGTGTTATTAGGTGGGATTTGAGTTTGTGAGTTCTGATTCAGAGAGGTGAAAGTGAGCGACCTACTGAGCCCAGGCATGGCACATACTCCACCTAATGGTACCCTGATAATTTCACTGAGCTATGGAGAGGTATGTAAATGGGCACTATGTAAATGCAGGTTGTTGTTGTTGACCCGTGTGCAAGGCCATTTAAAATATTTTCATGATGTTCCCTCCTGTCTTGTGAAGTACCGATGACTGGATCTTTTGTCACTGACCTCTTGGGAGATATGCAACACGACTTTAACACACATCTCGCTGTTACTGGGCAGCAGCACGCTTGTGAGCCCTCAGTCCCTCCAGGTGCTTCTTTCACTCCCTCTCTCTCTCTGCCTTCTTCCCTCATTGTTCTCATCTTCACCATCTCCCCCATCTCACTCCATTCACCTCCGAGTCACTCCAAGGTCTCTGCCTGTTCCCTCTGTGACCCAGCGCACCGATGACTCTGGGTGGGAGACGCCTGATCCCACGCATGTGCCACAGGAGCTGAGGGTGGTATATGGGGACGGGGAGGAAGCAGAGGCTGGCAAAGGGTCTCCATCAGCAGACCCTTTTGGTACGTGCAACCAAGTAATGTGCCAGGTTATGAGCCTTACATCAGCCAACAAGCAAAGCAATTTTAACATCTGACTCAAAAAACAAGATCATTGTCTGTGATCTCAAACCGATGAAATGTTGGGTAAAATTCCATAACAGCAATGTCCATGTATAAGTGATAAACAACTACAACCAGACTACAACGGATTTCAATGGTGGGTAGTGCCCTGCACATTTCCAGGGAAGGGTAATCGGGTTGGATGCTCTACCTTACCTGGACAATGAACTCAAGGGGACAGTGGGTTCGAGTGGTAAAGATGGCCCCTTTTCAGGATAGCTCCTCTCCATTTCCTCTCAGATTATCTCTGTCTCGACCCGCTGCAGATAACAATTTCGATGCAACTGAGCAGCTTGTGAGGTCACTTATGATTCAAGCCACGTTGACGAGGCACCGGGGTCACACAGAGGTCAGACGAGGTATAGTTTGGGTATAGGCTGGGGTATGCCCTTCTCTAAGGGGCATCAGTGAACCAACTGAGATTTTACAACTATCCAACAGTTCCACTATCACATTTTCCTCCGACCAGCCTTAGCAGTTCACTGGCGCTAAAGCTCTATGTCAGTATCCCTGGGCCCAGCACCAGCACCGAGGTCATGAAAGGTGCTATTACAATTAAAAATCCTTTCCTCTCTACACATGAACAGGCAATCACCTGTAAGCATTAGATGCAAAGCCACATATGTGCTGCAGCGTATCACACTTATAGTTAATGCATTTATTAAAGACTTGCATTTATATGTTGTCCTTCATGATCACAGGATGTCCAAAGTACTTCATATCCAATAAAAATGTGGCTCCTGTTGTAATTAACAAATGCAACAGCCAATTTACACACAGTATGCTCCCACAAACAGCAATGTGATTGTGGCCAGAAAGTTTCTTTAAATGATGTTGGGTGGTAGATAAATTATAAATTGCAGCCAGTCAATCCCCACCCCCATCCCCACCCCGAACCCCACCCCCACACCCACACCCACCCCCAGTCTTCTTTGAAACATGCAATGGGATCATGTGTACCCACCTGAGGGAGTAGTCAGGGTCACAGTTTTTAACATTTCTCAGCGGTAACACCCAGGCTGCCATACATTACCCTGACCAGTCTGTGCCCTGGATGCATTACAAGATATTAACAGACACGCGTCTTAACATCCTTCAATTAGAGAGCTTTTAACAAATATTAAAGTGGAACTGTCATGACAATCTGAAATGGAAGGCTTCCTAAATGAATTACGTAATCCCAGAGTATGTCTGTGGTCTGCAAAAGCCAACCAATGCAATCTGAAATGTTTTAAATTTTATTTACCCAAACGTAATGGCTGAAAGAATAATGAGCTGTACAACTGCTGCCCTTTATACAGAAAGCAAATCTAATTAATTGACCGGTGGGCCATTATACCCATATACAAGAGGACCGCAATCAATACAAAACTTCTAGGAATCATTCTGTCCAGGATCTAATTATTGCTGCATGAGGTGATCTTTGCCCTCTTAACTACTAAAGGCTCTGGCTTCCACTTCCAATGTTTTTTAAGAAAACTTGTTAAAATGTCACTGATTGCAGTCAACAGGCAGCTTGACTACACCTTCCACAGCAGGTACCCTCAGTGTAGTGGGGGCACAATGGGCCAAATAACCTTCCACTCTACTGCGTCACTGTGGGGATGTGTGTACATTCCACAAACACAATGCGAGACATGAGGTTGTAGACTTGCTCGCTGACCCAGTGTGTTTGGTTGCAGATGTTTTGTCACCATGCCAGGTAACATCGCCTGTGCACCTCTGGTGAAGTGTTGGTGTTCTGGCCCGCTTGTTATTTATATGCCTTGGTTTGCTTGGGTGGTTGGCATTACTTCCGGTTCTGTTTTTCAGTGTGTTTGTTGATGGAGTTCCGGTTGGAATACCAGGCCTCTAGGAATTCCCCGGTATGTCTCTGTTTGGCTTGTGCTATTATGGATGTGTTGTCCTAGTTGAATTCGTGTCCTTTTTTGTCCGTGTGTATTGATATCAGTGAGTATTGGTCCTGTCTCTTGGTGGCTAGTTGGTGTTCGTGTATCCTCATTGTCAGCTTTCTTCCAGTTTGGCCTTTGTAATGTTTCTCACAGTGCTCACAGAACCGGAAGTGATACCAACCACCCCAGCAAACTGAGACATATAAATAACAAGCAGGACAGAACACCAACACTTTACCGGAGGCGCAATGACGATGTTACCTAGCATGGTGACAGAACATCCACAATCATACACACCAGCTCGGCAAGCAAATCTACAACCTCATTCACAACCCAAGCTAGAAATCTTCTCAAAAACTTTAAACGATGCAAAATGTGTCAAAGACAGCATACAACCTGAGGGGTAATGATGCATGTCTTCCTGCCACAATTAGCACTTGTTTTAAAATAATCTTATGATCCTGCAGGGCTGTTTCTTGTGCCTTGTGAACCTGAAACCCCTCCCTCCCCTGGCCCACACAAACAGCTCCACTCTTCCACATCATCCAGTTACTCTTCCAAGAACAACAATTCCTTTATTCAGCCAAAATGCACATGTTAAATTGCCCACAGTGTCCATGGATGTGCAGGCTGGGTGGATTAGCCATGGGAAATGCAGGGTAACAGGGGTAGGGTCAGGATGCTCTTCAGAGGGTCGGTGTGGACTCAATGGATCATATGGCCTGCTTCCACACTGTAGGAATTCTCCGATTCTATAATAGAGGCACTCATCCTCATTTGTCCATCAGTTCATAGAATCCCAACAGTGTGTAACCAGGCCCTTCGGCCCACACCAACCCTTGGAGCATCCACCCAATCCCATCCCCCTATAACCCACCGAATCTACACATCCCGGAACACTACGGGCAATTTAGCACGGCCAATCCACCTAGCCTGCACATTTTAGGATTGTGGGAGGAAACCGGAGCAAACCCACACAGACACAGGGAAAATGTACAAACTGGAATCGAACCAGGCCCCTGGCGTTGTGAGGCAGCAGTGCTAACCACTGAGCCACCATGCCACCCCAAAGTGAATGAACATTTTGCCTCTGGGTGGTCTCGAACCACCAACCTTCTGGTTAACAGCCAAACATGCTAACCTATTGTGCCACAGTGACAGTGCTTAATGAATTCAGTGGCAAGTGGTGTAGTGAGTTATCCCACAGACATGCATACAACTCCAAACATGCTCAACCCCCACATTAAATACAAAACACAGAAAATTATGTCCCATGTCCTCTATACTGTGAGAACGAGTGGACATCACTCCTTCCATCCTCCTTATTTGCCTCGTATACAATTTCTGTCACACAAGTTCGGGGAGGTTTGTCACGTATGCAGTTCCAGGGGTCAAAGGAGATCTTACAGTATAGTGAGTTAAACCTCTGAGGCCGAAGCTCAGGATTCAAATCCCACACTGGGACCAAATCCAACACCGGGTCCAAATCCCACACCAGGTCCAAATCCCAAACCGGGTCCAAATCCCAAGCCAGGTCCAAATCCCAAGCCAGGTCCAAATCCCACACCGGGTCCGAATCCCAAACCGGGTCGGAATCCCAAACCGGGTCCAAATACCAAACCGGGTCCAAATCCCACACCGGGTCCGAATCCCAAACAGGGTCCGAATCCCACACCGGGTCCGAATCCCAAACAGGGTCCGAATCCCACACCGGCACCGAATCCCACACCGGGTCCGAATCCCAAACCGGGTCCGAATCCCACACCGGGTCCAAATCCCAAACCGGGTCCAAATCCCACACCGGGTCCAAATCCCAAACAGGGTCCAAATCCCACACTGGGACCGAATCCCACACCGGGACCGAATCCCACACCGGGTCCGAATCCCAAACCGGGTCCGAATCCCACACCGGGTCCAAATCCCAAACCAGGTACCAATCCCACACCGGGTCCAAATCCCAAACCAGGTACCAATCCCACACCAGGTCCAAATCCCACACCAGGTTCCAATCCCACACCAGGTACCAATCCCACACCCGGTCCAAATCCCACACCAGGTTCCAATCCCACACCAGGTCCAAATCCCACACCAGGTACCAATCCCACACCGGGTCCAAATCCCACACCGGGTTCAAATCGCACACCAGGTCCAAATCCCACACCAGGTACCAATCCCACACCGGGTACCAATCCCACACCAGGTCCAAATCCCACACCAGGTTCCAATCCCACACCAGGTTCCAATCCCACACCAGGTTCAAATCCCACACAAGCACTTGGTGGCTAAGAGAGGTGCATTAATGAACAGTTTAAAGAAAAGTTGAATATCAATCTGTAAATCCTTCCAATACGCCTGGGATGGGTGGTCAAAGCAGAAGGGTTTCCTGGTCAGTCATTCATTGCACTATCTGCAGGACCACAACAGCCTCCCAGTGTTAGCAGGTTCCAAGAGCCAGCTCCTTGCCTCCTCACTTAGAACAGAGCTGTCAGGAAGAGAGATCTACAAATGTTAAAATTCACTGGTGCCTTGACCGAATGTCTGCACAGAAGTCACTGGTATATGACAACCAGCGATGACTGAATTGGGCTCCAGTTTGATGCATTAAGACCATAAGATAAAGGAGCAGAATTCAACCATTCGGCCCATCGAGTCTGGTCCACCCATCGATCATGGCTCATTTGTTACTCAATCCCATTCTCCTGTAAGCCTTGATCCTCTTACTGAACAAGAACCTATCTATCTCTGCCTTAAAGACACTCAATGTCTTGGTCTCCAGAGCTGTCTACAGCAATGAGTTCCACAGTTTAACCACCCTCTGGCTGAAGAAATTCCTCCTCATCTCAGTTCTAAAGGATCGTCCCTTCACCCTGAGGCAGTTCCCCTGGGTCCTAGTCTCTCGTACTAATGGAAACATCTTCTCCATGTCCACTCAACCTAGGCCTTTCAGTATTCTGTAAGTTTCAACCACAGCCAATGTTCATGGCTTAAAGATTCCCAGATGGAAAAAGACCAGTTTTATTGGGATACCACAGGGATGCCCGAACCACAATGGAATTGTAGGTTGCTATGCATCAGAGATAAGGTGAGAATGGGATAGAAAGTTGAAAGCAAATACTGACACTTCATTAGCAATCATGATGCTTTGCTGACATCAGCAACGGTTACACACCATTAATGACAATATCACACTATTAAGATCAATATTAACAACAACTGCAACACCAATAATGCACATTAACTCACCATTAACACTGATAATACACCATGAGGTATAGTAACGCATCTTTAATAATAATGACACATCACTGTCATGAATTATGCATCTTGAGCATCAATAAATTCACCTTGAACAGCAGTGAGATACTATAAATATCAATCTGACTCATCAATGCTCCATCTCACATCAATAATACCATAAACAGCAGGTCATTGATACAAATGACAAATTACTGACATCAACACTACACCATTATCATCAACAGTATATTGCTTTTGTCAATATAGTCATCGCTCCAATTTCTTTTGTAGATCAATCTGTAAAGAGTAAGTAGCATAAATATTGTGCTCCCTCCATGCATCATTATCATCAGATGACATGCCAAGCAACAACAATGGGCATTTATATAGCGATTTTGCTACAATAAAATATCCCAAGGAGCTTCACACAATCATTGCAAAGCAAAACATGGCACCAAGCTGCAAGGGGCGATGCCACTAAGGCTCACTGCATTCTGTTTGGACTAGGTTCAGAGGATAGCAGCAGCTCTCCCTCCGAGATCTCCAGCAGAGATCCTGCCCAGCAAAGGGTGCCAGCCAATCAGGCGCTGGGGGCTCTCCCACCTGGCAACAGAGAAGGCTGCGTCATTGCCTTAAGACCACTGTGACCCTAAGGACTAAAAATGATAAACAGGGTGTTTAATAAAATATGACAATGGCACTTACATCCCCAGAGTGAACAAAGAGGGAGCTATTCTTTGAGGGATAGAGTGAGACCTGAAGCACACGCTTGAAAGTGGGCCACCAATTGTTAATCAGTAAGCATCAACATTTTATCCACGACATGAAACCATTTTCCATGACTCTGCCTCCTGCCTCACTGTGGCTATGATCCACATTAATCAAGTTTCGAAACATTTTAACTCGGTTGCCGGAGCCCAGGGCTCTCTCTCGGATCAAAGCCAATGTGAAGGACAGCTGGTGCCAGGACTGGGTTGCAGAATTGTGTCGGTAAAGGTCTGAGGGTGAGCGTACAAAGCTATAACAGATTCTCTACCCAACGCTCAGCAGAAGAAACTGCTGTGGGCTTATAGGATGTGTGAATTGACACGCAGTACATGGTCTAATGGCATTACTGATGGAACCCCCCGAGAGCTGCAGGAATAAAAACCATAATCCAGCCTTCTGAATAGGCTGGACGCCCAGATAAAGAACTTGTAAATAGCCAAGGACACATTGAGGATTAAAACTTTTATCAGGCCTGAAGGATGCTTTAATGTGGTGGAAAAAAAAAGCATTTTCTTTTCCCCCCTGTGAAGCGTAACACACACAATGATAGATAAAGGGAGAATTTCAGTCTCATCTCAGAAAGGAAGGGCAGAGAAACACAAACGCAGTTAAAGAAAACCAACCTCATCCCGCACAAAGAGAAACAGAGTCAGATCTCACGTTGTGCACACCCTTCTATACTGCAGTCAAGGTTAAGGGACTATGGGGTCTCTGAGTGCTGTCTTCCTGATGCCTCGGTGTGTTTTTGGTCTGTCGAGAGAGAGAGGCACAAGTTTTCCCCAACATCCAAGGTCTGCCCTCTGCGATTGTTAACAGGGATAAAGCTGAGGAGATTTGTAGAACAGGCAGTTATTTCTATTGGCCGTTTTACCCCATCACCCACAGTGTTGTTGTGTACCAATGTAAGTTTACCTTTTCTCTGAGGAGTGTTGAACATAATTTAAACTCTACATAAGTTGGTGTCTTTTCAAATGAGTTAAAATCGCATCCACTGTTTTGTCTGGTATGGTTAAAGAACTGACCCCAAATTCGCCCTTTTGTAAGCAACGTGTGTTGGCTCGTCAGTGACTGGACTGGTTTAGTCTTTGTTAATCTAACACATGAAGGAACCTTCCATAAACTGGGCAGCACGTCAGAGGAGACCAATGCAAGCCAACTTGGACTAAAGCAGAATGCAATCATTACTAATTCCCAGTGAAAAAAAAAACTGGGAATGTTACAATCCTAAAATAATAACTGCAAATGCTGATAACGCAGAGCTGGCAAGAATCTAAAGCACACTATTAATACGGGATTGGAGCAGCTCTGAGCGAGCAGTCCACGTTAACCTATCTATCTCTTGCAAGCATGGAGTTAACGGCTGTGAATTCCCGATGTTTTCAGTTTTTATTATCACTCCTTTACACTGGTTTAGGAATTGCAAAGTTCTCATTGTGAGTTCTCGTCCTAGGCTCTCACCCAAAGGGGTTATAATGGCATGACCTTTACAATATTCCAGCACAGTATAGTGCCCAGTGCTCAATTAGGATGGCATAATGAAACCGGCTAGGAGCAGAGAAACACCGGTAGGCCATTCAGCCCATCAAGCCACTCCACCGTTCTGTACGATCACGGTAGATTGAATACTTCAATGCCTTTTACCGACCCTCATCCCCATCACCCTGTACACCACTGGGAATCATAAATCTATCAACCTCTACCTTAAACACACCTCAAAGACACAGCTTTCACAGCCCTCCATGGTACAGAATTTCAAATGTTCACAACGCTCTGAGTAAACAACTTTTGTTTTCATCTCAGACATAAGTTGGTCTTATTTTTAAACTGTGCCACCTGTTTCTACACCCACCAACCAGGGGACTTTACACACAGGATGGTGCGTATCTACAACGAGCTGCCCAGAGGAGGTGGTAGAGGCGGGTACAATTACAACATTTAAAAGACATTTGGACAGGTACATGGATAGGAAAGGTTTAGATGCCAAATGTAGGTAAATGGGATTAGTTCAGTTTTGGAAACCGCAGTATACCTCTATGACTCAATTTGTATGTTTCAATGAAATCACCTCTCATTCGTCAAAACCCGAGAGAATACCGGCCCAATTGGTCTAAACGCTCTTAATAGGACAGTCCCACCATCCTAGGAACAAGTCAGGTTAACCTTTGTTGCACTGCCTCCACGACAATAGTATCTTTCCTGAGGTAAGGAGATCAAAAGTACTCCAGATACGGTCTAACCAAGCTCCTATACAATTGAAGCAAAACCTCACTATTCCTACTCAAATCCTCTCATTATGTGACAGCACCTCGCTCAGAGCTGCGCCAGTCCCATATTAATAGCCTACTTTAGATTCTTGCCAGCTCTACATTATCCTGAATGGATAATTACAGATTAAATTGTCATTGATCTCATTTGCTGTGTTTGGGAGCTTGATCAGCTCAACTTGTCTGCACGTGAGTTTGTAGTTTTGTTTGAGTTTGAGCCTATGCGTCTGGTTTTATCCGTGTGTGTTTGTTTGCCTGTGTGTGTGTTTGTATGTAAATGCATTTTTGTGCATTGTGTGTGTTCACGTAGTTGTATGTGCGTTGATTGCCTGTATATATTTGTGAGTATTGTGGGTGCATGATTGTGCACATGACTATGGGTTTGTAAATGCATGTGTTTGTGCGTGTATATATGTCAACGTGTGACTGCATGCTCATGTATATTAGTGTGCACTGTATTCATGGGTTGTCTGTGTACGTGACTGTGCGTTTATTTGTGTATGTGTTTGTGTGCGTGTGTTTATATGTGCATGTGTGTGTACATAAAAGCCTAGTGTGGGGATCAGTCACATGACAACAGTCAGCTCTGAGTTCTGAGGAAGAGTAACCAGACCTGAAACGTTTACTCTGATTTTGTCCTTCACAGATGCTGCCAGACCTGCTGAGCTTTACCAGCAACTTCTGTTTTTGTTACAGTCTCAGCATCAATGCCATTCCCTCTGACTTTGAAATAGTTAACATTTGACCTGCGGCTTTGCTAGGTCCTCCTTTTGATATAGGACTCGTGAATCTGCACAGCCACCCACTGTGTAGTGTCCAGTCACACATTCCTGAGAGTATTGTGAAAATGAATTGCATCTCTGTTGGGGAACAATCCTGATCATACAGGAAAGGTTTTGATCTCATTCAATTTTTCCTTCTTCCTAAGAACACTGGTGAAGGGACCAGGCAGTCGCTTGTTGTAACAACAATAACTTTCAATCTGGAACAACAGACCCACCAGCATTCCCCACCTACATCAGTCTTGCGATATGTTGTTCGGAAACGCCACACACCCATTTCCTTTGTCAAAGATGGAAGTTTTCTGTCCGTGCTTGAGAAACAGAAAAGGGACTTGATTTCAGGAAGAGAATGTGGCATCCTCACTGGTTTGACAATGGTCTCTTGTAATGAGGAGGCTCACAATCGACAGTTATTTATTCACAATCTGGATATCACGGGGGAAATGATTACTGTGGCCTGATAGCTGGCTGTCTGAAAGAGAAACTCAATGGTCTTCAGATAATGAGCTTAGTTCTTAACAGAGAGAGATGAATAAGCTTTCTGCAGTGTTAACAGGAATACTGTTCAGCAGGGCCACAGCCCATATCACTGGTGACCTTCAGATCACTTTAATATAAGAAAGTCAGGAATGAGAAAACGCTCTTTCAACCTATCAAAGCTTGTCCCTCTAGCACATTATCTCTCCAAATGTGGAATCTAATTGTATTGTGAATAGCCCCGATGGACCTACCTACATTACCCTTCTAAGGAGCCTAAGCCTGCTTTCATCAATCTTTAAAGATGATTTTCCTTAATATCTATAGTAAATTAACTTTTCTGAGCATTTCCTTTTAAGTCCTTTACATCTCTTCGGTACACATTCTCTATCACACCACATCAACTTCAAGATGCTACTATGCTTTGAAAGCAAATTCAGCATCCTGTCCCCTTTCCTTCTCCTCTCAACCATCTTTGTGGATGAGGGAAAACACTCAGATTGCTCACCTTTCTCTACCCCTTTCAGGTTCATCCAGTAACCACTGAGGGCAAGTGATTGCCCACTGTCAATAGCCTTGAGCCAGGCTCAGAAAGCAACTACTAAATAAAAACCGAAAGAACTGCAGATGCTATAAATCAGGAACAAAAACAAAGTTGCTGGAAAAGCTCAGCAGGTTTGGCATAATCTGTGAAGTGAAAAACAGAGTTAACGTTTCAGGTCCGGTGAACCTTCCTCAGAACTGATGGTGGCTGAGCAACTTTGTTTTTGTTCCTGATTTACAGCATCCGCAGTTCTTTCGGTTTTTATTTAGTATTTAACTCACTGCCACATCTCTTCCAGGCATGCCAACCTTGAAGAAGTTCTGCTCCTCTCTCCGACAGGATTTCCATTCCAATCTCTCTTCTTGCCCACAGACTTTAATTTCACTGTCGCTCCTGGTGTTTGCCCTCCCAGCCTGATCGTTAGCAACTCCTTTGTCTGTCCAACTGTCTTTTCTCTTTGGGCTCTATCCTATCGTTTACTCCCTACCCCACCCACGTCCCCATTTTCTGCACGTAAACTGACGTTTTCCCAGCCACCATCAGTTCTGAGGAAGGACCACTGGACCCAAAACATTACCTCTGTTTTTTCCTTCACAGATGCTGCCAGACCTGCTGAGCTTTTCCAGCAACTTTGTTTTTGTTTCAGAAAGCAACTACTTCATTAAACATTTTGTAAAATGTAAAATACCAAGCAACGACTGCCACAAACATTACATCGGACAGACAGGAAAGAAACTAGCCATCAGAATACATGAACATTGGCTAGCAGCAAAAAGTCACGACAAACTTTCCCTAATGTCAGTACACACGGACAATGAAGGCCATCAATTTAACTGGGACAATGTAACCATAGTAGCCCAAGCTAAACATAGACACACACGGGAATTCCTAGAGGCATGGTTCTCAATCCGTAATGCAATCAACAAACATATAGAATTGGATCCCATATACAAACCCATAGTGAACAGAACTGGACATGACAGGACTCACCATAACGGACCAGACAGTATAAATTCCAAGCAGAGTAGAACAACATCGCTTTATTGGAGGCTCCACTGATTGTTACCTGGCATGGTGTCAAAACATCTGATCGAGAACAAGCCAGCTCGGTGAGCAAGTCAACAACCTCACCCACAACCTGAGCTACAGATCTTTGATAAAACTTTAATCAACTTCTTCTGCTTGCCTTGTGACAAAGGCTTTGATTCACCATCCTGTTTCCCAAGAACAACAGACACTGAAACAGCGGTCAAATATAAGCCGGGGGTCGAGCGGGATTTAGCCTGTGGTAAATCACCAGGGGTTATAACAGCCACTTCACTGATATCCGTTGTTTATCTGCATAACATTTAGCTTGGGAGCTGGAAAAAGTTCAAAAACCCGCTCCACACTGCCATCCAGTAGTCAGAAATCACACGACACCAGGTTATAGTCCAACAGGTTCATTTGAAAACACAAGCTTTCAGGGCCTCACTCCTTATTCAGGTGTTAGGGAGACATAGTATCAGACACAGAATTTACAAGTAAAAGATCAAAGGTTCACACCATTGATGAGGATTCACTAAACAAACCTAAGGTGCTGTTAAATCTTTAATCAGTTAAAAGGTTTTAATTGATTAATATGTATATGTAAATCCCCAAATTCCTTTCAAGTCATTGTCCTGAGAGAAATAAAGGTTTTATCAATGTAAGGAAGAGGTGACATTTTAGGTCAGACAATGCATGTTAGGTGTGAGACCTTGTTTAGAATCTGTTTGTGTCTTAGTTTGGAGCCAGAGTGGTTTTATTTCTAAAGTAGGAATTTATAAAATGCCATATTGTCTGACTGTCTATACATTGTGTGCATTTTGAACAAAATAAAACGTATCTGCAAATACAAATTCACCCTGTAGATTTACATGTGTGTGTGTGTATGTGTGAGGGGGGAGAGAGTGTGTGTGCGTGTGTGTGTGTGTGAAAGAATATAGTGTGGTGGGGTCACCTGTAGTGCATCATGAACCTAAGATCCCATTTGAGGGCGTCCTCAGGGGTACTGAACTTGGCTATCAGCCTCTGCTCAGCAACTCTGCGTTGTTGTGTATCCCAAAGTCACACACACTCTCTCTCCCCACCTCACACACACACACTCTCTCTCCCCCGACACATTTGCAGATCCATTTTATTTGTTCAAAAAACACACAATGTATAGACAGTCAGACAATATGGCATTTTATAAATTCCTACTTTATAAATAAGACCAGGCTGACTCCAAACTAAGACACAAACAGATTCTAAACAAGGTCTCACACCGAACATGCATTGTCTGACCTAAAATGTCACCTCTGCTTTACACTGACAAAATCTTTAGTTCTGTCAGGACCACGACTTGAAAGGAATTTGGGGATTTACATAAACATATTAATCAATTTAAACCTTTTAAATGATTAAATATTTAACAGCATCTTAGATTTGTTTAGTACATCCTCATCAGTGGTGTGACCCTTTGATTGTTTACTTATAGATTCTGTGTCTGATACTACCTCTCTCCCTAACACCTGAATAAGGAGTGAGGACCCGAAAGCTTGTGTTTTCAAATAAACCTGTTGGACTCTAACCTGGTGTCGTGTGATTTCTGACCTTGTCCACCCCAGTCCAACACCAGCACCTCCACATCATGGCCATCCAGTCGTCACTGCAACTGCAATGTGGCCACTGATGTGACAGCTTTTGAGAACAATTGTTGACATAGCAATTTTTTTGGAAAAACCTGACTGGGAATAAGATACAAGAAGCCTTGTGAAACAGGAAGTGCACACATCCTTTCTAATAGTCATTTGGTAGTATCAAACTTGAGCATTGCTGGAAAAGAGATTAATTTTGGCAAAGCTTTTCGTCTTGCACTCATCAGGATACTTGGCAAGAATGCCAATATGAAGGAGAACTGCATTTTACACTGTATGAGCAGTGCGTGATGATTAGTTGTCAAGTGGGCTCTGACTTGTTGAACCTTTCCACAATGCTTCCCAAACCTCTTCCTGCTGTGACCCATCTTAAAGCATTGGAATTATGGAGAGATGGAGATGGAGGTGGTGGTAGCTTCAGGTGCTGGAGGAAGCAGAAGGATGGGGTTATCTCCTGAGTGTCCAGAAGTGGGGGAGGAGTAGAATAGCCATGGTGGGAATAGTTTAATCCACAGGGAACAAATACTACTTTCTCGCAATCTTTTCTCTGCAACAGCAATCAGGTCTCAAAGATTCATCCACTAGGATCAAGGGGTTTAAATAAGGATTTTGCTGATACTTAGTCCAAGTGCCACTGCTGATCTGGAGCTCACAGCCCCAAAACTTTGTCCTCGTACCACAACGGAAGAGGGGAGGGAGTTGGTGGAGGACCTGTGACCCACAAATCGGGATATATGGCCTGCCTGCCCTATCCGAGTTGAGGCTAGCCAACTTCATAACGAATGACCATTTCCATTTCCGTCTCATCTTAAAACACAGTGAAGGCCTCCCAGGAGAATAGTCAGAGAAAAGATTTGACAGCGGGCTGAGGGAAGG
This sequence comes from Rhincodon typus, assembly GCF_021869965.1. Taxonomy (NCBI): domain Eukaryota; kingdom Metazoa; phylum Chordata; class Chondrichthyes; order Orectolobiformes; family Rhincodontidae; genus Rhincodon; species Rhincodon typus. The sequence continues at coordinate 81,097,676 of NC_063340.1, forward strand.
AGAGCCAGTCCTAAAGCTGAGCCTTAAGACATGGAGGAGGGAGAAAAAGAGAGGACAGAGAGGTTTCAGGAGGAGATGCCAGATATTCGAGCCTGGATGGCTTAAATTAAACACTTGGGATACTTCCACAGTACAAAATGTCTCATATTCAATATGTAATCTAAATGTAGCATTCCCTTTTCAATAACAGAATGCAGATTAATATCCTTTGGGTCAAGTTCACTGGGTGATTTCTTTTCTCTGGAAAATTATCCCAGTAATGGCCAGTCGAATTGTCTTATACATCAATGTATTTGTGAGTCCTCATTACTGCAGATACTGTGTTATTATGGCTAGTCTGTGCAATGATTGCTCTTGGAACACAAAATTCTTGCAGTGTAAATGCAACACAGAATCACAATTGTTTTGGGCTCAGGCTGACCAAAGTTCATCAGATTTATAGACCATGGAGAATCTCTCTTTATTGATCCATGAAGCTGTCTGCTTGGAGTTCCTCCAGGAACTGAGATGTACTAACATAATACTGCATGGGAGGAGTGGGGGAATTGCTGAAGATTTGCATTCTCCTCCTATCCCCATTACCCCCCAAACACCCACCCAACCTCACCCATACTGCCATGGCTCATCAGCTAATGTCTTTGTCAAAAAATAATTCTCAGGATCAACACAGCGTCAATAGGACCAGAGACAGTCTAGGCCCGAAACGTCAGCTTTCCTGCTCCTCTGATGCTGCTTGGCCTGCTGTGTTCATCCAGCTCTACACCTTGTTATCTCTGTCAATAGGACCCGCATCTGTTGCCTATTTTTGAACTGCCTTTGAGGGAGTGGAGTTCTGTGTTTTGACCACAAAAGAGCCTGTGGTGAAAGTATAGTGACCTTTTCCTTGCAGATGGAATATAATGTGGGCAAGTGTGAGGTCACACAATTTGGCAAGAAATGCCAAATATTATTTAAATTGAAAAAGATTGCAGAAAGTTTTAGCACAGAAGGATTTGAGAGTCTTCATGCATAAAGACAGTCATAGAGGTTTACAGCATGGAAACAGGCTCCCCAGCCCAACTTGTCCATGTTGCCCAATTTTCACAACTGAACTAGTCCCATTTGCCTGTGTGTGGTCCATATTCCCTCCAAGTACCTGCCTAAATGTTTCTTAAATGACAAAATTGTACTCACTTCCAACACTACCTCTGGCAGCCTTCTCCAGATACTCATCACCCTCTGTGTGAAAAACATGCCCCCCTGGGCCCTTTTGTATAACTCCCCTTAAACTCATGCCCTCCAGTTTTAGACTCCCATACCATGGGGAAAAGCTGCTGGCTATCTACCTTATCTATGCCTCTCATGATTTTATAGACTTCTATAAAGTCACCCCTCAGTCTTCTACGCTCAAGGGAAAAATATTCCAGCCTATCCAACTATTCCTTACAACTCAAACCTTCCAGTCCAGGTAGCATCCTAGTAAATCTTTTCTGCACTCTTTCCAGTTTAATAATATCCTTTCTATAGTAGGGTAACCAGAACTGCACATAGTACTCCAAATGTGGCCTCACCAATGTCTTGTACAGCTGCAACAAGATGTCCCAAGTCCAATACTCAATGCTCTGACCAATGAAAGCAAGCACGTCGAGAAGCTTTTCCACCACTCTATCTACCTGTGACTTCAATTTCAAGGAGCTATGAACCTGTACCCCAGGTCTCTTTGTTCCATAACACTCCCCAGGGCCCTACCATTGACAGTGTCAGTCCTGCCCTGGTTTGACCCACCAAAATGCAACACTGTGCATTTATCTAAATTAAACACTGTCTGCCATTCCTCAGCCCACTGGCCCAGTTGATCAAGATCTTGCTGCATTTCAAAATAACCTTCTTCGCTGTCAACTACACCACCAATTTTGGTGTCATCCGCAAACTTACTAACCATACTTGCTTAAAATTTCATCCAAATCATTTACAGAAATGACGAATACCAGTGGACCCAGCACAAATCCCTGTGACACACCACTGGTCTCAAGCCTCCAGTCTGAAAAACAACATTCTACCACCACCCTCTGTCTTCTACTGTCAAGCCAGTTTTGTATCCATTTGGCTAGCTCTCCTTGGATCCCAAGGGACTGAACCTCACCCAACAACCTACCATGTAGTACCTTGTCAAAGGCTTTGCTAAAGTCCATGTAGACAATGTCTACTGCACTGCCCTCATCTACTTTCTTGGTCATCCTTTCAAAAAACTCAACCAAATTCGTGAGACACAACTTCTCACACACAATGCCATGCTGCCTATCCCAAATGTGTCCTTGTCTCTCCAAATACCTGTAGATCCTGTCTCTCAGAGTCCCCACTAACAACTCATCCAAACAAACATCAGGCTCACTCGCCTGTAGTTCCCAGGCATTTCCCTGCAGCCTTTCTTAAATAATGGCACAATATTAGCCACTGTCTAATCTTGGGGCTCTTCACCTGTGGCTCTCGATGATACAAATATCTCCACTGGAGGCCCTGTAATTTCCTCCCTAGCCTCCCACAGTCCGAGAATACACTTCATCAGGTCCTGGGGATTTATCTACCTTAATGCGTTTTAAGACTTCCAGCATCTCCTCGTCTGTAATGTGGACTCTTTTCAAGACGTCACTATTTATTTCCACAAGTTCCACAGCATCCATTTTTTTCTCTACTGTAAATACTGACAAGAAATATTCATTTCGGATCTCACCCATCTCTTGTGATCTTTACGAGGCCCTATTCTCTTCCTAATTATTCTTTTTCCCTTCATGTGTTTGTAGAATCTCTTTGGATTCTCCTTTACCTTATCTGCCAACAGCATCTCATATCCCCTTTTAGCACTTCTGATTTCTCTCTTAGGTGTAGTCCGACATCCTCTATACTCCTCAAGGAATTCACTTGATCCCACCTGCCTATAAATGTCATATGCTTTCTTGAGCAGGGCCTCAATAACTCTAGTCATCCAGAGCTCCCTACTCCTGCCAGCCTTCCCCCTTGCTCTAACAGGAACATGCTGGCCCTGAACCCTTATTAACTCACTTATGAAAACCTCCCACTTACTAGACGTCCCTTGGGCTGCAAACAGCCTCCCCCAAACAACTTTTGAAAGTTGCTGTCCAAAACCATCAAAAAGTTAGCCTTGCCCCAATTTAGAACCTTAACTTGTGGCCCAGACCTAACCATTTCCATAACTATTTTAAATCTAATGGAATTGTGGTTGCTGATCGCAAAGTGCTCCCCCACTAACACTTCTGTCACTTGCCCTGCCTTATTTCCCAAGAGAGGTCAGGTTTTACCCCTTCTCTAGTAGGGCCATCTACGTACTGTATCAGAAATTCTTCCTGAACAACACTTAACAAATTTCTCTCCGTCCAAGCCCTTAACACTATGGCAGTCCCAGTCGATGATAGGAAAGTTAAAATTCCCAACCATTACAACTCTATTACTCTTGCAGCTATCTGCAATCTCCTTATGTATTTGCTCTTCAATCTCCCGCTGACTACTGGGGGGCCTACAGTACAATGCTATCAAAGTGATCCACCCTTTTTATTTCTCAGTTCTACCCCTATACACTGAGTGGATGAACCATCAAGAATGTCACCTCTCAGTACTGACGCGATGTTCTAATCAAAAATGCAACTCCCCCTTCTCTCTTGCAAGTGCTTCTATTCTTCCTAAAGCATCTGTAGTCCAGAACATTGAGCTGCCAGTCCTGTCTCTCCCTCAGCCATGCTCTGTAATAGCAATGATATCCTAGTCCCATCTACCCATCCACACCTTAAGTTAATTTGCCTTATCCGTCAGGCCTGTACAGTCAGTAATAAGGTAGGCAAATGGAAGTTGCCTTTTATTTCAAAGGAATTGGAGTATAAAAGTACGTTTTGCTAAAACTGCAGAAGGTACAAGTCAGACCATAGCTGGAACACCATGCACAGTCTTAGTCCCCTTATCTCAGCAAAGATAGAGCGGCATTGAAAGCAGTCCACAGAACATTCACTTGGCAGATACCAAGTGAGGAGGAATCATCATATGGGGAGAGATGAATGGTTCAGACCTGAATTTATCAGAGTTTGGAAGAATGAAAAGTTCTTAGGGGGCTTGACAGGATAGATGCGGAGAGAATTTTTCTCCTTGAGGCAGAGTCTAAACCATAGGGTATAATCTCAATGTAAAGGGTTATCCATTTAATACAGAGATGAAGAGGAATTTCTTCTCTCGGAGGGTAGTGAATCTGTGGAATGCTTTAGTGTAGGGAGTTGTTGAGGCTGGGTTCTTCAGTACATTCAAGGCTGGCATATATAGATTTTTCATCAATAAAGGAAATCAGGGTTATGGGGAAAAGACAAGAAGGTGGAGTTAAGGATTATCAGATCAGCCATGATCTCATTGAATGGCAGAGGAGACTCAACGGGCCAAATGATCTGCTTCTGTTCCTACATCTATGGTTTGATGTAACTTGTGTGGTTTGCTGGGACATTTCATCGGGAAGCTGAGGTTGATCAACATTCATGCACATTTGGAGTGCCAAATACACCAGACCAGGTAAGGGCAGCAAATTTCTAGGTGTTTTGTCTAAGCAACAATCTGGCAGTTTCACAGTCACAGTTATTGGTGCTGGGTGTGCTACAGTTCAGTCAGGGTGTCTAAGTGTCTATGACGACAAGCACTTTTACAAACATGCTGTAGCCTGGAAATATGGACAGTAATTGTAAAGGCTCCAATGTTCTTTCCATTATGTGGTTGATCAGGGATTTCTCCCTTTCTCACTGCCTGTCATTGGCGTCTGTCAGAAGGATTTACAGGTTGCTTTAGTAGAGTTGAAGTTCCCAGCTGTCATGGTGAGATCTGAACTCAAGTCTCTGGGTCATTAGTCCAAGACTTTGGATTGTTAACCCAGTAGCTACAATGACACCGAGTCTTCTATTTGCCTCTGAGTCAGGAGGTCGTTGGTTCACATCTCACTTGAGCAAATCAGGCTGGGCTGACTCTCTGGGGAAGGGGTCAGAGATACAGTCTTTTGGGCCATAACTGGGGTAGGGCCTGCCCTGCCAGGTGTTTGTAAAGGATCCCCAGAGACATTATTGAAGAAAAAGCAGGGGAGATTCTCCAGTGTCCCAGCGAATATTCATTCCTCAAACAATATCAGTTAAATAAAAAAACAAATTATCTTGTCATTTAGCTGGTGCTGGGACCTTGCTGTATGTAAACCAGTTGCTGCGTCTGTCTATATGTGCAACAATAATCAGGGAACGAGGTCAGAACCAGTAAGAGAGAACTTCATCTTCGCACGGACAGAGAGAAGTTAGTATTTGCAGAACATATTTACCCACAGAGACCCTACGACATTACACAAGTGATAAAACCTTGAAACAGAAATATCATGAGAACAGTCCAAGATACTAATGAGATAAAAGGATGGCACATTATTCATTTTTAAGTGTCTGTATGATACTGTGACTCTCTTTTGTCTGTTATTTTAATAGAAGCGTTAAGTGTTGAAAGGTCACTGGCTCCATTAAAAGGCCAGAGAAAATCCATTGATTCCATTAAATAACAGCAAACACTAAAATGATCATAGAATTCCTACAGTGTGGAAACAGACCCTTCAGCCCAACAAACCCACACCGACCCTCAGAGCATCCCACCCAGACCCATCCCCTTATAACCCACCTAATCTACACATGAGCAATTTAGCATGGCCAACCCACCTAGGCTACACATCTTAAGACTGTGGGAGGAAACCAGAGCAAACCCACGCAGACACAGGGAGAATGTGCAAACTCCACTCAGACAGTCACCCACCCAACTATGGAATTGAACCCGGGTTCCTGGCACTGTGAGGTAGCAGTGCTAACCACTGAGCCACTGTGCCACCCCAAAATGCCCTGTACCTGTAGCAAATAGCAGAGGATAGCAGAAAATGGCAGATGAAAGAATTTTACATGGCCATGTTAACACAGAATACTGAATGGCCTGGACAAATTGGATGTTGGGAAGATGCTTCAATTGGTGGGAGAGACCAGGACCTCAGGGCACAGCCTTAGAGTAAAGGGAAGACCTTTTAGAACAGAGATAAGGAGAAACTTCTTCAGCCAGAGAGTGGTGAATCTATGGAATTCACTGCCACAGAAGGCTGTGGAGGCCAGGTCATTGAGTACATTTAAGACTGAGGTAGATAGGTTCTTGATTATCAAGGGGATCAAGGGTTACGGGGAGAAAGCAGGAGAATGGGGTTGAGGAACTTATCAGCCATGATTGAATGGCTGAACAGACTCCATGGGCCGAATGGCCTAATTTCTGCTCCTATGTCTTATGGTTTTATGGTCTGTCATTATAATAGAGGACAAGGTAACATCATGTGAAGGCACACACACCTGAAATATAATGCGAAAGGGGAAAATTCTTATGAATATATTAAGAGTTTTATTCAAATGGAGGACGTGGCAATTTCATAGGAACATGTTGGCGCCTCTGTTCTAATAGAACATGGAAACCTCAGGTTAATGTTTTGTTAATAATAGCTCACAGTGTGATTCTAATCGCGGAAGTATCAAAGAGCTAATTTTCTTATCACAACAATCAAACATTCACTTTGCCTTCACAGACGCTGCTGCAAATTAGAAGTCTTTTTTTCCAATGACTTTTGGTTTCATTGTAAATGAGGCGCCTTTATCAAAATTACTCTTTCACTCCAGTAAGCTATTCAATCTTTAACAAGCTCCATCATTCCTGCTGTGTTTGAAATGTTAGGTTCTAAGTGGAGAAAGCAGCAATGACAATGACTGACCGATAGACGATCTGAGGGATAGATATCGGGCCTGATCAACATTTTGAATTTTGTGTCTGTTCACAAGCATTTCCCACAACTGGTAATAAGCTTGCAGATAAAAGGACTGTATGGAATCCAGTCATCTCGCTGTGTGGTTCGAAGTGTTTTCACTGCAGATTTCCAAGGCTTTTCTGCCCATAGCCTTACAACAATTTTGGGAAAAGCAGAACTTACATTAATATAGCACCCTTCATGATCACCAGAACTCTCAAAGCACTGCCACATCCAATGGGTGAACATTCGTCAATGTTGTGATGCAGGAAGTGTAGGAGTCAATTTCCATACAGCAAGTTCCCACAAACAACGAGGTCACAACCAGACAACCTGCTTTTGTGATGTGAGAGGGGAGGCGATGGCCTAGTGGTTTTATCGCTGGACTGTTAATCCAGAGACCCAGACAATGTTCTGGGAACCTGGGTTCAAATCCTGCCATGGCAGATGGTAGAATTTGAATTCAACAAAATATCTGGAATTAAGAATCTAATGATGACCCTGAATCCATTGTCAATTGTTGGGAAAAAGCCATCTGGTTCACTAATGTCCTTTAGGGAAGGAAACTGCCATCCTTACCTGGTCTGGCCTACATGTGACTCCAGACCCACAGCAATGTGGTTGAATCTTAACTGCCCTCTGGACAATTAGGGATGGGCAATAAATGCTGTCTAGCCAGCAACACCCTCATCCCATGAATGAATTGAGAAAAAAAATGTTGATTAATGGGTTGACACTGGGGAGAATTTCCTTGCTCATCTTCAAAATAGTGCCACAAGATTTTCTACTTACATCTGAGAAGCCAGCCCACCTCTTTGACATAAAATCAAATCTGGAACCCTCACCTCCAACTGGACTGCACGAGGAACATCAGCCTAGATTTTGCACTTTAATTCCGAGTAGGACTCAACCCTCGAACCTCCAGACACAGAGGCAAAACCAGGGCTTACGCGATGACAAACAAAATCAAACTCAACTAAGATTTCCAAAGGGGCAACTCTATCAATACAGGCATGGTGAATACCAAAGATACAGGCAACTCTCCCTTCTCACCTCCATAGGGCCAAAATCCTGGACATCGATTGGGTAAAGGGCCAAGCGAGAACAGAGAAGATGTGGCCAACAAAAAGCTTCCAGTCTTCAACTGTTTGCTCCTGAAGGAAGAGCAAGTTAATCTCAGGTACGGTCATGGGTCCCTCCACAAACCACACCCTGCAGTTTTATGGAGCTTTTACCGTGAACAAAGACTTGTCAAGGCACCTCACAAATGCATTTTATTAATTAATCCGTGAGATGTAGGCATCACCAACATTTTATTGCCCATCCCTAATTGCCCTCAGGAAATTGGTGGTGATGACAGGTATGGGTGCAGTGGAAAGGCTGGGAGACCTACTATCACCCTGCCAGAACTTAATGCACTATAGGAGAGCTGAAATTCCAACTGAATTGACTCCATCCCCAATCCTGCTTCCTCCTTCCGGGTATATATCCTCTGAGTTTAATTAAACAAGATTATGAGTATGAGAACATCTATCAGCAATAGCTGTTGCTTCATGGGGTGTGGGCAAGGCCAGCATTTGTTGCCCATCCCTAACTGCCCTTGAACTGAGTAGCTTGTTCAGCCATTTCTGAGGGCAATTAAGAATCAATCTGGGGTCACATGCAGGCCAGATCAATGATCTAGCAGTCAGAACAGATGGGCCCCGCCACATACCCAGACAGGAGTCCTCTTCTGTCATCATCTTGATGACGCATGAAGACTAGGTTTCAATTCCAGATGTGTTGATTGAATTTAAATTTCACTAGGTGCAGTGATAGGAGTTGATAACTGGGCCTTTGTGATTACTAGGCTAGTGATAGACTACTACAACGCCTCATCCCCAACTGGGATAGTTACAGGCAGGGAATGAGACCCCAGTCTCTCCTTCAGTTAAATCACCTGAAGGGCCTGCAGCAAGGTTGCTGAGAGTAGAGGGTATTCTACGAGAGCGATGATAATCTAATAGGACATTCATTCCACCTTCATAACATAACATTGACTGAGAAAGACCTGCATTCCAGATTTATAACTTAGAAATCACTTTCTGATATTGTGTGCCTGGGCTGATTCAATGAGCTACAGATGAAAGCTCAGCAGAATGTACTTCAATAGTTATCCTAACAATATTATTACGGGCTTAATTTTCCATTTTTTTCCAATAACAGGCACAGATCCCCGAAACGTCAGCTTTCCTGCTCCTCCGATGCTGCCTGGCCCTGCTGCGTTCCTCCAGCTCCACACTGTGTTATCTCAGACTCCAGCATCGGCAGTTCTTACTATCTCTGACATCTCTCTCCCAGCCTGCCAGAATATATTCCTGTGGACTAAATACACTTCCATTCCTTTGGCGCCAAGACAGAGATCACTAAACACGGCACCAGCTCCAGTCTCATTTTCTGATGTGTCTCCAGCTAACACGTGCCCCCACCTCACCCACTCGAGGGCCCTCAGGGTGGAGTTCCCACTCTCCGAGAGTAGGTCACTCCGAGGCTGGCAGCTGTCCTGGGAAGCAGAGCCTATTCCCGGGACTGTGCCCTCCCAAGGCCCAGGCTCATTGCTTGGATCAGGGGTCTACAAGGGTACGATGGGTGGGAGAGGCACGTGGAGTTGGAGACAGTGAGGTGATTGGTAGCAAGTGCGGAGGGATGACTCTCAGACAGCCCCCTCCCAATGCCCCTGATCACACACTAGGTTCCTTTGAATGAGGGTCCCATCCCAGGGAACTCCACAAGGAGACTGGGTGATGCATGGCAAGCTCCCATTGGTGCACGAACCGGGAAGGCGGGATCTCCCTGACACTGACACAATCCGGATGAGAGGTGGGTGGGTGGCACCTTCCCCACCCACCTCTTCAAATGCCTCTTTAACGCCACCAAACCTGCCACACAGGGAGGGGCAGGGGCACAAGAGTCTGCCCACTGTCTCAGAATAAGGGACCAGCCCATTAGGACTGAAATGGGGAGGAATTACTTCATTCTGAAAGTTATGACTTTTTGGAATCCTCTACCTCAGTCATCAAGGGTCTTCAAGACGGGGCTCGGTGGATTTTCAAGCAGGGAATGATCCAATGGATCTTAGGTTTGTGTGGGAAAGTGGTGTTGGGGGTTAAAGATCAGCACTGAGCCAGCTGAATGACTATTGCAGTTCCCAACTGTTATCTTTCTAACATCCTCAGATTGGAGGATATACAGCATACCCTGCCATGCAGAGTATACCATATCACCCACAGTGGGAAATATACAGTATCTTCCACAGTACAGGTTATACAGTATCTCTCCCAGTGGGTCTACAGCATATCCCACAGTGCTGTGTATATACAGTATGCCTCAGAGTGGGGGATAGACAGAATCTTTCACAGTGGAAGATATGCAGCATATACCACAGTGGACGGTATAAACTTTCACCCACAGTGAGGATATGCAGCAAATTTCATTGGAGGGTGTATAATGCTTTTAACAGTGGCGATATAGACAATGGGTGGTAAATAGTGCCTCCAGGAGTATGTAGCGTATCCCACTGTGGGGATATACAGACTGCCTCACATATATCGAGCACATGTACATGTAGTTCCGTCGATCTTGTTAAATCAGCAGAGGGCAGTCTCTGGCTCCCTTTCTACATGTCCCGGTCAAGCAAGCTGCTGTTCATGGAGAAAGCTTACAGGTAGTTCAATATTCTGGTCAGACGGTGCTAGGACACAGAATAGGGTAAGGGTTAGGAATCTAACTTCGGGTGCAGCAAATAAGAGGACAACAATGAGAAGAGGGTCAGCAACTGCAGGACTGAGGCTGTTGTACTTAAATGCACTCAGTATACGAAACAAGGTAAACGAGTTTGTAGTGTAGATTGAAACAGGCAGGTACAATGTTGGGGGTATCTCAGAGACATGGGGCTCAGGGCTAGAAACTAAATATATAAGGATATGCATCCTATCGAAAGGATGGGTAGAAAGCAGGGGGTACAAGGTTGCTTTGTTAGCAAGAAATGGAATTGAATCAATAGCCCGAAGTGATATAGGGTCAGAAGGCAGTGGGTAGAGTTGAGGAACTGCAAGGGAGAAAAAAAACCCTGTTGGGAGTTATGTACAGGCCTCCTAGCAGTAGTCAGGATGTGGGACAGAAAATAAATCAGGAGATAGAAAAGGCGGGTAAGGAAGACACTATTAAAATAATCATGGGGGACTTCAATATGCGGGTGGACTGGGAATATCAGGTCGGTAGCAGATCCCAAGAAAAGGAATCCATGGAATGTCTACAAGATAGCTTTTTGGAGCAGCTTGTGGTAGAACCCACGAGGGAACAGGTGATTCGAGATTCTGATGTGTAATGAAGCAGACATGATCAGGGAGCTTCAAGTGTAGGAACCCCTCAGGGCAATGACCCTGATATGATAGAAATCACGCTGCAGTTTGAGAGGGAGGAGCTGGAATCAGATGGAACGGTACTATAACTGAGTAGAAGTAACTACAAAAATGCAAGACAGGAGCTGGCCAGAGTTGACTGGAAGGGGAGTCTAACAGGGAAGACGGTGGAGAAGCAATAGCAGGTGTTTGTGGGGGAATTCAGGAGGAACAGCAGAAATTCATCCCAAGAAAGAAGTAACATACCAAGGAGAGGACGAGGCAACCATAGCCAACAACGGAAGTCAGGGACAGCATACAATCAGGTGAAGAGTAGTAGGAGTCAGGGAAGCCTTTAAAAGCCAGCAAAAGGCAACTAAAAAAGCAAAAAGGGGGTAGAAGGTGAAATATGTGGTTAAACTAGCTAGTAATGTAAAAGAAGATTGCTAAAGCTTTTTACAATGTATACAATGTAAGAGAGAGGCGAGTGGACATTGGACTGCTGGACAATGAGGCTGGAGAAGTAGTAATGGGGAACAGAGAAATGGCAGAGGAACTGAAAAGGCACTTTGCATCAGTCTTCATTGTGGAAGACACAAATAGCAAACCAACACTTCAAGAGAAGTAAAGGGGCAGAAGTGAATGGAGTGGCTACATCCAGAATGCAGTCAATTTGTGAACGGGGGCAAGTGGCGATGTGGGGGAATGGGGAGAGTGTCAGTGTGGGGGGGCAGTGGGGAGGGGGTCAGTGTGGGGGGGAGTGGGGAGAGTGTCAGTGTGGGGGGGAGTGGGGGGGGTGGCAGGGGGGGGGGGAGAGGGGGGGGGGGG
>NC_063340.1:81110102-81117096 GCF_021869965.1 Rhincodon typus
CAGTGTTGGGGGGAATGGGGAGAGGCCAGCATTTGCTGTTCTTGACCTTTTGCTCTCAAAATGAGTGGCTTGCTCGGCCATTTCACAAGGCTGGCAGCACATTTCCTTCCCTGGGTGGTATTCGTGAAGCATATGGGTCTTTTTGACAATCAATGATCATTTACTGAGTCTAGCTTTCAATTCCAGATTTTTCGAATTGAATCTGAAAGTCTACCAGCCACCAACATTGTTTTGTCTGTGCCATTCTTCTGTGCGACTTTGTCAAAAGCCTTCTGAAAATCCAAATAAAGCACATCCACCGGCTCTCCTTAATTATCTCTAATAGTTGTATCCTAGAAGAATTCCAGTAGATTTGTCAGGCATAATTTCCTTTTTGTAAATCCATGCTGTGTGTGTCTGATTTACCACTGTTTACAAAGTGCTCTGCGATAAAGTCCTTGACAGTGGGCTCTAGTATCTTGCCCACTATTGCCATCAGACTTGCTGGTCTGTAATTCCCTGTTTTCTGTCAACCTCCCTTTTTAAATAGTGGGGTTACATTAGCTACCCCCCAATCTGCAGGAATTGTTCCAGATCTAAATAATCTTGGAAGATGACCAGTAATGCATCAACTTTTCAAGGGCCACTTCCTGAAGCACAGTGGGATGTAGATTATCAGACCCTAGGAATTTATCAGCCTTCCATTCCATCCATTTCTCAAATACCATTTCTCCACTAATACAGATTTTCTTCAATTCCTCCCTCTCACTGTGCTCCCCATCATTTCTGGGACGTTATTCATGTCTTCCTTTGTGAAGACAGAAGTGCAGAAGTGTAAATTTAGTTTGTCAGTCATTTTTTTGTTCCCCATGAGAAATTCCCCTGTTTCAGAGTGTGAGGGACCTATATTGGTTTTCTCCAATCTTTTTCTCTTTACATACCAATAGAAACTTTTAGGAAGTTCCTACGTTCCCTACAAGTTTACACTCATGCTCTATTTCTCCCTTCTCTTGGTTCTTCTTGCTAACTTCTAAACTGTTCCCAATCCTCAGTTCTATTGTCTCTTCTTGCCAATTTGTATGCCTCTTTTTTGCATTTAATTTCCCTCATAAGCCATGGCTTAGCCACTGTTCTCTTCACACTCTTGCAACAAACAGGAATCGACAATTTTTATGGCTCACCCATTCGCTCTTTGAATGTTTGCCATTACCTCTCCACCGTCATTCCTTTCAGTAACATTTCCCAATCCATCGTAGCAACTCCAACCTCAAACCATCATAGTTTCTTTGATTAAGATTCAGGGGCCTAGTCTCGGAATCAATTACCTCACTCTCTACCTTGATGGAGAATTCTATCATATTTATTCTTTTTTTTTCTTTATTCATTCATGGGATGAGGGCATCGCTGACCAGGCAGCATTTATTGCCCATCCCTAATTGCCCAGAGGGCAGTTCAGAGTCAACCACATTGCTGTGGGTCTGATGTGGGCCAGACCAGGTAAGGATGGCAGTTTCCTTCCCTAAAGGACATTATTGAACCAGATGGGTTTTTCCAACAATCGGCAATGGGCTCGTGGTCAACATTCAATGAAAAAGGAATAATGGTTAATGTAGTTGTGCAAAACCCCTTGGTTTTGATGAGTAACCAAAATATGATAAGAGGGAGGCAATCACTGGACTGTTAAGCCAGAAACCCAGATAATGTTCTGGGGACTCAGGTTCAAATCCCACCATGGCAGATGGTGGAATTTGAATTCAATAAATATCTGGAATTAAGAGTATAACGATGACCACGAATCCATTGTCAATTGTCGGAAAAACTCATCTGGTTCATTAATGTCCTTTAGGGAAGGAAACTGCCATCCTTACCTGGTCTGGCCTACATGTGACTCCAGACCCACAGCAATGTGGTTGTCTCTTAACTGCCCTCTGGGCAATTAGGGATGGATAATAAATGCCACCCTCATCCCGTGAATGAATAAAGGAAAAATAATATTCTGCTTTTAGGACTTTGTCCTTGTTTTTAATCTCTGTCATTGGTACCAAAGTCACTGTTCAACCAGCATCTTTAGTGGTCGTCATACAAATTGCCCTAGGGTCTTGGCAAACACAGGTTTAGCAGAATTTGAAAACATCTGTGCAATGAAATTACCCGCCTTCCGAACAAAATGATTTCTAGCTGCATCTTTCTTCAGGGCAGTGACCCAAGGTAAAATTCCAGGTTTCAGTGAGAGAATCGAAGATGATATGGAGATAAATGACTCTCACTTCTGTTTTGTCTGCATAGCTCAGCACATGTGTGACAGGCAACTTCCATTAGAGGATTTCAATTCTGACGAAGGGTCACTGGACTCGAAGCGTTACCTCTGCCAGACCTGCTGAGTTTCTCCAGCAGTTTTTCCGTCATTCTCATTTAAACACAGCCACTCTCACCCTAACGGGGCACATCCTTACCTTGCAAAGAACGATGCTGCAGCTGAGGTCCCACTCGAGGCCACACTTGATACGTAGGTACCCTGGGAGCTCGGGAAGCTGCTGCACACCGATGGCTTGTCAGAGTTGTAGCGGTTCAGAACCGCCTCGGTCAAACCTTCCCGGCAATTCTCGGACATCAGCTGTGATATCTGCAATGAGAGTGCAGCACGGCTTTATGCAAACCTTCCTGGGAAAAATGCGAATCCTCATTAAAATCCCTTAGCCCAATACTCCACAAGTAAAACTAAAACACATTTGAATTTTTTATTTAATTCACTCATTGGGCTTCACTGGCTGGGTTCGCTTCATTTACTGCCCATCCCTAATAAACACCGAAAGAACTGCAGATGCTGTGAATCAAGAACAAAAACAGAAAGTTGCTGGAAAAGCTCAGCAGATCTGGCAGCATCTGTGAAGAAAAATAAAACAGAGTTAACGTTTCGGCTCCAGAGTCAGTTCTGAGGAAGGGTCACTGGACCTGAAACGTTAACTCTGTTTTTATTTCCTTCAAAGATGCTGCCAGACCTGCTGAGCTTTTCCAGGAACTCTCTGTTTTTGTCCCTGCCCATCCCTGGTTGCCCTTGAGAAGTTGGTACAACAGAATAGGTACAAGATCGCAAGTATCATTCACCAGGAGGCAGAGCACTCCACTGAAATAAAAGCAAAGACCAAGTAGAGACTGTGACATCGTTTCAAGGAATAGGAGGTTCCAATTTTTTTCATCTCAATCCAGTCTGTCTTTCGACCGGTCCTTTCATTAGAAGATGACACTCTTTATGATCCATAGTTTTTGAGACACGTTCACCTGCTGACAATTGAAGGTGCAAAGACGATGATAATCAGAAGTACTCCCACACTTGGATAATCTCACAATGTAATTTGTACAGTCATTTAAAGCCATGATGAGATGTTACTCCAGTGTCATTTTCTGCAGCTTTCCGAGCCAGAAGGAAAAAAGACTAAACAAGCCCTTGCAATAAGAGTAATCAGAGGAGACTGGATGGACATAATCAGAATCAAGAACGGTCCAGACAGAATAGAGAGGGAGAATCTGCTCCTACACACAGAGGCACAAGAACCAGAGCATCATTAAAATGTTTAACAAAGAAGCATTTGTGAAGCGAGGAGAAACAATTTACACAGAGAACGATGAACACATTCAATTGCGGATGTCAAAAGAGAACTGGGTAGTAAGAAACAAAACAAAAACGTTCAGGGTTATATGAAAAAGGCAGGGCAGAGGAGTAGGGTGTTTGCTCTTGCAGGCCACAACCACACAATGGTCTGTCTCCATAGAGATAACAAGGTGTAGAGCTGGAGGAACACAGCAAGCCAGGCAGCATCAGAGGAGCAGGAAAGCTGACATTTCAGTTCTGGACCCTTCTTCAGAAAATGCTTCCTGCTCCTCTGATGCTGCTTGGCCTGCTGTGTTCCTCCAGCTCTACACCTTGTTATCTCAGATTCTCCAGCATCGGCAGCTCCTATTATCCCCTCATGGTCTGTCTCCATTCTCTGATTCTGTGAGGGCTTGAAAGGTGAATGATCTGTGGGCAAAGCAGGCAGGAGACAGACACTCAGAATAGATGTGACAGTAATGGGAAACGTTTCAGGAAACCAGCCACAATTTAATCCAGTGATGGAACACGTTTCAGGGGATGATTCGCCAACAGAAATGTTCAACTGGCTTATGGGGCCAACAGATTTTTGCTTTTGCTAACAAAAATGGCTTTCACTCCGTTGCTTTAATGCAACCTTATTTAATTTTTTTTTCATCGTTTGTGTATTTCACTGGTTCTTTTCTTTTTTCTGCTGAGTAAATACAAAGGGAAAGTGGTCTCTAACTGAGGAAGCCTCTTTCTTTCAGGAGCTATGCAAAGGCTGGCCCATCTCTCAAAGGAGGTGAGAGGCAGGGAGGCATACAGGCGTCTGCTTTTTGGCATCTGAGCATCTGAAGGCACGAGCATTCGAAGGAAATTGTAGATGTACAAGGGGCCGGAGTTAGGAAGAGCTGCACCAGGATCTTGGGAGGATAATGCCGCAGGAGGAGGTAACAGAGATAGTGGGAGGGGATGTCAAACATGATCCACAAGTTTAATTCAAGCAGCTTCAGGCCACTAATGTCCTGGGAGGGTTCAGCACTCAACCCTCAGCCCCTGACTGCCCAACTCCTATTCTGGATTAAAAATAATGCCCTGTTTCTTTCAGACCGATCAGAAGAGATTTTCCAACAGGTCCAATTTATTACAATTCCTCAGTGGTTGAGATTTCCTTTCAAACATTCCTGAGGTTTCCAAGAACGTTCATTACTGTCAACACTGAGCGTTAATTCTAAACACTAATTATACAGGTCAGTAAATGAACAGGCCATAGGGGCTAGCCTTGAAGGCATGGCTGTGCTTACACAGCAGTGAATTTGTTTAAAATACCTTCAGCTTGGTGTGAAGCCGAGTAAATAGAGATCATTGTGTGGAGTTGATTATGATTTCTGACAGTTATTGAGTTGGGCAGTTCATGCAACAAAATGAACCCTCTCTCTCTCCAACGTTCAGTCCCATAGAGGCCTATTTGTTGTTTCCAGTCTGAAGGATCTCTCGAAGGGGAAACTAAAACATAACCAAGGCAGGTTTGTCCTCGCCCCCTTCTCTACCCCCTCCTCAGGCTACAGTGGAGGTTTCTATTTCCATACTCGTTCTGACCAAAGAGTAGTAAGGATCGATGAAACGACCCTGTAAATTGATCCCGGCTGGGCGGTCATTAAATCTATGGCTGAGAAAGAAGCACTGTATTCATGGTCATATACTTGGCCAAACTCCTGGGCCTTCAAAGGCTGGTGTTCAAATGCTTAACCTATTAAGCTTCCAGTGTTGCTAATTTAATGCCTGTTTTACTAGACAGAGCCTTAGGGAACTTGGAAACACCATTTCTTTAAAACGGCAAATTTCACAAGGCCTGAGCTCATAATCCCGTTTAATGTTCCAGTGCAGTGCTGAGGGAGTGCCATATTACTGGGGGTACTGTGTTTTAGATGAATATTAAATCTGTGTGCTCCCACAGCTAGACATGGAAGATCCCATGGCTGTATTCTGAAACTGAACAGAGGAGCACATTCCAATGTCTAGCCAATATTTAACTATCCATCAGCAACACTAAAGCACATCATCTGGTTAATTCTTCATCATAGAGGGTTGACGAGGCTGGGTCATTGAGTATATAACGGGGTGGCATGCTGTCACAGTGTTTACCTTATAGCACCAGGGACCCAGGTTCAGTTCCAGTCTTGGTAACTCTCCGTGTCTGCCTGGGTTTCCTCTGGGTGCTCCGGTTTCCTCCCACAGTCCAAAGGCGTGCAGGTTAGATGGGTTGGCCATGCTAAATTGACTCCTAGTTTCCAAGGATGTGCAGGCTAGGTGTATTAGCCATGGGAAATGCAGTGTTATAGGGATAGGTGGGAGGTGGGCCTGGGTGTGATGCTCTTCAGAGGATCAGTGTGGACTCGAAGGGCTGAATGGCCTGCTTCCACCCTGTGACATTTTACGACATTCAAGGCTGAGGTAAACACATTTATCATTAGTAAGAGAATGAGGGTTATGGGAAAAAGGCAGGAAAAAATTGAGGATGATTAGGTCAACAATGATCTCATTGAATATCAGTGCAGTCTCAATGGGCTGAATGTCCTACTTCTGTTCCTATGACCTACATCATGTTGCTGTTTATAAGAACATACTGTGCACAATTTGGCTCCCAAATTCCCTCACATGACAACACTTCAGAAGTATTTCATTGTATTCCACTGCTAATGGTTATGAAAAGTGCTAGATAAGTGTAAATCCTTCTTTCTTTCTGCTTTCCTCATGTTTCATCTGATGTCAGCCATCTCCCTCCCTCCAATCCCAATACAAGGGAGACAAGTCAGTGATCAAATTGGTGTCAATGCAAAGCCTCTTGTTGATTTGTGAAGGGAATGACGTTGGGGAGGACTCCCCACAGTTCTTCAAAGTAGTGCCATGAGATCTTCTCTACCTTTTCTACCTCATTTTTAATGTCTCATCCAAAAGACAGCTCCTCTGACAGTGCAGCACTCCCTCAGTACCGTGCTAAAGTATCAGCCTTGGCCTTTGTGTTCAAACCCTGCAGTGGGATTCCCGAAAAGCCTGCAAAGGGTGTGTCCAACACTGATTTAATCTGCCCACTTACTCCTTGAATTCGAACACAGCCATAGCCCTTCCTTCAGTTCATTCACCGTCTCCATCCCCTGACATGTTGACCCTCCTCCTGGACCCCTAAACAGTGTTCAAGCCCCTCACCACCTAACATTTCATATCCCCTCACCATCCATGTTCACTGCCCGCTCCCTCCCCAGGAAATGTACACCAGCACCCCCTCATCTCCTGGCATCTCACACCCCGTCACCCAACAGTCTTCACCCTCTCATCCACGCTCCCAGAAATGTTCAACACCCTCAAAGCCAACAGTGTTTCTCCCACCTCCCAAAAGTGTTGATTTGTGAAGGGAATGACGTTGGGGAGGACTCCCCACAGTTC